>NC_081405.1:440571197-441186197 GCF_030272615.1 Cryptomeria japonica | reverse complement strand
AGCAATACCACGGCTGGTACAGCATTCCTAAGTTCTGATTCGGCACACACAATGCTGGTATAATGGTCTGTAACCTTCTGCAGCCTGGTACGACTCAGTTCTTATGTGTTTTTGACTGCTACAGCACCCTTGCTATTAGTGCAGACCTGTACAGCAGTCTCCCAACAAGTACAACACCCTAGGTGGAGTTATTCACATTATGGCACCCTTCTAAGAGTGGTTCCAGCTTGTACGGTAGTATTGGTTGCTCTGTAACTGATGGAAATGACACTGGCAAACAAATCCCACTTCACTTTAATCTCAGGCACAAATTCCCAATTCGAATCTCTCCTGGCTACTACAACAATGTCAATGGAAGTACGAATAACACAAACAATCTGATTTTTACCTTAATGCTCAATTAAATCTCCAAACTGTGTCTTCCAATAGCATAGAGATTGTTAGTAGAGGGATTTCGTCCTCCAAGCCCTTGAAGATGAACTCTCCAATCAATTTCATAATTTTATATTCAATCCAGTATGCCTGAAAGAAAACTTTATAATGCTCTCATAACAGCTCATTCACTCACCTTGCCAATGTGGGATAAACAAAATCACTTTTTGCCTTTTCCTATTTTTTCCCTATTTTATTGCAATTGCTTTTCCCTTAATATTTCCCATGACATTTAAATAGTTTTCCCCCCAACTTAAGACCCCAAACATTTTATTTCTCCAATGTGTTAATAAATAAAGGGACTTTAAATACTTCCACTTAAGTATAGTCCCGCATTAATATAGTTAAATATTTATTTTTAACTTTATAACTTTAATAATGCATAAATAAATCATATCCATGATATATAAATCGTATGTCGATATTAATCATTTACCTTCGACAAGACACTACCAATGAAGATCTCGACCATGCCCAAAATGACTTACTATAAATAGTAAGTGTGCCCCAAACCGCATCCAGATACTTTAGAATGATTTGCAACTAAAATTGCTTAGGCCAGATGCCTCAAAGTTTTTTTAATGTCTTGGTTAGCCTACGGGACCATGGGAAAATAGGCTAACAACAACATCATGCTATAAGTGTGAAATGTCCCCTCACAATTTTTTTCAATTTTAAACACAATAATTTCACCCATTAGCGTTAGCCAGATGAAATATTGAGAGCAATACATATTGGTGGTTGGACCAGCCACTTCCACTTTTCAGCGAGATAAAGAAATGCTGGAAATTAACAACAACTTGGTGGTATAACCAGCCAATTACAGATCCAATAAGACTGAAAATTAAACAAGACAATCACTCAACCACTTATTCAGCGGGAGGACCGGGAATAACAAAACATCACTCAACCACTTATTCAACGGGAGGATTGGAAATAACAAACCATCACTCAACCATTTATTCAGTGAGAGGACATGAGTACAAAATAGATTAGAGATAGGTGGCAAGCTAACCTCTTCCACTTGTGCAGTGGGCGATACAAGAGGTATAGTGCAGAAATAAAATGGATTGTTTCAGTACTATTGAATACAGCCTTACAATGGCAACTCAGCAAAATACTTTTCAGTATATCAAGCTCCAATCTCTAAAAGATTTAAGAAGATACTCCAAGAAGCTACAAACATGAATACGGAAAAATACAAGCCAAAAAGAACACTTTACCAAATCTGAAATAACACACCAGCAACACCAAAAACCAGGCCAACAACACTGTGAATTCCGTATCTCCTTCAAGACACCTCCGAATAGCTCCAAATCAGTTGCAAATAAGAGCTAGGAAGGGGATGCCCAAGTCTCAACCAACAAACTAATCCAAATAACCTTCAAACTTTAATGCACGCATCCCAAGGTCACTTTCCGCATGGTACGACCTACCTGGAGAGGGGCGATCTGCCTTAAAAATCCAGCTCTTTGCTATAACTCATGAAACTTAACAAAAAGGGAAGCCTAGTAGAGAGGAATCCAACGAGCCAATACCCATAATGATCAAACAATCAGGCAGGGAGATGATCGAATAACTGCTTCAGTCGTGGACAAACCAGCAACATACAAAATCACACTAACACTCAGAAAACTGAAAATACAATAACAAAATCCATCTCATTGAAGCTCATTCTATTCCTCTGAAGAGAAATAGGCTCTCCAACAGCTAGGTGCTATCTCTCAAGCACGAAACTGGCACAAGCTAGGAAACTCTCAACTTCGAAGCACAAGTCTGGCACAAATTCGGCAGCACTTCGTTACAAATATTCATGGATACCAAAACAAGAGCCCAACACTCTTATTTAAAACCTTGGTGCCTCCAAATTCAAATTCAGATTCACATTCCCCCCAAATGGATGCCAAACCCAAATGCAGGATCAGTTTGCATTAATTTGAAATTTGCATTTTATTTCCCCTTTCTTCCCAAGTCGACCTTCATAAGGTAGCAAATATACTTTATAAAATTGTCAATAAAATATAATGGGGCGTCCAAGATGAATATGTGAAATATATCACAAAAATTAACTTATTTCCTCCTAAGGCGTCCATCATGCCTTAACTGATATTTCTCTTTATAAAACATTTCATGAGCACATAAGGAGGGGCGTACCACTTAAGGAGGTCCAATAGTAATATAAAATGCATTAAGTGAAAATACAACTTAGGCGCCCAAACCTTATGACTTAAAATAATACTTAATCACCTCAAGTCGTCCCCTTAAGTCATAACCAGAAATACATAAGTCACACGTCTAGGCCAAGGGGCATTAAAATATATTAAAAATACTTTTTCCATGTGTTGAACAACTGCTATAGTGAACTGAAGGCTAAAAGTCCTGAAAATTGCACTGCTAGAAATAGCCTCTCAACTGGACCATTGAAACCTGCCAAAGCACTTCCAAAAATAGTACTTAGTTTAAATAGCATACTGCTAAAATTAGTGTCTCCAAAGTGATTTTAACAACATTTTGAGCAGCTATCGCAACTTACTAAAAATAGTAAGTTCGGAAAAGTCCTCAAATTCAATTGCATCTTTGAAAACCCAGAATAACCCAGAAAAATAAGCTGTCCTCGCCCCCACTTACTAAAAAAGTAAGTATACCAAACTCCACTGATTGCTATGCATGTACCATCATTGCGAAGCTCTTTGAAAACCCAGAAGGAATCCATAATCAAAACCGTAAAACTCCAACATGCAAGCCACCAAAATTGCCAAAACATCCTCCTAGAAAAATAGGAAACCCAAATTCTGCTTCTGATTGACCAACGGGTCTTGGGATTGGCCAATAGTCCCCAAAACAAACTAGAGTGGAAAATGGGACATTACAGTCCGCCCTTCCCAAAATTGCTTGTCCTCAAGCAATGCCACCAGAACTCCAAAAAAAAATAAATTGATCCACACTAACGCAAGTACGATCCCAAGGTACCATGTCTGTCTTAGAAAGAACCCACCATATCGATGCTGTGCCACTTTGATCACATCAATGAAAACATCACGCCAAAACTGCACTAACCTCCCTTGTAACTCCAAAATGTTACCATCCATGATACTCAAATTGAAAAATCTTAAAGGACTAAAATCAATATCATGCATCATCTCATGCTCATAAAGCTCTGAGTAATCAATATCAACAATGCTATTGTCTATCACAAGCTGGGCAATAGGAAATAAAGTCTACTCAACTCACAATCAAACTCCCCAACATATCTCCCCAAAGTGTCAAGTAGAGCCATGACTGTAAATGTGACTTCTCCAAATCTCCTTGCAAGGAGGAAAACAATTCTTTGCAAGAGCTCAACAAACTCATCCCCATAACTCCACATGAATCTACTAGGCCTCAATTTAATTATTCTGATACAACCATGGAGACTTTTGAAAACTCTTACAGTTCCCACTTCAAGCACCTTAGAATGATGAACCAAAGAAAACAAAGGTTCGCTGTCCCAATCATAAGAAGAAGAGAGGGCATTCCAACTAACCACTAGTTGGAGCTTGAACACTTCCCATACACAGATATTGATTGCCCCAACTCGCCATACTTCTCATCTGAGACCATAAACCCGTCTTGCTAGGAGACTGTGAAGTCTGAAAAAGAGTACACCAACAACCAACCAAGTCTGAAATGATTGACTTGAGATCTGATTTTAGGAAAATCAGCATCCAAGAAGATGAACAGCCGCTGCAACATAGGAAATCGTCATCCAAAACAACACATTTTCTCATGTCCAAGGTTGGAAACTTTCTCTGTAGTGACTCCAACTCCACATAGAACCATCCTTTGCTCAGAATATCTTCCCAATCCACTAGTTGATGAGCAAAAGGAACTATCAAATGGATGGTAAAGAAGGGAACAACACCATCAAGACTGAAAATTCGTTCCTTATCCCTCCAAAGATCCTTCTTTCCACATGTAATAAGCTCCATCAGACCATGTTGTCGATCTTGAGCCTGGATACCCAACTGAAAGTGATTTTCAACACACTGAAAAGAAAAATCAACACATCCCCAAGTGCTAGTAAGGACCAAGTGCATACTTAAGAAATTGATGTCTCCTCTAGTGAACCCTTGAAGCCTAACCATGAAAGCTTCAACAACATTGGAGTAGGGAACAAATATTGTCCTCAAATCCAACTCCCAAAATGGACTAGGATGAGCCTTATTATTATTCAACCCAAGGAATAGGTTATCAAGCATGCAATCATCATTTTTTGGTCCTTCTTTCTCCCCTACTTCATGAGTAAAAAGTCTGAAATCTTCATTCCTTGCTGTTGCAATGAAACCTCGGAAAACACCTAATGCCAAAGATGTTGAAATCATCCTAATTCAACACTTCCCAAGTGGAGTCTTCATCCTCAACGCCACTTATGCATACAGTATCAAGCAGCCTCAGAAGATTACTATTTGCAAATCGTGGCACATCCTCATGGTCTGACATCACATCATCCAAACGCTGGAAACCATACTCAGTCTCATATTCGATCAATTCACCATATGTCTTATAATCCATCATGAAGAGAGGGTTTTCATAACTTTCCTCGATACCCACTTCAAAGAGAGGGTCATCAAAAAACTGGTAGCCATCCCTTTCCTCTTGCTCACTTCCATCTTGCTGATTCGAATCTGCACATGCAACTTTTGTTTTTCTTGTGAAGTTCTCAAGATCAAACACTTCTTGAAGACTATCAAGCTCACCAATTACTTGCTCGATTTCTTCAGCTCTTTGTGCTTCTCTTGCTTCTTGAAAAGTTTGAAATCAACAAACTGATCTTCTATCTCCATTAGAACCAATTATATTCTAACATGTCCTTTGTTGACTCAAGCTCAAGAGTAAGCCTTTTCAACTTTCCTCTCTTTTCCTTGGAAAGCACTAAGGATTTTCTTTGTAGATTTGATGGCATAATCACGATCTGTGATCAATTGTATGCACTATGATTTCAATGTCTCCAAAGAGTCTTTGATTAGTTGCAGATTAGGGAGAGCAACTCCATCCTTAACTCCTTTCCGTCTCTCTTCAATTTGAGCCTTCCAATAGAGTTCTTCTATCAAACTATGTGTACGGTCAAACCTAGATAGGACTCGCACCTCATTCTCAAAGGACCTCATGAATTTATCCTTCCACTCGTGAACATGCAAAGGTGGTGTACTGGTGATTGGCTGTAACTGAAAATCAGAACTTTGTTTCTTGTCTTCGCTGCCCTCAAAGCTGCTCCAAGACTCCTTTTCTTCACCACCCACTAGCTGCAATTGCTCAATATCAATAAGAGGATCAGATTCTACTAAATCTTCAAGTTTTTGCTTACCACCAACTTCATGAATAGGTAAATCAGATTTGTATTTTAGAACCTCTTTAAACTTTCCATCATCCAGAACCATAGGGTCCTCTAGCTCTACATCCTCCTCAATGTCCTCTTGATCAAAGGACGTGGTAGCCCCCAACTTGATCAATGAGTCATTGCTGATCGCTGTTCTGAAAGTTTCTGCAGAAACATATTCTTCTTTAGTGATTGGAACCATCTCAAAGGGGTCATCATGGACTTTTGCCAAGCAAACTCTTTTTCCAAAGACACCTTCTCCTCTAATGGCCTCTTCATAGCTTAAAACATAGTCTGTTTTTTGAGCCTCATTAGGATCAAAGGGAAATTCATCCCACACAGTTTCCTTGTCGTCCTTACCTGCCTTCACACCTGGATCCCAAATGCTAAAGGGTTGTTTGTTTTGATCAAAAGGAAAGTGCTCACTGTACTCCTCTTGGAGTGTTGACCCTTTGAAGAGGTCATCTCCCAACTCACTAAAACTGACATCTTCATAAGTATCTCTCTCCAAGGTATTAGTTTGATAATCAAACTCAAGGCCACCCATTTCACCAACTTCGTAATGTGGTAAAGAGTCTTCAATGCTAGCTGTTCGGAAAATTGTATCATCTTTGCCTTCAATGTGCTCACCATGAATAGGCATATTTTTGTCCTTCTCATTGATAGTGACATGCATACCAAAGAGGTCTTCTTGTTTATTTGTCATAAAATCCTCTTGTGAAAAATCTTGCGAAGTTTGGACAGCAACAAGTGGGAAATTTTCCAACACCAACTCTTCAACATGATTAGATATGAACTCAACTGAATCATCATAAACATCATCACCATGAAAGTTTTCATAAGCTGATTCTACAACACCACCAAAACTATCTTCAACATGCTCTTCATTAGTGAACTCATTAGTCTCGAGACCATCATTCAATGAATCTAAATTAGGCTTCAAAACGTTATGATGAATACCAAAATCAAATTCTTTGTCATACCTTCCAGCAGGGATTCCATGGTTACCCCAAGTCTCATGTACCTCCTCTTCAAAGCTTGTCTCATCATTATTTTTAGCTAATAGGTGAACATCATCATACTCAACAAATCCCAAACTATGGTTTGACTCCTTGCCAAGATGAGGTGAAGGTGATGAAACAATGCTAGGCTCAATTGGAGGGGAACCAAAAGAACTCATACCTCCTTGTGGCTGATCTATCATAGTTGGTTCTATAATCTCAATGACAATACCTTCTTTAATCTTCATCTTCTCTTCCTCTGGAAGCACATGAGTGCATTCAACACCGTCACTAGCTCCATAAGAAACATCAAGGAACTCATCAATCACAACCTCAACTACTGATTTTTCTTCTTCTTGAAGGACAACCTCATCAATGGTAGGTGCATGCATATCATGGGAATCATCATCAACGTTCTCAAGCTCCTCACTTGAAGTTTTTCTTTCCCCCTTAGTTTTTTTCTTTGCAAACTCAGTCTTGTAGCATAATTTCGGATGGTGGTTCATGAAACTATTGAAAGGTAATTCTTCCTTAATAACTTGAGGAAGTGTCTCATATTCCTCAAACATGCCAAGAATTTCTTCTCTAATCTTCTGCTCATATGAACCCATTTTTAAATTTTGAATTTCTGCTGAAAGCATAGGATGGCAGGAATATCTGATTTCTCTAACACTCATGGAGAAATTCACCAACGGAACTCACAGGCTGGCTGGAAAACCAGCTCTGATACAATTGGAATGTCCCTTGACAATTTTTTTCAATTTTTAAACACAATAATTTCACCCATTAGCGTTAGCAAGATGAAATATTGAGAGCAATACATATTGGCGGTTGGGCCAGCCACGCCCACTTTTCAGCGGGATAAAGAAATGCTAGAAATGAACAACAATGTGGCGGTATAACCAGCCAATTACATAACAAACCATCACTCAACCACTTATTCAGTGGGAGGACTGGATATAACAAACCATTAATCAACCACTTATTCAGCAAGAGGACAGGTTTACAAAATAGAATAGAAATAGGCGGCAAGCCGGCCTCTTCCACTTGTGCAATGGGTGATACAAGAAGTATAGTGCATAAATAAAATGGACTGTTTCAGTATTACTGAATACAGCCTTACAATGGCAACTTTGCAAAATACTTTTCAGTACATCAAGCTCCAATCTCTAAGAGATTTAATAAGACACTCCAAGAAGCTACAAACATGAATATTGGAAAATACAAGCCAAAAAGAACACTTTACCAAATCTGAAATAACACACCAGCAACACCAAAAACCAGATCAGCAGCACTGTGAATTCTGTATCTCCTTCAAGACACCTCCGAATAGGTCCAAATAAGTGGCAAATAAGAGCTAGGAAGGGGACGCCCAAGTCTCAACCAACAAACTAATCCAAACAGCCTTCAAACTTTAATGCATGCATCCCAAGGTCACTTCCAGTATAGTACGACCTGCCTGGAGAGGGGCGATCTGCCTTAAAAATCCATCTCTTCGCTATAATTCATGAAATTTAACAAAAAGGGATGCCTAGCAGAGAGGAATCTAACGAGCCAATACCCAGAATGATCAGACAATTAGGCAGGGAGATATGATCGAATAACTGCTTCAGCCATGGACAAACCAACAACATACAAAATCACACTAAAACTCAGAAAACTGAAAATTCAATAACAAAATCCATCTCAATGAAGCTCATTCTATTCCTCTGGATGAGAAATAGGCTCTCCAATAGCTAGGTGCTATCTCTCAAGCACGAAACTAGCACAAGCTAGGAAGCTCTAAACTTCGAAGCACAAGTCTGGCACAAATTCGGCAGCACTTTGTTACAAATATTCATGAATACCAAAACAAGAGCCCAACACTCTTATTTATAACCTTGGTGCCTCCAAATTCAAATTCACATTCCCCAAATGGACGCCAAACCCAAATGCAGGATCATTTTGCATTAATTTGAAATTTGCATTTCATTTCCCCTTTTTTCCCAAGTCGACCTTCATAAGGTAGCAAATATACTTCATAAAAATGTCAATAAAATATAATGGGGTGTCCAAGATGAATATGTGAAATATATCACAAAAATTAATTTATTTCTTCCTAAGGCGTCCATCATGCCTTAACTGATATTTCACTTTATAAAATATTTCATGAGCACATAAGGAGGGGCATACCACTTAAGGAGGTCCAATAATAATATAAAATGCATTAAATGAAAATACAACTTAGGCTCCCAAACCTTATGACTTAAATTAATAGTTTATCACCTCAAGTCGTTCCCTTAAGTCATAACCAGAAATACATAAGTCACATGCCTAGGCCAAGGGGCACTAAAATATATTTAAAATACTTTTCCCATGTGCTGAACAACTGCCATAGTGAACTGAAGGCTAAAAGTATTGAAAATTGCACTGGCAGAATTAGCCTCTCAATTGGACCATTGAAACCTACCAAAAATAGCCCTGCCAAAAATAGCATTGCCAAAAATAGTACTTAGTATAAATAGCATACTGCTAAAAATAGTAAGTGTCTCCAAAGTGATTTTCACCACATTTTGAGTAGCTGTCTCAACTTACTAAAAATAGTAAGTCCGGAAAAGTCCTTAGATTCAATTGCATGTCACACCATCGCGTAGCTCTCTGAAAACCTAGAGTAACCCAGAAAAATAAGTTGCCCTCGTCCCTACTTACTAAAAATAGTAAGTATACGAAACTCCACTGATTGCTACGCATGTACCATCATTGCGAAGCTTTTTGAAAACCCAGAAGGAATTCAAAATCAAAATTGTAAAACTCCAACATGCAAGCCACCAAAATTGCCAAAACATCCTCCTAGAAAAATAGGAAACCCAAATTCTTTCTCTGATTGACCAACGGGTCTCGGGATTGGCCAACAATGCCCAAAACAAACTAGAGCGGAAAAGGGGACATTACAAAGTGCTAGAAAGGGGACATTACAAGACACACATCTCAGTGTTTTCCTAGAGATGGAGAGTATTGTGGGTTAGCAATGATTTCCCAAGTTTTAGTAGACAAAACATTCAAGTTTAGGATTATAAGAAGAAAAGATTGCTTTGGGAGAGAAAGAATAAGAGAAAAAGGATGCTTGTTTGGGGATAAATTTTATCTATGCAGATGGATATCATATGTATGAGCACATGAGCAAGTGATAAGCAAGGATGTTGTTCATCTTGGAATAAATAAATAAGCAAGCAAAGTGAATTTCGTTTGGAATCATGCTAGGAAAGTTAAGTTGTGGTTGCAAGTCAAGAATTATAGCCTGGTCCAAGCACCAATAATGTGTCATAACAAGTTTAGCTAGAGTACATTGAGCTGTTAGAGCAAGTACAGAGTGCAGACTTAAATGTGAATATATTGTAAAGAAAGACGAGTAAAAGCTCTTCTATCACCTCTTGTGGCAAGTGAAGTTGATTTCAATTGTTTATATGGCCAAGTACCTTTGTCACTTGGTTAGAGGTTGATGATAATATCATCATTGTTAAGTGTCCTGAGGAGTGGGAGTTCTTGTAGCCTATGAATTTGATACCTACTGAAAATCTGATGAAGAAGAGGATCACGTTTGCCAAACATATGATCAGCTATAGCTGAGGGAGGTAAGATATGACTTTTGATACAGTGAACACACTAACATAAATTTAAATTAAAAAAAAAACAGCAAAGACAAATGTGGGAAGGGAGAATTCCATTGGTAGAGTGGATATCTTCTTGTTTAGGGGAGATTCCCTGATGTTTTATTTGGCTAAGGCAGAACCTATTAAAACAAGATGATGTATGATAGAGGGAAAATTATCAATTGTGGCCAGTTACATTTTGTATGATGGGTTTACTGATGTGCATGTTTGGCTGCCATACAAACTGTATGATGATATGCTAGCTATCAAAGATGTATAACTGGCACACAATTTTCATGGTGTGCATGGGATTTGAGGCCAAAGTTTCTAACAAACTCATGGTTCTTGGAAAAATATATTTATAATCAAAGTCTAGCGGACTGCTTTTTTGGTTCTAGGGTTCGAGGTTTTAAATAATATAACTATTTTATGGTTCTTTGCGTGAATGAAAGTTGAATTCTTTGCCTTACCAATAGTTGAATTCTTTGCCTTATTATCAGTTGAATTCTTTGCCTTACCATGAGTTTAACCCCATAGTCACTTTTCTCCTTGAACACAATCATTTGCTTGGTTGAAAATTGTTTTGACGAAAATTTCTGCTAGCACAAGAGTTGAGTTTAACAATTAGGTGTTGGTTCTTGTTAACTCAACTTCTTGTATAAGAGTTATTAGAGTTATTGATTAAGGCAAAAACATGTTTTGAAAGGACCCAAAACCCTTTACAATCAGATTTTGAATGGATCTAGAACCCTCAACCAGAAGAATGTTGTCATAACAAAAGGAACATGAAAGTACCAGACAACCATGGGATATTTTGGCTCCCATAGCCATATACATGGGTTTTTAAAAATAGGCTCCCACAACCTAAAACAAAAGCTGCAAGAAGAACAGCCTACAACCAGCCTAAGACCAGCCCCCAACCAAGAACCATCAAGATTTACATTTAGAGCTACTCTTGTGGGAGTAGAGAGTCATGTCAAAAGAGTTACTAGAGTTAACAATGGGTTTGTACAAGTGTTTATAATTTTTTTGCTTGTAGCATAGCTATTGCCAAAACTTGTAGGCTGAGCATTGTCCAAAAGAGAAGAAAGCTAAGTATGGTCTAACAGAGAAGAAGGTTGAAGATAGTCCAATAGAGAACCAAGTCCAACATATTCTAATGGGGAACAAAGCTGAGTATGGTCCTACATGCAAGAAGGGAGAGCACAGTACAAAGAAGAAAAACCTACAGTTCAAAAAGCAAGAGCACTGGGCAGGGTCCTATGGAGAAGAAAACCAAGAATGGTCCAATGTATAGGAATGTTGGGAATTGGCAAGTAAATAGGACTGTATAAGCTAGCATTTATAGGAGGCAAAAATTTGACAAGCATATTCTATATAGTGGAAGAGTTGCTTGACAATAGAAGTTTTGTCAACTGTAAAAATTCATTAATTTTGTATTACCTTATGGACATCTCTCAAGTTTTTGAGTTTGCAAAGATTTGATTTTGAAGTTGAAGTTGGCAAGATTTTCATGTTGGATGAATTTTGAATTGACCATTAGAGGGCAGTTATCCCTTATGAATAATCCATGCACATTGTCAGAGTTTCATCTATATTTTTGACTGAGTATAGACATGGAAAATGGAACTTTATTAGTTGGGTGGAATTTGATTGTTGTTTTTCTGTTTTGTTCAAGTTCTGTTTCATGGTCCATGTGTCATTGAGGTGATGATATGCTACTGTATTTTCCTAATAAGGTTTGATAATAAAATTTTACCCAGTTTTCGGTTTCTTCCTCTCTACTTTCTTTGATGAATATTGCATAAGAATATTTGCTTTTTTTGGATAACATTTTATCCTTTATGGTATGATAAAGTTGTCTTTATCTTGGTGAAGTTTTGTTTTCCTACATTCTTGTATTTGAAGGGCACAATCTTGTTTATTTCTTGTGACAAACTATCTTTTGTATAAAGCTTGGAGTAACAGGATTATTTCTCCATTTCTATGAATTTTATCGACGTGAAATGTGAATGAAATTGCATGAATCACAAAAACTAAATGTTTTGACTTTAGAGTAATCCACAACTTTGGTCCACAGGTCTTTGATGACCTTAAGATGGATCCAATTTGTTGACATTGACTTGCTTCGGAATCAGATAATTTTGTATTAACATGATTTATTTTTTCATATTTGTTGATGGCAGGTTGACATTGGATTAAAAGACGAACTTGTCTTAGGGGATCCAAATTCACCTCGTTTTGTACTTTGGAAAGGCGAGTTGAGGCCAGTTCCTTCAGGTCCAACAGATATATTATTTTTTGACCTAATGAGCTTTGGTGGGAAGCTACGAGCAGCTTTTGGTGCTGTAGGATTACGCCCTCCTCCACCTGTAGGTTCTAATTCATTCTTGTTGTAGCTTCATATTTGACTAGGTTGAATAAATTGCTATTTATGCATATCTTTGGTGTTGATATCAATTTCTTTGTGTTAGTAGTCAGAAAAAGAAATTATTTGTGGTTGTAGGGAAGGGAGGAGTCAGTTGAGGAATTTGTGCGTCGAAATCTTGGTGATGAGGTTTTTGAACGTTTGATAGAACCTTTTTGTTCAGGTGTGATATTCCTTATTCAATATGTGGCTTTCTAGGCTAATTTTCTCCCTAAATGATTTATATTTTTGAACATTATCAACTTGAAGCTGGAAAAGTCATGTTAGATGTATCTTAGACAAAGCTTAAACATCAAGCTAAGTTGTATGAGTATTTAAAACATACATTTATGTATGGATTTCCCTGTATGTAATCTATATCATTAAGTGTACTTCCCTGTATATATATATACACATTTAAAAAATACATTTATGTATGGATTTCCCTGTATGTAATCCATATCATTAAGTGTACTTCTGTGTGTATATATATATAAAATACATTTATGTATGGATACACACACACACACATGCATACACTATTACACATACACATACACATACACATGCACATGCACATGCACATGCATACACATACACATGCACATGCACATACACATACACATACACATACACATACACATACACATACACATACGTATACATACGCATACACACACATATACATATACATACATTTACACACACATACATATATATACATATACTTATGCATACATATACATATACATATACATATACATATATACATACATATACATATACATATACATATACATATACATATACATATACATACACACAACAAACTGCTGCAGGCATTGACAATGATCAAGTGAGCCTTAGAAGGCTCGGAAAATATTTTTCAATTAACAGTCAATTAATTGTGAGCATGTATGATGTTCAAGTAATAAAATCTGGGCATACAAAGGCTACAATGAATGTAGGACTGTGTGCAATGATGCCTTAGAAAGCTGGAAACAACTCATACAATGTCTGGAGATAATCAATAGGATGTAGCAATGTACAAGAACAAGTTTGCAATGGTGTTTGTGACCATTCAGGACAAGGGACAGTGAGATAAGGTCTGATCTTGCAAAAATAGAGCTGGAATGTGAAATACCAGCTAAAGGGGGAAAAATGGGGGCCGAGGATGACAGTGGGAGAGCTGGAATGCATTTTTTTAGCTAAATGGGGAAGAAAAAAGTCCCAGTTACATACTTCTAAATTATCGCTCCTTAACAATAAATAATAATATCATTTATATACTTCTAAATTATTGCTATGTAAAAATAAATATCATTCCATCAAATTAATTGAAGAATACTATCTCTGTGTGTCTTTTCTCCCTTCAGCAGCACAACTAGGAATGATAGCATTAAAAACCTCAGCTGGCAGCAAACAGTTATAAAGTTGCACCCTGGATAATGAAATCTGCAACTTGCATAGAGTATCAACAATTTAGATATATATACCATAAGAAGAGAGAAAATCTGTAAAAGTTTTGAACTTTTAATTGTCAGCCACAAGTGAAATATATAATTTTTTTTTAAATTATCACCAATATCACACGGCCACCGTATTAAACATTTTGCAAACAAATTACAACCCAAGTCCAAATGGGCTCATCCTCAGATCACATATTTAAAAGGAAGTTTTTGAAATCAACCTTGAAAAGATCTACTATTTAAAAGACATGACAAGAATTTGTATCACATAGATTTTAATTTTACACATAATGCATCCTAATCTAAATTAAATTTGTTGTGTTCAGTTTCCTCTGCTAATATCTGAAAGCTGAATTTGAATATTGCTTCTAGATATCATTGTAAAACCCAGAGTTTAGAAAGTAATTTATCATCTCCTGTGCCCTTACTTGGTTTACATTTAATTTTTCCTTAAGCATATTGCTTAAAATTAGATGCAGCCCTGTGCATTTGATCCTGCTTTACTTAGCAATAATCATCGGTCAGAGATAATTTCGTTAGAAAAACCATTGTTTTATACTGGCCACATCACATGGCCCCATTTCCATTTTTTCTTCTTCTGAAGGATTTCTTCTACTATTGTGTGTAATCTGTTAATCTAATAGGTTTATTAGGTTGGTGTATTCCCTGCAGGAGAATATATACTTTTCTTGTTTTTTAAGGCAACATCTTCAACGATGAGGCAACTGGTTTGTTGTACACCTCAATGAATATTTAAGAAGCTATATATACTCTCAAATCAATTCATTTTCCTTTGGATCAGGGCTTATTTCTGCTAAATGAAACAAGACAATGTTGTGCAGGAGTATATGCTGGAGATCCTGCCAAATTGAGCATGAAGGCAGCCTTTGGAAAGGTTTGTAGGTTAGAAGAAAAGGGTGGGAGTATCATTGGGGGAGCCATTAAAACAATTCAAGAGAGCAAAAATAGTCCAAGGCCACCACGTGATCCGTAATTACAAATACTTTGACCAAATTTTTGAAAGCTTAATGCAAGATAGTAATGGGTCGACAAGTTGTAGTCTGTAGCTTGTTATGTGAGCTGTTTCTTGACAATGTTTTCAGAATTTGACCAAACTGCAGGCGTTTGCCAAAGCCAAAGGGTCAAACGGTGGGGTCATTTAAGAAAGGACTGACAACAATACCAAATGCAATTGCTAATAGGTATGGCTATTGCCTTCTATTTTTTTTTTTTTTCGTTTCTTATTAATTAATGTATTGAGTAGGTGGAGGAATTGCTGTATCCCATGTAGACCAAAATTATTATTTGCCTGAAGACATTGTAAGCTCTGTTTTTATTCAAATATTATTATAATGTTTAAAAAGGATCAACAGCAAGAATCAAGAATTATGAACTGAGAACTGCATAAAACAAGGAAATCTGTAAATAGGAGAAACAGAATCCCTTAAAATTTAATACGCTATTTCCTTAGAATATTCTACAGATTATGGTTTCAAATATATCTTTTCATAAAATATTATTCTCATGAAAATGCTGGGCTGTGAAACTATTCTTGGATACATGATTGTAATACATTTGTTATCTGTAAAACTATGCTGAGTGCCTTTGTGGAATTCTTATATGTGTCTTCTAATGTGGAAGTTGTGGGAATTGCAATTGCTAGACTGGGTGATAAAATTAAACTAGGTTGGAAGCTTTTGGCAATCAAAAAAAATTCTAGCGGTGGATATGCCTTGACTTATGAGATTCCAGATGGCTCCATTTCTATACAAACAAAGACGGTTGTCCTCACTGTGCCATCATATGTTGCCAGCAATATTTTGCGACCACTTTCTGTAGGTATCTTTTCCTTATTATATTTCATGCTGTTATGGTGTGTTGATGTTTATTACACATTCTGCCATTTGTTTGTTTGATATTGTGAACTTTGACCTTATTTTTAAAGTATTTCTCATGTAATGTAACTTATATTTTAATCACAATAAGATATTATATTGTCAATTTTGGGATACCCAACAATGTCTGCCACAAAATTGTCTTATATATAGTTCATTTTAAGGGATTGTAATAGGTGAAGATTTTTTATGAAACCTAGCTTGACGGAATTTCCCTATAAATGCCTTAATCCAAATTTGCCTTGTTGTAACTGTTGATGAATGATAGCATCGGTCAGACGTTGGAATGACGAATTAATATGAATCCTACATAAACATGTATGTATGTATGTATGTCAGTCCACCATGTGAACTGACATACATACACACATACTTCATTCTTGTGTAAATAAAACATAATCATATTTCATGTCGTCTTTCAATGCCTGGGCCCTGAACGAATCTCTATTCTGATCTGTATGTGATCAGATCCTTGTCTTTTCTCCTGCCTTGAATCGTGGAAGGATATCCAAGGCTTAATACATCCAACGAGTTCAAGGTTGCATGATCGTATTGATTGATCAAACATTCATGTTCGCATTTATTAATATCGAACTTATAAATAAATCGGCGGTTGTGTTTGTGAAATAGTTAAATGATAGTTAACAAATCTTTAGGCAAACGCATCCCTTGGGACACGTTGTGTGTGGACATGCCTCCACGTTGTGAAGACATGTCCCCACATAACGTGCCCCTATTGAAGATATAAATACAAACCGATTTCAAAGGAGAAAATAATAGAAATCTAAAATTATGCTCTCTCCATTGAATCAGCAAATACAGTGTTAGAAATTAAACTCCAGCACCATTAACATATTGTTGACTTTTATCTTGAAGGATTAGAATTCTCGATATTAAATCTGTACATTGAACAAATAATATTAGTCTGATATAAATTTAATCCTATTTTAACATGGTATAAGAGCCTTGGTAAAGAAAGATCCAAGATTACGTTTGAGATATCAGACCATTATTTATTCAATATTACAGTCACTTTATTCTTCAAAATGTCAAGCATGATCAGATTTGAAGATCGACTTGAAGGAGCCAACAATTTCATTTCTTGGAAGCTAAGAATCATGATGCTTCTAAAGGAGAATAAATTAGACTCCTTCGTGAAAGAAAATAAAACTGAGCCTGAAAATGAACCTGAGAAAACTCAATGGATTGAAAGCAATGAGAAAGCCATGAAACATATAGTGGATGCAGTCAGAGATCATATTGTACCTATATTGGCAAAACATGAAATTGCATACCTTATGTTCAAATCTCTTGAAAGTGCATTTGAAATAAACAATACAGGCAGAACCCTTGCCCTATAAAGACAAATCAACAATATAAGTATGAACAAGGGAGAATCTGTCAATGCATACTTCATAAGAATCACTGAACTAAGGGATCAACTATCAACAGTTGGTTATGAAATTGATAGCAAGGAATTGACTCTAATAACCTTAGGTGGTCTTCCAAACTCATGGGAATCTTTTGTTCAAGGAATAAGCGCAAGATCTAAGCTCCCCAAGTTTAATCGATTAAGATCTGACTGTCTACAAGAAGAGTCAAGGCAAATAACAAAGGGAAAGCAGAAATCCATAGATGAGGATATCCATGTACTCAACACAAATTCTCATAAGAAAGGGAAGAAGAACTTTAAAAGGAAGAGAAATTACCATGGAAAAGGTTCATCCAAGCAGAAGAAGGACCTATCACAAATTCAGTGTTTTAGGTGTGACCAATACGGACACTATGCAGTCAAGTGCCCTGACAGGACAAAACAACAAGCCTCATTTGCTAAAACAGGGAAGACAAATATAGACCATGATTCTGGGAAATTTGCCTTTAACTCAGCATTATTCAATCAAGTTTCAAACAAATTAAATACATGGTTAATTGACAGCGGATCATCTAGGCACATTACAGGATACCGAGATCACCTAGAGACCATGATGGAAGAATCTGACGAAGAATTTACAATTGGGGACGATTTGGCACATCCAGTAAAAGGAGTTGGAACCTGTACCATCAAATTGAAATCCGGGGTCACTATTCAACTCACTGGAGTACTATATGTGCCAGGTATTTGTTGACGTGTATTTTGTACACTATCAAACACAGAATAAAATACCTAAAGGTACCTTATCCTCTCTTGAGTAAAGCCTCTGAATGCTGAAGATATCGCAAAAAGGATCAATCAGGGTGACTTCAAGGTTCTTTGCTGTAGGATCTCTACGTGTGGATAAGCTCTCTGTGGTATGATGTGATTTGCTGGAATCACAAGGGGACTTACACTTGATGATTGAACTTCTGATTTGCTTTGAATATTGCTGGAACACAGGATTTTACTGCCCTAGATTTGAAAAAAAGGAAAAAAGACGAGGGCAAGGAAAGGATCTAATCCTAACACTAAGAATGTAAGAGCAATGAATGATCTTTGATGAAATTCTAACTAAGTCTTGTTTTGACATCCCAGGACCATCTCCACAAGGTTAGTGCGATCTTCGAAGAAAAGCTTTATGATGTTCAAATCATCACTGCAGGCATAGACACCATCAGGTTGATGCATATCAATGAAGAAGCGACAATTGAAGTTAAACTTAAGCTGAATGATTCCAGTTGACTACACAAGACAAGTCTGCAATCAACAAACTGCTAGTAGTATGGATATACGAATTTCACCATCAATCAAACACATTTCTTCCACTCATCTAATAACATGAAATCAAATATGAGAAGTAAAGAGACCATGCAAATTGTCGAATCGACCCATAAATTTCACCATTTCTTCAATGAAGTTACAAGTCTTTTACAACAACATCTTGGCAACAATCTTTGCCTTCTCTCTCTACTCTACTCTAATTGCTATTCTATCAACTGGCTAATCACCTTCTAACTACTCTCTATTCACTAACTTCTCTCTAACTGCTTCCTAACTCTATTAGTCTTTCACAAATGAAGAGTCGGGCTTATATAGTGCCCACAATACAATTCGATGGCTAAGATCAATTTGAGATCAATGGCCAAGATTCAATAATGAAAACCCTAATTAGGGTTTGTTACAACCATTACATAACATCTAATGCTTGACCAATGATAAAATTGTATTAATTGGACACATGTCTTCTCTGGAAAATTTGACCAATGGATAGCTGGGGTAGGTACATCGAAGTTTGTGCCACCTTCCACGAGTTAGGTACATTGAATCTGGGCATGCTGAGGTGGACCAATCCGATTGGAGGAGTGATGACTGGGATGCCAACTCGTCTGACACTTGGTTGATGCCGGTTTGATGTTGCTGAGAAGCTAGCTTTAATTAACTCTTCTAAAACTATCTGCTTCTTCAACGAACCCTTGCTCTAACTTCTTTGTCTTTGATGTACAGGATGATGATGTATCTCGCCTTGGAATGCTGGATTGGAAGAAGTTATTCCTGATGATGCTTGATCGAAGTAGGCTGTCCTTGTCGATGCTAGACTGGAGGAGGTCACCCTTATCCTTGCTTGATCGTCTCTGATGAGAACCTGCCGACTTGTAGATCCTCCGGGCTTTGGAGTTGCCATCTTGATACCTACACAACATTTCAAAACTAGTAATATATCTTGAAGTGTAGAAATTAGGATTCAAAAAGGAAGATTTAAGATTTTAATTAGAAAACTTCATGATAAATCTAGAGTTATCATTTCCTAATTAACCATGCAATACTTAGACTTTTCTTAAAAAATGTCTAAAAATCAAACCTTGAACAAGGGTGTTAAGATGATTTTGCCATACCTCCTCTTGAGTATTAAATTCTAAGAAATGATGTAAAAATAGATGAATTTCGCTAGATCAAAGCCTTCTCTTGAACAAATTGCGCCTCCTTTAGCCTTCAAAAGAATCGACTCCACCCTCTTTGATCTTCAACACTTGGTAGAAATTCGCTCCACTCTAGCCAGATTTCGCTCCTCCAATTCACACTTCAACTTTGCACTTGAAAAAGGATGAATGAATGATTTGAAATATGAAACAAAACCCCTCCAATATATAGAGCGCTCACCTCTCTTCTCTCCAAGGCCGACTTGCCAAAAGGGAAATGAAAATGAAATAAAATCCTCCTCAAAAGAAGGCCGACTTGCTTGTAAAAGCAAATAAATGTATTTGAGCGCTCAACTTGTAAATTTTTTAATTTATTTAAATTAATTTTAATACCTCTAAGATGCTTATTTTGATTATTTCAAGGTACAAAATTAATTTATTAAATTAAAATGCCTTTAATTTAATGCGAATTTGATTTAATCTTTCCAAAGGCTTCGAAGTGAATAATTTTGAGGATTTTAAGGAATATTAATGCTCAATAATGTAAAAATGAAGGATATCACCAATTTCGCCCTGGACCTTCAGTGAAGGTCAGGAGCGATTTTTCAATCTTGCTCTTAATCCTTCATCTTTTGGATTCCAAATTGCTTCCAAGACATAAAATATCATCTCTTCTTCCTATCCACACAAGATTTGGTCTCAATTCCTCAAACAAAGGAGAGGATCCTGAAAAATCGCTATGGGCCCTCTCTGAGGGTCAGGAGCGATTTTTTGATTTTAGGCTTGATTCTTCATCATTTTTCATTGAAACTTCATTCATCATTTGGCAATGTCCTTCCTTAATCCACTCCAACCAAATTCGCTTTGTTGTTGCAAGGTAAAATGAGGATTTTCAACAATATCGCTATGGGCCCTCTCTGAGGGTCCGGAGCGATTTTTCGCTGTGGGCCTTCACTGAGGGTCCGGAGAGACTTTTCATTTTCTGACCAAAATCATCAAGTTTCAAAGGCAAAATAATATTCATCACGCTCTTGGAGGTCTTTTCTCCTTGTCCTAACCTTGCCTTAGCACCATTTTGAAGAAAACATGCATTTTTTGAAAATCTCGCTGTGGGCCTTCAGTGAGGGTCCGTAGCGATTTTTTGGTTCTAGGCAAATTCCTTCATCTTTTAATCTTCAAATCACCTCCAAGACATAACACATCACATCCTCCTCCCGTCCAAGCAAGTTTTTGTCTCAATTCTTCAAACAAAGGAGAGAAAACTGGAAGATCGCTATGGGCCCTCTCTGAGGGTCCGTAGCGATTTTCGTTATTGCCTTCAAAATTTTGATTCTCAACGATTTCTTTTCACTTCAAGGCTTTTCAAACATCATTTCTAACCCATGCCTAACCTTAGCTTTCCTCAAACTTGGATGAAAATTTCCCATTTTAGGTTTCTCGCTGTGGGCCCTCTCCGAGGGTCCGGAGCGATTTCTCGCTATGGGCCTTCAGTGAGGGTCCATAGTGATTTTTTGATTTTGGGTTGATTTCTTCTTGTGTTGATCCTCCAAATTATATTCAACGGATAGAACATGCTTTCCTTCATCCCTTCCAATCATAAAATCACTTTGATCTTGTAAGAGTAATGCATATTTGAAAATCTCGCTGTGGGCCCTCTCGGAGTGTCCGTAGCGATTTTTGCTACCTAGACCAAAATGCTTCACTTTTCGTCTAAAAATCACTTTGCCAAGGAAGATGTCATCTTGTTCTTTGCTATGAATAAAAATTCGTGTCCAAGAAAGGTCCAAAAATGTGCACACAAAGAAAATCGCTATGGGCCCTCTCTGAGGGTCAGGAGCGATTTTTCCTTTCCTGGGCAAAACTCCTTCAATTTATCATCTTTGATCAAGTCTAGATACCTCATTATGTTCATTCTATCCTTCACCGTGCTTTTGACATCTTAAATCGACCAAATAAGGCTAGCAATGACCCTTATAAGATTTCTCGCTGTGGGTCCTCTCTGAGGGTCAGGAGCGATTTTTCTATTTTCAACAAGGTCCTTCATTATTTCAAGTCAAAACTTCTTCAGGTGGGTGGAGAAAGTTATTCATTTCCCCTTCATGATCAAAACTTGGTCTCTTTTCATTGCAAAACGAAGGAAATCAAAATGTCGCTGTGGACCCTCTCTGAGGTTCAGGAGCGATTTTCGCTGTGGGCCCTCTCTGAGGGTCAGGAGCGAAATTTGACTTTTTGAACTCTCCGTCAGGATAATTTTATGGAATATAACATTTAAGTATAAGATTTCTTATACTTTAAGTTATATTCCATATATACTTTCAGGATGTTTGAGAGTGGTTTCAGACCTCTAGGAGTTATATTGCAAAATCTAGTTTTTGGAGGTTTTTCAATTTTCAGACTTAGTCAAATTTTAGGATCAGGACATTCCAGACTTAGTCAAATTTCAGGATCAGGACATTCCAGACTTAGTCAAATTTCAGGATCAGGACATCACTCAAGCAGGACCTGCTATCCAGGTGATCCCCTTGGCGACACTCAAAATGCAAAGGCTAACAGCCAAAACCCTAAAAGACCTAAAAACAAACCCCAGAAAAGCAAAAAGCAGGGGTCCCCATTTGCAATGGGGCGATGTGTGAAATGGTCACAACAGTATTAAGAGAAATTTAATATCTATATCAGCCCTTGAAGATGACGGATACAGAATTGCATTCATGGAAGGAAAAGTCCTAGCATGGGCAAAGAAGTCAACCATAAAAAAGGCTCAAACTGTAGGCATAAGGCAAGGACACCTTTACAAACTTTGCACTGAGTCGAATCAAGCTCTCATACATGAGACTTCTAACTCTAACGAGATCTAGCATCGAAGATTAGGCTATATTCACTTTCGTGCCCTAACTTCCATGGATAAATTTGTAACCGGACTACCTAAAATGAATCAAACTCACAATGGGGCATGTAAAGGATGTGCCTTGGGTAAAAATACTAAAAGTACTTTTCCTAATAGTTTGAGTAAAACTAAAGCTGTGTTAGAATTAGTTCATTTTGACTTATGTGGACCCATGTCCGTACCCTCCATAGGGGGATTTTTGTATTATATAATTTTCATTGATGATTTCTCCAGGAAGACCTGGATATACTTTCTAAAGTGCAAAGAATCAGAAGAGATCCTTAATAGGTTTAAAGAATTCAAAGCTATCACTGAGAATTCTTCCGGAAAGAAAGTTAAAATACTTAGAACTGACAATGGAAAAGAATACACTTCTGAAATTTTTAAAGAGTTTTGTGTAAATGCAGGGATTAAGAGGGAGTTTATTGTACCCTATAATCTCCAACAAAATGGAGTTGCTGAGAGGAAAAACAGGACCATAGTAGAAGCAGCCAGAGCTATGCTTTATGATCAAAACCTAGGAACTTCATTCTGGGCCAAAGCTTCAAATGCAGCCGTATACATTCAAAACAGATGTCCTCACTCACATTTGGAAAATAAAACTCCTGAAGAAGCCTTTACTAGTGTAAAACCAGATATTAGTCACTTAAGAGTATTTGGGTGCCCAGTCTACATTCATGTGCCCAAAGAGAAGAGACTGAAACTAGAACCTTCTAGGAGAAAAGGAATTTTTGTAGGCTACAGTGAAACCTCAAAAGCTTACAGAATATATATACCTGGACAAAGACAAATTGAGCTAAGTAGAGATGTCATCTTTGAAGAAGTCATTGCCTTTAAGAAGGCCAGGAGATCGGACGAGGTAGAAACACCTAATTCACATAAAAGGATGGAAGAAGATATTTCCCCTGAGTTTCAGAGGGAGTATACAGATGAAACTACATATGAAAGTCAGATTCCACCTGAGACTCAAGAAGAGGAACCAAAAAATAATCACAAGAGACCACTTTGGGCCAGAAAGATGATATAGGAAGCAGAAATCCTTGCAGCACCCAAAGGAACATTCAGAGAGAGCAAGAGGCCTCGGAAATTGACATATGATGCATTAATGAGTGAAATCATAAATTCTGAACCTACTGGTGTTATAGAGGCCCTCAAGCATCAAGTTTGGAAGGATGCTATGATAGAAGAGTACCAATCCATTCTAAAGAATAATGTTTGGGATATAGTTCCTAGACCAAAAGAGAAATCTGTTTTCTCCTCCAAATGGCTTTTCAAGATCAAACATGCTGCAGATGGCAGTATAGAGAAACATAAAGCATGTTTTGTTGCCAGAGGATTCTCACAGAAAGAAGGTATTGATTATGAAGAGACATTTGTACCTGTTGCCTGATATACTTCTGTTAGAGCAATCATAGCTATTGCAGCTGCTAAAGGATGGAAGATCCATCAGATGGACGTGAAAACTGCATTCTTAAATGGGACTATTGATGAGGAAGTCTATCTAGAACAACCTGAGGGCTTTGTGATTCATAATGCAGCTTCACATGTGCGCAAATTAAAGAAAGATTTATACGGACTTAAATAGGCTCCCCGAGCTTGGTATGAGAGGATTGACAACTATTTGTTGGGTCTAGGGTTCACCAAAAATGATGCAGATCCAAATCTTTATTTTAAAGTAATTAATGGTGATATGTTGATACTTATCCTATATGTTGATGATCTGCTAATTACAGGAGAAGATCATCTTATTATTCAATGTAAGAAGGACCTGGCATCAGAATTTGATATGAAAGACTTGGGCAGTTTACACTACTTCCTTGGATTGGAAGTTTGGCAGAAACCAGATGGTATTTTTCTAAATCAAGGGAAATACACCATAGATATTCTGAAAAGATTTGGAATGTGGGACTGTAGACCTATGTCAACACCCATGGAAACCAACTTACATAAACTAAAAGAAGCAGCAATAGAATCCAGACTTGCTAACCCCACTCTTTACAGACAGATAATTGGGTCATTGATGTACCTGGTTAACACTCGATTGGATATTTGCTATGCAGTGAATGCCTTGAGCCAGTTTATGTGTGAACCTCGAGAAATACATCTTGTTGCTGCTAAGCATATATTAAGGTACCTTCAAGGTACTATTGGACTTGGACTCAAATATAAAAATGATAATCTAAATCTACATGGTTACTCTGATTCCGATTGGGCTGGAAGTGTGATTGATTGGAAAAGCACATCAGGATGTTGCTTCAGTTTGGGATCAGCTATGATTTCTTGGATATGCAGAAAACAGTCTTCAGTAGCACAAAGCTCAACAAAAGCTGAATACATTGCAGCATCTTTGGGAGCTAGAGAAGCAGTATGGCTCCGAAAACTACTTGTGGGATTATTTGGAGAGCCTCTAAAGCCTACTATCATCCACTGTGACAATCAAAGTTGCATCAAATTGTCTGTAAATCCAGTGTTCCATGATAGATCGAAGCATATAGAGATTCCTTACCACTATGTGAGAGACATGGTAGAAATGAATGTGATCCAGATGGAGTATATTAATACAAGTGATCAAACAACTGACATTCTTACCAAACCTCTCCCCAGAGTAAATGTTGAATACTTCAGGAAGAAACTTGGTATGATTGAAATGTAAGTTATTGAAATAATTTCTAAATTTCTATTGTATTAATATAAATAAAGATGTTTAAAGTGTAAACTCTTTTGTCATATGTGTGACTCTATGACTTATGGGCCTGCCTTGTGTACATTATTGAAAGGTGACGATCTTTCAAATAATGAACACCTGTATTGATCATTGTAAAGTGACGACTTTACAAGGATCTATCCACTACCATGATGAATATCATGTGACTTGATATTCATGGACATATCATGATAGTTTATATCTCTTGGGCTTAGTGATAGATATCATGAGACTTGATATCAGTTGAATATCATTATGCTTCTTATGAGATGATCATGGTGGGTATTATGTGACGTAATATTCATGGAAATGCCATGACCTGTTATGATAGACATCATGAGACGTGATGTCAGTGCACATATCATAACTAGGATGTTTATGTGAAGAATGTCACGTGACTTGATGTTCTTAATTCATCCTTCAATATCACGAGTTAGGTGATATCTCCATACTTAATCATCTTCCCTAGCTAAGAGGGAGTGTTGATGAATGATAGCATCGGTCAGACGTTGGAATGACGAATTAATATGAATCCTACATAAACATGTATGTATGTATGTATGTCAGTCCACCATGTGAACTGACATACATACACACATACTTCATTCTTGTGTAAATAAAACATAATCATATTTCATGCCATCTTTCTATGCCTGAATGAATCTCCATTCTGATCTGTATGTGATCAGATTCTTGTCTTTTCTCCTGCTTTGAATCGTGGAAGGATACCCAAGGCTTAATACATCCAACGAGTTCAAGGTTGCATGATCGTATTGATTGATCAAACATTCATGTTCGCATTTATTAATATCGAACTTATAAATAAATCGGCGGTTGTGTTTGTGAATTAGTTAAATGATAGTTAACAAATCTTTAGGCAAACACATCCCTTGGGACACGTTGTGTGTGGATATGCCTCCATGTTGTGGAGACATGTCCCCACATAACGTGCCCCTATTGAAGATATAAATACAAACGGATTTCAAAGGAGAAAATAATAGAAATCGAAAATTATGCTCTCTCCATTGAATCAGCAAATACAGTGTTAGAAATTAAACTCCAGCACCATTAACATATTGTTGACTTTCATCTTGAAGGATCAGAATTCTCGATATTAAATCTGCACATTGAACAAATAGTATTAGTCTGATATAAATTTAATCCTATTTTAACAGTAACATTAACTATTTAAAAATGTCATTTTGATTTTGCTTGGCTAGATCACTTAGATGAACAAATCACACAAATTAACATAAAAGTTTTAAATTCAATAGAGTTTCTGCAGACCACGTGGATGGACAACTTACATAAATCAATATAGAACATATAAAGTTCTTGCAAAAGTCAATTAGAGTTGCTTGACAATAGTTGGGAGTAACAACATAAATAATATAATGGAATCTGGAGGAAACTTCACCATTTGCATTGCTTTTGATATTGATAAAAGTGGGATTTTGAAGGGCTTGAACCCTTTTAAAAAACGGCCGACATTAGGAAAATGGAAAGAGTTCCATGAGGTACGGAACCATAAAAAAACACCAAAACAGCAGAAAGAACCAAAAAAGAGAGAATCTGCAGCAGAACATCAGTAAAACAAAACAACAAAGGATAAAAATTAATTATAATTAGCCAGCTTCTGAAGTCCACCACAGCCTGCCACTCCTTGGTCAAGAAAATGACCTGATTTGCAAAGGTAACATCTATGGGGTCATCATTGAGAGCAATGGTTTCACCTTTTGGCTTGTGGTATTTGCCCCGGTTCTTTTGCCTGGGCCTTCTTGTTTATTCTTCCTTTGCCTTTTCTGGAGCTCACTATGCAGAACATAAAGTAAAGAACACCACCTGGGACAGACTCCTTTAGCCACTTCTGATACTCCTGCATGATGAGGAACTTCTTCTCGAAAACTTCTTCACTTCCTTTAATATTTCTTCACCAATCTGTGTTTTCTGTCAGTACTTTACCTGTTCAAACGGTTTCATCTCAATATCCTGCATTCTTTAACAGGTGGTATGATGTTGGGCCGAGAATATTTTCGTCGCATTAGCATGAAGGTTGAGGCTTTCTTCGAGTTTCTCCACATGGTCCCTCAGGTTGCTGTAGTTGGGACTCTCCTCATCCTGTTGCACATTAGGCTGACTGGGTGGGGTTTTAGGTTGTTCCAGCATAGAGCTCTTGGGTTGAGGGGTAGGCTGATCCTTATTGAGCCCACACCTAGGATGTTTAGTCATGGAAGCTTAGGAGGTAGTTTGGGGCTGGGAGTGTGAAAGATCCCCAGCCAAATCTGATCCGAATTTCTGATTTATGTGGTTTGCTGGTTGTGTTTGAATGAGTTTGTTTGAAAGGTTTTTGCTTGAGTTTTGATGCCAAATATGAATGCAAGGGCTTTATATGATTTTGGTGCAATAATTGACATTTACTATGCTTTTTAACACAATATATATGATTGATATAAAAATCAGAATACTGTTTTGTAAGGACAGCAACATGCAAATTCAGGTTTAGCAATTAGAACACAAAACCATAAGAGTCATCATACCTGATAATACCATCGCTATTGGAATTTTATTGAGAAAAGTGCAAAGGCAAGGTACAAGAAAATGCCACCAGACAGCTACAGGAGGTCAATTTGTGTTATGAACCCTAAAATGTTTGTATGAATGTTGAGAAAGCCCTTATTGCAGAAGTTCGAATGCTGCTCCAGACTTGTGTAATTCTGATTTGCAAAATCAGACTTAATTATTTCTGATCTGAGGTCCGATTTTTGCTCCAAACCCTAATGCCAGCTGTAGCTTGTTATATATTCCTCTGTATAGAAGGTACAACAGGCTTGGTGTGCTGCTGAATGACGAATATATAGGCCCAAATGACCCAGATCTGCGATCTGATTCCAAAGATCTGCTCTTCAATATGTCTGATCTGCTGATAATACCAAATAATGATGCCAATCTGCTCGATGATGAATTTGGAATGAATTCACCCTCCAAGAAATGTTGGGGTTTTGTCCAACCTTCCAATCTCTAGGGAGTTTTCGTTCCTAGAAGTCTGTTGGCCGCTGAAATTCTTTCAAAGAGTTCAATTCCAAAGTTTTCTGCTGTAAAAAATATATGCATGAATGAATGAATGAAGCCTCCAAATGTTGCTTAATTGACCTCTAACCCTAATCGCCTCTTTTAGGGTTTCCTTTTCATCTTAATAATGTTTAAATTTATTTTTACTCCTAAGAGGTTCAAAGTTCATGTTGGCATTATACACTCAGATGAGAAAGGTAGATGTTGTCATTGATGGCAACAAGGTTCCACAGGTTCAACCGGCCATAGACTTCACCTGCCGGCACTGGTAGATACAACAAGGCTTATTCACACCGGCATCCAGTTTACACCGACAGAAGATTATACTGGCATTCCAGGCTGACTTGACAATAAGTATTGTTTATGTGAAATAAATTGTAATGTAAATTATAATTGTATGGCCGACATGTTGTATTGTAAAGACTCCTATATTTATGAGTTCTTGTAGGTCATTTGAGAAGAAGTGAGCGGTAACATGAGATAAGATAGGATATGATAGCGAATAGTTGTATATGCATTTTGATGTGTTTATTTTGGAGCGAATAAGAAGCAGAGCAGAGCGAAGACTATTCTGTATAAGCAGAATCATTTGACAGCATACTAGCTAGGGTTTTTGGCAGAGGCAGAACCGGTATCAGACAAAGCACAACAACGAACTCATCCAACATTTTGATGCAAGTTGTAAGAGTTCATTTTATGTTTACATCAGTGTGATGTTGTAGTCAGTGTGACTCCATTTTTGTTGTTGAGCAGTGAGCTCTAGGCAGTTGGCCTTCCTGCATGTGCAGGCCCCTTTTGTACTAAGTAATATTTATTCATATGGCCAGTGAGTAAATATTGTGGGTCACAAATCCCACCGAGGTTTTCCCCTTACCGGGTTTCCTCGCCAAAATATTTGTGTTATGATGTGCATTGATGCTGATTCCTTTGTTTCTCTTTATTGCATTATTGTTTGCTTACCGACATATTAATCTCAGTTACAGAATTGTAAATAAGTTTAAATCATTCATTTACCGGTCAGACACTGATTCACCCCCCCCTCCCTCTTAGTGTCTTTGGGATTAATCAATTATCTAACAGTTCAAACCTCTCCAAGGGTTTATTTATCATTAATTAAATGACCACCTTTTAAAACAACTTAACCCACCTAGGGGTGTGTGCCATGGGGGGCCACTTTATTATTTTATAAAGTAATTTAATATTAAAATCACTTTATTTTATTTAAAATGAAACATTAAAGCAATAACTTTAATATTTCAAATTTATTCCTGGATCCACCTAAACTCCAAATTGAAAATTGAGTGTTGCTGCTAGACCAAGGGTGATGTCTAAATATAGCAGAGCAATTGGCAGTCTCCTAAAAAATAGGGATTCCCCTAAAAAATAGGAGATTGTCTCGAGACTATGGTAAACACTCCTAAGCCACTCGGCTATGCTCTTGGCCCTCCGGGTGGTCAAACAATCAACTGGCAGTCTCCTAAAAATTAGGAACCCTCCAAATTAATATGATACTGCCCCCGAACTCCCAAAACGCCATCAATACTCCTTAGAAGGTCACCAAACTCCCAAATGGGCTCCCTATCTACCATGTTTGCCCACATGAAGCTTGATTATAGGCTAACACTTGCCGACAACTGAACTATGGAAGGGACATTACAGAGTGGGGTTTGTAGTAGATGGACACTCTTCCAAAATAGCTTTTCTTTTGTGGGCAGGTTTATTATCTGGTGGAAATAGGTGAATAATTACCCGAGTGGAAATTGTATGGTGTTTAGTACGAGGTACAAGAGTTTTCACCAGTGAGGTATGATTAGGCATATCCATGACTATAGCCTTAGGGCACAGGGGAGAGTGAGAATCCTTAGATCCACTTTGAGGAATAGGTGATGAGGGTGGTTGAGGTGGAAGTAGTTTGACACATTGAAGGAATTAGGGCAAGGTTGATAATCCTAGGGAGGAATGAAGGAATGGGTGTTTTGGCTTGCTCAAACCTATACATGTAGTAGATGAGGCTTTGGTGAAGGGGCAACTTAGTCTTCCCAAGGAGGATATTCGACATAGAACTTTCAAGAGAACAAAACAAACAGAAAGGGAAGCTCATTTTCTTATTGTCATGGAGGTGATTTACATGGTGAAGTGATAGGATCAGAGTCCCCAAGGTTTTTTCAAGTGTCCTCATCATGGGGACATGGGACACCTAAGGGACAACCCTATAAATTCTGCATATTGACAGTGAATTCTATAAGCAATTTGACTTTGACTCTCAATTTAACACAAATTTGGCATAAGAATTCCGCTAGTTCTTATATGTTAGGGTTCTATAATGCATATGTGCATGCTTTATCCATGTTTTCATATGAATACATTAAATTTTCCTGTATATTTTAATTTTCCCTATTTTTATATATTCGTCCCCTTTGCCATCCCCTAGCCATCCCCACAATTGGCAAAAAAATTGCTGTCCTGGAAACGTGTCCCCCTGTCCGTTGTTGTCCTTGTCTCAAAAACTTGGGGTAATGTAGGATAGGAGTATATATGCTTATACCCTAAGTCACTAGGTTCGAATTCGAATTCGAAGTTCGACAACTTTGAAATTTGAATGAAGTTCGATGAGGGAAAAATTCAAATTAAGTTCGCCATATGTATAAATATGCCAGATATATTCTATAAAACAACCAATCTTTCATATGGGGGATGGTTCCATATGAATTGCTAATAAGGTTTATTGTAAGTAACATCTTTATCTCATCTTATGAGAATAACAGAATCACCAAATACTGAAATACCTCACTGATTGGGTAATCAATTATCATCTTCAGCATTTTTTTTCTCATCCTAATTGAGGGTTCTAACAGACATAAATATCCTGAAGAAAGAACGGGTTAATGGGTTTTAATCAAAGAAAAGAAGATGTGTTTAAAAAATATTAACAGAAGAAGAAGGCCAAAAATTTATTTAAAAAAAAAAAAAATTTTTTTTTTTTTTTTGAAGCTCGGCGAATTTCAACGAATTTTTTTTTTTTTTGAAGTTCGGCGAATTTCGAACTTCAAGGATGAAATTTGGCCAAACCTGGTGACTTAGCTTATACCTATCCTCAAACATGAAGTAATGCATGAGGACTTTTGCCACATCTTTTAGTGTCTAGGTAGGTCCTTGTGGTTAAAAGCATTTTGAAACTTGGAAATTTTTCTCCCCTCTTGAGGAAGGCTTCCATATACTGGTGGTTTTGATTTTCAATAGTTTTTTTGTTACTTCATGCCCTCCATTCTAAGCCTCATCACCATGGCAATTAGCTCCTTTGAGACCTTGAAGGAAATCCATTGCAGATAGATAGTTCTATTCTTCCAAATTTGGCACATTTATAAGACAAAATGGGGTCATTGTAATGTCCCCTTTAGCAAATACCCTAGTTTTTGCCCCAAAGTCACAATTTCAAGCTCATTGAAAGCATAATCCGTAAAATAGATATTTCCTACTAGGGTTAGGAAGATTATTTTAGTCATATGATATATCTTATTCATTAATGGAATTCAATCATAGGAGAGTTAGGATAAGGGGGCATATTAGGGTGCCTTAAACGATCCTCTACCCTAGGCCCAAGAGCGGATATACCATCCCTCTTGGCCATCATGTGGCCCTTTCCCATCCATATGAGGGGGTGTACCTAGTGAGGAATCCTATAGCCATTCCCCTCTTCTTGTTGCCGTTATTCTCCTCCTTATGACTGGAGTTCCTTAATCCAATGGTCAACCATGGTAGAGGTTTGGGGAAACTGCAATAGGGTGTCCGGAACATCCTTCCTTTCTAAGACCAAGGGTAGGGCACTCTGTACCCCCTTGGCTTCATGGGACTATCCGTCACCACCATAAGGTGGCTTGCTTAGAAGAGGACCTCATAACTGTTTCCCCTCCTTGTGCTCCCTTACTATCACTATCATGGTTGATTGCAGCTTATAAATAGACAAAGAATTACACATTATTGTCTATATCCTATACGTATGAGATCATATGATAATATATAGAATCACATTATTGCATCCATATTATTCATATGTGAATAGATAGAATCACATCATATTGCCTACCACCCAATCCAGGTGTAATACTTAATGATTGTATGCCTGAATCTGGCTGCCTTGTATCAGATCTCTTCTTGTATCGTATTGCTTAGAAGAGGACCTCATAACTGTTTCCCCTCCTTGTACTCCCTTACTATCCCTATCATGGTTGATTGCAGCATTTAAATAGACAAAGAACTACACACTATTGTCTATATCCTATACGTAAGAGATCATAAAATAATATATAGTATCACATTATTGCATCCATATTATTCATATGTGAATATATAGAATCACGTCATATTGCCTACCACCCAATCACAAGTGTAATACTTAATGATTGTATGCCTGAATCTGGCTGCCTTGTATCAGATCTCTTCTTGATCGATCAACTCTTCTGACCCGATTCCTTTCTGCCCTCTTGAATTGATTGGCTTGCTGAATTTATACCATCTCTATTGGAGAAAAGGATCATGTCCCCTCCCACCGGTATGACTTATGGAAGGGTGGCATCCTTTGGTCCTTTCCCCTCAGTTTTGACTCATGCAAAGAGGCGTCTTCTCCTAAAGGCTAAAACACTCCTTTTGTTTTTACTAATTCATCGCTGAGTAATAATAATCACTATCCCTTTGTCCAAGTCTTCATTCGATTTGCGTTTTTTAATCACAGCGTTATCCAATGTTTTCCTAATGGCAGATCATTTGTGAAGTCTTATGAATAAGACAAATTCTCCTGAGGGATTATGGTGGGGCCATGACAGTCATACCTGTTAATATCTTCAATGGTAAGGTCACCTATGCTTAGGTTGCTCCAGATGACTACAACAATGCTACAGACTTTTTTACATAACAAGGCTCAATTCTTAGCATGTCTTCCCCCATGGTTCGGCTTCTTTCAACAGACATGCAGTTTTTGGAAACTAAACTTGACTCTTCACAATGGTCATGAAGATTCAAATCATGCAAATGAGGTGTTACTTGATGCCTGTATGGGTTTACCTTTTCATGATTACAACACATCCTCTCCACAATACAATCCACTCTATGATGATTTCTGTGGTACTTCTCATTAATCATCCTTGTGATAAACCAATCTAATCTTGGAAAAGGCTGCAAAGGGCCAATGGGGCTTTCTATAATTATTGTCAAGGCTTTGTTTAATGTTAGGGAGTAGAGACTTCTCCATGTGCCAATAATAGTAGTCCCCTAAGGTGCCTCCCAAATTCGCAAGGAGATCGATATGTCATGATCTGTTCCTGATCTTCATATTCTCTTTAATCAATATATAGCTTATGCCTTGTCTAGTAAGAAGAACTCAATGTTGTAATTCTAATCTAGTGACTTTGTTTAATATTTAGTGCCGACTTTATTAATAATAATACAATGACTTTATTATTAACATAACATGCCAATATGTTTAATAAAATAAATATGTCTAGTGGCGGATTAACAATTAAAGGTCAGGGGTCATAGTCTGAGACTCTGAAGAGACACCTCTGAATGAATTCACACGTCCCTCTTGATAGACATCGCTCTTGTGCCTAAATAAAAAGAGGTCAATTCTCATTGGAGAGGCATCAGACAAACATTGAAGAAACCATTGAAGGAAAAGAGTTAAAGATCAGTGAGCATACTTCAACCGGTCATCAAAGGCATTAAGAAAGAAATAAAGAAATAGACTTCAAACAGTTTGAGCTCCTTCCAGTGACAGAAGAGACAAGGAGATAGGACAGTGACAGATCTAGTTAAGCAATCAACATCAAACCAAGAAAGATCGAACTGCTGGTAACTTCTATGAACATAACCTTTATCACAGCATTATTATCATTACAGTCTAATCTCAGCATTATAGTAATATCATCTTATCTACTTCCGTCATCATTATTGCTGCCTAATTAATATTAATACATGTTCGGTACTATCATGATGGTCTCAGCCTTAATTTACCATTCCAGCAATTATATCAATTTAGTATTAGGGCCAGCATATAATAAATCTAATAGTAGTTCATATGGTAATAGTACTTGGCATTGTTGTAGATCAAACATCTTAGAAATGCTATTATTATTAGAGCATCATTACTATTAGGGCAGCATTAGTTGATAGCATCACAATCTTACTTATTAGCATTATCAGCACATTACATATTCTAAGAGATATGATAGAAATTGTGTTTAATGATAGTTCATCTTGTAGGGGGAGGTATGAGATGTAATGGACGGGTGATGTGGGGCTCGTCAACAAGCCGTTCTAGAACGACCAAAGTGGTGTCTAGGACCTTGAGGGCCCTTACCTTGAGGAGTTAAGAAATCCGGTTACATTCTCTACCTAACCCCACAAGACATTGTTATCTCGGGAGAAATAGGACTTGATAGGTAAGCAAGTACAAGCTGCCAAGTGGAGCAAGAGGGTTGTAGAAGGCAACCTCTCTTGGGCTTGTTGTAGAAATGTCTCCAAGCGAATCCTTCATGTCTCTTCCCCCAACTCTTATGTGTTGTAGTATTGGAATTTGATTAATTATGAAATTGTCTAACCCTAACAATATTTTGTATATGTATCTATGTATATGTTCTTATATTTTGTGTGCAGGATCTACATACAAGATTTCATTATGGTAAGTAAGATATTATTTGGTAAGATTCAAAACCCTAACCCTAATTTCTGAAATATGTGACTTTTAGGTCAAACTAGGGCAGATTGGGAAGGGGACATTATATGATAGCCTTGTTACTTTCCCAATAGATATGCACAATTTTGAAGTTGTTGTTGGGTTACAATATTTTTTAGCACATCAATGGTGTTCTTGTAAGACCAACAAGGAACAAATTTAAAATTAAGCATGCCAATAAGAGTAACCTTCAACCTCAATGTTGGATATGCCAAGATCCCTAACCATAGCTAAACCCTATATAGCCACATTGGCTTTAGCATAGTTGTTTGTTTGGACCCCCAAGTTTTTGGAAAAAGCAAAAATGAACTCCCTTTTGCAGTTCTCAACATTCTACTCCCACCTGCATGACTTGAGTTAACTTTAGAAGAGCCGTCAAAGTTCAATTTAACCCATCTTGGATCAGGGGGATTCCACACTGTATTTCTTCTTCTTTGATTTTTTTGTATCCACACTGCGTAGGTTGGAAGGAATGCTCCAGTTAACAACATTTTCCTTCTCAACTGTAGCAGTGAGCTTTTTAGGTCATTTAATTTGGGCTGCTTTAACATTCTCTTGGATATTCTGGATGATTTTATCTAGAAGTACATTCCAAGGCCTTCTTTTATTTCTAAAAATTAAAATCTTGTTACTCCTCTCCTTCTAGATGCCCCAAAAGGTGTGAGGGAGGGCTTGCAACCATCTAATAGTAGGGTTTATTCCATTGGCAAGGGTTTACTTTTTTCATAATTACAAATTGTGTGAGGGATAGTTTCATTACCCAACATCATGTTCGAAGGAAACCGTTGTTTTTCTAGCAAGAGCTACAACACTTGAAAGTAGCGCATGCTCACAATCTTTGAGCATAGATTCCTCGATAAGATAACCCTCAATATTGACACTTGACCAATGGTTGCAAGTAAAGACCAGGACAGTTTTATGAGCGTGATTGAAACACTGTCATGCTAGTAAAATTATCAAAGTAAGATGAAATGCTTTTAGGTTCAAATAGGAAAAAACTCTACAGAAATTTGAAAGCACTTGTGAGATTTGCATAAGACATCTTATAAGGCAGGGCCTTCTTGAAAAATATGCTTTTCTTAATCATAATGGATGAGAAAATGTCTTTGTAGGAGCATTTGATGAAGATCAAAGACATTTGCGATCAATTGTCAACCATAGGTCACAAGATGAAGAAGATATGGTGGTTATTACTTTGAAAAGCTTACCACAAGCCTATGAAAATTTTATTGAGACACTCAACATCACATCTACTAGTGTTGACCTAAATTTTGAAGAGTTGTGCAATAAGCTCTTGCAGCAAGAGAGATGGAAGAAACAATTTGGAAGCTGTACAGATACATAGAGTTTTGAATAAGAATTCACAACCAAGGATAATGATAAAGGAAAATCGACTCAGAAGAAAGGACAAAGGAATAATGAGGATACTTCAAAGAACTTGAAAAAGATCACGTCACTATTGTGGTAAACTTGGTTATATGAAGAAGCATTGCAGAAAGTGGTTAGCTAAATAAAAATCCAACCAAGGAGGGCCTCCACAAAAGGCTCATGTTGTAGAGCATTCTGAGTAGGAGTTAGCCTTTTATGCTTTCATGTTTGAACGACCAATAGATCAGTCAAATCTTTTGCATGGTACATTGATTTTGGAGCATCTTGACATTTCACCCACAAGAAAGATTGGTTCATGGAGTACACGACTTGCTTAGATTCATTGTTCTTTGCTGGTGGTGAGGATTACATAGTTGTTGCAAAGGAAATGTGTAGATGTGTTTTTTTGAGGGAAAAATCTCATTTTTTTCGATGTGTACTATGTCCTAGGATTGGAGCACAATGTGCTCTTAGTGACAGATTATGCACCATTGTCCCAATTTGGCTATCATACTTAGCAAACATAATGCTATATAGTTGACAAGGAATCCAAGAAAACCATTTTTTTTTGTATCGAAGAACATGGTTTGTATAGACTTGTAGATACTAGACAGGTTCAAGAGCATGCATTGGTAGCCAAGAGGGCATCTAATATCAATACAATATGGCGTCAATGGTATGGGCACCTCAACTTAACCTACCTCTCTTAGTTGACGTAAGAGAATTGGGCAGAGGGATTACCTGACATCTAGTAGCAAATACAAGGTGTTTGTGGAGCTTGCCAAGCAGGGAATTAACACAAAACTCCTTTTTCAAATGGACAAGCTTGGAGAGCCTTGAGAGTCCTACAATTGTTTCATGTAGATGTTTGTGGACCAATGAATTCAAAATCATTCACTGTTGCTAGGTACTTTCTTTTGTTTGTTGATGATTTCAAAAGGAAAATGTGGATGTTTTCCTTAAAGTCAAAATCTGATGTGTTTAAGGAATTTAAAAAGTTCAAATAATTAGGAGAGAAAGTGTCAGGATGTGTCATCATAACTTGTACATTCGATAATGGAGGTGAATTTTGTTTAAACGAATTCAATAATTTTTGCGCTAAGCACAAAATCAAGAGGCAATACACAACACTCTATACTCCACAAAAGAATGGAGTAGTTGAGAGAAGTAACCACACTATTAGAAGTTTTTGGCAAAGGTAGTTTATATTGCAGTTTATCTTCTCCACAGGTTCTCGACACAAGCAGCGAAGGAGAAGACCCAAGAGGAAGCTTGGTTTGGGAGGAAACCAAAAGCTAGTCATCTTAAAGTCTTTGGTTCTACTTCTACTACATATGTTTGGATTTTAGATTCAAAGAGAAGTAAGGTAGACTCAAAGAGTCAGAAGTTAATACTTAGGTGGTACAGTGAAAATCGTAAATCCTATAGGTTGATTGATGTTGACACTGACTACTTGACTTTCATAGATATTGTGATTAATGAAGTTGGGTGCTTTCAGCTCTTTTCAAAGATCAAGATTATTGATAATCAACCTTTTAAGGCTATGAATTCAGCTGATCAACTTTTGTTGGTGTAATGCCCCCATTTTAACACCTTGTTTTGTTAGCGTTGTCTTAGTTTTGGGGATTTTGTGGCATCCAGTGATGGTTTGGAGTTTAGTTGGTGCTCTATTTGGTGACAATGCTCTTTGTAGCGTTTTGGTTCTTTGTGGGTTTGTTCTCCTTGATCCTTGGAGAACATTGCTATTTATAGTAAGTGATCGTTTCAACACCAATCTGATTGGGATTTTTTGGGTTTGTTCTCCTCAGCCCATGGAGGACATTGTTATTTATAGTTAGTGTTCATTTTAGCACCAGTCATTATCCTTCAACATCAATTATGTTACAACATGATCGATTTCGTTTCTTGTGTCTTGGCAAGTTTTATGTAGTTGGTTGATAATATTTAAATATTTGCAGCAAAGTTGAAAAACTTGCTAGATACTTGCAGAAATCTCGAGTACTAATGAGTGACTTTTGTAGGTGAGTCACTCATAGACAAACTCGCCCATGAGTTATGTTGTAAATCGTGACAATTTTTTGTCTAGAAATAGCCAAAAGTCGCATGGAATCGGTAAAAAATCAACATTAAAAACTAAAAACATAAAATTTTGAAAACCTGAAAAAATATTAAAACTTTCAAAAGTTTTTCAAAGCATTTGTGACATGCGACTAGGACAACTCGCGACTAGGGCATGAAACAACAGCACAACAAGAAAGAATAGGAAAGAACTAGGCCTTTATGTTAATTTTGTGACCTAGATCAATTATCATATTTCTAGCATTTAATTGTTTGCTAACATTAAGTAAACCATAATCAAGTAAATGGAAGAATGAAAACAAGAGAGCAAGAGGCCAACACAAATACCCTGGGAAAGGAGGAAAAACCCAGCACTAAAGACCCACAGGTCAGATTATGTATTCACTCTTAATTGCATCAATACAATACTTAGCTTGACTCTTCAGATCTGCTCCCTTTTATCATATCAGATCTGCCCTTCTAATTATATCAAGTCTGCATCAAGGAATACCAAATGCCTTCTATCTTCTTGAACAAATTCGCTCAATCCTCTTCTATATTTCGCACATTTAGTTGCAGAGCAATTTCGTTGATTGCATGAGAAAGTGAAAATGAGTGATTTGAGTTTTGCATTTGAACTTTATTTATATGAGCTTTTAACCCACATAACTCCAAGTCGGCCTTAATGCATTTTGGCGCCAATTTAATTTATTGTGGCGTGGTAGATATTTAGTGTGGCGTGGTAGATATGGGGCAGGTCCTGTTTTAGGGGCACGCTACCCTTTTAGGATAGGACCCAGTCCTAAATGGGTTCGGATGTTGCCTTAAGGCAATCTGAACCCTCTTTCCTAGTTATAAACAACACTCCCTCTTAACTAGGGAAGAAGAGAATACATAATTTGAACCTTTAGAGTTCCATCTAGCACACAAGCATAGAATTACATCTTCCACCTAGCACACGAGCATGTGATGGTTCTAGCACACAAGCATAGAAAGTGTAATACACAAGTGGGTCTTTACATAATTACAATTTTCTTTCTAGCACACAAGCATAGATTGGATACTTTTCATTCTTGCACACAAGCAAAGAATGACAAAACCCTGCAGATAGAGTCACTGAGATTGAAACTCCCTCTCAACCAGGGTTTCATTTTCCACAGTACCAAGTATGTCTCTGAAGTATTCGAACTTCACTCTGGATAAGGGGTTGGTAAGAATATCTGCAACCTGTTCATCTGTGCTAATATACTTTAGCTGAATGGTGCCACTTTGCACCATATCCCGAATGAAGTGATAATGTGTTTCCACATGTTTAGACCGGTCATGGAACACAAGATTTACTAACATCTTTATACAACTTTGATTATCACAATGAATGGTGGTAGGACCACTAGATTGACCAAATAATCCAACCAGAAGTTTGCGAAGCCACACTGCTTCTCTAGATGCGATAGATGCTGCGATGTACTCAGCTTCTGCAGTGCTCAATGCTACCGAAGATTGCTTCCTACATGCCCAACAGATTACTGCAGAGCCCAAGTTGAAACAAATACCCGAAGTACTTTTCCGGTCCTTGACACTTCCTGCCCAATCTGAATCTAAATAGTCTTCCAAGAAGATTAAGGTATTAAGTGAATACTTCAGCACATAACCAATAGTGCCACGCAGGTATCTTAGAATGTGCTTGGCAGCAACCAGGTGAACAAGTTTAGGCAAGCTCATGAATGAGGGCATTCACAACATAACAGATATCTGGTCTAGTATTGACTAGATACATCAAGGATCCAATCAACTGCCTGTACTCAGATGGATCTGCAAAATCAGATTTAGCCTTAGAAACACTTAACTTCTTTAAGTTAGATTCCATAGGAGTAGACATGGGTTTACAGTCCATTATTCTAAATCTTTTCAGAATATCAATAGTGTACTTTCCTTGACTTAGAAAAATTTCATTTGGTTTTTGCCATACTTCTAACCCTAGGAAGTAATGCATTAGACCTAAATCCTTCATTTCAAATTCTGAGGCTAATTCTTTCTTACATCTTATGATTAATTTATTTTCACCAGTGAGAAATAAATCATCCACATACAAAACCAGAATGAGCATATCATCATTATATATCTTCAAGTAAATGTTAGCATCAACATCATTCTTATGAAATCCTAAGCTTAGTAAGTACTTATCAATTCTTTCATACCAGGCACGAGGGGCCTGTTTGAGCCCATAAAAATCATCCACATACAAAACACGAGGGGCCTGTTTGAAATAAATCATCCACATACAAAACCAGAATGAGCATATCATCATTATATATCTTCAAGTAAATGTTAGCATCAACATCATTCTTATGAAATCCTAAGCTTAGTAAGTACTTATCAATTCTTTCATACCAGGCACGAGGGGCCTGTTTGAGCCCATAAAAGGCTTTCTTCAACTTGCAAACATGAGAATCTCTTTTATGGATTACATAACTTTCTGGTTGCTCAATATAGACTTCTTCCTCAATGACGATTGAGGAAGGCTGTCTTAACGTCCATTTGATGCAGCTCCCAACCTTTGGCTGCAGCAATAGCTATTATGGATCTAATAAAGTATATCTAGCAACAGGAGCAAAAGTTTCCTCATAATCTATTCCTTCCTTCTGAGAAAAACCACGGGCTACAAATCTAGCTTTATATTTTTCAATACTACCATCAACATTATGCTTAATTTTAAACAACCATTTAGAAGAAACAACAGACTTACCTTTGGGTCTGGGTACAATGTCCCAGACATCATTTTTGATGATAGACCCATACTCTTCATCCATGGCTGATTTCCAAGCATGATGGGACGTAGCTTGTTCGACATTGTGAGGTTCAGACTCAATGATATTACACATTACATTACATAAATGTAGTTGGCATGATTTTGGGGTCTCTTGCTATCTCTAAAGGTTCCTCTGGGAACAACAAATCCTTCAGCATCTTGAATAGTGTTTCTAACCCAAAGTGGCCTCTTCTTGCAAACCACAATATCCTTAGGTATATCTGTAGAGTACATGGGTTCTGCTGGGTCATCCCGAACTTCCTGATCCGGGAGGTCAGTGGACTCCTTTTGTATCTCAGGGTTAGCATCAACTTTTGAATCTTGATTTTCAATCACCATATCATTATTATCAGATAATGAACCTTTAGATCTTTTGAAAGCAATATCTTCTTCAAAAGTTACATCTCTACTTACCTCAACATACCTTTGACTTGAAATGTAGATCCTGAAGGCTTTGGAAGATTCACTGTATCCCACTAAGATGCCTTTCTTTCTAGAGGGATCCAACTTGGTTCGTTTTTCTTTAGGCACATGAACATACACAGGGCTCCCGAATATCCTTAGGTTGTTGATGTCAGGTTTGATTCCTGTAAAGGCTTCTTCAGGGGTTACATTCTTTAGAGCACGATGAGGACATCTATTGTGAATGTAAACTGCTGTTTTGGATGCCTCCGCTCATAGAAAAGGTTGCAGGTCTTGATCATGAATCATGGCTCTTGCAGCTTCAACAATGGTCCTGTTCTTTCTTTCAGCAACTCCATTTTGCTGAGGATTGTAGGGAACACAGAACTCCCTCTTAATTCCTGCCTTAATACAGAAATCATAAAAACTACTTGAGGTGTACTCACCTCCATTGCCAGACCTTAAACATTTAATTCGATTTCTAGTAGTGTTTTCAACCAAGGCTTTGAATTCTTTAAATTTGTTTAGGACTTCTTCAGACTCTTTAGATTTAAGAAAGTAAATCCATGTTTTCCTAGAGAAATCATCTATGAAGATAACATAATAAAGGAAGCCGCTAGGAGATGCTACAGACATGGGACCACATAAATCTGAATGAATAAGTTCTAACTTTTCTTTAGCCCTACTATCACTTTTATGAAAAGGGTTCTTTACATTCTTACCCATTTCACAACCTTTACAAGCATCATCATGAGATAAACTAAGTTTAGGCATACCTTTAACCATTTTATCGAGAGTGGGAAGAGCTTGAAAGTGTAGATGTCCAAGTCTTCTATGCCATAGCTCGCATGATTCAGGGGCCTCATGGATGAGAGCTTGAATTGGATTAGCTGCAAGCTTATATAAACTATCACATCTATTTTCAATAACACGAGCAGTTTTGAAATTAGATTTCTTAGACCAAGCAAGTACTTTCCCCTCAGAAAATGTTATTTGCAAACCCTTATCTTCTAAGGCAGAAATGGAAATAAGATTTCTTTTAATACCAGGTACAAAAAGGATATCACAGAGTTGTAAGGAAATACCAGAATCTAGTTTTAAAGAGGTAGTACCAGAACCTTTTACCGATTATCGAGCATCATCACCGATTACCACATGAAGGTTGGTATCCTTTTCTATCAGATCTGAAAGATGCTCACGAAAACCTGAGATGTGTCTGGAGGCACCACTGTCAATTATCCAAGTATCACTGTTCGTAGGAACATTGCTTGATAGAGTAGAGATAAGAAGGTAGTCCTCATTTTGTTCAACAACTTCATTTAAATTGACTTCCCTTTCCTTGGGATCATTCTGACAATCTTTGGCATAGTGACCATACTTATCACATTTGAAGCAACGAATGTGGGAGGAATCTGTTGACTTCTTCCTTGGATCATAGGAGGAGGATCTAAAATCTTTGCTTCTCTTTTCTTTCTTCCAATGCCCACCTTTCCTAGATTTAGCTAAGAGAACATGATTATCATCTTTGTGAGAGTTCTTGAGTTTTCCTCTTACCTCAATTCGAGATTCCTCTTCAATGCAATCAGATTGAAGACACTCAAAGTTGGGACGATCAGCTCTTCCACCAATGCTACGAATGAATGGTTCCCATTCATCAGGCAGACCATTTAATGCAATCATGACAACATCTTTATCTGAAATTTGGCAATCAAGAGTACTTAGCTTGTCCTTTAGTTCATTGATCTTCATGAAGTAGGCCATGATTGAGTCTTCTTTCATTTTGATATGAAGAAGCTGCTGCCTTAGAGCAAGAGCCCTGCTGAGGTTGTTGACTTCATACATCCCTTTCAAGTGTTTGATCATTTTCCTAGCAGACGCAAATTTTGATATGACAGTGACAAGATGATTCTTGACATATTCAATTATGATCTTCCTAGCCTTGAGGGAGTCTTTCTTGAACTGCTTCAATTCTTCAGCATCTTCAGGAGGGGACAACCTTTCTTCTTCTACGAATTTTAGCAGATCATTCTCTTCAAGGATCAATAGAATACATACTTTCCAAGCAGCAAAATCAAGGGCTCCATCAAGTCTATCTTTAGCCCTCAAACCTGACATTTTAATCTGAAAACAAACAACAACTATATGCAACAAATGATTTACTAAAATCTGAAGTTAGTAACACCTTAGCTCTGATACCATGTTAATTTTGTGACCTAGATCAATAATCAGATTTCCAGCATTTAATTGTTTGCTAACATTAAGTAAACCATAATCAAGTAAATGGAAGAATGAAAACAAGAGAGCAAGAGGCCAACACAAATACCTTGGGAAAACCTCCAAGGAGGAAAAACCCAGCACTAAAGACCCACAGGTCAGATTATGTATTCACTCTTAATTGCATCAATACAATACTTAGCTTGACTCTTCAGATTTGCTCCCTTTTATCATATCAGATCTGCCCTTCTAATTACATCAAGTCTGCATCAAGGAATACCAAATGCCTTCTATCTTCTTGAACAAATTCGCCCAATCCTCCTTTATATTTCACACATTTAATTGCAGAGCAATTTTGCTGATTGCATGAGAAAGTGAAAATGAGTGATTTGAGTTTTGCATTTGAACTTTATTTATATGAGCTTTTAACCCATATAACTCCAAGTCGGCCTTAATGCATTTTGGCGCCAATTTAATTTATTGTGGCATGGTAGATATTTAGTGTGGCCTGGTAGATATGGGGCAAGTCCTGTTTTAGGGGCACGTTACCCTTTTAGGATAGGACCCAGTCCTATATGGGTTCGGATGTTGCCTTAAGGCAATCCGAACCCTCTTTCCTAGTTATAAACAACACTTTATATGTTCGCTCAACCTCACCTTACATGGGTAAGTGATTTGGTTGCCAACACCATCGAGTATCACATTTTATGAAAAGTATATATGAATAATAATAATGACTTCCTGTTTTGTACATTATATAGACATTTCATTCCTCCATAATATTATTAAGGATACACTTTTAATTCCTTTTTCTCATTCATGTCTAAACTTTTGGCCATTCTGTAGAGTATTTTTGTCTCTTCTAAATTTCTATTATACAATATCATTTAACATACATTTAAAGCAATGCAATATAATTATATACTATACATTTAAAATAATATATATTTATATGTTATTCCTAATTCAATAATACATTTAGAGTAATATAAATATTATAATATACATTAATATATAATGAAATACAGTATAATTATATAGTATACATATATGATATACAATATAATTACATAATGTTAATAATACTCCAAATTATATTCTCATTCATGTTTTCTATAGTTCTAGCATATTTATTACTTGGAGACTTTGGAGATGGATATCAGTATTGGTACGAAAATTTAAAAAAAATAAGAGACGGGTACTTGGAGATGGCCATTTTTTCTTAATATAATTTAATAATTTTCAGAAAATATCATAATTTGTTTTTAATAATAATTTTCAGATGTTGCATGTTGAATATGGAAGTTCTTTAATCTTGCATGTCCTTATTCATGGAAGTGTTTTTTATTTTGCAAGAGATCTTACCTACCTCAACATTGTGCCCTTAAATACAAGTTTATGTGTGATTAATTAAAATTATATGACATGTAGGCCAATAGCATTGGTCAATTTTTATAATTGTTATTTTTGAGAGTAGTAAAATTGAAATTTTAAAAAATATACTAAATTTATGCATGTGGATCTATACAAAAAATATAATTACAAATACAGTACAATCCATAAAAAGAAAAAACCCATAAGAAATTAAATTTCTCTAATTTTATAATCAAAATATTATGTGAAATAATAGAAGAGCTTTTTCAATATATAAAATAAAAAAATTTGAACATTAAAACAATATGATTATGATGATAGGTAAATAACTTTAAGGTCAAAGTCTTAACAATTCTGGTGCATGCACTCCTTTGAATGATTTTGATTAAAAACTTATTTTATTTTGATAACTACACAACATAACTCGTCATTGCTAAAGCTCTTCCAATTTTTAATGCCTCAAAAAGGCGTTTTTACAAATAAAGAGATAATATTTTTGTGGCATCTTTGATGTGAGTGTTCTCATGCATAATCGTATCCACTCTTCTCTGCCTCCAGCATGTAACTCGTTTCCACTCGTTTGCTCCCGTCTCTCCTCCCATTTGCAAAAAGGACGACACATTTTGTTTTATTGATGGTTTGACCTAATTTCTTGTCAGAGATGCTAGTTTGATCACGGGAAGCTTTGCGAGACGTCATCCCCCCAACCCAGTGCACCTTGTCGTCTCTAGAGATGTCTCCAAGATGGGAGACGTGTCCTGGTCTTGAGGATGCGTCCCAGGGGTTTGGGTACGCATCTCTCAGTAAGTATGGAAAATACTCATAAATTCATAATTTAATCATTTGTCAATTTCAATTTAAAATAACAATTACGATCAATATCTAGTAATCTTCATATTGCTTTTCATCGAGAGCATCAAAATTAACATTTGGTTCAATTTCATTTGAATCACAATTATTTGGAATGCCACTTCCACTAGCCATGTCATATGTAGAAGTTCTATAGAGGCTTTGGAAACCTATACAACAATAGCGTCTACGTTGACACACTTAATAGTTAGATCCCAACTACTCGTCATCATTCTGTTGTAATCAAGTTTCCTATGTGATGAGAAACCAGTTGTACAGCATAAAAACCAAATCCTTATTTTTTGTGCCCAATTGGTTGTGTTGAACTGAGTGGATAAAGGAGTATGTGTTGAAATTGTATACAAATACAACATTTGCAATTATAAAACATAAAATATTATATGTACAAGGAAAGAAAAACGAGGAAGTAAAAAAACAGCAAGATGCATATTTCATAATGAATTTTTATTGTAAGAGTCTATAGGTAAATAGATCCTTGGCCATGTATGTACCTCCATTCAGGAGCATCGTTCTTGTACTTGTCTCAAAGAGTGTAACATAAACCCCTGAATTTTTTTGTTTGTTTATTTTGGATATTCTTGCAATATGACTCATCAATAAACACATGCAAATGGCATCACACTGCTGCCATGATTATTTAAACAAGGAAGCATTTGTGCATTAAGGATTTGATCTTTGTTGGAAATCTTGTTTGGCAAATTGTTTTCAAAATTTTTTTGGGGATGTTGCTACAATGTTATTAGAGTTCGTCTCTCCTACCAGCTTGTGTTTAACCTTTGCATGTAGTTGAAAATCACTGATGAGTGAAAGGGAATTCAGGTATTATACCTGTAAACAGAAGAAATCAAAGCCACAAGTTCCTTTTGAGAATCCATTTGCAATAGATCAAGGATTAGAGGTGGTGTTTGCTAACAATGACAATTCTCTAGAGTCTACAGCCAGTCTATTTGGTCCACTTAGAGTCACAGTTGATAGGGGTAAGAGTAGAGTTGGTTCAGAAAGGAAATTTGATGCAATGTTAGAAATGATGTCCATGATGCTTGCTAAGATGAATTAGGAAACCCCCACAGGTAACGTAGGGTCAAAGTGGTGAAACAAGCTCTTCAAACCAACAAAATAACACTAAGAGATGCACTACTACAGGAGTGACAGGATTTGTTCCAAGGCCTCTACAACCTACTTTCACATGTAGGGAGGAGGTCTAGGTTGCCCCAAAGGTGCCACTTCCTTTGGTTGATGAGATGAAGATCGCTTATGCTGAGTATGCCACTATATTAGATGAGATTAAGCATCACTTATGATTGAATGATTATTTAAATCATAGGAAGAAGAGAGGTGGAAGAGTTGAGAACAAAGGTCCAGCAGTTCAAAGGGACTTTGTACATGCATTGAACAAGGTTACCTTGCGATACTTCGATGGTAGTGAGAAATTGATAGCTAGAGCTTGGGTTCAGAAATTGGATAATTAGTTGGTTCTTAGGCCTATGGTTGAGGATGAGGTAATTAAGTTTGCCACCTTGCATCGAGATGAGATAGCCCATGGGTGGTGGTACCATGGGTTGGTCACTTTTGGACACAACCTAATTACCACATATGATGAGTTCACCAACAAAATCATTGAGAGGTTTGATAAGGAGCTACATTTTAGAGAGCTAGCACAATTGAGGCAACATGGTTCTATGCATAGATGGAATACTCGTAGAGTACTCAACAAGTTTGAGTGTATTTACGCCATTGATTCGCACGTTTTTGGGAAAAGCTTGCCAAGTTTCTCACAAAAACTCGGTGAGTCTTTGGCAAAAACTCGGCTGCATGAAAAAAGAGGCCCAAACACATCAATTAATTATCTAAATTCCTTTTTTTTTTCAAGTCAGCCTCATTGTCTTCATCATAATATATACATGAAATATAACATTTAAGTATAAGAAAGGAAAAAGAAGTAACATTTCAATATGTCTTTTTCCTTTCTTATACTTTAAGTTATATTTCATGTATATATTGGCAGGATATTTGAGAGTGGTTTTCTAATCTCTAGGATTTTTAATGCAAATTCTAGGTTTTAAAAGATCGTTTAGATTTTCAGACTTAGTCATTTCAGTAATTAGTAGGCTCCTATCAGCATTCTCTCGCTCTCTCTATCTCACTCACTTTATCTACCCCAAATTTTAGACCTATCTATCTCTTCTATCACTCTTTCTTTATCCCCTCTCTCTACCACTCTCTATCTCACTCTCTCCTCTTGCCCCCAAGATCTAGACCTATCTCTCTACCTCTCTCTCTCACCCTCAGACCCTCGCAAGGGGTGCTACCCTCAACTTCATTTTGGTGAGGCGGAGGAGCCACATCGGACTTCTAGGATCACACCCTCTAGTTCTATCTCTCCCTGAGTTTTCACTAGAGCTGGGAAGAGGAAGATGTAAAATCTTTTGATTTAGCATCTACTTTTAGTTTTACAAAAACAATATGCTATTTCATTTTGTTTCAATCTATTAGCCATCAACATTCCACAAGAGGATGCAATTTTTTACCCAATTTGCATTTAAATCAATCAGATATATCTAGACTTAGTTTGTTTCTTTTGTGTACTCATTATTGACTCATGGATGCATCTCCTCATTGAATTTTGCAAGAAAAATGCATTTCTAATTAAATTTAATCAAATTTTTAAGTTGTCAAGTTTTTGCGAAGTTTTTTTTTTTGGGCCTTGGCAAGTTTTTGCTTTTGGTGAGTAGTTCAACTATGGTCCTATGGATGCTTACATTTAATAGTTTTAGAGTTATGTTATGGTTTTTAATATTATAGATAGGAGGTTGGTAGTCCTTTTCAGTGAGGAACCGATCGAGCCCATTATAAGATGGGTTAAGGCCTTTGATCGATTGAGTTTACAAGAGGCCATGAGGAAGGCTAGGAGCATGGAGTTCACTGCCCCAAAGAACAAATTATTGTCCAAGACCTTTCAAGATGAAAAGAGTAGGAAACATGATAACAAAGCAAACATTCAGCCCAAAGAGTTCTCCTCGAAGGTGGAAGATGACTTCAAAAAGGAGCTTAGGAAGAAAAATCTTGTTTCTCATGTAAGGAACAATGGGCCCCATTACATAAGTGTTTGGAAAAGGGAAAACTTGTCAATTGGAGGCATATTCAGTTGATAAATCCATATCAGAAAATTCACACCAGCAAGCTAGAGCAGAGGAAAGTGAAGAAGAGGAATCAACAGAGGCATCTGGGGAAGAGAAGGGAAGTGGATCATACTTGCTAGACTCTTTAGTCTCAAAATAAATGATTTCTTCAGAGTTAGAGGAATCTTGAAAGGGTAGCAAATTGTTGCTCTTATTGACACTAGAGCTACTCATAATTTCATTGATGAAGACATTGTTGCACGTGGGCTCAAGACTAAAAAATTTGTAGGTTTTACAATCATGGTTGCAAATGGTCACACTATGTATTGCACGAGGAAGATTCCTCAATTGAGGCTCCTATTGAATCACTACGAAGTCAATGATGATTTTTTATATTGTGAATATAGGAGGCACAAATGTTGTTCTTGGTATGTAGTGGCTTCGTTCTCTTTGTGAGATCACCTTGAGCTTAATATCTATGGAGCTGAAATTTCAGAATGAGGGTAGAATGGTAGTGTTGAGAGGAATGACAAAGGAGGGATCCCATATAGCTTCATGAAAAATGATACAGGGAGTATTCGATCATTGGTCAAAACGAAGCCACAACAAGGAGGTAACAATGATTTCAGATTTGAGTTAGTCCCTTATTTGATATGGTTGTAGAGCTATCATTTTATAATCCTCTTTTTGGGATGCATGTTGATAGTTTAAGGGAAGAACAGGTTCCTAATGATGGTTTGCTTCCTGTGATGGATTATGATGGATGGAATCAATAAGGCATAATGGATGACTGTGGATTCACCACAAGGAGAGGAGTACTTCGTGACTTTGAGGTTGATGGGCATCAATGTGGTGGAGCCACTTTGGAGGTGAGTATCTATATCTAAGATCATATGCATGGGTTGTTGGGAATTAAAGATGATGGGAGAGACATACCATGGGAGGTTATGGGTCAAAAATGTGAAAAGAATGCTGTTGTTGTCTCTTTTTATAGTCATTTTACGAGTTCATTTCTGTTCATACAAGTGGATTGGAGAGAGGTTTTGAACAAAACTCGGATCTCTTCTTTGTTGGTGACTCATGGAAGTTGGTTTTCAGCTGGGGATGATCAGAAATCTCATTTTGACCAAGGATTTTCAGCATTGCAGCTTTGTTCTTCTTTTTGGGTGTTGAATTTTGAAAAATCAGACTTGAACAGCTGCAAATTTAAGCATTTTTAGACCATTCAGCCTCTTGACAGGGTTAATTTTTGGTTTTGCATGAAAAGAGTAAGTGTTGCAGCTAACTGGTTCAATGTTGGATGGGTATTTGAGCATCAATTAAGGGTTATTTCTTGTTTCCATCTTGCACTTACGGTTGGGATGACAGATTGCTTTTTAATAACCATTATTCTGGAGTGTAGAGTGTTGAAAATGAGGGAGTTGACATTAATTTTTTTCAAGCATATGCCTTTGGTGCCATGGGTTTGTGATTATGGAGAGCAATTTTCTGAGGAGTAAATGTTTTATTATTCACTTAAGTGTTTGAATATTTAAAAGGTGTTTTTTTGTTCCCCAAGTTGGACACCTAGGAGATGCGGGGGACTTAAGTTTTAAAATGTTATGGGGGCTTTTCTAGGGAAAATAAAGGATTTGAATTTTAAAATGCCCTAATATCCTCCAAACTCTATATTATAAATTAGAATTTTGACTCTCATTTCTCTTACTCAAAGTTTGCACACTTCGGAGATAATTTTGGAATGGATAGAGGAGTTCTTCCAGCAGTTGTTGAGGATGAAAACCCTCTTTAATCTTACTATTTTTGGTGTTGAGACCATCATAGCTGGTCTGGAGTTTTTGATAGCAAATTGGAGTTGAGTTTTTGGGGGTGTTTGCAGGTTCATCTGGGAGTGTTGTAGTGTTCTTTATTTAGTTGTTGGAGCAGGCCATACCCCTTGTTGAAGCTGATTAGGGCAATGGTCAAGATTAATTTTTTCCATGTAATGCACCAAAGATTTTCAGACTTCTAGGTGACCCTTTTGTATAATATTTCAAGTGACTTGCAGATGGTTATGGGATTTTCTCAAGGGTTTCGTGCACATATAGGCCATACAGGCAAGTTGAGGGAGCGGCACGAGAGTTCCTAAGCTTGGTCGATTAGGTTTGGTGAATATTTCTACAAACAAAGTGAGATGTCGAGCTTTTTGGGGTGAAAACAGCACCTTCAGAGGGAGTGATGAATTTTCTAGCTTTGTTGCCCCGTTGCAGCACTCCAGTCTGAGAGGAAGATAGTTGAAGTAGCATTTTCAGATTTGTAGGTTGCTGGGTTTCTGATCTTAGCAGTGCCGAGTCTAACGAAAGCATGAAGACAATACACCCAGTTGGGTGGTCTTCCCATGATGAGGAAATGATAGTTTTGGACGTTGCTGTTAGCTGTACAACTGCCATTTGCTACAGCAGGTCTGTAACCAGCATATAATGCCTTTTTCTCAAGGTATTTAGTTGAAGTTTCAGTGAATGCTTGGTGTTATATATTTCTTCCTACGTTTACATTTATCCAACAAATCTGAAACAGTTTGAATTTATGCAAGAAAAAAACATCACTGTGAATCTTGTAATAGCAGAGATAATATATTGCCCAACATGTCTGAGATTGTAATAAACAGTCCTGTTATGAGTTTTCAGCTACATTTCCAGATCTGGGAGCTTTCTTTAATGTCATTTCCAAGGTACCTATGCTATGAGACTCTTGATTAACTTCCTCATGTAATGGAGTATCAATTATATGGTTTATGTCTCAAATTAATGTGTAACAGCAGTTGTAATGAACCATGAAAGTTGATTACAGTCCTTTATGACAGCAAGGAAGCATTTGTGCATTCAGTAGCATTCAATATTTGATCTTTGTTGTGAAATCTTGTTTGGAAAATCGTTCTCAAAAAGAAAACAAATGAGGGGTGTTACTATAGTTGGCTCCACCTAAAGAGGGTGAGGATATTAAGGGCGTGGACTCTCCCAAGTAGGTAATAGCTGTATAAGAATTTCTTAATGATAATTTGGATCAACATCCAAATGACATAGAAACAGGAAGCCCAAGTCATGATGGCAATGTTGATTTGGATGAAGAGGTTTCTAAAAAGAGACCATAGTGGATGAATGAATGAATGAAGGAGTTTTAATGACGTCCACGAGACCCAACGATCTAAGGGACCAGATGCTCCAAATTAGCCCAATTTTAGGTTCTAAGAGATTCGCCATTTTGTGAAGCTTTGACTTTTCAAAAAGATCGTTCAACTGCCCACTTTTAGTTCGTTGACAAATTGGCTGCGAATGTCTTCATACGCTGCACACTCCATAATGAAATGCCATTCTATTTCTACTGCTCTCTCTGTTTACAAAAAATGTACGTTCTTTCTTCCCAATCTTCTTTTGGCACCTTCCATCTACTTGTTTCACATCTCAAGTGATGAGATCCAGTTCTTAATTGAGCCATTAGAATTTTGGCCTTTCCATTGATCGCGGATCTCAAGTATTCTTTTTCATCATGCTCCCAAGTAGGGTTGAGCTCTTTAATATAGTACACTTTTTTTCTACCTAGCTGGTTTGTCCACATGGCATTCCTGAATTCCTCTAACTAGCTGGTTTGTCCACATGGCATTCCTGAATTTCTCTAACACCCACTTTTTTATCTCCCCTTTGCTGCTGGGACAATCATGTAAATTTATGCCCCACTTGTTCAACCACTTGCTATTTTGTTTCTTCCAAGTCTTTTTCCTACGACTTAAATCCTCTTCGACAATCAAGTTGGGCCACCGATGCTTATCCATACTTTCTACCTTTTTTAAGTAGCATAATACCCGAATGACCACCAAAGTCTCAATTGGATACATGTCAGCTTCAGCCAAGAGAACATCATAAGGTATTGTTGATTTGACTTTGAGGCTGCTAGTGATTAGATGTTTTTGAATTCTCTCTATTTGTCTCCATTTGAGGTTAGACATGCTATTCCCCCAAACTTCGCACCCATATAAGATAACTGGAACCACTAATAAACCGAAAAGGGTTTTCTTAGTCTTCCAATCCGACAGTTCAGCTTTCCTCCATCTGTTTTGAAGAAGGTATAGAGCTCTCCAACCTCCTTGGATCCTCTTTGATCTACATGTTTCCCAGCCGAGCCTATTGTGAAAATTAATTCCTAAGTACTTGTATTCCGCCACTACCTCCAAGGGGCTGCCCTCAAATATAAAATCAACTTACTGCTTTTTCTTTTTCAAAGAAAAGATCATTACTTTGGTTTTGCTGGTATTCACTTGCATCCCAACCTCCTGACAAAATAACTCAAGAGCCCTCAAATGCTCTCTCAAACCTTGTGCGGATTTTGCAATAAGAATAAGATCATTTGCATATAGAAGCAATTTCACCACGTATCCAGCCAGTTGGATACCTTCCCAATTAGTGTTGTTTAACCGCTCTTCAAGCTTATCAATATATAAGCCAAACAATGTGGGAGATAAAGGACACCCTTGTTTGACCCCGATGTCACTGCTGAAACATTCAGACATCCCATTTTTAGTTCTGATTTTAGCTCTAACTTGTTCATACAGTTTGTGGACAGCAGCCCTAAGCTCTTTTGGAACCCCAAGTTCTTCCATTCTACACCAAAGTTTATCTATAGGAATGGTGTCAAAAGCTTGTTTTTAAATCCACGAAGCAACAAAAGGCTTCTTCACCCTAGCTGTCCCAAACTTTTTAAATAAAATGCCTTAGAGTTATGCAATGGTCAATGGTGGAGTGTTTAGGTCAGAAACCGGCCTGCCCTCTAGCTCTTTTTCCCTCTTTTTTTGCCCATTTACTGATCCTTCGTTCTAGCATGCTCCCAAAAAGTTTTCCAAAGAGAGGGTTGACCATAATAGTATGATAATTAGAAGGGTAATTGATGTTTCCACTTTTGTGGAGAGGAATAACCACACTAGTTGTCCATTCAACTAGGAAGATGTTTTGAGTAACTTCATTAAAGATCTTGATATGTGGAGCTAGGAGGTCAACTCCCCATTTTAAAAATTCTGCCTGTAGCCCATCAATATCTTGTGCTTTACCACTTGCCAAATTTTTTATACCTTGTTTGATGTCTATTACTGAAAAAAGCTTAGCTGAAGTGTCAATTGTGGGTGGATTCATTTTCTCATTTTTTCGTTCATAGAGGAGCTTTGCATAATCCATCCACTGGGCATCTGTGATCATATTTTCTGCTTGTTTTTTCTTTTCTTGTAGCTCCCTCCAAAATCCTTTGGGGTTATGTTTCCCCAAAGCAATTAGCTCCTTCCTTCTAGAAATTACATATCTTTCTTTTTTAGATTTTATCAATTGCTTGTATATTAACTTGTCTTCCTTGTTTGAGTCTTTCCCTTTAAGGGATTTTTTTGCAGCCTTGCACTCTTTGTCATACCAAGGATTAGCTGGAAAGGTATTTGACACCTTCTTCACAGATTTAGAACGTTTACACACCTTCAAAGCTTTGTGTATTAAAGGGATCAGCATGTTACTGCGTACATACTCTTTTTCCCTTGTTCTCTATATTGATTTTTGCCATTTGCAATTGTTTTTCTAGAGCTGCCTTGAAGAGTTCTTGGTTTTCTTGATTTATAAGGGTTTTACCTTGTGTGCTGGCCTTCTTGTGTGAGTGTTGGCTCTTCTTTTCATGTGAGCCTTTAGTATTTATGCCAAACTTAATACAAAGAGGCATATGATTAGAATTCAGCTCTATGGGACAACCTTCAATGGAGAAGTCTATTAACTTGGAAATAGAGTTTTGAGAACATATTACGTAATCTACCACCTTTGTCTGTGATGTTCAGGATGATGAAATGACCGAGTATAGATCATCCAGAGGCAAGAGCAAGAACACAGTTAACTTTTCTCTTATGGCCAATCTTTAGGGAGTGTGTGAGGCCCAAGTATTCGTAGAGGCAAAAGGAAAAATTGGATGAGAAAAGTCCATAGAAATAGAACATAAGAGTTATATGAAAAATAAGACTTAGGTTCTTTCAAATCTTCTATTGGGGAAGAAACCCATTGGCTGTAAATGGGTGTACAAAGTCAAGTACAAAGTTGATGGTACTCTTGACAAGTACAAAGTAGATGCTACTTGTGACAAGTGCAAAGTATGGCTGGGTGCAAAAGGGTTCTCACCAAAGAGAAGGAATTGACTATGAGGAGACCTTTGCTCCAACAAAAATGACTATCATCCATTTAGTTTTGGCCATGGTAGCTATGTTTGGCTAGAAAGTCCATCAAATGGATGTAAAAAGTGCCTTCCTCAATGGTGATTGGAGGACGTGTACATGTATTACCTCAAGTTTTTCAAGTTGCAGGAAGGGAGGATTAAATATGCAAATTGAAGAAAGCTCTATATGGCATGAAGAAAGCACCTAGGGCATGGTACATTGAAAGTGACAAGTATTTGGTTGACTAAGGATTCTAGAGAAGTCCTTTTGATCCAAACTCTATGTCAAAAGCATAAGTAATGCCATCATTTTGCTAGTCATTTATTTAGATGATATCATCATTATAGGTAGTGAGGAGCATTTGATTGAACAAAACAATTGTAATGTAAGTGCAAATTTTGACATGACTTAGGCCTCCTACATTATTGCCTAGGTGTAGAAGTTTGTCAAATAGGTGCTGGCATTTTTATTTTTCAATCTAAATATGCTAGGAGTTTGCTCGACAAGTTTAGTACGACGGATTGCAAAATCTCGCCTACACCTATGGAGAAAGGGTTGAAGATTTCAGCCAAAATAGACTCAAAAGTAGTAAATGGGTTAGCATTTAGGCAACTAGTGGACAGCCTTGTCTATCTTACAGCCACTAGACCTGATTTGAGCTATGTTGTGAGTTTCATTTCTAGATTCATGATAGCACCAAAGGCAAAACATGGGGTTGCAGCTAAGAGGGTGTTGAGATATGTGAAAGGGACATTTGAATTTGGCATTTTGTATAGTAGAAGTGAAGATCCTAGGTTGGTTGAGTTCACAAATTCAGATTGGGCAAGTTCTGTTGATGACAAAAAACCCACTTTTGGATGTGTTTTTAACCTCGACATGGGTGGAGTCACATGGACTAGCAAGAAGCAGCAGGCAGTAGCTGTTTCCTCAAAAGAAGTAGAGTATCGAGGAATAGTAAAAGCATCATGTGAGGCAGTATGGCTTTGAAAGATGCTTGCAGACATGTAAATGTCTCAAGCAAGGCCTTCACCCTTGTTTTGTGACAATCAAGGGTTGCTAAAGCTTGCCAATAATCTACTGTTCCATGAGCATACCAAACATGTGGAACTTCATTGTCATTTCATCAGGCAACTTGTAGAAGACGGATTGGTTATATCCGAATATTGGCCTTATGGGGATCAAACTACATACATTCTTACCAAGTCTTTGAGTCCTGTCTAATTTGTAAAATTTCAGGATAAACCTGGTGTAGTTAGTAGATTGACCATAAAAGGAGGCTATTAAAGTATTATTGTAATATTTAGTTTATAGTGATCAATTAGTCTTTAGGAATGTTTTTTAATTCTTTTAGTTGTTGTTCTTATCCTTTTCTTTCATTAGTTGTTGTTCTTATCTTGTACGAATAAAGCTTTTGTAACTCTTATTTAAGGAGACTTCCGCTCCTTAGTTTAACATCGAATATCTTGGTAATCATTTTGTATTGTATTTTCTGTAATACCCTGCACATTTTAAACACAAAAATCAAGCTATGTGACAACCAATTTGATATTTTATTGTTTTTATTGGAGCTGTAAGATCTTTTAGGGATTCTAAAATGAAAGCTTTAATGAATGAACTTGTACCTGTCCTTAATGCTGTTCTTGGGATTGATCAAAGATGAAATGGCTATTAAAATATACCCCCTATTCTGTAAGGAACTAAAACATCAATTAAAGTGAGTTGGAGAATAATCTCAAGACCCTTTTATAGGAACTGCTATATATTGAACAAAGTTAAACTTTTAATTGTATTATTCAGTATTGTGAACTTTGCACGTGTTTCACATTTTCCTCAAGTTCGTGGCCTTTCAAGGTTTTAATGAATATTGATTTCTTTTCTTTACAATGTCAGATTCATTTGTAACATTATTCGCTTTTTAGCAGTTGATTTCTTCAGCATTTGACAGTTGAATCAATTCTTCACATTGTTTTGTCAATTACACGAGACGATAAATTTTTCTGAAAATGTTAATTGTTGTGAATTTACTCATTTATAGGTAACTGCTGCGGATGCTCTCTCACAGTTTTACTATCCACCAGTGGCTGCAGTTTCAATCTCCTACCCTAAGTCTGCAATTAGAAATAAATGCCTGATCAATGGGGAGCTGAAAGGATTCGGGCAGCTGCACCCCCGCAGCCAAGGCATTGAGACACTAGGTATCATCGACACTCCATTTCTTGTAAGAGATAATAAGACATTGGATACATGTCAGATACTATGATTCTTTTTGAATGTCAGCATTTGATCTTCTTTATAATTAAAAATTTCATCTTGATTGTTGTTTTGCATTTTTTCAAGCATTAAATTTGGTCATCTTTGATTAGATAACTTAGGTCTTAAAATACGTGACAGCCTATTTCCTGAAATCTTATTATATAATATTTTGTAAATAGGTACTATGATTGCAGCTTAGTTAATCCTCATTAATCTACACTAACACATAGTGCAAGTGTTCACTGACAAATATAGGGTATCTTAGCAAGATTTGTTTGTCTTTGCTTTTTGTTTATTTGGACATTGTTTTGTTTGCATTTCTTAAATAATAAGACTTCTATTTTAGTTATGCCATGTGAAGCAATTTATATGTATTTTTTGGCAATCGATTAAGGAATCATTTAGACATTGATAATGTAAATTTTAATAAGGAAAGCATATTGTACATATAAAGAAAGCAATGATGACATGCTTGGTAGAATACTTATAAAGATTCAATGTGCATGCTCCATTGCAAATGGCTCTATCATTGGGATTTACAAAGAACTTGATGTTGTTGCTAGTTTTTGCAAGTTTCCTTAAATCGTGTGAAGCTTAATAAAATTATTCACTCTTTTTATCTCCAATAAAGCTCTTTCTAAGTTATAATTTTAATATTGGTTGTTAGTGGTTTAGAATGTCCTTTTAGGTCAATACAATACGAAACATGTAAGGTAGAACCTTCATATCAATTTAAAGGGAAGCTCATTTTCAACAATCAAGGAAATGATAACATAAACAATATAAACAAATCTAAGGGAGACCTATCTTTTTGTTTGCAGGCTAGGGCACAAGGCTATTCAGAACTTTTGGACAAGATGAGAGGTTTTATGACTTTTGCCTAACATTGATAACCTAAACAATTAGCAATGCTCACACTTTTTAGCTAAACATGGAAACCAGCATGAGTACAATTGTAGATTCAAGGAGACCTGCAAAGTGCAAACTCAATAAACGAATTTGATTTACCTAAGCACACATACATAAAATTCACAAGTAAACTTTGAATAGCAATTTTAGTATCACATAGACTTACCAAATTATATTGAAAATCTAAGTGCCAATAACACTTACCTATAAGTATTTAGAAGCTTTTTATGCATGCAATTAATTCAAGATAAATGAAAAGAACAGTGCAGTTTCTACACCAAAAATAGTTTACTTGCTATAACTCATAATATACAATTATTCTCAAATACATCAAATAAAATCAGAAATCTTAAAATTGATTCTGTCAAAAATAACAAAGTTTATATGAATAGGTTATATAGAAAGAAAGGAAGAAATTATATTAAATTGTAATGTCCATAGATGACCAAAAGTAGGTCAATGGAACTATAAGTTACAGCCATTAGCGATAGAAATCTCTAAGAAGAGAGAACCATTGAATCAAAATAATAGTACATAAGATAAAATAATACATTGTGCTGCTAACAATACAAAAAGGATATCCTTGAATAGGTCTTCCAGAGGGTCATCTCAAAAATAGCTGATCTTTGAGTAGACACAATCAAGAATAGGGATGGTCCAAAATTAGACAGCTAAAAATAGCTACCCTAGAACCCCACCCGATGTAGTTTGTGTATTATGCCTTGATTATGTTGTGTTCATATAGTTATTTCTGATTATGTTTTAATTACTTGTTGATTTGTAGTAGTTGTTAAAAGCTAATTTCTAAGTAATTGTTGACAATTGTGTTTTACTTGGCAACTATCAAGGGTTTTCAATAGATTTCTCATAATTAGGGAAGGTGGTCTGATTTTGGTAATGCTCTTTGGTCTACAATTTTATGTATAAGCAACATAATAAATGAATAAAGCAATCTTTGATATTAGTCCAAAACTTTTTGGTATAATTCTATTTATCTCAATTAACTTTTTGTTTATTCTCCAATAGATACTAGTTACTAATTGTAAATAATCATTTGGCTCCATTGCCTTTGAGAATTCAAGTAGATTTAACCAGGGTTGCGTTGGTCCTTAAAGATGGCCATAAAAACGAGAAATAGTTGAGCAGCTGGTGGGATCAAACTAACAAAGAGAGGATGATCTTACAAAAGATCTTTTATATTTGTGGGATATATTTGTAAAAGAGAACATACATGAAGAAGCTGAAATAAAACAAATCTTGTAGAAGACAATTTGGAATAAGCTAGCGGCGATCGAAGAAGTGGACACAGTACTAGATTTTCTCCCTAGGATCCTTGCATGACAATTTTATTATTTTATAAGACTTGCATTTTGAATGAAATCTTGAGGCACAGAAACAAGTAAATTAGTATTATGAAGATATAAGTTGTCATGAAAAAGAGGAACAAAGCATAGATTGGTGTTGTACTCATAATTAATGCCCATATTTCCCAACATAGACAGCAAGAGACTACAAAGTAGTTAAGGAGTGGAGCAAACAATCAAACTATCTCTAAGACTGGTAGAACAAAGAAAGTAGAGAAGAAAACATGAGAGGTAGCCGAAGAGATTCACACAATACAAATTCAAAGCTCAATTCTATCTCGAAGCAGATTTTTGGAGTTAGAGCTTTATTTAGAGTTGTAGTCAAGAGGAAATATATCAAAACACACAACCTAGTCTTAATAACCATACAAAGGAATAGTGGGTACAAACAGCTAGACATCTTCCATTACCAGATGAAGAGTGTTGAGCTTGCAAACGTACTTTAGTTTGATGTGGAATGAGCATTAAAACCCTCCCACACCTTTTTTTTTTGCTTGTATGGCGTTGAAACTTGAACAATAAATCTACAAACAATCAAATTTGTGCTCAAAGGATGTAGTACACTAATCTCTTTACAAGGAATGATTTTCATTTTGATTCTTTTGGAAATGCTTGAATGGTGTTGAAATTTTGTGGTTTAATTGTCAATAGTTAGGCTTGTGCTTGAAAAGTGATGAAAAAGCTCGTGTATTAAGAGAATTTGATGAAGCCTTGATCACCGGCACCTTTGATTTCTAGAAAGGATGGCTTTTTAAGCCTTAAAATGACTAGATATGGCAGCTTTATGTCATACCTTTGCAAGAAACTTTTGAAGTTGTAAATTATGAAGTGAAGCTTTATGCATATATATGCAAATTCTATGCTTTCAAACTGTTCTCACCCTTCCTTTACATCCAATTAAACTTGGGTACCCAATTTATCTTCATTTCGTCTTTGTTTAACAATTAAAACATTCTATTTTAATCCATGGTGGAACCTTTCAGCTATAAGCACCAAGTAGAGGAAATCATGAAAATTGGTGCTAGGTGGAAGTATCTCCACTTGAAGCCAAGTGGAACTTTTGGTCACTTAACAGTAGGTGAAGGTTTTCATAACTTGACATCAAGTGGGGAATTTGACTTTTAGACATAAGAAAATGAAAACTATGAAAGTTGGTACTAGGTAGAAGTTCCTTGTCTTGATGACAAGTGAGGATATTGATCATTTAATGGCCAGTGGAACTTTTAGGTACTCAATGCCTATTTGAAGAAATTTTTAAATGATTATGTAAATAATATTCAAATTTATGTTCAAAATCTAAAGATAATAGATTTTGTCTCTCTTTTATTTTCTAAGAAGACTTTCTTTCTATATTTACTTGAAGATATATTCAATATTTTATTGCTGGTTACTGATCGTAATTTCCTTTGTATTGCAGATCATTGTATAGAACATTAATTGATTTCGATATCTTTCTACAGCACTCGAATGGCATATATATATGTAAATTACCTTTGATCAAGGCATGCCTTGACCGGGCATGTCTCTTGACATGTCCGATCAAGACATGTCTTGATCGTATGAAGTAGATGCCGTTTCATAACAAATAATAACAAACTTTGTTTATACCCGATACCAATCGGTGTCATTTCAGATGCTAATGATTATTGATTAACCCGATAACAATCGGTTTATTATAAGTGCAGATCGATAACCAAAATCGGTGATAGTTATCATACACGATAACTATGATATGCAATATTAATACGATCTGATCTGAAACATATGAACACGATCAATGGCAAGTTTGTATATGCTGTTTAAGTATCGATATATGCAAATCGATACTTGAAATCATGAAATATATATGAAGATGATTATAACAAGTTTATTCAATCAAACTGATTGATCAACATAAAGTCTACCATTTGTTTTGTAATTTCATCGATAAGGTAGATGATTGAATGAGAGATAAATGAAGTCTCTCATTCAATCATTTATCTGACCGACGCTACTTAGTTTCAACAGATTAACTCAAAACTTTGAATTTCCTTCAAATTTCTCTTTTCATTTTAAAAAAATTGACCTTGATATAAATTTCATTTCTTATTGCCTTTCGTCTTTTTGAATTCTATTTTCTTGTGATGAAGCTTGAAACTGCCTTAATAACCTTTTGCCAAAAAAGTAGAAAAAGAAAAAAGCTACTTTTTAAAAGTAGAAACTTTTGATTTTTGTATTTCTCTCCTCAATCCGGGACATTGCAAAAAAGAAAACAGTACCTTTTTCTAGAAATAGGAAGTTTGAACTCTAGTGAACATTGAAATGGTCTGTCTTGAATTTTGAATGCAGTGGCAATTTCATGCTTGGAAAATGATGCACAATTATGATTCTGCCTCAACAAGCCAGAGAAGATTTGCCCTGACCTCAATCCTTCTTGCCTTTGCTTGGCATCTGCCACCATACTGTTTCTTTTAACTTACTTCTTTCTTTCCTCTACTCGTGTTGGAGTCTCCTTCATGATTTAAAACTTGATAATCTTCATGAAGAACAACTTACATGCATTGTTAATAAACCAAGCCAAACCAACACCTAAGGACTTGGTTATTATGACAGTAAAGGGAACATAGTTGACATTGATGTGACTAGAGTTACTTGGCATTTGGCTTATAATGATTGATCTTGAAGTTTTTAAGGGGTAGCACTTTTGGATACCAACAAGTTTAACAAAAATAGACTAGGTTTAATAGATTTAAATATCTACAAAATCTTGCATATAGATTCTACTCATGCTATTGCCATGATTGTTTCTTCTATGTGACCTTCAAACTTCATCATCCTTATTGTCTTTGTAATTGCACATTCCTTGTGACCTTCGGAATTTTTTGTTTAACATATTTTTGTGAATCATGACCACTTTCTCATGCACAAACAACTCATGAAAATCAATTATTGTGCTTTATGCCTTTCTCAAACATGCATTTTCACTATAAGGTTGTTTGCCTCATTTACGTCTTGATTTTCGGAATAGTACAATTTTTTTTGCATGATTTGGGATCATGTGATCTAGCATTTGTTGTCTTGTGATTTTGACAAATACTAATGTGCAACTGTGTAACTGCTACCTGTGATGCAGCTTACTTCCTTTTGTGCAGTTTTTCTATTGATATCTCATAGAAGCTCAAATAATTGAACAAAGTAAGGTGTAGATTCATTGTGGATAACTTGGAGTGCATTCAAGAGGGATTGAAGTGTATGAACACCACCCTGTACAATAGGTTATTTAATCATCTTTTGGCAATTCCATACAAAAATGTGTGTTTTTTAATATCTTGAAATATTTCTGTATGCCAGTATAAAATATGAAAAATCTAATGGATCAACATGACAGTTAAGTACGACCAATTGAATTTTCTATTATCAACTGCCCATATGTCCATTGGATTTGGCTAAACAACTATACTCCTATAGATTAACTAGTTTAGTAGCATAAACATGAGATGCATTACAATTACATGAACTAATCATTATTAATTTATTATTGCAAACAACTAGAACACTATATCTGGTAGTAAAAACATGGACTCCATATATCATGCTTGGGCTTGTAATTCTACCTTTAATTTTTTGCTTGTGTTTATCCTTTCAATGTGTTCATCTTTGAAATGAGATATTTGTATTTGAGCACAGTGGCTATTCTATGCTTTCTTTTCTAAGCATATTGCAGAACTTCCAGGAAACAGAAAACTGAATCTATTAACTTTGATGATAGAAATTGAGATTATATGTGGCCTTGTGCAGGAACAATATATAGTTCTTCACTCTTTCCTGGTCGTGCTCCTCCAGATAGGGTGCTTCTTCTTAACTTCATTGGAGGTGCAACTAATCCTGATATTGCAGAAAGGGTAGGTGATATTTACTAAAATAAAATGATCTGTAAAAAATTAGGAGAGTAAACAGAAGAGGAATATTAAAGGAAATTTATGAGGGAAACGAACACTGCTTAAATAAGCTCTAGCATTTTTTATTGGTGGTTTAGGTTCATAAAGAGTTGAAAGATGTTTATAGCTTCTCTCAGGAATTTCATGGAATTTAACCACCAATATCGTAACTGCCCAGATTTGCCCCAAAACTAGTCACTTTAGCTAAAGATACATGCTTAACATGATTGCTTTATTCTAGAATGATTGTAAACACTTATATGTAATGGAGTAGCTATCTCATTCCATGAAAGTTCTTACTGAGAAAATCTCTTTAGGGCATTACAATGAAACCATATAACAGAACTGAGAAAATATGTATGATGTTTGAATTAAACTTTGGCCACATTTATATTCTAAATGGTGATTGCTGGAACAAGATCTAAAAACTGATTTGCTTTCTAATCAGAGGCATCCCTACACCATGTATACCACACACAATCTAGAGAAGAGACATGAGAATGAAACCGCTTGTCTTGGAGCATCTCTTCCACTATTCCAAAGTTCCTGACTGCCAAATTTCAAAAGAACCAAACGAAACCTTCCTCACTTTTCAACCATATTCAAGTCACTGAATGTTGACAGAATACCTTTGTTGCTCCAACAGTTTACCTTGTGGCCTCAAAGGTTGAGATCTCCTTCCCAGTGCTAGCCAGATCAAGGAGAGAAGCACTCTGTTCAAAATAACTGCAATAGAAGGTTTCCTGTATTTATCTTGAACCTTATGCTCTTCAAGGGTGCAACATTAAAACTAGGTTAGGATAACAGAGCATGCAAAGAGAAGCAGATTCTCAGCAGGAAAAAAGTCTTTCAATTTAGTGTTGTCAACATAAAGAGCAATCTAACCTAGTATAAGTAAATTGGAGAGATTACCAAATGCTTATGCTCAGTCATGGTTGCTTATGATCAAAAGGAATGTAGCACTCTAATATTGGGTTATGTCTAATTAAGGTTTGGGATCACTTTCCAAATATTAATTTCATGTTAAAGAGAACAGGTAGACTTACACACTCACATAGATTGCCCTCTACATAATTTAATTTTTTTGCTCCTCTGTCTTATCAAAGCCTTATTTATCTTAATTTTTTACTTATGGACAATCTACATCATGACTTGTTTAAAACCAATTAATAGGATGAAATCTGCTAACACATTCTTTACAGTTTACACTGAATGTAGATACCTTTACACTTGACCTCTTACTGTACAAAATAGGAATACCTTTCTTTTTATTGGAAACTCCTTTTTAAATTCTAGATATAGTACTCAGTGCTTCTTTACTGATTACACTTAACAACTGCATGATCATGGTAGACATGCTTGCCTACTTTGAACTTGTGTTGCAGTTAATTATTGCATTATTATGATGAGTATGCCTAACAAGTTTGAAGCTGGGTCACCATAAAATATCTAAGTTGCTGGTTTCAGCAATTGGAACTTTAGTTTTAAAATTTAATCATCAAATGGATTCTTTAAATCATAAACATCATCATTCTCATCATCCTCACCATTGGCATTGACATTAGATGAACCAATGCCACTTGCACTTTCACTATTCGTGTTCTCGCTTTCCGAGTCCTCAAATGGAACAAGCTGAGAAGTGGAAGCCCAAGTCAGTACTCTCTGGCTCTGTATCCCACATCTTCAACTTCCCTTGCTTGTAGTCATGTTGCTTGTGTGAAAGGAGACACAAGTTGCAATGCACATATACTAAGTTCTCCGCTCTTTTTGATTGCAATCTATTGCGCTTTATTGAGTGGATGAAAGAATATGTGCTCCAATTTCTTTTTGATGCAAAAGTGAGTGTTTTAAAAGTCACTTTTAGGGTTTTTACTCTTTTTTTTCAAGTGGTTGATGTCAAAATTTTATTGAATTTTGCAAAAAGAAAATTGTTTTGGGCAATTAGGCGTCTGGGTTTGCTTGGGCATGGACAGTGGCTGGACCCGCAGGTGTACTGGACCAGGACCCGTACTTGGTACGAACTGGACCAGTTTCAGGCCCTGCAACCCACGAACCCTGCAACTTAGTAAAATATGTCTAGCAAAATTTTCATAGAAATATTTTACATTGTATCGGAATGAAAGCATCACAATTTTTTTGGTTAGTATTATTTCATACTCTTCCTTGGAAATTCAGGAATATGACTTTTTACAATGCTCTTTTTGGATTCAAAAGTTATTAAAAAATGTCTCCAATATCACAGTAACAAGGTTATATTATGACATTTCTATCCTTTGAATAACAGGTTATACAATTTCTATTATTTCTTTTCTTGCTATTACCATTTCATTCCTATAGCTATTTCGAAACTGTGAAGCTGGGTTTGCCCACAACCCTGGCCAAATTTTGACTTCTCTAGACCAGGTATTGATCCTAGTTCAGGTCTGGTCCAGGTTTGCATATTTGGTCTGGATGTCTTATTGGCTTACCGTGGAGCCAGGCTCACTTGGAATCTCGGCCTAACCTAGACTGGTTCAGAATTGGTATTGATCTTAGTATGGGTCCAACTCGGAGTTGCATATTTAGCTCAGGTACGTCTGAGTTGTATCCAGACCTTGGTGAACCTGGGAAAAAATTGTTAGGTTCCCAGTTCCACCAAAAAAAGTAACTTCTAAACAAAAACAAAAAAGAAACCCTAAACCACTCTAAAAAGTGACTTCTAAGTAGCTAAAAAAGCACAAAACAAAAGCTTAAGCATGTTCCTACTTCTCATTACTCGCTCAAATCTCCATTCCTACTGTTTGCTTAGAGTTAGGATTGGAAGTTTTTTGTGTTCAAATATTGTGCCCTTGCTATTCGTGCGCCTCAAGGAGTGCTAGATAATATTTAAGAAGATCAAGGAGATCTTCAATCAAGGAGAGGCCTTTCTTCTTATTTTTTAAATTTCTTTCCAAGATCCACAAGAATGCTTTTTATTTTTGTTTTTAATGTAATAGTTAATTATTGTTTTTTAATCTTTTTTTTTTTTTTTCATTTTTTTAACAAGTAATGTTAGCCTAGGGTTGCATTATTGTTTTTTTTTTTAATGTCTAGGTATAAGTATAGTCTAGAATAGCTAGAAATTCTAACTTTATGGGCCAAGAGTTGGATAGGGATTTTAAACTCAACCAGTTTTCTTTGCTTTAGTGATGCATGACAGTGATTGAGTGCCCAAGTAAGTGTGGGAGTTCTTATAGTTGGGTGAAAGTCCACATATGTGCTTTCCTGACCAAAGAATTAGAACTTGTGGTGGGCTGCCCAAAAATGGGTTGCCAAAGAGACAAATTCTTGCTTATATCAAAGAGAAAGAGGAAGTCGAATGTGTTGTCTGATAAATCTATATCAAAATCATCCTTTGGCCAAGAAAGGATCCCATAGGCCATTGATTGGGCTATCTTCAAGTATTCCAATAGCAGCTGCCACACATCCATTTCTAGGGGCATTGTTTTTACAAGAAGATGATAGACCCTCTTTTCCACAAAAGAACCAAGGATGCAGGATGATTAATAAGGAAATTTCAGATTGAGGCAAGGGAGAACACTGATGAGCACGTTGGGCATTGTATTTGCACCAATGAGCTTTCTTTCAACCTTGGAAGATCTCCATACTTGTGAGAAATAGCGAGGGGAACAAATGATGCACATACAAGGTATATAGGTCCTAGCTATGAAAGGTACACACCGCCTTATTGGACAAGAGGAGGAAGTTTGTGCATTCTTCTTTGCTGCCTTTAAGGGGTTTATCGATGAAATGAGGTGATTACATCAAAGACAAAATGGCTTGAGCGATCGCAGTAGCTTTTAGCCAGGTTACTGATATCTGAAAGTACAACTGCTGCTCTTTAGAAGTCTTATGCACGAGTTGTAGGACAAGATGTCCCCAATCCTATGTGGAACCTTGACCTATCGAGTTCAATTGGTAAGGATAGAATATAGCAATCGTATTATGAGAATGTAATTCAGCACAATTAAAAGAAAATCGGTAGAATTTATAAGAAAAAAGTTAACAAATCAAGATGAAGAATAATGCAAAGGAAGACCCTGAAATATAATATGTAGCTTTGAGAGATTTTTATTTATTTATTTATTTTATAGTAAGGCAAAGTTTGCATTGATGGACATTAAGGGTGAATTTGTTTCTCTAGGAATTCCTAGTCAAAGGGGTAGCACTCATTTTCCATGATCAAAGACTGGAAATAGGTTCCTTGATGATATTCTTATGTTCTTAGGATTCCTTCCCTGGTGTAAATGGTAAATTGGCCCTAACCACAACACTTGATTTGCCAAAATGTCTAGAAAATATAAGCAGTCAAGTACTTTTTGGTATGGAAAAATCCTTAGCATGAAGTTTCAAAAGTAAAATGATTGTGGTCCACCAATGAAAAGATTGGTGCTCCCTTATACATCACCAAATTATCATGTACACTTTTAATTGAAAATTATCAAGATAGTGCAAGGAAAGATGACATCAATTTAAAAATTTGATTGACATCTCATCAATTCAAAACCACTATAATGCCCTTATATAGATTTTTTAATCAAACATTTGATTTTGATGTTTCCAATACATGCAACAGTAAGGCATAAACAAAATATTGAAATGTAGCAATATTATTTGAATGACAAAACCAAAAATGTTGATATGCTGAATCAGAAAGCAATTACGAGTAATTTTTTGAATATTTGAATCAACAACTTGTTGGTTATCTGAGTTGTGGGCCCCAAATCCCTAATGTTGGGTAGTCTCCCAAGTGCCAGGGGTATCAAACCTAGGAAGAGTATCACAAAACCCTTATTCAGGTTGGGCAACTAAGAACCAATTACTGAGGTTGGTTAGACCACCTTCACATTTGGATTTGCTAGACCAATGAGGGTTTCCCTAAAGTGCTGCAATAGATATCATGATAGAAGCACAACACTCACCCTTACACAAACCATTCCCATTGTATAGTGCATCCTTATTCTAGTTATCACCACAAATGTCAACTAATTTGTTATATAACAGCCTCTGAAAATGTTAATAAATTCAGACAGAGAAGTTATAACACACTAGAACTGATAAATTTAAAAGATGTTTGTATTGATCTGTTTTATTGTAGAGAATGATAAGGAGAAGCAGCCAATAATAGACTGCTGCCTTTATCTGAATTCATACAAAAGATGCAATAATTGAAACCAAGGTGATACCTTAATCCAGAGATCACAAAAGTCTATGCCTTCAAAGATCCACAAGCAAGCTAGACTCTACACATATTCAGAAAAGCAATTGATAATTGTAGAATATTAAGAGAGTCTACTTAGTAATCCGTGACTATACCCATATATTTCCTTTATTGTTTTGAAAAGATACCTTCCAAAAGCTTTGCAAGGATTTTATAGCTGCTGGTTGGCCAACTTTTGCTAGGATTTTACAATTGTTTGGTTGGCCAACTAAACAGCACACATCCAAAAATGCACACCATACACATGGAGACACAATGATGGTTGATACTGCTACTAATAATTCGATCTACAAAAGTTACCAGCGCTAATTACAAATTTGGGACAAACCCAGATCATTACAATAGCAAAATACAATACCTAGATATGGAAACTATGAATCCTTGGGTTCCGCTGTGTTACTTTTTTATCTTTACTATGCTCTTCTCCAATCTAATGCTCTCCACTTCTGAATAATGAAAATGAAGCCCATATACCGAATGCAATTCAGATCTTGGAAGGAAATGTGCACACTTGCCAAGGAATCATGGAAATCTCTGATTTTGGTTGCTACAAGGGGCATGCGTACCTTACTGTCATGGTGATAAATGCTGCTCATAAAAATGCCCTTTGTACATTTTCCATACCCCTAATCGCCATTGGCTTGTGAAATTTTGTGCAATGATGAGGAAATCACTTGAAAAATCCACTGGAAGAGTGGCTTGGAAATGACATGCTAGTTGTCAAGCTATGCAACGATAAATGCAGTATGGGTGAGCATTGATTTTTTCCTTGAATTCACACCAACCACATAAATAATGATATTTCGGGAGCTATCAAATTAAATTTAGTAGTTGCAAGGCCAAATCAAGTCTTCTATAAAGATCTGAGTTGTTGAGGAGGGTAGGTGAGAGTTGGAATGAGAAATGGTACAAATTTGGACGCCTTGGTGCCACTAAAAACATTCTGTTTGTTGGGATGAAGCTTTGTGGGATTTTGAAGTGCAATCAGACTTTGTGGGAATTGCCCTTAGACATAATGTTGTTGTTTCTATTGAGTTGCCCCCTTTGGATGAAGAAGGGAAAGATGTTTTGGTTCCAAAAGTAGTGGTTGATTTCAAGGAGCATACTTTGAGGAAGAGAACCATTAGAGAATATTTGGTGAAATGTAAGAACTTGTGGAGGATGCTACTTGGGAGAGTGAGTAGATATTGCAGCATCCAAATTTGTAATTGCTTGAGAACAAGCAATTTTGTGGAGTGAAGACTGTAATGTCCCCTTCGCAGGCTTAATCAGTTAGGTGATAGTTAGCCTATTTGCCGAGCTCTCGTAGGCTAATTGTTAAGGTAAAGGGGACTCTGAAGTTCTTAGAGGATGCAAGTTCTGTATTTTAGGTCTTTGATTTATAGCAATGAGCCCATTTGGCAATATGGATCGCAATGACACTTGCAAAAGTGTTTTTTGGCATTTGTGGTTTTCTACAAACTTCTTGGAAGGCACTTCTATTTTTAGTAAGTCATTGAGCTGGTTTTGGTCATCATCCTACTTCCTCAATTTCATCATGGTGTAATCAGAATTGGTTTTTCATGTTGTTTCAGTGCTTTTTGGAACTCAGATGAATTATTTAAAATATGAATTAATAAAGTATTTGCTTGTGTTATTTTTTTTTATATTGTTGCTTTTGTACTCATCAAAAGTGGACGCCTAGGAGAAAAGGTGGGGTCTTTGCACGTGAAAAGATATTTAATATTTCAAAAAGGTCTTTTGAGGAAAAATGGATTATAACAATTTTTAAATTGCAAATTCCCTTCAAAAAGCTATAAAAAGGTGTTGGGGCTCATTTTTCCATATGCTGATGAAAGTTATTTATATGTTGCTTTAATGAACTTGGGTTCTTCCACAATCTTCTGAGGACAAACACCCTCTTAAGATTTCTAATTTCGGGTTTGAAAGAAAACCCCTAGCTAGATTGGTGTGGTTTCATTCAAAGGCCACCATTGTGCTCCAGATTAGAGACTCATTTTGGAGTTGCAGAAATGAAGATATTCGTTGTGTTTTTAAAACTAATTTTGGTGTGATAAATTTTTCAGTTTGCCAAGTTCTCTTTGATGAATGCTTTGAGGTAGTTGGAAGAGTTTATGCAGGCCATACTTGTTGCAGACCTCTTGCTAGACATGCCCCTTGACAAAGTGTTCTCAGAGCATTGGAATTTGGGAGTGATTATTATTGCTGTTTAGACTTGAAATTTGTAAATTCATAGTGGAGCTTACAGTTATGGGCAAATTAATGAATCCATTTTGAGGCTGTACCTTGTATGAGGCCGTACCAGGCAGTTTGTAGGGGGTGTGTGATTGAGACCAAACTGCCTATCCTTTGGGGTATATTTCACCTTGCATAGTGATGTCTTGACCAGGTGATTGTGTTTAATTGTCATTGGAATTGAACTTATTTGTCCTTGTGTGAATTTGAGGGTTTGTACAGCCATTGTACTTGTTGTACTTGTAGCAATAATTTCAGAAAATATTCTGATTGATTATCTGTTGTTATCTCACTTCCTAGTGACAAGTTTGGAGGGCATTAGAGATTGTTTGAGAGCCTTTCCGCTGATTGAAACAGCTGAGTGTTAGTTGTTCATGATTGCCGGGTAATTATTTAGCTGCTCAGTTCTGTTACAAAACTTTTTCCAGCATGTTGCAGATCTGCTTCAGTATAATACTTATCAATAACCAAGGTATGTTGTCGTTGTTATTTGGCACCATTTTGAGGGTAGTACAACATTGTCTTTCATAGTAGCATTTATTATCAACAGCAAATCTTCTTATTATGATGTTTATGATGCAAATTTACTGAAATTGTATTTCTTCAGATGGTCATACCATTGAAAGATTTCTTTTCACGCATTCTAGGTTGTAACACTAGATGGTTGTACCCTCAGTGGTCTTATTGTGGTTATTGCTAATACTTACCCCACTGAATAAGCGGTTTGTAATTTTCCACCACTAGATAAATGGAAGGAGCTTGGTTTTCATTTCAGTTGTATAAGCTTTCCAATTGCAGGTGGATGTGCTCAAAGTTGTTATTTACTTTCAATTTGTATAAGCTTTCCTGCTGAATAAGCTGATGTGCCCCTTGCTCACCATTGAACAAGAGGAAGGTGCAATTTTCATTTCTAGTAATGCACATGTATCCCACTAAATAAGTGATTTTGGTTGGCTTGTTGTTTGATGCTTTCCTTCAAGCAATTTTCTCTTGGTTAATTGTAATCTTTACACTATATGCTCTAACTTTGCGCATCTCGAGATTTGGGTGATCAAAAAGTTGAAACGAAGTTATGCTTTTCATTTCCAATTGCAGTTAACGCATTTTCAATTTTTTTTGATGGTGGTTGTTACACAAATCCACTTCAATTATTCATGCAATTAGTTAAGCAAATAGCACTACACCACAAGGACACATCCCCCCACCAAATCCATGCCGTTTCGGGGATAGGGACGTTTTGGGATGAGGGCACGAGGAGGGTACATGCCCCCATTGAACCGCCACCGCCACCGAGATGACAGGGACAACAACGATGCTAGGACATCTTCAAGACGGCCTGAGGATGCCTAGGTGTCCCTCAATTGTCCTGAGGACTTTCTTGTCCCTAGGCAGCGAACAAAAGGCAAAATTAAAAAATTACTTTATCTTTTTGTTTTTTTTGCCAAGGGTTGGACCCTAATGGCAAGTGGGCCCCCCATCACGCCCTCCAAGCTCTATAAAATGCTCAAAAATCCTCAATTTCACTTCAAGTTTTTCAACAGCTAGGTTGAAGAGGAGCAAGAGAGTGAGTGAAAGAGAGTGATTGAGGTGCTGCAAGTGCAAGAGCGGCGAGGAGGAGCAAGAAGAGGAAGAAGAGGGATTCTACACCAAGTTGGAAGGATTTTTCAAGCATATTTATAGAATCATTACAATGTTCATTGTTCATTGTTCATATTGTCATCAAGATTCAAAATTGAAATTGAAATTTTATTTTCAAATTTGTCAAACTAGGTTGGAACTAGGCTGAAATTTTTAGAATTATAAACTTATAAAATTGAATTTATATTGTTTATTGCAGTGTCACAATGAGCTCTCATTGCATGAGTGAGGATGAGGTTGAGGTTCATAGTGAAAACACTGAATCTAAATATGCACTTGAGGCTGAGGGGGATGACCATGAGGCTGAACCTGAAGCCCAAACTAGTTCCATGGCAAGTGCAACTACAAGTATAGAATGTCCCTCCACAATATTGGCAGAGTATGCTAGGGGTCCTTTTGATCGTAAGTCTCCTGTCAAACAATTTGCAACAAAATTACTAGGTAGGCTAGGGACATTTGGGGGTACAAGGTTGTGGAAGTGCCACTTTTGTGAGCTATAATTTTTTGATAGCATTACTAGAGTTAATGCACACCTTCATATTAAAGGAAAAGGTGTGGATGTATGTTCTTTTTTCGAGGAAAGCAAAAAACCTAAAATATAGAGCTGAGATAAACATGCTAGGGGTGTTCCTGATGATAGTGCAGCTACACCTATGTCTACTATGTTTGCATAGGATACAAGCTCATCAAGCTCATCAGAGCCAACCGTAGAGAACCGCAAAGTTCTAGTCATACTTTGTAGGTAAGAGTAGGAGAGATGGCAAGTTCTTCATGGGCCCATGCAGGTTAGGGTAGGGGGAAACACAAGCTGATTTATTCAATGTGTAGGTGAAGAATAATATAGATGATGCCATTGGCAAGTTCTTTGCCAATGACATTCCATTGCATGTATCTTGATCTCTTCAATTATAAGGAGATGATGTCGATGGCAGAAAGTGGAGGACCACCATATGTGCCACCAAGGGAGACAAATTTGACCATGATCTTGGATATGAACTATTTCAAGATTAGTATGTTGATGGAGAAAATGAAGGAATGTTGGGTGAAGAGTGGATGCAGTATGGTCATGGATGGGTGGACGAACATTACAAATTGTCTACTCATTAATATCATGGTTACATGTAGAAAGGGCATGTAGTCGGTATAAAATGCCTATTGTTATGTTTGATAATATTTGTTATGTGCCAATGTATTAATTGTTTGTATTAAGTGGGTTGTCACTCTCGGGTATTAAATGTGTCGATTGGTTGACGGTTGTGTTCCGCCAAGGAAGGGAGTACGGTATAGTGGGATCTATTGTAATCCTTGGCCGACCATCTCTGGTCTTCTTCTCTTTAGTAATTTCATATGCGAATAAAGATATATTTTGCTGTTGTGTCTGGTATGCGTTGTCATGTATATTATTATTTCTTGTAATTGATTTATCAAATATAGTAGTAAACATTTTAGCATTGTTGCCTTAAGAAATCGGGTTAACCCCGAGTGATTCATGCCCTTAGAACCCAATAAAGGTGAGAAGAAGCCGTAGGGCGGTCAAGACCAAGCGATTAGGTGATCTGTCAACCCTCGGCCGAAGGGAGCACAGGAACGAGTTAGAGCTTGGAAGTACTCAGAGTATTGGGACACTGGAGGTGGACATGTAGAGGACGCGTGTGAGCTGAGAGTGCAAGGAATGTACCGAAATGTAGCGGTCAGAACAGTCCACCTAGGTCCGACACACTTGGAAGTACTCGGAGTGTTGGGGACGTTGAAGGTGGACGTGTAGAGGATGCTTGCGTGGCAGAGTGCAGGGAAAGCACTGAAACATAGCGGTCGGAACAGTCCACCCAGGTCTGACACACAAGGGAATAAGTAGGCGAGAAACCAATTTGCACCTTATCGAGAACTTGCACCTCGCTAAAGGTGACCAAGGTGTAGAAGATGCAGAAGATGGATGCGTAGAGAGAACACGTGTGGCCGAGAGTTCATGAGAGGCACAAGAACGCGGGCGATAGCGAGAGGGTCCAATTTGGTCGAATACACACGATACCTTCTGAGTGAAAACAATGACGAACACCCAGGAGACGCAAAAAATCCCTAAATTTATAGACGGATCGGAGGATCTCGTATGCCATTGCAAGATTTGCATAACAATATGGGAGGTGAATGGTCAGGATGACTAGAATAACTGGTTGAAGGCATTTCCCGCCACCCTACAAGGAATTGCCATCAACTGCTAGATAGACCTAGTGGCTCAATACAAAGCATCATGGAATGAACTGAAGAAGGCATTTTAGGAAGAGTTTAAACTACTAATAGATGACAATGAAATTGTTGTAGAAATTTACAACAGTAGGCAAGGGAAGAACGAGGACGTGCGAGCATACAATCGTAGGCTCAAAGAATTGTTGAACAAGATGGAGAACCAACCAGCCGATGGGTTGATGAAGAGGTGGTTCACTGAGGGATTGATCCCCTCGCTACGCAAGAAGATGAAAGTAGTGCTTCCGTCCTCATGCATAGATGCTTACAATTGGGCGATGGACATCGAGAGTGAAAACAAAACATCCTCTAGAGGGAAGAGGAAGACTGATGATGATGAGAGCACCGAGGGTAGTAATGACGAGGAATCCAAAACTGTACAGGCCCTTTGACGAGATATGTTGAGATTGATGAAAGAATTGAAGACCGAGAAAGGAACCCATATAGAAAGTAATGAACTATGGTGTAGTGAGTGCAAAATTGAGGGGCACACGAAAGGTAATTGCCCTAAAAAGATGTTTTGTGTAATGCCCGCCAAAATACCCTAGAGAAAATAAACTACTAACACACTATTGGAGATAATTTTTTTTTTTCAATTTAACATCTATAATCAACTATTGCAACACATAACATCATCTTCTAATTACATTCATTAATTAATTAGCCATTTTGAACTTACATCATAGCACAATGATTAAATTACGCAAGCGGAATAAACATAAACAACACTAATCTTTCCCTAGGGTACTTCAACGTCATTACTTAATCAACTACCATAATGACATCCTTCTCACTTATCACAATTAATCTTTAATCTAATGCATCATAATTGTTTTCTTCAATGAGATATGCAACCTACTAATTATTTACCCAATATAATATGCATACTATGCTAACATTTGTCTAGCATGATACATTTAATCCTTTCTAATGCAAGACGAACCCCCTTATATCTACATTCATTTCATGCACCAAATCCAAATGTGTCTTACCCCAACATTTCCTATCTACATGCTCTTTACCCTTTTTCCATACTAATGCAATCCTAATGCATAGGTATATTCCATCCTTACTAATCCATTTAATCATGCTACACATGCATCTAAATTCCAACATGATCATTTCCTCATTCCTAATTGCTAAATGCATTAAGGCAAGTATCTTAATGCTTTCTTTCTTAATTAATTAACATACTTACTATACATGCTTCTTATCTGTCAATGCATCAACACGATTCCATTTCATCATTATCTAAATCTAATTATGTTAACATTTCCATTAATTTTAAATCCATTCATTAAGGTTCCTTCACATTTCCAATTACATCTTAATCATTCCATAGAATCCCAATTTCAACTAATACAATTATACTACAATGTGAATTACATTCCTGTTTCAATCACATATCCATTACTTTTCCAAGTACATAAAGTCATTTCCTTCCATTATACAATGACAACATGTTACAACATATAGCCCTATTACAATTTATGATATAATCCTAATTTCATCTCCAAACTACTCACAAATACATTTCCACAAATACATCAAGAGCATAGCTCTCCCTAATACAAGATTCCAACTACTACATACAAAATATTACATTACATGAATCCATCATATCCATTACATAAATCTGCTACGAGGTACATCCATAATCCATCATGAAGAAGAATCCACATCCACGCATGACGAAATCCAAGAGAACATCCCAATGGCTAAAAAGCACCAACCACCCAACCATGTGGAACCAAAGGAACCACCCCCTGTGCTAGGAGATGACACAAGGTCCCAACACACACTCTAAACCTAAGCTGGCACCTATAACCAAAGAGACTAACAACACAAGGACTCTCATGCAAGGACTAACCACAACATACAAGAATAAACTCCCAGAGGCACAAAACTCAACAAGGTATAAATGCAATCTGATAAGGTATAAACGTAAGTCATCAAAGGAACACATGCAGGAGTGGAGTGTAATCACATGCCATCCGCAAAACTTAACAAGTATAACAAACATAGGCACTAGCCTAATGGACATGTGGAGCCATCTCAACCTATGAGAGATCAAAGGAGATTGACTTGCCATCGCAATGGCCTTCTCATGCTTATCCTAAAACATCCTCCCTAGGATCAAGTCATGAGACTCACATCAATTTTATCTTTATTAATGATTCTAACTACCCAACCCATTAATTATTAGGTTATCACTTATTTAACATCAAGGTAAACACTCAATGTGCCTTGGCAGTTTAGACTTCATGCATCCTTACAAGGAACCTCATGCAAGTCTATCTCTCGTGACCCCGGTCATCACAAGGAAGCCCACTCCCCCTAACATGGCCCAAAATATAAATGCAACAAGAGGCTCATAAACAATATACAAATCTAAAATCATTCATCATGCAGCCATACGCATACATGGACGGGAGGACAGAATTACAATTATCCAATGAAGGCGGCAAGCCAGCCTCTTCCACTTTTCAGCGGGGAATACAAGTATAAAGTAGGAATAATTGACTGTTCAGTACTACTGAAATCAGCCTTACAATAAGTGTACCTACATTACACTGTTAGCATCCATGAAGCATTACATTCTCAATGTTATCAAAAGATATGATCCCAATCTGCTACAATGAGAACTACAAAGATGACAAGCCAAAACCACTACTAACATCAATTCTGAAATTCTGAAAATGCACAAAAAACTCACCAAACCAGCAAGCTACGGACACACTAATATGCTTACAAATCATCCAAAACAACTCCGAATTGCACGAGAACGGAAGCAAACAGAAGGTAAAGCATAGACGATGAGATCCAAACCTCAAACCAGCACCACGAACACCACAAACACTTAGCACGCAACTCGAGGCACCACCAAAATGGTATGGCCAAGCTGAAAACTTTGATCTGCAACTAAAAATCTGAATCTCCAAATCTCAATCCGCAAATTTGTGAACCTTATCGCCCAAGGAGTACAGATAGATAGAGCCGATACCCAGAATGATGTTCTAAACACACAGGCAACTACGAATAAAACTCACTTCCAGCCAAGTACACACCAACAACATAGAAACTCCAAAACTCACACTGAAAACTGAATCAAGCACTCTAAAAACATCACCCAAAATCAACTGTCCAGCTAGGTATTGTGTCTCAAGTACAAAACTAAAGCAACTAGGAAGCTCTTCCAACTTCAAAGTTCAATCACTTACCATTCTGACAGCATAACGGTGTAAATTCTCAAGATGCCCAAATGAGGAGCCCATCCCTTGAATTTATAGATTTTGAAACTCAAATTCACCTGAAATGGCACCCAAATAACCTTACATCCATTTGCATTTCATTTCAAATGCCCCTCCAAGTATGGCGCCCACCTCCACACTCTCTAGTCATTCCTGAGTCATTCCTCAAAAATATAATCAGTCGAAATAATTAAATTTTAAACTTTAGAATAAAGTAATAATATTTAATTAGCAATTAAAATCAACCACTGATTGCTACCAAATCAACCATGTGAACGGAGGTGCAAAAAAAACACTAATCTGAACTGGATTGGATCTTTGCTTAAGACTACCAAAAATGGCACTGCCTGAACTGACACTTACTAAAAATAGTAAGTCATGAAAACACCTCCAAAGGACATGCTCGTCAAACCCTGTGAGAGAGCTCGAAAAACCCAGAAAACCTGTACTATCCAGTCAGCCCAACATCCACTTACTAAAAATAGTAAGTTCAGACATCTCAGAACTGAATGCATGTTATACCACCGTGAAACTCACGAAAAATCCAAAAGGAATCCATAAACAGAAATATAGAATTCCCACCGGACAGTCCCCAAATGGCTCATGCAGAACTCCACAAAAATAGGAAACCCTAATTCTCCATTCCAATCAATCTACGGGTCTCCAAAATAGGCCAATGGACCACTGATTACTCCTCACTGAGAAGGGGACATTACATTCCACCCTTGACTTGGCTTGTTTTTACTAGAGTTGACTTCTTTTTCATGCTTGATAGACTTATTTAGACTATTTGATGATATGGATGATGATTATTCATGTGTTTCAATTACTCATTATGATGCTATATTGGACATATACTATTTGGATGATTTATATGATGATGACTCTATGATTATGGATTATGTGAGTTGATGGATTCTATATGTTTACCATGTGATGGATTATTGATAGATTGGGTGATCATGGTTTTGATATTGGTTATGGATACACTAACCCTATTTCATGATTACATGTGTATAAGATATGTTTGATACTACTGTCTTCGTGAGAGGGACAATGTCACATCACTCATTGCGAGTAGGATGTGCCTTCGCGATTCCCTATCACCTGTTTGTTATGAGATATATGCATATGTTGTATCGTTGTTTCGTGGTTGCAGGATTTGCAGGTACCAGGCATCGACTCCACCTGGCTTCACAGGCTTGGGCGTGTCTTTAATTCCAATGGCTTATGTGGTTCGGGGATGACATGAGTTCCCAACACATACTCTAGGTCTAAGTTGTTCACCGTGAGTCATTAACATACTCTAGGTCTAAGTTGTTCATCGTGAGTCATTAACATCTTGGCATAATCTACCATGCCAGTTAGTAAGCTTGGTCTTCTTGGTGTTGTGAGTATGTTGGTGATTGTTGATTTATTTAATTAATTGATGCGTGGTTTTGTATGGTTCTTAATTGATTAATTTCATGGTTGGTTTAATATAGTTTATTTGAGTATTTAATTATGTCCTTTTATTTATTATTTTATTGATGCTTTAATTATTTGAGATTTAATATATAGTTATTTATATATTTATTATTGAATAATAGTTTATTTTATATTTATTGTTTATTTAATATTTGTTATTTATTTATTTAATTATTATTTATTAATGTTTGAGCTTTAATGTGGAATAATATTTTAATAAGAATATTTAATTATTTTATAGCCTTGGGCCATTTATTTATAACCCATTTGATTTATTTTCTTACAGCCTATGGTTATTTGTATAGTTCATTATTTAAAATATACGTGGGGTAGAAAAGCACTTTATTGTGTATCTCTTTTTACATCCCACTTGTACTTATAATATGTTTTTATATTTTCCCTTACCTACCCTCTATTTTTATTGGTTGATTTGGAGGTTAGGGTTTCGGCTTGGAGGCTAGGGTTTTGGTTTGGTTTTTCTTTTTATTCGGCAGACTGAGCTTGTCATCGAGTTACCATTCTGGAAGCCTTTTCTGAAACTTTTGGATTTTGGAGCTTGGTTTTTGGCTTGGGATTTTCGCTGGATTTTGTGGGCGCTTCTTCAACCTTCTTCCATAACTTCTATTTTCAGTTTGGAGCTCTCTTCTTTAGCATTAATTTTATTTTTTGTGTATGCGCCGTGTTTGCAAAAAATGACTGTCTATGGATTTATTTTGGGAAAATGATTTTAATATATAGTTTATACTATAGTTTGTGGAAAATATTTATGTGCATATAGTTTGTTATATAGTTGTACCTTAGGCTTGGGAAAAATACTTTATTTTCATTGGCTGGGAGTGTTGCCATGAACGCGCGGCTCTGTGCAATTTCTATTGTTTAAAAGTCGGTTTTTGGATTTCCTATTGTAGCTTGGCTTGAAGGATTTTTGGAGCAATTTGGTTGTGCCTAGCAGTTTTGGGTTTATTTGTGAGATTGGGTTGCTCCTATGAGTTCTCCTGGACAAGCACTGCTGAGAAGGAAGCTCGCTGAGAGTTAGTCTTGCTTTCCCTTGTTTTTTATTTGATTCTATATGGTTTCCTTGTGGTTATTGAGTGTGGTTTTGTTTGGAGGATGTGAATTAGTCTTGGATTGAGTTCTCTGTGTTAAGTTTTTTGTGTAATATGGAAGAAAAGCTCTTATGTTCAAATTGCATTTTCTCCTTCATATATTTATGGATTTAAGTTCCGTTTGTTGCTCTCATTTCGCCTTGTCTGGGCGTCACTTATTCTATTGGTTTTGAGGCTTGGAAATTTTCCCTTGATTTTTTTAATTTAGATTCGAAATTTTACTGTGTTCCATCATTTTTGGTATCTGTAACATATGCGCTAAAAGAGAAGACATATGCGCCATTAATTAGGAAATATGCGTTGATTATTTTAACATATGTGCTACACTATTTAGCATATGCACTAAAATAGTGAATGGATGCGCTAAAACAGTTAACTAATGCGCTTTAGAGTCAGTCAAACGCACCTCAGGGTTTGGCATATGCGCCATTCTGTTTAACAGATGCACTAATCTGGTCTTTCAGGGCATTTTCTAGTTTGTCTATTTGTGATGTCATTTTCAAATTGGATTTTGTACCAGAGGTTTTTTGGATGTTTTATGATTATTTCCAGGTTCTCCATTTGATCCGTTTGATGAATCTTTTTATGGTTTTTGCTTCTATGTTGTGGCAATTCACTATGTTGGATTTGTGCCCTCTATCATGTTGAGAAGCCATGGTAGAGAGGGTTGATTTATTGATTTCAGACCAACAAGTTGATGTGCCTTGCTATTAGTTTTCATCTCATTTTGTTAAGCAGATTTGATTATCTTATCTTGATGTAATTTATGCTATGAGGCTCCTTGATGTAATTGGTAATATGTTCATTGGGTATAAGCGGTCGAGTGATATTTGTTTGTAATGGTCCTCCCGGTACATAAGCGGTCGAGTTGAGCTTTGTTGTTGTGTTCAGTCCTCCCGCTGAACATTGCGGTAGAGTGATTCGTGTTGAGTGTGCTCTTGTTGCCTTGGTTGGTTTACTGCCAAGTATCTTGTTTACCTGCTGGATATGCAGAAGGGGCTGGCTTGCCGCCCAATTATTGTTATTAGTACTTTCAGTAGTTTTCTACTAACGATCCCCTGCTACCGTATGCTCTCACCCTCCCAGTTTGGGCTCGCGGTGATCAAAAGGTGTAGGGTTCCCTTCAGTTGTTTGGATTACATTATTCTAACCCTAATGGGTGATTGGTGTGATTGTGATCTTGCTGTAAATTCTCAAAACAAAATTGTGGGGAATATTACAGGACACTACATTTTGTGAGAATTTCTAGGTGATGGGTCATTCAATAAAGGAGTCTCCATATAATTTGAAGACTACAAGTACTCTTCACACAGGGAGAGTCTAGCCCATCGAAACCACAAAATGTATCGCTTGACGACAATGGAAATCAATGAGGGTGAAACCAAATACTGTACGACTCCAGAGGCCGTCCTATCATACAGTGTCGACAATGTAGTGAATGGGGACACTTTGCGAGAGACTGTCAGAATAAGAAGACGACATATGATTATTGTGCAAATGGTGTGGATCGGGGAATCATGAAGACAACGACTGCCCAAAGCAAAAGGGTATTAATATGCTGGACGTGGTGGAACAAGATGAGGTAGTTCTGGCAATCACGAGAGCACAGACAAAGGAGGTGTATTCAAACTCTTGTACGAAGAAGGAACGACTCCAAGAAGCTAGAGCCAAAGTAGAACAAGTGTTGGTGAAGGAATGACTAACCTCCAATGGAACTGCAAGTACATCATTGCAGGAGTCAGAGAAGAACATAGTTCGGCAAGTGCTACAGACAACCATACCCATTAAGGTGGTAGACCTTCTTCAAACTATCGCACAACTGAGAGTGGCAATTACCAACACAATCAGTGACAACTTAGTTAGCCAAAAACAATGCAAACCACAAGAGGAATCAACAGGGGAACCACCACATGAAGGGGATGAGGCCAATGATCCAATGTTGTTGTCGGTGAGTATTGCGAGGAAGCTGATGGTCATCAATATGGAAATAATGGGGAAGAAGTTGACAAACACCATCATTGATAGAGGCTTGGGAGTAAACATACTACCAAAAGTCACTTGGAAATGTATGAGGAAGCCGATGCTTTGGCCATCGACCTTCCACTTGGTAGGTGCCGACCAGCACAACATCGAGCCGTTGGGAACATTGATGGCACAAAAAGTAATGATTGGGACACAACAATTTTCTTGGACTTCGTAGTCATACCATTGCAGAAAAAAGCATACAACACACTCCTTGGAAGAGGATGGTTGATTATGCCCAAAGCGAATTATAATTGGAAGTAGAACACACTCAATCGAGAGTGAAAGGAGGAAGTACGTCATCAACTCGAGGAACTAGGTGGTGAGTAAAGAACTGGCATCCACCGACTTAAAGTCTGAGGGTGGAGAGTAAAGTATGGAGGGACAGAAAACGATGGAACCTAATGATGAAGGGGTGCTTGAACTAGAAGATTGCTTTGAAGATGAGAAGAGTTCCCTAAATGGACCGTTCCACTGGCAAATGGAGGACTACAAAGTGTTTTTGCCAATGTGTAATTTTCTTGAAGCCACAACTCTTGAAGAGTAGTTGATGAAAACATGCAAAGTTATGGACAATATATCTGACAATATGAAGAGTAAAATATGTAATATGAAGCATCTGAGGGATTATGGAGGCAAATCCACTTCATTGGAAATTCAGGAAAAGAAAGAGGGAATCAAGAGCGATGGAAAATGGAAAGCAAAAAATAATGAAGACTATGGAAAGGTCATTGTTTAATTCACACTTTCGGCAAGGGTATGTCTGTTTCGGCAGAAGCAATGGAAGGCGTCCTTGACAATTTTATGACACTTCAAACCCTTTGAAGTTGTTTTCAAAACAAAGGCATTCCTTCACCAGCCCGTAGGAATTAGTGGTGGCAAAAGCATTATTGCACCCCGTACGGCCTAAGGTTCTTGGCGTATGGAAGAGATAGCAACCAACCCGAATGACCTTTGCTCTTACCGTACGGTGTACGACCTTATCACCCCCTATTGTGTATGAATTTTTTGTACGACATTTCATCTCTTGGTTGTCGTACAGATATTTCGTCTCTTGGACCCACATATGGCAGCTTGAGCACACATCAGTACTTCTGTTGTATGACTTACGACTCTCTTCATAGCTATCTTTCGGTTGGCCGTACGGTGTACGAAAATACCCAACCGTGCATTGGAACTTGTCTTCACCGTACATTGCGTGGACTACATGGCAAGATTTGTCTTCCTTGTACGGTGTACGGATTGCACAAGGGAATTCATTTTTGCTGTACGATGTACAAACTATTCCACTTGGCGGATGGACCTCAGTACCATCCTTGCTGTACAGCGTATGACGTAGATTGCCCGTACGATATTTTTCATCTTTGTCGTACGACGCATGGACTAGACACATCATATAGTACTCTTCAACTTTTTCGTACGACACACAGACTAGACGCATAATACAACACTCTTCAACTTTTTCATATGACATACGGGCTAGACGCATCATACAATACTCTTCAACTCTACCGTACGACATATGGAAGCACTTGGCAGCATGCCCATCAATTTTGTTGTATGGTGTACAGAGGATAATTTTGGTTTTGTCGTATGGTGTTTGGCAACCCTGCATCAAGTGGTCCGTACAGGTAAGGGGTTTGGTACATTGTGTGAGTCACTTGGTAACAACACGGTGGCACCTTGGCAAGAGTGTAGTGTGGTCAAGCCATTGGGTGTGGTAGTTATGACATCATAAGTTAAGTCGTCTAGATCTTCGACAACTTCTACATCATAATTTTGAGATGAAATCTCTATTTTCTGGCTTCTTCAACATTATTCTTGGCATCTTAAAAAATCTGAAAAATGATGAGCCCCTTGACCCCGTTGGGGGCGTTGCCCCCAAACCCCCATTTGATTTGGCAGGTACACTATAAGTCAGGGTTGTGTAGTCTTAGTCATTGTCTACACTCTTGTCATTAGTCTTCCTGGATATTACTTGATGTTTACTTGTCGTCTAGAAGACGACTTTTTTCTTTCGGGGGATGATGTAGTCGGTATAAAATGCCTATTGTTATGTTTGATAATATTTGTTATCCACCAATGTATTAGTTGTTTGTATTAAGTGGGTTGTCACTCTTGGGTAGTTAATGTGTTGGTTGGTTGATGGTTGTGTTCCTCTCGGCAACTGTCGGATCCTTTAAATATGTTGTGTACCACCAAGGACGGGAGTACGATATAGTGGGATCTTTTGTAATCCTTGGCTGACCATCTCTGGTCTTCTTCTCTGTAATAATTTCATGTGCGAATAAAGATATATTTTACTGTTGTGCCCGGTATGCATTGTCATGCATATTATTATTTCTTGTATTTGATTTATTAGATATAGTAGTAAATAGGGCCCATATTTCCTTAAGGTAGTTGATTGTTTAGGGCATCGCAAAGATGCTAGTTTTCAATTTCATATCCTCAAGGATGCTATTTAAGAGGTTGGGCAACAAAGTGTGGTCCAAGTAGTGACAGATGTGGCCCATGTGTGCAAAGTTGCAGGGAAATTAGTTGAGGCAGATTATAGACATATTTGGTGGACTCCTTGTTGTGTGCATGCCATGAATAAAGCACTCAAGGATATGAGGAAGATTGAGTGCATTGGAGCTTCTCTAAGGAGCTTTTCTAATGAGTTCCTGAAACCTGTTGAGACCATATATGCATCCTATTTCATTCTCTTGGAGAGAACGATTGAGTTGCAAGAGTCATTGCAAGTCATGGTTATGATAACAAAATGAAATCGGTTGTTCAAGTCCAAGGCAGAGTAGGGGAGAAGGGTGAAGGATATAGTAAAGAGTGATGTTTTTTTGGATTGATTCAATAAATATAGTCTCCATCATTGCTCTAGTTGTCTAGGTAATCAAATATGGGGATTTAGATGCTACAAACCTTGGAGAGGTGTATGAGTGCATTGATTCTATGCTTGACCAAATGAGGGCTGCCATGTGAGAGAAGGACCGCACATTAGCATTCTACAATGAGCACATTCAGCCAATCATTCATTGGAGATGGAAGAAGCTCAACACTCCCTTATGCATGGCTGCATATGCATTGAATCCTAAGTGGTACAAGCATAGGCCTGGTAGAATTACATTGATACAAGATGCTCAGGTGAAGGCAAGGTTCTTTAGGGCCATTGAGAAGATGTATGATCTTATAGATGCCTCTACACAATTCACATTGAGTGGACCAAATCTACCACTCTTAGGGGTTATTTTGAGGCGGCCAAGATGGATGTGGCAACTATGGCATAGGAGGACCCAAATTTGTGGTGGAATTGCCATGGACCAAATTCTTTGACTACCATTCTAACTGTTTGATTGTTATCTCAGGTGTCTAATTCTTCAGCTGTTGAGAAGAACTGTTCTCCTTATAGCTTCATTCACTCTCTTAAGAGGAACAAACTTACCTCTAGGAGAGTAGAGAAGCTTGTGGTTGTACATAGTGCTTTGCATCTCATTGACCGCAAGATACTTGTGCACAAAGAGAGTCGAGTAGCACGATGAGATGTAGAGCCAAAGGAGCCATCACAGATTGATGAGGATGCTAAAATTATTTTGGTGGATATTGACCATGTGGAGTCTAGTAGTTCTAGTGATGAGGAGTTTGGGGTTGATTAGAGGCCTTTCTTCACTACATTTTTCTATTTTGATATCATTGTACTCATTGTAATCATCTTTATGATATTTTGGATATAATATAAATCTCCAATTTGACATGTTCATTTTCAAATTTGAGTAGTATTCAAGTATTTTAGTATTTAGCATTTGCATGCTATTTTATTAATTTGCCAAAGTTTCATTTGAAATGTAATTCTTATACATCTTTTAAAACTTTTTTTTTCAAGTACTATATGTATATTAGCTCCACCTCCCCCCATCTCCCTATCGCCATCCCACTGTCGTCCCCAAACTTAGGCCCTTGGTCCCTACGTCCTCCCATCAGGAAACTCCGTTGAACACTAGCAAATAGTCAACTCCCCTCGATTCTCTCATGCGCTCAATTAAATCTTCAATGCAAGTAGTTAACTTTAGATCTGTTATCTCCCTAGTCAATTTGAGTCCAGAAATAAAAATTACTTTAATTAAAAAACTGAAATAATCCTCAACTGTTTCATGCTTACCACATCTCCTCATTAGTTTCCCCAATCATGGATCATATTTGAGATTCTAGATTGAAATTTAACCGTTCATTTGATTCTCCGAAAAATTATTAATCAAACCCATTATTCATCATTTCAAAAGAATTCATTTTTACAAACCACATCTGTCAATATGTTACCCATGGAATGCTAATGTTATGCAGGCGAATTGAGCACCCACATTCCAAAACAAGCAAATCTTGACAATGTGCTCATCTTAGGTTTGCATGTGAAAAATTTGATCGTTAACTGATTTGGTATTGATCCTTCTTTGGTTTATTCTATTTTCATAAATTCAGAATATCCAATATAATAGAGTAATTACCCATAGGGTTAGAGGCCCAGAAGAAGACATTATTTTGCTGAATGTATGGTAGTTTGAAAGAGTTGAGCAGCATTTATAGATTAGAAATAGTAGCTACATGGTCACTAGCAACAAACTCATGCAAATTTTTCCATTTGATTCTCAACCCTTCCCTAGTTAAGTATACTTATACAACACAACCAAATCTATTAGAAAGCATCCCTATAATTTGTTGGAATTGAGGGAAAGAGGAAAGAGGTAGTTGCTCCAACCAGCTGTCATCCCAAAACCTAATGTGATCACTCTTTCCTCAAATTCCACTGAATACTTTTTTGAAGGAGACTTTTAACTTTGATTTGTTCCATATAAGAGAGCCTTTTGGCACTCTTTCAACAACATAGAGTTAGAATCTCCTCCTTGAAAGTACTTGGCTTTCATAATATCCACCCAATTTTTGTTGTCCTTCATGAAGCTCCAACAACTTTTGGCCAATAATTTTTTGTTGATCTTTAAACTTCTTTGATACAAGCCCTCCATTGCCTTTTGGTTTGCACACAATATCCAAGTTGACAAAAGCCAAACTTTTCCTCTCTTCCATACACATCTAAAGGATTTTTTGTTGAATTTACCGAATTTTTTCTGCCATATATTGAAGTTCTTAAAAAGGGACTAAAGAGAGTGCTGAAGGAGGTGGAAATTTTCCAGTTTGACTAAGAAGATTTCCTTTCCAGCCAATAAGTCTTTTTTTTGTAATCTCTCCACAACAATATTAGTATTGGGGTGTTCCTTCATGGATAGTAGGATCCCAAATCCGTGGCTGGCAAAAGAGCAACACTATACTCAAGAATACTAACAATTTGGATTGTAAGTTCTCTAGGGTGTTGGAAAAGTGCAACAAACTCTTTTGCATAGTTGATTTGCTGCCCAAAAACAGCAGCATAATCCATCAATAAAGGTTTTCCACTTAATGGCCTCTTGCATTGAAGACTTGACAATGATGATGATGTCATCCACAAATTGTTGAATAGATGAGGGAGCACTAAAGAAGCAAGTCTGAGCCTAGTGATAGCATTTACAACAATTAGCTTGAAAATGTTCCTCCCTAAAGCCTTATGAAGAGGATGGGGTCCCCTTGCGACAACTTCTTGGTGCTGTTGAGAAAACCTTTGGGCTGTCCATTAACAAGGACATAAAACTTGGTAGTAGTAACACACGCCTTAATCATTTGCAACAACTTCCCTTGACATCCAAATTTCTTGAAGACCTCAAATACAAAGTCTCGGGACACTCATCATAGGCTTTGGAGACGTCCAACTTGAAAATCATGTTTCTTTCTTGTGTTTCTCCATATAATTCAGCACTTATGCATGGTTATAACACCTAGAATTTGGTAGTTTGGTGTTAGGAATTAGGTGTTGTACACCTTGCATAATGTTTATAATGTTTAATTTATTATTATGTTTGTGGTGCACCTAGGGGGACTTGTTGATGTGTGTTTTATGCACATGCGAACATAGAATAAAATACCAAGGTATCTTATCCTCTCTTGAACAAAGTCTCTCAAATGCTATGCTTTGCGATCAAATGAGACAACTCCAAAGTTATGAAATGTCAGGGCTTGACGTGTGGATAAGCTCAATGTTTTGATGTGATATTGCTGGAATCACAAGGGGACTTATGTTGTATTTAGATGCTTGAATACTTGGATGTTGTTGGAAGGTAGGACTAACTCATCTAACAAATAAAGATCTAAAGGAAAGGGTTTAGAGAGTCTAATCTAATCCTAAGAACAATGAAGACAATAGATGGTGCTTTGATAGACAACTTCCCCCCAAACGTAACTTGGCTTCGCCAAGACAAGCAACAACTACACCAAGTTAGTGCGATCTTCTAAGGAGTCGAAAGATTTTCATATTGAGGATCATTCATTCAAATACCCAATACTAGCGCAACTTGAGCAAACATCCACAATTGAACTTAGCAACCATAATCATAATTCTTAGGATAACTTTGCATAGTAGCTTACAATCAGCAAACTACCAAAAGTATGAACACTAAAGGAATTCATCAAATACCATTGCACTTCTCCATCATGATCAATGAACTTCATCTAAACTATGAGGTTAAAGAACAAGAAACCATGCAACATGTAAAAGGAATGCCGCAATTCACCATAACTTCAATGAAAATAGTGTATCCATTTACAAGCCTTGGCAACGATTTCTGCCTTTTCTCCTCCTACTCTACTCCTAACTTCTGATGATCTAACTACTATCTTCTACTCTTCTACTACTATTCTATTATTGTTCTAACATTTACAAATGAGAGCATTGAGCCTTATATAGATAGCTCATTACAATGAATGGCTCATATTGATTCAAAATCAATGGCCAAGATCGAAAGATAGAAACCCTAATTAGGGTTTATTACAACCACCATTACATTGACCAATGAGAGATGAGGTTAAGTAAAATAATGTTTGATGTAACGCCACATGTCACCTTTTCCCTCCTTAAATGAATGTTGACTTGGTACCCTTTGATTGAACAAATGGTGACTAGGATGCCACCTCAGCTTGCCTTGTAGACTTGATTAACTTGCTTTGAACATTCTTCATGGCACTTGGAATTCCTTGTGATACTTTGAATTTCATCCATATGTTAGGGAATTCCATGAACTCTTTCCTCAACATTCTATGACTTTGGGATTCCTTGATGTAGTTCTTGATTTCTTGATGTGAAATCCTTTGTGCTTATGTCCTGAACTTGTTTTCCTTTATTTGTTTACCATCAAGGTGAAGTCCTCATGTTTGATCTAGTCCACATCTTTGCCTTTTGGAAATCCTTGTTCTCAAATCCTCCTCCAATTTTTGAAGTGTTGATCTTCCTCATCTGCGTTTGTGATGTTGCCCTTGCAATATGCACCCTCTTCAAGCCTTGATCATCGTGCTTTCCTTCCTTCTAGCAAACCTGCAAAACAAACAAATATTGAATTAAACACCTATGGGATAAACTTGATTTCAACCTTGGTGGGAAATCCATCCGCATACGAATGGATCAGTCCCCAAAACATCTGCATTATCCTTGTTCATTCCTTCACTCGGTGGAAATTTGATGCCTATCTGAACAACTTTGTTATTGATCTTTATTTGAAATGATTTGTCCCTTCCTTTGTAATTCTACACTCAAGTGGAAATCCGACCCTCATTGGGACTCATTGTCCTTGAAATTTTGTTTGATTTGATCACCATTTGATAGAGTGGAAATTCGAACCCCTTCGGGACACTCCAATGTTCCTCACTTTGTTCTCACAAATAATTTTCCATAATTAATAAGGTTCTGATTTCAAATAGTTTTCAGATCTGTAAGTTCAACATTAAGTAACACAAATTCTAGAAAATACAAGAGATTTGATCAAAATCTGGAAAAATTGTCCTCAGAAAACCTGATTTTCAGACTTAAGATAAGTCTGATTGCAATAAATAAGTCTGAAGACACCCCTGTAAACTCAGAAAATGGCATGTTTGATGCAATCTCAAGTCTGATTTTTGAGTATAAAGTCCAAGGACACCTCTGGAAATGGTTGATTTAGGTGCTAGAAAGTTGTCTCAGATTTGGTTTTGAGTACCAAGTCTGAATATGCCTTGGTATACTCAGAAAATGACTGATTTGAAACTCAAAAAAGTATACCCAGGTCTAAAAATGTCACTTGGAAGTATGAATACATTTAGAAAGTGACTGATTTTTGATATTAACGTTGTAATAAAGTCTGATTTTCTAAGGATTGAGTTTGAATACGCCCTCCAATGACTGAAAATACTCAGAAAATGGTGTATTGATGTCCGATTTTCTGATGTTTAAGTTTGAATACACCTTGGTAAGGTCTGAAAATGGCCTCCAAAAGTCTGAAGGCACACTGTCAGTGATGAATATCAATGGCTGGAAGTGATCCCGTCACATGCTTTCATTTGAATTGTTTTACCTTCCAAAACTCAGAAATGATTAAATCTGGGCACTATCATGTGGCTGAAAATGATACCTTAGTCTGAGAATAGTTCTGAAGATGATGCTTCAGACCTGCACCAGCAATGGTGTCTTCACATTTGAGCCCAAAAATGGTGTCCACATAGAATCGCTCATGTGTAGTGATGGTTGGAAGTGATATTCAGATCTGGAAATGCAATGTTCAGTCAATGGCCAGCAATCGTGTCCAAGGAATGATGTCTATAGAAATCATTAATAAATGGTGGACAGCCAACACTTCAGAAAAATCGCAGTCGTTCCCAGCCATGGCGTCAAAGGAAATGTGCACAAATCTCCCCAATATGCGAGGCAATCAGCCACACAAAGAAAATCGTGGCCCTAGAAATGCTGGCACCAAGCTTCAAAATTCACTCAAGTCTCCAATGGTGACCAACAACTCAACAATTCTGGAAATTCTCCTCTAATGGTGGCACTAGGAATAGTTGGGCAAAATCGCCCCTTTCACTCTGCAACTTGTCTTCAACAATGGTGTCAAAATGACACTTGGGCAAAAATTGTCCAGCTGTAACCTCCAATTTGTCTTCAATCAGCCACCCAACTGTCACATCAGCAACTTATAATATTATTTTAGTGCTGGCTGGGCATACTTATTCACATTTTCACTTTGAAACTTTACCACACAAGCAATGTGGGATAAAACTTTGCCTTCATAACAGCCTGGTGGAAAATCGCCTTGTATGGGGATAAGGATTCTCATTAAATTTCACCATAACTCATCACAAATGGCCATTTAGGGAAAATCGATCCCCATCAGGACAATTAAAATTCGTCATTTCATTTGCATTGTCCAGAAAAAATCATCTTGGGGAAAAACGTGGGTCATCTGAATTCCAAAATCATGTTCATTCTTTCATTTTTGTCCACACATTCCACTTTGGGGGAAATTCGATCTCCATCTGGACAATTATCTGCATTCATTTCCTCAAATTTATCCACAAATTGGTCTAAGGGAAAAACGACCCCCCATTAGGATAGAATTTTGTCCGCATTAAACTTCATCATTCATTCATGGGGAAATTTGCACCGCATCGGGAAAATTCCACCACTTAGTCAAATTTCGGGCCTCCCAATGGAAAAACGTGGTCCATCAGGGCAATTCTCAGGATACTTGGGAAAAAATGCCCCTCATCAGGAAAATGAGTGGGGAAAATCATGACCCATTAGGAAAAAGTCCATTTATGCCTCAAACTTAGGAAAAGACGTCCTTTCATCAGGAAAACTCACTTTTAGACTATAATTTCATGTTTTCCATCAAGACTTTGATGACTTGTGCACCACTAAGTATCCAAACATGTCAATTTTCATCATTATGCATCGGGACTTCATTATTTTAACTGAATTTTGAGCGGGAAAATTGGGATCTATAGGGACAATGTGCAATTTTGACTTAATTTACCTACTAGGAGTGGGAAAACAACTCCTAAAGGACCCCCTGAAGCTTAGGCACAAAAATATCACTGACTTAGACACACTTAGGCATATTCAAGCTCAAATTTAAAACTTGTTGCAACCTTGAAACTTAGAATCATATTAGCAATTTTAACATCCTTTTAACATTCTAAACGACACCCTCTCATAAGCAAAAGCTAAAACTAGGAAACTAGGCAAAACATCTACCCTAAAAAGCGAAAAGTGGGGGTTCCCATTTGCAATGGGGCGATGTGTTAAAACGTCACAACAGGACCTAGAAGTACGTGCATCACTAGGAGTTAACATTCTTGGGGCCACTTTATGTGTTGTAACATTGGGATTATATTTAATGTAGGGTCTCACATTGGGAAAATGTATTTAATTTAATATCAGGGAAATATTAACAAAGTGAAAACTTAGTACCTAATATTAAATGTTGGATCAATGGTATTGTAATCCCATGGAATTAGTCGCATGGTTTTATGTAATGCCACATGGTGGTTTTGTGTTAGCTTGTTTCTATAAAAGAAAATACAAGGGTAGTTGTTTAAGGTTGGCTAGTTGGGGTTTTGAGTCTTCTTTAGAACTTAGAAGAGTGCATATGTGAAGCATGGCATGTGATGTGTGGATTCATGCTTTGACACATGGAGGATGCATTGGAGAGGTTTGATGATTTAGAGGTGTTCATGGAGGTTCCGACGATGTATTGTAATGTTTGAATTGCTGAATAATACGAGTCATGGATGCTTTTGGAGGTTGGATTTTTCCTAGGGTATTGTGTCACCTTTGATGGTATGTTGTCTATTCTTTCGCATATGGATTATGAATACTTGTTTTCATACATTTCCCTTTTGGGTTACATGGAAATTGTCATTATGTGGCTGCAAGTTTCCTTTCATTAGGGACAAATAAGTTCTGGTTAGGGGAAGTCAAACTTGATATAATATGTTGGATTTTGAGGACTAACAATTTAGAAGATATCTTGTAAACTATGTTGCAAAGGCTGATTGGTCAGTAATCAGCCAAAGCAGTCGCCTTTCTATTGTTTGGAATGAGGACAATGAATGTGTTGTTCAACCACTTAAGAAGTCTACTAGACCCAAAAAACTCACACGCAACAGCAATGGCATCCCTGCAAACCCAAAAATTATATTATATTAATACCTATATGGACATACTGTACCTATAGCTGAACCTGAACCTGATTACAGTTTGACAATGCAATTTTCATAAATATCTTTCTGCCAAATAATATTTCTTTTGATTTATTACCATTAGTTCAAGTTTTAATAAGCAGTATGTTATTGGATGCACATAGTTTTGATTTGCAATATTAGTAAATAATAGCATTCTGTCGTTGGCAAGGCTCAAGACTGGCATGCACCAAAAAATGACATGAAAACATGAACTTTCTTTTTATCTTAAACATCAAAATCAGCGTTCCATATGTTTTTTGAGGCTATTTGACCAAAGTAATATTTATCTTAGTTCGAGGGTAAGCAGCTTTAAGCATCAAATTCTGTAGATGATTGTAACATACTAATATGTACTGGAACTCTCTTAGAATAAATCGGTCGTTTCTATTGCAAATGAGTTCTGAGAATTTCTAGGTAGTTTTTCCTTCATAATTTGGAGGTGGTTTAATTATTTTTCATTTAAAATTTGCAGAGCCAAAGTGCAATTGTGAGTGCTGTTGACAGAGACCTGAGAAAAATGCTTATCAGAGAAGATGCAGCAGCACCTATGACTCTTGGTGTGCGGGTGTGGCCACAAGCCATCCCTCAATTTTTGGTAGGCCATCTTGATCTTTTAGAGACCGCACAAGGTGACTTGCGTGATTGTGGGTTAGAAGGTTTGTTTTTGGGAGGTAACTATGTTGTTGGAGTAGCATTGGGTCGCTGTGTTGAAGGAGCTTATGAAAGTGCTGAAGAAATATCTCAATTTCTTATTAAATCTTTTAGCAAGTGATGCCATCATGCTATTATCTTGCAAATTCTCACAGTTATGTATTCTTTGACCCTCAAATTGTTGTGCACACAAACTTTCTGTATAAAGCAAAAAGAGTTTATTTGAGGAAACTGTTTGTTGGCCATCATTGTTAGATCAATTCCAGAAGTTACTGATCTGAATAAAAAATTTGTATTTCATGCAATGAAACTATAAATGCAAGTGGAGGTTATATTAGATTATAGAGTGAAAAGGTTATTAGGCCACAAATTTGTGTTGTGGATGGGATGTTCTCGCTGATGGAGGCAAGAGGTTTGTAGTAAGATCATTGTAAGCTTGTGGACGATTTTTCAGCAATATCCATCTATGAGAGCATCTTACAAGATTCCGCTTTTACATTGGATTGGCAATCCACTGCGTTCTTTTTTTTTCTTTTCTTCCCGAAAGGTAGATCTGCACAAATAGAATCACCCCACCTCTGGCTACTTGTGAGAAGGTCAGACATTTTAATTAGATGTTTAGGATGGGATCCCATGCATGGGGATTCTTTTAAAATTTTGAATGTTGAGATTTGTGGGAATATTTTAAAGCAGGTGGTCTCATGAATTTTGTTGTGCAGTTTAAGCTTGAAAATTCATTGAAGCTTGTGACTTATGAATTTTATTATCTTGCATATAGAATAGATAAAATGTTAAAAAATAATTAGTGAGAATTTTAAAACTTATGCCAGGAAAAATATCTAAATTGGTGGGATAATTTCTATCATATTTAAAATTTTCAAACTAATCAAGAACTGCTATTATTCAGAGAAAGATTTTAATTAATCTTATAACATATTTTTTTGTTTTATTGGCATCCTAAAGCCTCTCCATAAGACACCAGCCTTATTCACTGTGATTTACTTAATTACATTCTTATAAAAAAATTCACTGTGATTTCATTCAATGCACATTCGTGGAGAAACTTCAACTTTAAAATATATTTAGTACCCTCTCTCTTCTAGTCATCTTTGCTACAGCTTCTTGATTCATTTATATTCATCTCAAATCAAGATCCTAGTATTGATACCTATAATTTATAAAACAAATTTTCCTGCCCATGATTGTTAGAAAAGTAGTTGATGAATGTTAAGATATAGCCCTCGTGAATCTAACTGATGGTAAATCGGTTATTATATACATATGATCGATGCTTGAAAGTCATTCTGGAGAGTGCTATTAACACACAGTCCGGATATGTAGATGGACATAAACTTTGTATACACTGCGATGATTATCACAGTGAGCACGATATTTATCATGCCACTGTGATTACATTACAATACGCACTGTAATGTAATCATAGTGGGCACGATAGTTATCGTGCCCATGTGATTCTCGATCGCATTATATTAACGGAGCATGCAGTTCGGAAATTACACATAGACAAACTAATTGTTATGAACGGTTGCCTCCGTAGGGGCATGTCCATACCTGGCAACTGCCACATATGGACATGTCCCTACGTAGGCAACCTTTCCTCTTGTATTTAAACCGGATTCAATGATGGAGACGATCAATAACTCACAGCAATCAGTCTTCCAGAATCGTTGTCATTATTCTTCGATCCATATTTCACAACATGGTATCAGAGCCAAGTTATTAAGAGAATAAATTAGATAGCCATATTACTCATAAGCATTTATCGGAAGTAAATAACAAATTGACGCAGAGGCTATATGCGCAGAGGATATATCCGACTCAGAAAATATTCAAAATGTCAAGTAATATGAGAGTGGAAGATAGACTCGAAGGAGCCTCCAACTTCGTTTCCTGGAAGATACGAATCATTGCCATTCTTGAAGAACTAGAATTAGAGTCTTACATAGAAGAAAATCTAGACATGCCAAATGATGATCTAGAGAAATCTACTTGGAAAAGGCGTAATAATAAAGCAAAGAAAATAATTATTGACTCAGTCAAAGATCATATTCTTCCATCTATAGCCAGACTGCCTAAAGCATATGAAGTATTTAAAACCATTAAAAATACATATGAAGTTAACAATGCGAGTAGAATGTTAACCTTGAAAAAACAACTTTTAAACATAAAGATGAATAAAGATGATACAATATCTACATACTTTTCAAGGATATTTGAAGTAAAAGACCAATTACAAACTATTGGAAATGAGGTAGATGATCAAGAAATCTCTCTCATAGCCCTAAGAGGATTACCAATTTCATGGGAATCCTACATTCAATGTATTAGCAGAACACCCCCCTTACCCAAATTTGAACAACTTAAGAATGAGTGCATTCAATAGGAATCTCGACTAATCTCAAGAGGATTAGGGCCAAATAAAGAAGGAGAAATCCAAGCACTCAATAGAAATACCTTCAACAAAAAGAAAAAGTTCTCCAAACGGAAGAGATGAAATAAAAACCATCAGAAAAGAGATATGTCTAAAATTCAGTGTTACAAATGCGACAAATATGGGCACACTCACAGGAATTGTCCAGAAAGGAAGAAAACACAAGCTACTCTAGCCGAAGTCAAAGGAGAAAACTCACTTTTCTTCTTAGCCCTATCAAGCGAAATAAATACAAATAAAAACACTTGGATCGTAGATAGTGGAGCATCAAGGCATATAACTGGATTCAAAAATCAGTTTGAAACACTTAACAGGCACTCAAGTGAAGAGGTTACTATTGGAGATAACTCCACATATCCTGTGAAAGGAATTGGGACCTGTTCTATCAAACTAAGAAATGTAGTATCTCTACAATTAAAGGATGTGTTTGTACCTGGAATAAAAAGAAATCTAGTCTCAATCTCAGGCCTAGCTGATCAAGGATATCGGGTTACCTTCAATGAAGATAAAGTTCTACTTTGGCCTAAAAATACAAATATAAAAAATGCCATAACAATAGGTTCAAGAGATGGTAGCCTATACAAACTATGCAGTGATCAAAAGGAAGCATTAAATCTTGAAGTTTCAAATAATAATGAATTATGGCACAAAAGATTAGGACACCTAAGATATAGTGCTCTATCCAACATAAAGAAGATTACTTCAGGATTGCCCCAACTAAAATCTGAACACACAGACATTTGCAAAGGATGTGCCTTGGGAAAGAATGTGAAAGTTTCTTTTCCCTCAAGTGAGCACAAATCAAAATCTATTTTAGAACTAATTCACTCAGACCTATGCGGTCCCATGTCAACACCATCCCTAATTGGATCCTTATACTACATAGTCTTTGTTGATGACTACTCTCGAAAAACATGGATATATTTTCTAAAGTGCAAAGACTCAAATGAAGTACTATCTAAGTTCAAAGAATTCAAGGCACTAGTAGAAAACTAGTCAGGGAAGAAAATTAAGGTGTTAAGATCCGACAATGGGGGAGAATATACATCTGACAACTTCAAAGACTTTTGTAATTCTGTTGGGATTAAGAGGGAGTATACTATACCATATAATCCACAACAAAATGGAGTAGCAGAAAGAAAGAACAGAATCATAATTGAAGCAGCAAAAGCCATGATACATGACCAAAACTTACACACTTCATTCTGGGCAGAAGCTTGAAATACAACAGTCTACATTCAAAACAGATGTCCGCACTCAGTTCTAGAAAACATAACTCCCGAAGAAGCTTTTACAGGGAACAAACCAGACTTAAGTCATTTAAGGATATTTGGTTGTTCCATATATATACATGTTCCTAAAGAAAAGAGGACAAAACTAGAACCATCCGGAAAAAGAGGTATCTTCATTGGCTATAGTGAAAATACTAAAGGATATCGCATTTACATTCCAGGGAAAAAATCTGTTGAGATAAGTAGAGATGTAAAGTTTGAAGAAAACACTACACTCAAAGAACCTCAGGATGATAACATTACTAAAGAAGAAGAAGATCACATAACTGAGATTGAGAGGGAGAATATCATAGAAAATTCCGAACCTTCAGACATTGAGAGGGAGAATATCATAGAAAATTCCGAACCTTCAGACACTGAGAGGGAGGACATCATAAGAGCTTCTGAACCTCTTGTTGATGAAAATATTGAAACACTCAATAACAAGAAAAGACCTCTGTGGGCAAGGAAAATGATTGAAGAGAATAATGTAGAACCAAATGAAATTTCCAAAGAAAATAAGAGAACAAGAACTCTGAAATGTTATGCTGCACTTCTAACCGAACTCACAAATTCTGAACCAACAAATGTCAGAGAAGCTTTATCAAAACAGGCTTGGAAAGATGCTATGGTTGAAGAATATCAATCTATACTAAAGAATGATGTTTGGGATATAGTGCCTAGACCAAAAGACAAATCAGTTGTCTCATCCAAGTGGTTATTCAAGATCAAATATGCATCTGATGGCAGCATTGAAAAACATAAAGCTCGCTTTGTGACCAGAGGATTCTCTTAGAAAGCAGGAATTGATTATGAAGATACATTTGCCCCAGTTGCCCGGTATACGTCAGTTGAACAATCATTGCAATTGCAGCATCCAAAGGATGGAAAATTCACCAAATGGATGTAAAGACTACCTTCCTAAATGGTTCAATTGAAGAAGAAGTATATATAGAACAACCAGAAGGATTCACCATACGTGATAAAAATCGCTATGTTTGTAAACTAAAGAAAGCTCTCTATGGGCTAAAACAAGCACCTAGGGCTTAGTATGCAAGGATAGACAACTATCTCTCCAAACTAGGGTACTCCAAGAACCTAGTAGATCCCAACATCTACTTCAAGGCTTCAAATGGCAATATGATTATATTGGTCCTTTATGTGGATGATCTTTTGATAACAGGAAAGGATAATCTCATTGTGAAATGTAAGCAAGATCTGGCAGCAAAATTCGATATGAAGGATCTAGGGCTTCTACATTATTTTCTGGGATTAGAAGTATGGCAGAAGAAAAACCACATCTTCCTAAATCAAGTAAAGTACACCACATATATTCTAACTAGATTTGGGATGATGGAGTGTAAGCCATTAGCTACACCAATGGAAACTAATTTGCACAAGCTAAAAATTGAGGTAGAAGATTCAGAACCTACAGATCCCACACTCTACAGACAAATCGTCGGTTCACTCATGTATTTGGTAAATACTCGTCCTGATATCTGCTATGCTACAAATGTATTAAGTCACTTCATGTGTGAACCTAAGAAGATACATCTAAAGGCTGCTAAACACATTCTAAGATATTTACGAGGCACAATCGGACTTGGCTTAAAGTATGAAAATGTTGAGATTAAACTTGAAGGATATTCTGATTCTGATTGGGCCGGAAGTACCACTGACCGTAAAAGTACTATAGGGTGTTGCTTCAGTCTTGGTTCTGCTATGATATCTTGGTTCAGCAGAAAACAGTTAGCAGTTGCACAAAGCTCCACCGAAGTAGAATATATGGCAGCCTCCATGGGAGCTCGTGAAGCGGTATGGCTGAGAAAGTTATTATTTGGATTATTTGGAAAAACTCCGAATTCAACAATAATTCACTGTGATAATCAGAGCTGTATCAAGCTCTCAGTAAATCTAGTTTTTCACAATCGATCCAAACATATTGAGATCCCTTATCACTACATAAGAGATATGGTAGATCGAAACATCATAAAACTAGTGTACATCAGTACTGAAGAACAAAATGCTGATATCTTCACCAAGCCACTTGCAAGATTGAAGATAGAATACTTCAAAAGTAAACTTGGTATGACTATATTATAATTGAGATTATTAGGATGAAATTCCTACCATGTGTAATTTGTTCATGAATAAATAAATAAAATGTATATTGCAATATTCTAACTGTGTTCAAGAAGATGACGATCTTCTTATGTTTAAGATTACTATTTCAAGGTGACAATCTTAACAATAGTTGATCAAGTGTCAAGATTGACTACATTAAGTTGTTGTCCCGGACTATGCCGGATATCTTGATCCTAAAGTATGTGATCATCTCATGATTGACTTCTTAAGTGATTGTCCCAGACTGAGCTGGATATCATGATAGTGAGTCTATTGTCATGACAAGACTATATTAAATGTTGTCCCGAATTGTGTTGGAAGTCATGACAGAATATGCTCCCAAGAAAATTACTTAGATCCACTCCTGCTAAGAGGGAGTGTTAAGATATAGCCCTCGTGAATCTAACTGATGGTAAATCGGTTATTATATATATATGATCGATGCCCGAAAGTCATTCTGGAGAGTGCTATTAACACACAGTCCCGATATGCAGATGGACATAAACTTTGTATACACTGCGATGATTATCACAGTGAGCACGATATTTATCGTGCCACTGTGATTACATTACAATACGCATTGTAATGTAATCACAGTGGGCACGATAGTTATCGTGCCCATGTGATTCTCGATCGCATTATATTAACGGAGCATGCAGTTCGGAAATTAAACATAAACAAACTAATTGTTATGAACGGTTGCCTCCGTAGGGGCATGTCCATACGTGGCAACTGCCATGTATGGACATGTCCCTACGTAGGCAACCTTTCCTCTTGTATTTAAACTGGATTCAATGATGGAGACGATCAATAACTCACGGCAATCAGTCTTCCAGAATCGCTGTCATTATTCTTCGATCCATATTTCACAACAATGAATGTAGTGAGATTACATGTATATGAAAAATAAGCATATATTATGATAAAGAAAAAAAAACAAATTAATGTTGAAAAATGTTTGAGAATTTCTCAATATTAATTAATTTTTAATCTATTTACATATCTATTGTAATAGAACTTTTGAAAAAAAAATAATTACATAGCATGCAATTTTTTTTAAAGAGATTATATAATAATTGAATAAATGTGAATAACATAAAAAATGACATTAAGGAGAAAGCATACTAATGAGACTTTTTTAAATTATTAAATTAAAAAGTAATTATAGACTATAAAATATTTTTCAAAATAATAATAATGATTAAATATAAATTATTTTTTAAAATATAATAATGAATAAATCACAATATATCTTAGTAAAATAAAAAGAACTAACAATAATGATTAAATCACAAAATACATTCACTAAAAATAAAAAATATAATAATTCTATTTAAAATATTACATACATCTTAAAAAAATATTATAACTAAATAATTAAAATTTGAATATTTCTAATATTATAAATAATATTAAATCTTTTTCTTTTTATTCAATATGCTGCTCTTAAAAATTATGTTTTCCATTAGCTAGGTATTCTACTGAAAAACCATTAATTAAAATAAAAACAAAATTGCTCATACCAAAAACATAAAATATTATAAATCAAGAGTAAAATCAATATTTTTTAATTCCTTAGGCTATATCCAAAATATTTCTTAAATAAATAAATAATATATTTTGAAAATGGAAAACTGTCATCCCCAGATAATAATGTTTATCACTTTGCCCGTAGTGTGAACAATTAAAGAAAAATCATAGGCCACTGATCTTGACATAAATGTCCGGTAATTTCCAAAAATGCCGGTATTACTTTCAAGGACACGTGGAGATGGGAGTTAGTTTGCTGTATATTGGACTGCAGCATTTAATTATTAAAATAATTGATTGATTGATTTGACAATATTTTTATTAAAATGATAAGTAATAATTAGATTGTTATACTTACTATTCCCAATATAAGTCAATAGGAAGAAAGATAAATAAGATTTTTTCAAATTATTAAATTCAAAAGTAATTACAAATTATAATATTGTTTTCCAAATTTTTAATTTCTTTGTTATGATTGATTGAACTAATAAAAATAAAGAAATCAATGGATGCAATAGTATCCTGCCATGAGCAGTAACTAATAATTGTGTCATAGATGAACAATTTATATATTATTATATGCTTAAATTTCGTTTGAGGCATTCACACAATGTTTTTGGATTAAACATGGTTGAATGTTAAAGTAGGGATGCTTCTTGTAGGAACCTTGTGAGAAGAAATAGTAAGCAAACTTGAAGAAAGAAATTGTTGTGTTTTGAAATAGATGTAGTGAAATGGTATTTTTATGGAAGGATAGGGATGCTCTCTATAGGAGTCTTGGAAGAATAAATGGTGAACAAATTTGAAGCAAGAATGTGTTTTGTTTAAGTCTAATGTGTGTGTATCCATTGGTAAGGAAGCTCTTTTTTTGGGATGAAAGTTCAAAAGTAGTCTCTTTTATATAGCTTTATAACATGGAACACCTTAAAATGTCATGTATATTTTAAATTTTAAAATTTTAAAATGATATAAATTAGTGAAATGCAAAATTCTTAGTGTAGTTTATGTTTATAGTTCCCTTAAATACATTAGTATGAAAATTATGGGTATCATCCACAATCGTAATGAAATTTAACAAATATAATGAGCAATTTGGCATTGTGTGCATGCATGCACACACTCACGTTAAAAATTATGTACCTTGCATTGTTCTCCTTAAATGATTAGCATTAAAATTGGGTATCATCCACAATCACAATCACATTTGACAAACATCATTATCACATACTCATCTTAAACCTCATGGATAGCCTCCACTTTGCACCATAGGTAACCTTGCTGGCACATAGGTCTAAGTTGTGTGGCCTTGACTTGGCTTAGGTGGGGCGTGTAGCTCCAACAATTGGGGATGAGGTGTCCATGTGTGGAGTGCGGCTAGTGTAAACCTCACCTAACTTGCAATAAGTTTAACGCGCGTGTGCGCCACTTGGACTGACCAAACGTCACAATGAGTCAGAGCCCCAAAGATGGAAGAGTGGATCGCAAGACGTGCTCGACTAGGAGACTTGTTTGAGTCACATATATGCATGCAAACATTGAAAATTGTACCACACTTGTGAGTACTAATTTTATTAATTTTTCTTCTTTAATTAAATAATTTTATTATTTAATAAATTTTGTGTCATTCTTCTAAATTAACTTCATTCTTCTCATTTGAAGTCAAATGTCAAAATTTCCCTTTTCTCATAATTAAATAATTTTTAATTATTTAGTTATCTAATTTTCCTCCAGCATTGAATAATTATGTCACCACCTCACTTTAATTAAATAATATCATTATTTAATTAAATTTAATTTCATCTCCTCATGATTGAATAATTTCTTTAAATTATTTAATTAGCTAACAATGTTCTCTCGATTAAATGAATTTTCAAATTTATTTAATCTTATTTCAAATTAATTTCAATTTCCCTTCAAATTCATGTTAACTTCATTTCTCTTGCATTTCAAAGTAATTTCACATTTTTGAAACCAAAATTTACTCCAAGTTCAATTTCACTTCAATTTCCTGCAATACATGTTGAAAATCCTAATAGCCACTCTCTTAGTGAGTCATTAATCACCTTTTTCTAACTAATCAATCAATTCTCCTAACTATTCAATCAAATCAGTTATCTAATCAATCAATCTAGTCTTCGAATCCATCAAATTAGTTAACGGTTCAATCAATTTTCTTAACTTTTAATCAATTCAGTCTATCCGAATCATGCAATCACTTCCACCTCGTAATTATCTCCCATCAACCTATTTCATGAAATCTCAGTTGTTGATCAACATTGTTCTCAAATTGATCTCAACTATTGAATCAAATTCCCAAAATCTATAAATTTGGGTTCAATTCTCAATTATCAACAGCCACTATCTTTGTATTCTTGTGCCCTTATTTTGCAACTTTTCATAAGTATGGTTGTGAGAGCCATACTTCAACAAAAGGTGAAGAAGGACAATGGAGGCTAGATGCATGGAACTAGTAATGGGTTTTGGTTTGATTTGATTTGTATCATTTGCTTGTTGATTTCCTTATGCATTCCTTTATTGATTTGCAATTGAAAACTTTAAGATAGAATTTTTTCGTGCTTGCCTAATTTATCTATTACACCAGGTTTTCCCTCAAATTTTCAAGTGCATACAATGCATCTTTGAACTTGGGCCATTGTGTGCCCAAAAGATCACTAGATCGGGTTGCAAATTTGGAGCAAGGATCTCATTCCAGAATGTCAAGCTCAATAGACACTTGTCCCTTATATTCTCCCCCTGCTAATTAAGGTTATGTCCTCGACACTAGTGCTTGGCTCCTGTCCTACACAGGGGCTTCTTTGCACGAGACCATGAGATTGGTTCACTCTTGCTAAAGCCACATTGTCATAGGGCTGCGTTGGAAAACCTCGCACAACAATGCCAATGCGGGCTTTCTCAGCTCAAGTAGTCGTAAAGAGTGTGCACTATGTAGAAGAAGAAGAAGAAGAAATTATTTTAACGTCCACGAGACTAAATATAGCCTATGGGACAAAACTGCCAACCGCACTGGATTAAGCACTGATTGCCTTCTGCATTTTAGCTCTCTACTTATGCAGTGTGATGATAAGTGCTCCCAACTTCTCAACAATTCCCTCATTGAAAATATTGTCCCGAGAGTTAGCTATCAAGATGTTAATATAGTTGTCCCCACTGTCCTTGAGAGCTTCACATTCTAAAATGAAGTGTTTTTCCGTTTCCACTTTACCCGTTGAGCATAAAATGCACACTCTCTCCTCCCAATCTTCTTTAGGTCTTTTCCAATGACCGGTTTCACTATGAAGCTGGTGAGAATTAGTCCTTAATTGAGCAATAAGGATTTTGGCTCTCCAAGGAATATTGGCCCCTATGTACGTCTTTTGTTGATAATTACAAGTGGGGTTAAACTCTTCAATATAGTATTTTTTCTTTCTCCCAAGGTTTTTATCCCAAGTGCACTTGCAAAACTTGTCTATAACAAATGCTTTTATCTCCTTGCTATTGTTGGGGCACGCGTTCAAGTAGATATTTCATTTACTTAACCATTTATTATTTTGTTGCATCCAAGTCTTCTTTCTTTTGCATAGAGTATCATTAAAGACAATCCTAGGCCATCGGCCCTCATCTATTGTCTCGATTCTTTTTAAATAACTTATGAGTCTCGTCATAGCAATAGTCTCAATGAGTGCTGCCCCCACTTCACTCAACATAATGTCATAAGATACTGAATTTTTAAGCTTGAACTTGTTTGTAATCAAACGTTTTTGAATTTTCTCAATTTGTTTCCATTGCAAGACAAAAGTATTGCTGCCCCACACTTCACAGCCATAAAGGACAACCAAAAGCACTAAAAGACCAAAAAGAGTTTGAAAGGTCTTCCAGTCCCATAACTCAGCCTCTCTACACCTACTCTGAAAGGTATAAAACACTTTCCACCCTCCCAAAACTCTCTTGTTTCTGCACCCTTCCAAACTTAAGTTTTTGTTGAAGTCAATACCAAGGTACTTGTAATCCATTACTTCTTCAAGAGTATTACCTTCAAAATGGAACACATGTTGGTCATGTTTTCTTTTGGTAGAGAAAATCATCACTTTTGTTTTGCTGATGTTAACTTGCATCCCCACAGTTCTACAAAATTGCTCAAGGGAGAGTAGGTGTTCTTGTAAACCAATAGCAGACTTAGCAATAATGATAAGGTCTTCTGCATATAAAAGGAGTCTTATGACAAGCTTGCCCAAGTGAACACCATCCCCATTTTGTAAGTTTAACCAATCTTCAAGTTTGTCAATGTATAAACCAAAAAGTGTAGGGGATAGAGGGCAGCCCTGCTTGACCCCAATGTCACTCCTAAAACTTTCTGAGATGCCAACCAAAGTTCTAATGTAGACTACGCCTTAACTCATTTATCTTAGGTCACTTCAACAACACGTGGAGTGAAAATAGAGCAAACAAATAATGAAACAAATGCAACAATACGAAGAGACACAAGTTTGTAGCCAAACTCTGTTTTATTACATCACCAAGATTACAACACATAAATAGAACCAAGGTCAAATCAAGCTATGCTGACCCTAAGGGATTCTTGGGCTCTCGGTACGGAATTAACTGCCCTCATGCACAATCAATGTTTGAGTAGGTGGCTTCAATGTTGGACCATAATTCCCATGCTAGCACACCTCTTTGGCTCATACCAACAATGTCTCCTATGCAATTAGCTCACCCTGTGATTCTACACTTCCAGTCTCTACCCTCACAAACTATGCACACAACCCTTTTAATACTTAAGTCCAAAAGGACTAGTCTTAAATCTCACACACTAAGAACATATTAATCCTAGTTAATCCTAAACAAGCTCAACATGACTCATTGTGTGACACACTTAACTCAGAGCTCATTGATAAGCTCCACCTTGTGCCATAAGTAATCTTATTGGCACACAATTCTAAGTTGTGTGGCTTTGACTTGACTTAGGTGAGGTGCGCAACTCCAATGGTAGCGGATAAGGTGTCCACGTGTGAAGCGCTAGTAGCCTTAACCTAATCTAGCTCATGGAAAGTTTAATAGGCCTATGCACCACTTTGACTGGCCAAACATGGAAAAGTGGATCACAAGACATGCTCGGCTAGGAGACTTGATTGAGTCACATATACGCATCTTTGAACTTGGGCCATTGCACACCCAAAAGATCACCAAAAGCAGGTAACAGATTTGGAACGAGCATCTCACTCCAAAATGCCAATCTCAACAAGCACATGTCACCTATATCCTCCGCTTGCTAATTCGGGTGACGTCCTTGATGCCAATGCTCAACTCTCATCCTATACATGAGCTTCTTTGCATGGGAGTGTGCGACTGGTTCACTCTTGCTGAGTTGAGTCTCTTTCCATGAACTTGAGTACTTTGACCTTATACCTGTTGGAATTTATTGCTCCTGAGCCCAGTTAGCCCCCAACGGATATCTCCCCACCTACCTGTCAGGAGAGTGCTTTTTTAGGAACAGCCTGGAGAAGATTTGGTTGGGATTTTCACCCAAATGCTCTTGACGTGAACGACAGAAGACTGCAGAAGAATTAATGAGGTAGCTAAGCATTTTGAATTTGAAATTCAGGGGAGAATTTTGAATGGACAACAAAGTGACAAAAGGAGAGAACATTCTCCAGTCAGTCAGAAGTTAGAGAAGAAATCTCCAGTAGAGAGAAGTGGATCTCCAAAGTGAGTGCAGAGAATAGAAACATCATCAGTCTGTGTATGTGAGTTTTTGTGTCAGTAGAGAAAGATAGCTCCTGACTATATGGTCTGTCAGTAGAGTAGTGATTGCTCCTTACTGTGTGTAGCTCCAAGTGAGCGTTGTAGTGAGCTCAGAGAAGCTCCATTTTGTGTAGAACAGAGCAGCTCCTGATTGCTGCCTGTAAGATTGTAATCATTAGTTATTTTATGAGTTTGTAGATTTGTGTTTTGTCATTTCCAGTCAAATTAATAGAAAGCAAGAAATCTTCCATGTCTCCTTGTGTGTTTTTGAATTTATTTCCTATGGGTGTGTTCCTAGCTGTTTGGGAATTGAGATAGCAATCTTTGTGTGCATTATTTGGGTCCACCCAACTTGAGAATTTTTTATCTCCACAATACCACCATAAGTAATCGACTCTTAACCTCTTCATCTCATGGATTGCCTTCCCAAATCACTAAGAATTCTCTATAAGCCATTTTACCACATTTGCGTGCTCATGGCAATGAGCTCTACAACTTGCTACTCGGGTTGATCTAGCACATTATGGGCATATACAGGTGATTTTGCATAAACAATAGTAATCTGTCTTGGAGGTGGAAGCTCCTTGTTCTGCCTTCCTTGACTTGCTTCATTATCTGGTATGCTTGCAAGTTTGATTCCACTTCTCCCCTTGCTCCAAAATATGCTCAGTCAAACTGGCTTAGCTCAAACTGCACCTTATGGCTGAGCATGTCAACTACTACATTGTGGAGACCAAAATTATATATGAGCTCAAAGTCAAATTTGGCCAATACTCCTGCCTTCTTCGGAGTGAGCTTGGCCCGTGTCTTAAGATAAGTGATAGAGATGTTATTCGTTTTCATCACAAATGAGACACCAAGTAGATAATGCCACCATACCCTCAAACAATGCTTCATTGTGGTCATCTCTTTTTCATAGGTTGATTAATTCCATTCTCGATCATTGAGTTTGTGTGACTCAAAGGCCACAAGGTGGCCATCTTGCATTAAGACCCCACCAACTGTATAATCTGAGGCATCGGTTTGCAACTTGAATGGCCTTCCATACATCGAGAGTGCTAAGAGTAGCTCAACAATTAATTTCTCCTTTAGCACTATAGAAGCTTCCTATTTCTTTCGGGACCATTTCCAATCTTGATCTCTCTTGAGAAGATTCGTGAATGGAGTGACTATCTTGAAATAGCCTAGGACAAACTTCTTGTAGTAATTGGCTAGGACGAGGAATTTCTTAACCTCCTGCACCGACTTAAGTGGCTCCCACTCTTGGATCACTTCCAGCTTCACTTGGTTCAGCTTCAATATACCATTTCTGTAATGTGGCCCAACAATTGGACCTCCCTTAGGGTGAATGATCATTTTTTCTTCTTCACATAGAGCTACTGCTTACACAACAACTGGAACACCTCAATGAGGTGTGCCTTGTTCTCCTCAAGGCTCCAACTATAGATAGAAATGCCATTGAAGTAGATGATCATGCATCGATTAAGTAAGCTCCTAAAAACACCATTCATTAGAGTGCAAAAGGTCGTCGGTGTGTTGTAGAAACCAAAGGCATCACAAGGAACCCATAAGATCCATAGTGTGTCATAATGATCATTTTCTCTTCATCTTGTGCAACAACTCAAATCTTATAGTACCATTGTCTCAAGTTGAGTTTTGTGAAGAATAGGGCCTTGATCGATCGATCAAAGCTATCCGCAAAAAGAGGCAAAGGATACCAGTTCTTGATTATGAGCTTATTGAGAACTTAATAATCAATGCACAATCTAAGTGATCCATCCTTCTTGTGTTAGAAAGGGAGTGTTGCATAGGGAAAATGAGAAGGATGAAGGTATCTCGCTTTGGTCAATTCAAGCAATTACTTTTTTAGTTCAACCATCTCAGGGCTAGAGAGCCTATAATGAGCTCGTATAGGATGTCATGCTCTAGGCTCTAAATCGATCTAGTGGTCTACATGTGTCCTCGGTGGGAGCGCTTGGCACAAATTTTCTATCTTGACATCTGATACACTTCAAACCCAACGTTGACACTATCCACCTTCACTAGGCTCACTCAACTAGGATTCTTAAAGATTGCATAGTAGAGGTGTGGGGCAATAATGACACATGCAGCACGAGGTGAACTCTTGACCAAGGATAAGATCAAAGTCTTTCATTTCAATGGAAACCAAATCCATGTAACCTTGCCAAGTTACAATCCATAACTTAGCTCCATTAATGTCTACAATGACTTTTTGAGGAGGGGAGTTCACCACCTTAAAAGATGTGTCTGCATCTATCATTTTTAGACCAATTCCACACACCTTATTCAGTGAGATGTAATTAAGGGTGGCCCTCGAATCCACCATTCCCACAAGATTGTTCTTTTCAAAGAACACCTCAACATAGCACAAGCCATGTGAGGCAAAAGTATTCAGGACCATAATGCATTCCAAATGTGACATTTTGACACCATGGACAAGAGTCGGAGCACTCCCATTTTTGGCACCTTCTCATGTGATTGGGTTGCCTTAAGTTTCTACTTTTCCAAACACTCTCGAGCCCAATGTTAGGGATGCTTGTATATGAAGCGATTCAAGTCCTTCTTTTTAACACCTTTGTTCTCAACTTTTTATGAAGTTGAGGCAAAATTCTCATTTCAATTCTTTTTCTAAAAGGGTGCACCCTTCATCTGATCGGACTTGCTCTTATTGAACTTCTTCTCAAATTTAGAGTCAGACTTCTCAGACTTGTCACCACCATAGCCTTCGACTACCTCCCCCTTGAAGTCAAGGAGTCGATAAGATAATGACATGTTGTAGATATGGTATCAATATACTATGTTGTGATTGATGTCAACCCTCAATGTGTTGTGTTGCCATTTATGCTTGTGATATGTTCAAGTACAATGATGATATGTTGAAGTACAATAATGATATTGAAGTTCATGGATGGATGTCATGTCTCAATTGATGTAAGTAAAGGTCAATAGTGTGGGTAATCATTATATCATATTAAGATGAGGCTTAGAAGTGTAATGATGAATTGAACATGATGGCATGTTGTAAACTATTGTTCTATCTCTCTTGTTACTCATGAGTAAGGAATTGATGTTGCAAAGATGTGCTGGTCTCCGCAACATTCAATTTTTTTAATTTCAATCTGCTAGAGGCAAGGAGCCAAAGACAATATAACTCAAATTGTTTCTCCATTATATCTTTCTTGAGATGGCGAACTTCTTCTGCAAGTCTTTATAAGTCCGGTGGACTTTGGGGAGTTATAGCTTCCTTGGGTTGGAGCCCTAAAACAAAGTTGTAAATCTATTTTATTTTTGTGAGGTTGGATTTGCACAATAGCTCCAAGGAGCTCTTCTCACCATGGTTTTTCCCCTATGGGGTTTTCCCTATATATATGGTCTTCTCTTTTGTACTTGTGTCGATTGTTTCATCTTTCATTTATGTTGACTAATTTAAAGATTTGAATTAATAGTTGGAGTAGAATAGATCAAGTTTTAAGGGCAATTGATTCGCTCCCCTCTCTTAGTATCCAGTGTGTTCAATAATTGGTATTAGAGACAAGATCCTTTGAAGAATCTTAACCACTTGAGGAAGGTTCGAGATGGCTCAAGATTGACTCAAAAGGATTCTAGGTTTGATGGAACAAATTATACTTTTTGGAGAGAAAGAATGGAATCTTATTTTACCTCTTTAGGATTTGGTGTTTGGCACTCAGTCAAAGATGGTTATAGTGATCTTGATAATCCTCCAATTGATCTGATTGAGATTAGGTTGTATGAGAATAATTCCAAGGAAAAGAATGCTACTTTGAGTGGCTAGCTGGTTCTGAACTTCTAAAAGTGATGAACTATGGTTTCACTAAGGATGTCTGGGAAAATCTTAGCAACATTTATGAAGTAGATTATAAAGTGAAGCAAGTCAATATGCAAAACTTAAAAAGCAAATTTGAGACCCTGAGAATGATAGATGATGAAGATATTGCTAGTTATATGCTCTAGGTGGATGAAGTGGTTAATGGCATCAAAGGTCTTGGTGGAGAAGTGAAAGAAGATGAGATTGTGAAAAAGGTATTGAGATCTCTCTCTAAATCCTATAGTCATAAGGTATCCACTCTTGAGGAATCTAAAGATTTGGATAACTATTTAGTGGATTAATTGTATGGTGCTCTAATTGATTTTGAAATGAGAAAATTGGACAAAGATACCCCAAAGAAAGAAGCTATTTTCAAAGTCAGTAAGAAGGTGGAGGATGAAGAATCTGATTAGATTGATGGATTTGATGAGAACAAAGCAAATTTTGTGAGAAGATCAAAAGAGGGCACGAACAAACACAAAGGTAAGATACCCTTCAAATCCTTCAATTGTGGGAGAATTGGTCATTTTGCCTCTAAATGTCCTTTCAAAGAATCAAAAGATAGCAACAAAAGAGAAGAGTTATAAAGAAGTCTTTATTCCAAAGAGAGAAACTATTCTTCAAAATATGAGGACCATGATGATTCAAATGATGAAACTATCTTCATGGCCTTGAAAGTTAGTAACAATAATGTTGATGTTGAAATATGTAAGAAGTTTGGAATCCCACAGACTGACAAGGCAATGAAAAATTAATGGCTATGAGGATTTCTTTTTATTCAAAATAAGAATCAAATTCTTGGGTGATTGATAGTTGTTGCTCCAATCACATGACTTGTGACAGAAAGGAGTTCATCAACCCCAAGAAGTGGAACGGTGGATCAGTCAAATTTGGAGATGAAGGATTTGCACAAATTTGTGGAAAGGGTTCAATAACTATTGATGGAAAGAATAAGATAGAGGATGTTTTGTATGTCAAAGGGCTAAATCACAATCTATTCAGTGTTAGTCCAATGTGTAGAAAAGGATAAAATCTAATATTTCATAACAAAGGATGTGAAATCAGGAAGGTAGACTTTGGAAGATTAGTTTCATAATGACCTAGGACCAAAGATAATGTTTATCACCTAAAAGAGGCCACTGGGAGAAGGTGTCTATTGACTCAAACGGGTGATAGTCGATTGTGGCACAAGAGGATGGGACATATAAACTTTGAAAGCCTTGTGAAGATCAGCTCTACACATCTAGTACGAGACATCCCAAATATTATCAAGCCTGCTAAAAAATTGGGTGTTAGCACATATTTTTGCAAAATATTTTGTGCTATCTATTGATATTTTATATGTATATTTTCATCATAAGAGCATTTACTGTTGGATTGGATGTGCAGGAGATATGTTGTTGTGTCAGAAAAATCCAATTGTAGCCTAAATCTACATGAACAAGTATCACCTGGGCATATTAAGGGATGGCATTAAGTATGGTGACATTGTGATAATCTTCATCATGACAGTCTTTGCATAGCAAAAGCACATTTTAGGGTTCATCACCGAGGCAGGGTCATGAGTGCATTCAGAGATGTCTTCAGTACTTTAGAAGTCCATTAACATGGTTGTGGAGAGTCACATTTGTGAAAGAAACCCTTCTCTTCATAAAACATAAAATTATGTTTATCGGCGTAAGTCACCTCGATAAGATTGCCTAAAGAGAAAAAGGTGCGTATCGATCGACAAAACTCACACCAATGAGTCCGATGGTGTTTTCTCAGGGTGCGATCGACAAAAAGAAGTTTGGCAAGTTAGTAATCCACTGGGAAGAGTTACACCGACATCATAACAAGAAGGCGAAGTCATCGACATAGTGTTCACCATTAGAAGCACGGGGAAAAAGTTACCGCGACACCTGATGAGGTTATCGGCAGAACCTATGCCGTTGTCGGATGGAGCAGAATACTTGTTGGCGATGTCATTGGGTCATCAAAAAGTGTCATCTTATGATACCCCAATACCCGATGGAATAGGTGGCGAAGGCGATGTTATCAGCCTGACCTACTCTGATAAGGCGATACCAAAAGGAGGAGAATACTAAGTCATCGAAGTAAATTAAACCATCGGGGAGGGGTGTTTCAGGTTATGCCGATACCCGATGAGGAAGACAAGTTGGGCACAGAGAAGGAGACTTGATTGAGAAAAGTTACACCGATCGAAGTTGAAGTCATTGGGATATCATCGTCTCATCGGGAGGAGACATTTTTTGTTACACAGATTGAAGTCGAAGTTATTGGGATATCATTGTCTCATCGGGAGGAGACATTTTTTGTTACATAGATACCCAATGAGAAAGCAGAGATGGGTGTGAGCAAGGACATCTCAACGGGGAAACATATATCAATAGACCAGAGAAATAAAAAGATACACAAGTATGAAGTTGATATCATCGGGTCATTGGAGAAACATAAAATGAGTTGTCCAGATACCCGATAAGGTGACCTGATGTAACAAATGAGATGCAGACTACAAAAGCGGACTCATCGGAATAACTTCTAACCATCGGAGGAACATATTTGGAGCTATGTCGATACCCAACGGGTAGAATGCCATAGAGGAATAGAAGGAGGGTACATCAGAATGACCTACACTGATGTGACATAAAGGTGAAAGTAAAGCCTAGCTAGAAGGCGGAGCCATCGGGGAAATTATAACCTTCGGAATGAGGGAAAATGAGCTACGACGATGCCCGATGGAGTGATCGGAGAGACCTATGCTGATCAAAAAGATGGGTGGCGCCAAGTGATTGAATCATCGGGAGGAGTTATGTTGATTAGCCGTTACAAAATATGATTTTAACGAATCCACCCGCCATTATTAAATACAGGCAATGGATAGGTTTGTGCTTGCACGAGGCAAATCATCACACAATTAATTGAGTAAATGCTCCTAATGTATTAAATCTATATATGGAGGTTTATATAAGGAATTTACATAACAGATTGAAGCAAACAGAGAGATTGAAGCGAAACTAAACTGTAATAAAAAGAATTTCAGAAAGCTTGAAGGATTCAAATATGGAGGGTTCTAGTTCCAAAGGCAAGAGGAAGGTCATTGAGGTTTTTGATAGTGCCTCAAAGAAGTCTAAAGGTAGAGAAAGTGAGCAGAAGCGGAAGTTAAATCAAGACATGATTGACCAAATGATCTCACCGGGAGCCAAGTCCCAAAGGTCTAAGGCTAATTTGCCTATCCGTGACTAGCTAGAAGATAATTTCAAGGAGATTGGTGATGTCTGGACTAGGGTTAGATGCCGCAAATTGTTATTATATCATTACTCACGAAGAAGTAAGCCGACCCCAATTTCAAACCCATGGACGACTGGATTGGGTAAGCTAGTGGTCCCTAATGTCTTTGTAAATATTCAATTGTTGAAAACTCTGGCTAGGGCTTATAACTCCACGAAAAGATGTATCTAATTACCAAATGGCGATGCATTCATCCGTCTTTTAGTAGCTACCATTCTTGAGGATTTTGGTCTTGGTTTCAAATCTGATGTGCCTTTGTCTTTTCAGAAGTTGGAAGAAGAATATACAAAGATGGATACTATATACAATGGGTGGAATTTGGCCATACATAAGGTTGAGAAAGGGAAGTTGACAGATGAAGATGGGCCCCCGTTTGACATCAACATTTTCAGACAGTATTTGCTATATACATACATGGCATGCGGTCAAGTGGGAGGAGTTGAGGTTCCAGATGTGGCTCGAGTAGGACCTTTAGTACTTGTTGCAGATACACAAATGCATGAGCTAAGACAATTTGATTATGCTACCTACATTGTGGAAAAAATGCATGAGGGTTTCTTAAATCTTCAGAATAACTCTGATAAGTCTTTTAAGTTTTATTCATTGTTGATGCATATTATATTGTTTTATGGACGACCTAGGGGGTTGTGGCTTGAAGAATTGAAATTAAATGTTCATGGTAAAGATGGGCAGGAGCATCCAATACAATTTTGGGTATCACTGTGGGATTCTCGGTTCATGAGATCTCATTATGTCAAATTTGAAGAGTTTTTTGTTCAACCATTATACAGAGCTTTTGGGGTTTCTTGTGATGGATCATTTTTGGAAGAAATTAAATGATTTCTTAGACCCCATGAGCATGGAGATACAAGGGTGAATCATAATTGTGGTGATTGGTACGTATGCCAAGACCTCATATTTTAGGGTTTTTGGATTGGAAGGTGCTCCCTATGTGCTACCAAAGCCTTAGCCAGACCAAATTTCTTACCTGGAGATTGTGAGACAGATGAGTGTCTCTAATGCATATCATTTTGGGGGTGCCCACAAGCAAGTCTTCTTACTTGGGACTCTACATTTTGGTGATTTCACCATTGTATCCACAAAGGCTTATGAAGTTATTGACAAAAGGTTAATAGAAGATTATAACCTGTATGAGCATACAAGTAGGAAAAATTATGACCCGACGGGCTATATACACCAAAGCAGAAAAAAACACTTGGTGATTACTTTCATGAGCATATTGAAGCCTTGGATATCTTCAGATACACGAAGTTTGAAGAAGCCATGTGAATTTTTCAGGATTTAAATAAGAAATTGGAAGAAAAAAGATAGAGACTGCAGGAGATGGAGGAAGAAGAAGAAATGGAAAGTGAATCAGGTGAAAATGAGTTTGTCTCGAGATTTAAAATGCCTGAAAAAGAAGAGGAACCTGAAGCACAAGACCAAATTGTTGCAAGGATGAATGCTGATTTGGATGCTAGGCTAGAGAAGCATAAATCTTTTGTGTCAGATGATGAATTTATTAGGTCAAAGGAGTTTAAGTCCTTCTTGTATCATTAAGAGGTTAAGGGAAGCAATGCCAGATGTGACACCAGAGAATGAGGCAGAAATGCTTAGAAAGCTAAAGCAGAGATTAATTCAGAGTTAGAAGGCATGACCCCTCAAAGGGGAAGGCAACTTCTTGTAGAGGCATGAATCATTCTTTTCCTAGGCTGGGACTTTAATTCGTCTTTCATTTTTGATAGCCTATTACATTTAGATAAGAAAGATTTCAAGTTAGACATTTAGGGCATAAATGATATTTTTATTAGATCAATATATGATCCAGATGATGAGGCTATGCTTTTATAGGCCCTTTATCCTCTGAATAAGAGGCCAAAGATTATAGATGTGGACAAGGCCTTCGGTCACATGATGAAGTTAAAGGTTGGTGAAGTGGATCCAATGGTCACAATGGATATGGGAATTGATATTTCCAAATTAAATAAGGCATAGATGAAGATGTTGGCAAGAGAAACAAGAAAATACAAGTCATTGTATGAGAGCTCTTTAGAAGGAGAGGTCAACGTGTACCCCAAATAGAAGATGAATCAAAATTGAAGAAGTGCGAGGAGTTGCATAAAGAAAACAAGAAGTTGAAAGAGAAAAGGCAGAACATAAGGGTAGACACAACATGTGTCTTATTGTCAAAGAGATTTGAAAAGTTAAATGAAGTTCTTGAAGATTTCTGGACAGTTTACCAGAAGAATATGGATAACAATTTGTTACATAAAATAATCTCTGACAGATTACATATGCTCCTGCAAGATAAGATGGCTAGTGAGACAGACAATGCAAATATTGAAAAAATCTAGAGACTGATGAAAAAGCATGAGAAGTTTGATGCAGCCTTGAAGGTTGAATATGATGATTGCCAAGAGATTGTGCAACACAATATTCCAAAAGTTATAGACGAAACAGGGTAGATTAAGGACAAGAATGAGTGGATTACAAAATTTCATTCACTACTTAATGCTTCCCTAGGTATTGCACGAGCTGGCACCTTGGACATGGCAGAGACAGTGGACCAGTTGGAAAGCTTTGTGACTATAGAGATGGCAGTGCGAGATATCATCTTCAACTCCAACACTTACATGGATGAGGCCTACCTTCGACATATTCATAAATGTGGCTTGGTCGTGGATGGCCAAGGTTAATTTATGTCAATTGTAATATGTTTGGTAATATTGTTAGTTGTTCTAGTAGTTAGGGAGTTATTAGTTAGGTTTTTATCAGTTTTTAGTTTGTATTAATGAAAGGGTGTGTCCTTTCATTTGTGTCTTTTGAGTCGCATATGTATAGGGAGTCATTTTGTATACAAAAAGAAGGTGGGGTGTACACAATTGAAAAAACTCCTATCTTTCAGATTGTTTGTTGGGACTAGTAGTGTTATGTAAAGCAAGTCTGTAGAAATGAAAAGTCATTTTGTGCAAGCAATAATATCATGAAGTACCTGTGAGTCTATAGCTTTTGTATACCTTGTTATTCCAAAATTAATATATAAGATTTGTTGTCTTTATCTTCAGATCATTTTATGTTACATGGTGTTGATGAATCAAGTTCTTTGGATAAATCTAATTAAGATTTTTGGCAGTGTGCCATCACATGCTGTTATGTAGGAAACAAAATTGTTTTTGTTGTTCTTGCAACACTTAATGAAACCATTGCATTGATAGTCTTGCATATTTGTAAGTTTTTTAAACTATCTCCAAAGTTGATTGCAAATATTCGTCCACTAAGTAACATAAAAAATTGTCAGATAAGGCACTAGTCTATTGTTTGTTTCCTGTGAATAAATTTGGTGTGCATAAGGTCCTCATTAGGGAAACATACTTCTTATTTCTATCAGTATTGTTTTTTCATAATTACTTAAGGTTCCAACAACATTCTTTTATAAGCATTCATTCACTATTAATTACATTCAAGTTTGCAGATTAAAGCAAGTTAAAAGAACATAATAAAGCATAGTTGCAGGAAACATTTTTCCATTCTTGCAAACAGCTAAATTGATAAGTTTAAATTCACTATAAAGAATTCTCTTTGTGATGTGGAGATTAAGGTACACCAGCCTAGGTCTAGTGGAGCCTAAAGTGCAGAGGAATTTGGTCTTTGACCATTCCTATTCATTGGCCAAGGCTTATTGAGAAATCAGTAGGAGATTTGGCAAAGCTCTAGGATTTCCAATCCGTGGTTTTGGGAACCAACAGATTGGCAACTCTGCTGGGGAGTTGTCATAGGAAGTGTTTAGAATATTTGGTGGTTTGTTTCAAACTCTACTGGAGGAAGGATCCTAGAAGATTAATAAAATAAAATATATTATTCCTCTTAGGAGGTGGCGACTCTACATCTAATACATGAATAATAAATAGTATTTTGAGAAAGTAAGAGAAACCTCTAGGAATTTATCAGTAAGATTAATGCAGGGGAGAAGGTCTCTGCATAAGGGACAAGATAATATTGTTCAGTTGAGTCCAAATAAAATATACAAAGAAAATAAATCAACACCAAGTATGGCATTTGAGGGTTATAAGAAGTTTCCTAGTAGAGAGGATGGTTCTTCATCTGGTGATAAATTTGAAACTTTGGAGGAAATTTTTTTCTATACCTTAAATGCAAAAGATAATAATGGTGGCCAGGATGAAACCCTGATTGCTGAGGAACATGAGGAGAGGCAGTGGGATGCAATTATACTTAAAATGGATGACTTAAATGGAGATGAATCCAAAATGGCTAAGGCTCTTAAGAGACAACCAGATTGGGTATTGCAGAAGCTCAGACTATAAAGAGATGTTGTTCAAAGCCCTAAGTCAAACAGGGTTGAAGAAGAAAAGGGAAGAGGTGAGGGAAGTAGACTAAAAACCCCTAGGTATAGTCCCCCTCACATGAGAAACATGGAACAATCATTTAGGATCTATGATAATCAATTGTCTCATGTTTTGGATAATAATTATGAAAAAAGGGATAAATGGAAAAATATACCCTACAATGAGAATAAAAGCTAGTATAATAATAGACAATGCAATAATCATAATGATGAAAGAAGAACTAGTAGTTGGGGAATTAATGGTAACTAGAATAATAGTGATAGGATCAACAATGTAAGTAATAATAGAGGTACAAATGGTAATAATGGAAATTATGGCAACATTGGTAATGGAAACAATGGAAATGGGAATAACAATAATCAAAATGGTGGTGGAGGCAACAATGGAAACAACAGTAATAATGGAGGAAATGGAAACTATCAAAATAACAACTATGGTGCAGACCACCTATGACCATTGAAAGGTATAAACAGTTGGATTTCAGTGGGATAGTTGGATACCCGAAACCGATTTCAAATGATTTAAGGTCAGCCATGCCTAAGTTCACAAGAAATGGAACTGATTCTACAAAATAACATGTAATAAATGTAAAAAACACCATTGAAGAATTTGAAGTCCCTTATGAAGATGTTTTTATGAAATTGTTTGTTCAGTCTCTAACAGAGGATGTAGGAGAATGGTATAGAAATCTTCTTGACAGGTGCATTGGCAGCTGGCAAGATTTTGTGACACAATTCTTGGAAGAGTTTGGAGACCATAATGATACTTCATTTGCATCTAATGAGTTGACACGCATAAAGAAGAATAAAAAAGAATTAGTCTCTGAATTTAACAAGAGGTTTAATAAAGTGCTTAATAGAATACCAAGGGATATTAGACCTGTTGATTCATTTTTGATTGATTTTTATTTGAGTGCTTTTGACAACAAGACTCACTATGAGATTCTATCTCGTAAGCCTATCACCTTGCAACGAGCATTTAAGACAACCACTACCATTGAAAATAATAAAAAAGTTGCTGGGAGAATTGGCAAGAGAGATGATCCAAAATTATATAATCCCAGAGCAACAAAAAGGGATGAGTTTAGCCAAATCATGGACATACTGAAAGATATGAAGGGTAAGAAAAATCACAATGAGAAGCCGTCTCCATATAGAAGCAACAAGCCAATGAATTACAATAGGCCAAGATTGCACGACATGCCATATAACACAAACTGGAAAGATGGTAAGCCAGTGAATGCCAATCTAAGAAAAGAAACTCCTGATCCATTGAAGAAAGTAAACAATTTTGTGGACGAATATCCATGGTGTGAAATTTGCAATTTACCCCATGTTGTAGAACAATGTATGATTGCTCAAGGTTTTATAGAAGAAAAGGACCATGAGGATGGGTATGAGCCTACAATGAATGTACTTTCATTAGATCCATTTTGGGGTAGGGATGAGGATTCATCTGAGGATGAGCTGTCATCAGATATACAATGGAGGAGAGAGAGCTAGTAGTATAGTGTACATCAAGTTTTCACTGATGATGATGTGGACACCCTAGCCTTGAGGATATTGTTCCATGATGAAGAGCCAACACATTCTTTGAGAAATTTAACAGATGAATAAAAGAAAGCTTATACTCTGGCAGTAGTAGCATAGGCAAAAAACAATTATCAGCCGAGGAACAAAACAATGAACCCAGAGCAAGGCAAGCCATCCAAGATATTTACAAAGGTTCCTAAAGCTAGTGGAAACAAAGACACCATCGCCAATGAGGAAAAGGAAGGTGCAACAGAAAAGGTCAAAAAAATAGAACCCCCTAAATTGACAAAACCGATTGAAAGGAAACAAATTAGTAAGCCAATTTCGAATTGTGGATCATTTATGTCTCAGGCTTTATCGTAGGTGAAAGTATCTTTGCCCTTGCTTGAAGTAATGAAATTTCCAGATTACAAAAATGAAAAATCAAGATTTTGTCTAACGTTGGTGAAGTTAATAAATAGGATCCTAGGCCAAGAGCTGAAGATCCACCTGTTGTCTATTTGGGAACTTCTATCACTAAGAATCTTACTCAGGTTGATCCTTTTTATTTGACTTTGTTTTGATTAAGCAAAAGCAGGTATTTGAAAGGTACCCGAGCCTTGTACAAGCCAGGAGAATGCTAGAAAAAGTGCCTGATCACTTCAAAAAGACAAAATGATACCACCGAAAGGGATCAACTAACATAACATATCATTAAAAACCCAGAACATATTATGTGACTTTGTTGATTAACAATAAAATGATTAAGAATTGTATGATAGATTTAGGTGCAACCGTGAACATAATGCCAGAAGATGTCACGAAGGAACTTGGGATGCATGTAGACACTCCCTATGGGAAATGTTGTGCTATGGATAATAGATCAGTCCCCATTGTTGGAATTATGAAGAATGTGGAGTTTTGATTTCCAGCATGCCCATATGCATCTTATAAAACAAATATCACAGTTGTTCAAGTGCCTCCAAATTATGGGATGTTACTATCAAGGCAATGGTCAAATTTGGTAGGGGGATATGTTCAGTTAGATCTATCATATGCAACCATCCTGGTAAAAGGGGAAAATGTAAGGATTGATAGAGAGCCAAGATCATTCTACCTGATAGAAGAAGATCCAAATGAGACAACATGTTTCCTCTAATCAAATATAGATAACTTTTAGGTAAGTATTTCTAAACCCATTAAATGCAAAACTAATAAGTTTGAAGATACTATTGAAGCACATGAGGATAACATTTAGAAAATGTACTTTGACGGTGCTTGCAGTAAAGAAGGAAATGGAGTTGGTGTGGTTTTTATTTCTCCTAATGGGAGATCATTCAAATATTCTTTTTTGTTAGCCTTTGAATGTACAAACAATGTTGCTGAGTATGAAGCACTCTTGTTAGGTCTTAGAATAGAAAATAAACATGGTATCAAACTACTAACAGTTTATGGTGATTCAAAGTTAGTTCTATCTCAAGTAAGAGAAAAGTTTGCTACTAAAAATACAAGGCTTCGAAACTATAGAAAGGAGGTGTGGGACTCTATTGAAATTTTTGATGTATTTTCTATAACATGGATTGAAAGATATAACAATATTTTAGCTTATTTTATGGCTAACCTAGTAGTTAAACATAATGATATTCCTTTTGATGACATTACCCAAGTTGAAATAAAAACTTGACCTGCAGTACCAGATAACATAAAGAACTGGCAGATATTTGATGATGACATGGATCTTATGAAGTTCTTATTTTGTGAAGATCAGTATGAGGGCCAACACATGGATTGGAATGCATATGTGGAAGAGAAGAATGGTAAGGGGTCTCTATTAGAGAAAGACATTCTCCAGCTTAAAACAAACAAGATTTCAAAAGGGTGGGTGGAACTAGAGAGGTTGTTTGACAATAAAGACATGGCAAATTTCAATCCCAACACTAGAAGTTGTGAATAAGTGGAGAAAATAAACTTGGGAACTGAAAACAATCCCAAAGAAGTTTACATTGGGAATAAGCTTACACCAAAAGTTAGAACTACATTGGTCAATCTGTTAAGAAAATACAAACATTTTTTCGCTTGGTCATATGATGACCTTAAGGCATACAGAGAGGATTTGTTCTAGCATGAAATCCCACTGAAGCCAAATGTAAAACCATTTAGGCAAAAGAAAAGGCCTATAAATCCGACATTGGCTCCCAAAATAAAGGAAGAGCTGATGAAGATGAGGAATGTAGGGATTATAGAGCCTATAACGTACTCCACATGGGTGTCAAACTTGGTGCCTGTTAGAAAGAAGAATGGTGATATCATATTATGTGTAGACTTTAGAAACATAAATATATCATCTATAGAAAATAATTATGCTCTGACTAACATGGAATATTTGTTGCAGAAAGTAACAGGGAATGAGCTACTTTCTATGATGGATGGATTCTCTGGTTACAACCAAGTGAAGGTCAAGGAATCAGAAAAATACAAAACAACTTTTAGTACACCATGGGGCACATTTGTGTATTCCAAGATGCCATTCGGACTTACCAATGCTGTAGCTACTTTTCAAAGGGCCATGGATGTAGCCTTTGAAGGCCTCATTGCTTACATTCTAGTTGTATACCAGGATGATTTGACAACATACTCCAAGAAAGCAGAAAACCACTGTAATGATCTAGAAAACAAATTCATCAGAGCACTAGAATATGGTATTTCTCTAAATCTAAAAAAGTGTCATTTTGGAGTCACTGAAGGTAAATTGTTGGGTCATATTGTATCAAAATATGGAGTAAGAATTGACCTTGGGAGAATTGCAGCCATTGATAAAATTCAGATTCCTAAAACAATCAAAGCCATTCAATCATTCTTTGGACAAATTAATTTTGTGAGAAGATTTGTGTCAAATTTTTCTGAGATTGTAAAACCTATTGCAAAGATGTTGAAAAAGGGTGCAAAGATAAAATGGACTTATGAAGCAATTGAGGCCTTTGTGACCATTAAAAGGGCAATCAAGGAAGCACCTGCACTTAAATCTCCTGATTTCTCTAAACCTTTTCAAGTATTTTCTTTTGCTTCATTTCATACTATTGTTGCGGTTATGTTACAAAATAATGATGAAGGTCATGAACAACTAATGACATTCTTTAACAAAACACTACAAGCTTCTGAGTTAAATTATGATATAAATGAGAAACAAGCATATGCCTTAGTAAAAGTTGTAAAATCTTTTAGACCATATTTAGTGGGAGCTAATGTCACTGCCTATGTTCCTAATGCAACAGTCAAGGATATTTTCAGGAAGACTGAAACTACTAGGAGAAGATGCAGGTGGATCAACCAAATCCAGGATTTCAACATCGACATCCAGATTACTAAACTAGTAAGAGGTCAAGGTTTGGCTAAACTGGTGACAAAATCAAATTTGGAGGCAACACAAATAAATTAGATAGAGTTGGAAGAGGCTCAAATAAGCATTGAAATGTGTCCTTGGTACAAGAATATTGTCTATTATTTAAAACACATGAAGTGTCCAGAGGATTTAAATGATAATCAAAAAAGAACACTTAAGCTTCAAACATCTAGGTATGTATTGCTTAAGGGTGATTTATATTGGAAAAACATGGATGGTATCATTTTGTTTTGTTTGGATGTTCATCAAGCACAATCTGTTTTAAAGGAATTACAAGAAGGTGTATATGGGGGACACTTTTCAGCAAAAAACACTGCCCATAAATTACTCAATGCCAGTTACTATTGGCCACAAGTCTTTCAGGACTATCATACTTATATTAGAAAATGTGAGGCTTGCCAAACATTTTCAGGAAAGCTTAAATATGATGAAGCTCTTCCACTTAGACCCATGCAAATAACTCCAGTGGAGGACACAAATGGATTTTGGTAGCCATTGATTACTTTACCAAATGGGTAGAGGCAATTCCTACAAGGCAGGCTACAAGTAAGGTGGTAACAAAGTTTCTTTTGGAGAATATATTGACAAGATTTGGGGTACCTCACAAAATTATTGTAGATAATGGGATGTGTTTTAGATCCAAATAATTTGCTGATTTTTGTGAAAGTTATGGAATCACTTTGTCATATTCATCACCTTATCATCCCCAAGGGAATGGACAAGTAGAATCTCGTAACAAAAACTTGTTAAAGATCATTAAGAGGATGTTAGGTGACAACAAAAGGGCATGGGACTCAAAGTTGAATTTGGCAGTATGGGCAAATAGGGTAAGAATCAAGAAGTCCACAGGGTTGGCTCCTTACTAGCTTGTTTATGGTAAAGAAGCAAGGTTGCCTTTGAACAACCTACTCCCAGTGTATAAATTTGTTTCAAAGGAATATTTAGAAGAAGTTGATTTCATTAAAGACAAGCTGTTCCAGTTGGTTGAATTGGATGAGTACATAAGAGAGGCTCAGGAACAAAATGTAGAGACGTAGAAAATGGTGAAAGCATTACATGACAAGAAGGATTTTGATAGGACTTTTGAAGAAGGAGAGTGGGTGCTTAAGTGGAATGCAAAAGACTAGGACAAGGGCAAGCATGGAAAGTTTGAAGCACTTTGGCTAGGACCATACATCATCATGGATAAAGGAGGAGAAAATTCATACTTTTTGCAAGACATTGATGGTGAAATTCAAGAGTTTCCAGTCCATGCACAGTATCTCAAGCATTTCTTCTCCTAAGGAACATGGAGTAGCTTTGTACTTTAGTAGTGTAGCCTTTATTTTCTATTTTTGTTTATTTGTGTTTATTGGTCTACTTTCCAGAGATAGCTGAGATCTTGCTATGTCCCTAAAAATGACATACATCCCCAAAAAGAGCCACTGTTAGCACATATTTTTGCAAAATATTTTGTGCTATCTATTGAGGTTTTATATGTATATTTTCATCATTAGAGCATTTACTGTTGGATTGCATGTGTAGGAGATATGTTGTTGTATCAAAAAAATCCAATTGTAGCCTGAATCTACATGAACAAGTATCACCTGGGCATATTAAGGGATGGTATTAAGTATGGTGAAATTGTGATAACCTTCATCATGACAGTCTTTGCATAGCAAGAGCACAATTTAGGGTTTATCATAGAAGCAGGGTCATGAGTGCATTCAGAGATGTTTTTAGTGCCTTAGAAGTCCATTAACATGGTTGTGGAGAGTCACATATGTGAAAGAAAGCCTTCTCTTCATAAAACATTAAATTATGTTTATCAACATAAGTCACCCTGATAAGATTGCCTAAAGAGAAAAATGTGTGTATCGATCGAAAAAACTCACACCGATGAGTCCGATGGCGTTTTCTCAGGGTGCGATTGGTATAAAGAAGTTTGGTGAGTTAGTAATCCATTGGGAAGAGTTACACTGATAGCATAACAAGAAGGCGAAGTCATTGGCATAACGTTCACCATCGGAAGCACGGGGAAAAAGTTACCCTGACACCCGATGAGGTTATCGACAAAACCTATGCCGATGTCGGATGGAGTGGAATACTTGTTGGCAATGTCATTGGGTCATCGGAAAGTGTCATCTTATGCTATCCTGATACCTGATGTACTAGGTGGCAAAGGCGGTGTTATCGGCCTAACCTACTCCGATAAGGTGATACCAAAAGGAGGAGAATACTAAGTCATCAGAGTAACTTAAACCATCAGGGAGAGGTGTTTTAGGTTATGTCGATACCCGATGAGGAAGACAAGCCAGACACGAAGAAGGAGACTTGATCGGGAAAAGTTACACCGATCGAAGTCGAAGTCATCGGGATATCATCGTCTCATCGGGAGGAGACATTTTTTTTTCACCGATATCTTATGAGAAAGAAGAGATGGGTGCGAGCAAGGAGATCTCATCGGGGAAAAATATTCCGATAGACTGGAGAAGTAAAAAGATACACAAGTATGAAGTCGATGTCATCGGGTCATCGGAGAAACATAAAATGAGTTGTTCCGATACTCGATAAAGTGACTCGATGCAAGAAATGAGATGCAGACTACAAAGGTGGACTCATCAGAATAACTTCTAACCATTGGAGGAACATATTTGGATCTATGCCGATACCAGACAGGCAAAATGCCATGGAGGAATAGAAGGAGGGTACATCAAAATAACCTACGCTGATGTGACATAAAGGTAAAAGTAAAGCCTAGCTAGAAGACGGAGCCATGGGGGAAGTTATAACCATCAAAATTATGGGAAATGAGCTACGCTGATGCCCAATGGAGTGATTAGAGAGACCTATGCCAATAAAAAAGATGGGTGGCGCCAAGTGATTGAATCATCGGGAGGAGTTATGCCGACTAGCTATTGCAAAATCTAATTTTAACGAATCCACCCGCCATTATTAAATACAGGCAATAGATAGGTCTCTGCTTGCATGAGGCTAATCATCACACCATTTCAATTGATTAAATGCTCCCAATGTATTAAATATATATATGGTGGTTTGTATAAGGAATTTAAATAACATATTGAAGCAAACAGAGAGATTGAAGCGAAACTAAACTGCAAAAAATTGAATTTCAGAAAGCTTGAACGATTCAAATATGGAGGGTTCTAGTTCCATAGGCAAGAGGAAGGCCATTGAGGTTTATGAGAGTGCCTCAAAGAAGTCTAAAGGTGGAGAAAGTGCGTAGAAGTGAAAGTTAAATCAAGACATGATTGACCAAATGAGCTCACCAAGAGCCAAGTCCCGAAGGTCTAAGGCTAATTTGCCTATCCGTGACCAACTAGAAGATGATTTCAAGGAGATTGGTGATGTCTGGACTAGGGTTAGAGGCCATAGATTGTTCTTATATCATTACTCACGAAGGAGTAAGCCAACCCCAATTTCAAACCCATGGATGACTAGATTGGGTAAGCTAGTGGTCCCTAATGTCTGTAAATATTCAATTGTTCAAAACTCTGGCTAGGGCTTATAACTCCATGAAAAGATGTATCCAATTACCAAATGGCAATGCCTTCATCCGTCTTTTAGCAGCTACCATTCATGAGCTTTTTGGTCTTGGTTTCAAATCTGATGTGCCTCTGTCTTTTGAGAAGCTGGAAGAAGAATACACAAAGATGGATACTGTATACAATGGGTGGAATTTGGCCATACATAAGGTTGAGAAAGGGAAGTTGACAGATGAAGACGGGCCCCCGTTTGACATCAACATTTTCAGACAGTATTTTCTATATACATACATGGCATGCGGTCAAGTGGGAGGAGGTGAGGTTCTAGATGTGGCTCGAGTAGGACCTTTAGTACTTGCTGCAGATACACAAATGCACGAGCCAAGACAATTTGATTATGCTACCTACATTGTGGAAAAAATGCACGAGGTTTCTTAAATCTTCAGAATAACCCTGATAAGTCTTTTAAGTTTTATTCGTTATTGATGCATATTATCATGTTTTATGGACAACCCAGGGGGTTGTGGCCTGAAGAGTTGAAATTAAATGTTCATGGTAAAGATGGGCAGAGGAGCCAATACAATTGTGGGTATCACTGTGGGATTCTCAGTTCATGAGATCCCATTATGTCAAATTTGAAGAGTTTTTTGTTCAACCATTATACAGAGCTTTTGGGGTTTCTTGTGATGGATCATTTTTGGAAGAAATTAAATGATTTCTTAGACCCCATGAGCATGGAGATACAAGGGTGAATCATAATTGTGGTGATTGGTACATATGCCAAGACCTCATATTTTAGGGTTTTTGGATTGGAAGGTGCTCCCTATGTGCTACCAAAGCCTCAGCCAGACAAAGGCTTATGAAGTTATTGACAAAAGGTTAATAGAAGATTATAATCTATATGAGGATACAAGCATGAAAAAATATAACCCGAAGGGCTATATACACCAGAGAAGAAAAAAGCAGAATCTTGGTGATTACTTTTATGAGCATATTGAAGCCTTAGATATCTTCATAAACAAGTATTCTAAAGAAGCCATGAAAAATTTTCAGGATTTAAATAAGAAATTGGAAGAAAAAAGATAGAGACTACAGGAGATGGAGGAAGAAGAAAAAATGGAAAGTGAATCAGGTGAAAATGAGGTTGTCTCGAGATTTAAAATGCCTGAAAAAGAAGAGAAACCTGAAGCACATGACCAAATTGTTACAAGGATGAATGCTGATATGGATGCTAGGCTAGAGGAGCATACATCTTTTATGTCAAATGATGAATTTATTAGGTCGAAGGAGTTTAAGTCCTTCTTGTATCATTTCAAAGGAAAGAGGTTAAGGGAAGCAATGCTAGATGTGACACCAGAGAATGAGGTAGGAATGCTTAGTAAGTTGAAGATGGATATTAATTCAAAGTTAGAAGGCATGACCCCTTAATGGGGAAGGCAACTTCTTGTAGAGGCAGGAATCATTCTTTTTCCACGCTGGGACCTTAGTGCGTCTTTCATTTTTGATAGCCTATTATATTCAGATAAGAAATATTTCAAGTTAGACATTTAGGGCATAAATAATATTTTTATCGGATCAAGATATGATCTAGATGACGAGGCTATGCTTTTATGGGTCCTTTATCCTCCGAAGAAGAGGCCAAAGATTATAGATGTGGACAAGGCCTTCGATCACATGATGAAGTTAAAGGTTGGTGAAGTGGATCCCATGGTCACATTGGATATGGGAATTGATATTTTCAAATTAAACAAGGCACATATGAGGATGTTGGCAAGAGAAACAAAGAAATACAAGTCATTGTATGAAGAGCTCTTGAGAAGTAGAGGTCAGCCTATACCCCAAATAGCAGATGAATCAAAATTGAAGAAGAAGTGTGAGGAATTGCATAAAGAAAACAAGAAGTTGAAAGAGGAAATGTAGTTAATAAGGGCAGACACAACATGTGTCTTATTGTCAAAGAGATTTGAAATGTTAAAAGGAGTTCTTGAAGACTTATGGACAGTTTACCAGAAGAATATGGATAACAATTTGTCACATAAAATAATCTCTGACAAATTACATATGCTCTTGCAGGATAAGATGGCTAGTCAGATAGATAGTGCAATTATTCAAAAAATCTAGAGATTGATGAAAAAGCATGAGAAGTTTGATGCAGTCTTGAAGGTTGAATATGATGATTGCCAGGAGATTGTGGAACATGATATTCCAAAATTGATAGATGAAACTAGGCAGATTAAGGACAAGAATGTGTGGATTACAAAATGTCAATCATTATTTAATGCTTCCCTAGGTATTGCATGGGCTGACACCTTGGACATGGCAGAGATAATGGACCAGTTGGAAAGCTTTGTGACTATAGAGATGGTAGTGTGAGATATCATCTTCAACTCCAGCACTTACAAGGATGAGGCCTACCTTCGGCATATTCAGAAATGTGGCTTGGTCCTGGATGGCCAAAGTTAATTTATGTCAATTGTAATATGTTTGGTAATATTGTTAGTTGTTCTAGCAGTTAGGGAGTTATTAGTTAGGTTTTTGTTAGTTTTTAGTTTGTATTAATGAAAGGGTGTGTCCTTTCATTTGTGTCTTTTGAGTCACATATGTATAGGGAGTCATTTTGTATACAACAAGAAGGTGGGGGTACACAATTGAGAAAACTCCTATCTTTCAGATTGTTTGTTGGGACTGGTGGTGTTATGTAAAGAATGTCTGTAGAAATGAAAAGTCATTTTGTGCAAGCAAGAATATGATGAAGTACCTGTGAGTCTGAAGCTTTTGTATACCTTGTTATTCCAAAATTAATATATAAGATTTGTTGTCTTTATCTTCAGATCATTTTATGTTACATGGTGTTGATGAATCAAGTTCTTTGGATAAATCTAATTAAGATTTGTTGTAGTGTGCCATCACATGCTATTATGTAGGAAACAAAATTGTTTTTGTTATTCTTGCAACACATAATGAAACCATTGCATCGACAGTCTTGCATATTTGTAAGTTTTTCAAATTGTCTCCAAAGTTGATTGCAAATATTCGTCCACTAAGTAACATAAAAATTGTCAGATAAGGCACTGGCCTATTGTTAGTTTCCTGTGAATAAATTTGGCATGCATAAGGTCCTCATCAGGGAAACATACTTCTTATTTCTATCAGTATTGTTTTTTCATAATTTTTTAAGGTTGCAACAACATTCTTTTATAAGCATTGTTTCACTATTAATTACATTAAAGTTTGCAGATTAAAGCAAGTTAAAAGCTCATAATAAAGCATAATTGCAAGAAACATTTTGTCATTCTTGCAAACAATTAAATTGATAAGTTTAAATTCACTATAAAGAAGTCTCTTTGTGATTTGGAGATTAAGGTACACCCGCCTAGGTCTAGTGGAGCCTAAAGTGCAAAGGAATTTGGTCTTTGACCATTCCTGTTTGTTGGCCAAGGTTGATTGAGAAATCAGTAGGAGATTTGGTAAAGCTCTAGGATTTCCAATCTGTGGTTTTGGGAACCAACATTGGGTAAGGAATGTTAGATCGGAAAACATACAAGGACGAGTTTCAAGAATGAGTACTCCTCTACAAGATCTTGGGATCTAATACATATTGAATTATGCAAACCTACCAAGACACAAAGTCTCAAAGATGAAATATATTTTATGTTGCTCAATGATGATTACTCTATGATGACATGGATTACATTTTTAAAAGAAAAATTAGCAGCTCTTAGCAGGTTTAAGATTTGTAAATCTATTGTTGAGAATGAAATGAATGATAAATTCAAATGTCTAATATCTGATAGAGGAGGTGAATTTAATTCAAATGAATTTGAGAAGTTTTGTGAAGATCATGGAATTAGGAGGCATTTGTCTAGTTCTATAACCCCTTAGCAGAATGGGGTAATGGACAAGTATCTACTTCAAAAAGGTTTCAAGAAAGGTACTGTAGATAGAAATATTTATATCAAAGTTGAGAAAGAAAGATTTCTAATATTTCTATATGTTGATGATATCATTTTTGGTGGAGATGATAGAATGTGTAAGAAGTTTGTTGAGGAAATGCAAAAGGAATTTGGCATGTCTATGGTAGTTGAATTATCCTTCTTCCTTGGAGTTCAAATTGCTCAGCTAAATTATGGTATATTTATCTCTCAAGCTAAGTATGTTAAGGAGGTTCTAAAGAAACTTGGTATTGAATACAACAAACCAGTGAGTACTTCTATGGTAACTGGTTGAACATTGAGCAAAAATGATGAGTCATCTTTGGTAGTTCAAATTTTGTATAGATCCATTATAGGAGGACTATTGTATTTAACTGAATCTAGCCTAGACATTATGCATGTGATGTGTTTGGTTTCAAGGTTTCAGGCTGAACCAAGAGAAAATATTGTCAAGGCAGTGAAGAGGATCTTTAAATATTTGAAAGGTACTTCAGACCATGGATTGTGGCATCAAAAGGATAATGACTTTTCTTTAAGTGCATACATTGATGCAGGTTGGGTTGGTTGTGTTGATGACAAAAGAAGCACAAGTGGCAAATCTTTATTTTTAGGAAACTAGTTGGTCTCATGGCTTAGTAAGAAGCTAGACTCAATATCATTATCTACTGCAGAAGCATAATATATTGTTGTTGTATCTTGTTTCACTTAAGTATTGTGATGAAGCAAACCTTGAAGGATGTTGAGGTAATATATGATGAGCCCATTCCTATTGTGTGATAAAACCAGTTCCATCAACATTTCAAAGAATCTAGTAATGCATTCAAGAACCAAGCATATATCTATCTGATATTGCTTTTTGAGAGAGAAGGTTGTAGATCGGGAAGTGAAATTGGAGTATGTGCCTATAGAGGATCAAGTTGCTAACATATTTACAAAGGAAAAATCAAAGGATACATTTGGATATACAAGAAAAAAGTTAGGGGTTGTCACACCTCCTAAATAGATGCATAAACAATGCATCTATTTAGGGTGAGTAATTCAAGATCTACCTTTATCCCTATATTGATGGAAACTGCCACTCAAGGGGAATTGATAGATGGTGGTTGTTGATAGGGGGTGCATATGTAATGATGCGGATTCAAAAAGGGATCCTTTGCCTTTTTCCCTTTTCCCTTGATGTCAAAAGGAGTGAGAGTGTAAATATGTATTGTCATCAATGACAAAGGGGGAGATTGTTGTAGATATGGTATCATCATACTATGTTGTCATTGATGTAAACCCTTAGTGTGTTGTGTTGTCATTGATGCTTGCACTATGCTGAAGTACATTGATGACACTAACATTCATTATTTGATATCATGCCTTGATGAATGTCAACTAACACTAGTTGTGTGGGTAATCATGATGTCATATTAAGATGGGTATTAGAAGCATAAAGATGAGGATTAAAAATATGAAAATGAATTGAACATGATGGTGATGGTCATGAGCATGTTGTAAACTGTTGCTCTATCTCTCTCGTTACTCCTACATAATGAATTGATGTTACAAAGATGTTTAGTCTCCACACATTGCTCAAAGAATGAGTCACAAGAAGTTGTAGTGAAGACTATTTAGGAGAATGCTTTGCATTTCTCCATAGTTACATATATGGGCTTGCAATTTGGAAATTAGATTTTATAAGTTGTGCATGATGTATCTATCTCTTTTTAGGGCATAGAAGTTATCACTATTGCTTGTAATTGTGGCGAACAAAGAGTTTGGTTGTATGTCTAGACTAGTTTGGGCATTGCTCCACATTTCTCTACATTCATGTGCTTTCTCCTGTGGTTTGGTCGATGAGCTCAAGATTATTGTATATGGCCCCAATTCAAGTTTCAGTTACTGATGTGTATTGCAAGTTTTGATTCAACTTTTATATATCTGATTTTGTGTTTTTTGGCTTACTTGGAATGAAGTGTTATGTGTTTGCTTGCTTATGCCAAATTAATTTGGCATGACTATATGAAAGAAGTTAATGGGAATGATGTTAAACATTATTGAAATGTCTCTATATGGTCCAAATATCAGTTTATGATCTCTATGGAGTTGCATATTGTCCGACATTGATATTTTGGGAGATTTGTGACTCTTTGGATGATAGGGCTTTCTTTATCATGTGTGCCATGTATTTGAGTGTTTGCACTGAATTTGAAGGATGTGGGAACTAGGAAGATATTTTTGGGATGAGCTAAGTCTTGATGTGAACAATAATATTTGATTTCTCTTGTTAGATGTGTTGTTGGGCCGACTAGTAAAAGGCTACATGTTTCATCAACATGCTACCTTGTTACCGAATTGGAGTAATTTGCACCGATGCTTGGATGGATGTGTTTGCTTTATAATGAGCGTCAAGGATGTTTTTGGTCCTATTTATCTTCTAGATAGGGCCATGGTGGGTTTCTCTAATCCATAGAGGTGTTTTGGGCCAACCTAATGCATGTTTCATGTTTCTCATTAGTGGTTGGCTTGGAGAAGGATTATTGAAGGTTGCAGAGCATATATTGAAGATCATTTGTTAGAGAGTGGTGTGTTGGGGCGAACATTCAAGGAAAATTAAATGGCATGCTGGAGATAGAGAGCCAAAGGCTACAACATTCATCGAAGTGATTTCAATTTGCTAGAGGCAGGGATCCAATGGTAGATGAAGTGGTGGCAGTGTGCTAGAGGTAGTGATCCAATGGTAATTATATTTGAAATGGTTTCTTCATTGTATATTTCTTGAGGTGGTGAACCTCTTCTATAAGTCTTTATATGTCTAGTGGACTTCAGGGAGTTGCAGCTTCCTTGGGTTGTAGCCCTAAAACAAAGTTGTAAATTTATTTTATTTTTGTGAGGTTGCATTTGGATAGTAACTCCAAGCTAACTCTTCTCACCATGGTTTTTCACCTATGGTATTTTCCGTGTATATCTTGTGTTCTCTTGTGCACTTGTATTGATTTCTTTATCTTTCATTGGTGTCGACTAGTTTAAAGATCTGAATTAATAGTTGGAGAAAAAAATATTAAATTTTAAGGGATACTGATTCAACCATCCTCTTAGTATCTGACGTGTTCAACACAAGAATGGCTTGGCCTAATTTTTGGACATTTTTTATCAAAGCTTTGGTTGGGCCTAGGATTGGATTCCTTTCATGAACAAGTACATGTGTTTGAAATCAGCCATCTCCTTCAACTTGAGCATGAGAGTCTCAAAGGAATAGACATAGTCATGCACCTTGCTAATGTCGTAGCTCATCAAGCTAAGAACAGATCACCCACTTTGATGGTTTGGGAAGTCATTGAATCATACACTAATTTCATGCCAAAAAATATACCCCAAGGGATCTCATCAAGGAGATGTGTATACCATCAGATTAATTTAGAGCCTAGAGCTGAGCCTCCTGCTCAATCTCCTCACAGGCTCTTCGGCCCTATGATGATTGAATTAAAAAGGAAATTATTTGCGCTAACCAAAGAGACTTACATTCATCCCTCATTTTCCCTATCCTTTTCTTACACAAGAAGGATAGATCACTAGGCTATGTGTTGATTATCAGGGTCTCAATAAGATTATAGCCAAGAACCAATATCCTTTGCCTCCTATTGCGAATAGCTTTGATCGATTGACCAAGGCCCTGTTCTTCACAAAAATTTAACTGAGATAGGGGTACTAACAAATCCAATTTGATAAGGGAGATGATGAGAAAACATCCATTACATTGCACAATGGATCTTACAAATTCCTTGTGATCCCCTTTGGTTTGTACAAGGCACCTGCAACATTTTGCACTCTAATGAATATATCATGCCCAAACTTTTGGGCAAAAATGAAACAATAATTATTTTTTTTAAAAACATCCTAAAAGACTAAATGTGCTTAAAGCATGCAATAAATTAAGTCTTGTCTTAACTATGTTTAAACTCTAGAAATCAAAAGAGTTATTTACTATAGTTAAACTAATTATCTAAATCAAGCATGTGAGAATAAACTAAATGCGGAAAATAACTCTCCAAAAGATTCATTGTTATTTCATTAATTAATAAATTAATTTAAACAATAATCCGCAACTAAATTGCCAAGGGAAATTAATACCCTAAATAATCCTTTAAATGCTCCAGGAATTAATTAAATTAATTCTAGCATTTAGACTATTGAAATTTAATAATCAATTGATCTATAAAAATAATGTGTCTCAAATTTGACTAAAGGGTTAAGTAAATTCATAATATAAATTGCCCTATAAAATTTATTTGATGTTGGCCACATAATTAAACCCCTAAGGTCTAAATATTAGCATGTTAATAATACTTATTAATAAAAATAAGCAAGAAGAATTTTAACTTATATATCTTATATATATATACATATATACCTATATGCTTATATATATATATATATATATATATATATACATATAAAAAAGATATTGAAATTAGTTGACTAAAAAAAATAATATACTCTTATAGTTTTTTCCCAAAAATCTATGAGGATACCCTATACAAAATTTGAATAGTGTTTCCCCCCTTTTCATTCACTAAAATATTAAAATAACAAATGAAAACTTAAAACTAAAAGTTATAAAATCAAAACTAACATACTTTTTTTAAAAAACTTATTACTCATGTTTTGCCCTAACCTGAAATTTGGGTTAGGGCTCATGTTATGCAGGTCGGAGGAGAAATGGTGGAGGGCAGAATACATTAATGGCCACGGGTTTTGTCTATGCACAAGCGACGATGACCTCGTAGGGGCTCCCCACAGGGACGGCAACAACCGTGCCTGTGGGTCACAGCCCACAGTGCGGCTACTGCCGCCACTGTGGGGTGCCGCCCATAGGGAACAACCGAAGCCGCCCCCCTGTGGGTTGTGGCCCACAACACGACGGCGGTCGCTTTGCGGACCTTCCCGCAGGGAGCCAAGGGCAGCCCTTTCCTCCCTTTTTTTTATTTAAAATATATATATTTTTTAAAGTTTCGGATTTGGAATAAGCCTATATATATATATATATACTCTTTTTTTTTTTGAATACATTTAATATTCAACATTGAAAATATTACGACAGTCAGATAAAACAACATAATAAATACTTAAAAAAAGTTCATTTCTTCAATAAAAACAAACATCAATCTATTTAGCAAATATAATAGATTTATCTATTTTCCTTTAGAATAAACAAGGCATATAAACATAACAATTTTCTCTTTTTTTTGTAGTGTTAATGTATATATTTCCATTTAACTATAAAAGCATATTTGATACATTTCTTTTGAACAAGGCATATTAGATCTATCTTTATATTTTTTTTAAAACAACAATATGAGCTATCTAGTCTCTCTCTCTCTCTCTCTTTTTTAACTTAGCAATATGAAGATACATTATTCTCATATGTCTAAGACTTATATTTTTCCTAAGAACATTAAGGCATATTGGAATAAATGCATTTCTATTTTATTTCTAATGTCATATAGTTAACTATAGGAAAAGATTAATTTATCTACTTTTATTTTTTGCATTTAAAAAATAAATAAATGACAGAAATAAATAAATTACAACAACATTAAAATAGTCTATAACCACTTAAAAACATTATCATCATTTAAAATGGAGAACTATTATTCTTACTAAAATCTATTTAACCATACTTTGCATTTGGAAATAAATAACTAGGACTAAATGTTTATTTTTATCTTACTAACATTCATGCTTTCCTACTTCATTTATTTCTATTATTTTCAATAAGCATAAAGAGATAGAATGTCCTTTTTATTTTCAAGAAATAAAAGCAATAGAATTTAACTCAAACTATAGAAAACTTAACCCATATATATATATATATATATATATATATATATATATATTTCATTTTGCAATAACAACTTAACAAAAGAATGCATTTCTTAAAAGAATACTTTGAATACAATATGTCAACTTTACAAATGGGTGAAATACCCAACTAGCCTCTCATTTCTATTAAATGAGGACTCAAATAAATAAATACATTTTTATTTGCAACTAAAACAAATAATGATGGTAGCATTTCCCAACTTCTCTTTTCCTTCTTTTCCAAGCAAACCTGCATTTACAAAGTCTTAAGGTTGTGACCATGTAAGCTCACCTCCCAACCTAGGCTTACTAGAAGCCACCCCCGAGCTTGGAGAACCAAGACCTAGACGGGTTACACTCAAGAAATACATAAATAAGCATGGAAAACTCACAACAAACACATTCCCATCCCAAGGCTTAACACCATCACATAATGTGATTTTTTTACATGGGTGGAGGTGGACTAAGCACCTTGAAGAGAAACTGTAAAATAGTAGAACACAAGCCATTTCATGACAACCAAGAACACATCACAAGTCCAACTTGTCCCAACATCCTTATGACCCCCAAGGCATACAAGCCATAATATCTCCCCTTATGACCCCCAAATGCATAAACAATAACTATGCAACAAGGGTCACAAAAAACAAACCCTTGAGGTCACTCTCTTCCAAAGAGAGCCTCTCACTCTAAGGCTGTCATACAACCCTCCACCCCAAGGCCACTCTACCCTCCCAAGGGTGATTTGGCCTTGGATACTCCCAAAACACAAATAAAATACATAACCAAAACAAGTGAAAGCTCACATATATTTCTTCACAATTTAAACACAAAGGAAGAAAACAAACTACATTCAAGAAATCTTTCAAAGCAAAATTGCAACATACAAGGAAAAAGATTGAAGCAACCTTGAATCTGCCAAGGGTTTACAAGGGATAGCTTGGAGAAGAGCAGCCCAAATCCACACTTCTTCCCTTCAACACTTAGCCAAAAAAATTCTATCCTAAACTTGCTTCCAAAATTTCAAGAACTAGTCTCCAAAGATGTAGAGTGGGTGATTACCATCCTAAGTCTCTAACCCTTGCCTAAGAAGGATTCTCTCACTCTTCCCAACCTCTTGGATAGAGTGAGAGCTCACATTGGTTGGTCTTCCCAACCTCTTATAGGTTACTAAAACTGGAAACTGAAAAGGTAAGAGAAAGTGGGGAAGAGAAACTGTCACAAGAAAGGAAGGTTATCTAACCTAGGAGGAACCTTCCAAGTTGGATTTTCGTTCATCTTGGGAAAACCAATTTTTGAAGGGTCAAGTCAGTCACAATGGAGTGGTTACATGCTTAAAAATACCCCTAACCCATAGGTATACCCTATGGACCTTTGGAAAAGCCCCAAAACTAACCCTAGGAGTCCAGTTGACCCCTTAGAAACCCATCTGAAGTTAACCTATGGTTCAAACTTGAGTTGACCACTCCAAAGACTCTCTACCCAAGGCAAATTTGGGACCACACTCAAATATTTGAAAAAGTCTTTGGTTAAAACAATTCCCCTCCAAGAGACATGTCAAAATCAAAACACTATTCAACACATGTATCAAGTGACACAATAAAATACATTACTTAATTTACACATGGAAATTGTCTCTTGTTGGATTTAAACAAATTAATAAATATAATTTAACACACATGCAAACATTTACGTTTACGAATAAAATATGATACATATGGGGTGTTGTCTTTCCAAATAGACAACCCCTGGTTTTACAAATGTACATAGGTCTAGGCTTGATTCTCCATATTGTTTCCATGGTCACATGGATATTTTCCCTACGCATCTCAATTACACATTAGTAATTCCCAAATAGCCTCATATAATATTAAACACATAAATAAGAATACAAATCAATCACTCTGCATACAATTGACATCATACAAATCAATTCACCATATATCCAAAGCAATCCACATAAGCAATTATCATAATCCTCATAAATTTCATCCATTCATAAGATATGCATCACATTTCTAACATCATAATAAAGTCCCGCAAATCAAATAAATAACATACACCATCTCAATGTTATCCTATCCTAGAATCATATAAAATTCTATATCCACAATGCATAGAAATGAAGCATCAATATAACAATGTTATCCAATCCTGGGATCATATAAAGTTCTATATCCATAATGCATAGAAATAAAGCATCCATAATAGTTCCAACATGAAAATCACTAAAATTCTAGGATGGGTCAGGGTAGGGCCTCACATAATAATGTTTTCAGATGGTTTTCGAGAGCTTACTTGATCAATGTGTGGACGTCTATTTAGATGAAATTCTTGTCTATTTCCAAATCCTTGAGGAGTAGAAGGCACACCTCAATGAGGTGTTCCAACTATTGTGTTAGAAGCATATCTATGTGAAGAAGGGAAAATGTTCATTTTCCCAAAGGGAGGTCCAATTTTTGAAGCCACATTATCAAAAATGGTATGATGAAGTTGGAGCTAGAGAAGATGAAAGTGATAGAAAATTGGGATCCACTTAAGTCAATGCACAAGGTTAGGCAATTCCTTAGCCTGGCCACTTGCTAATAATTTTTTGTCTCAGGCTATTTCAAGATATTCGCTCCACTCATGGATCTGCTCAAGAAAGACTGAACTTGTAAATAGTCCCCAAAAATAGCAAGAAGATTTTGAAGCACTAAAGGATAAAATAATTGTTGAGGTAGTCTTAGCACTTCAAATGTATGTAAATCTATACAGGGTGTAGACCAACACCTTAGATTATGCAATTGGTGGGGTCTTAATGAAGGATGGTCACCCTATGGCCTTTGAGTCATGCAAACTCAATGATTGCAAATATAATTATTTGGTCTATAAAAAAGAGATGACCATGGTGATACATTGCTTGAGGGCATAGTAGAATTATCTACTTGGTGTCCAATTTTTGGTGAAAATGGTTAACATCTCTACCACCTATTTAAGACACATGCCAAGCTCACTCTGAAGCAGGTGGACTAGCAAGAGTACTTTTCCAAGTTCAACTTCAAGCTCATATATAATATTGGTCACCACAATGTAGTAGTTGACATGCTCAGTCACAAGGTGCAATTGATCACTCTACAAGAGAAGCTCGGTTTTGGTTTGAGCCAGATTGGTTTGATCGAGCATATTTTGGAGTAAGGGAAGATTGGAACCACACTTGTAAGCATACTAGATCATGAAGCAAATTAAGGAAGGTAGAACATTGGGGTTCCACCTCCAAGATGGATTGTTATTATTCGACAAAATTGGCTCTATATGCCTGGGTGAACTCACAATACTGGTTCCCACTTTTTGACCAACTTTGACACTTAGATGAATATTTTGAAAAAAACCTTCACTTTCTGACACCTATAACTTTTAAATCGTTAAGAATTTGAAGATGATATAAACTAGTGATTTTTAAAATCTTGTTTGTAGATTCTAAATATATTTTTTGCAAATTTGTTTGAATAAAATTTTATTGATTTTTCCATCTCCCTCAAAAAGAAGTTGTTTACAACAAACAACATTTTTTAAGAGTCATGTGTATCCCGAAACGCATAATTTTTTTTCTATAAATGATAAAAACTTAATTCTTTTGAATTTTGGTTTGTAACATCAATACCCAGGACATGCACTTGGTTTGATAGTGATATGTTGAATATTTTTTATTTTATTAATTTTTGAAGTTCGACTAATTATAATTTGGATATAGGTGTACGTTTGAACACATAACTTGTTCTATATATCTCAAAATTCAATTTTTTTTTTTGTTAGAAAGAAAATACCAATACGTAGTGCATAGATATTTTTCAGAATTTTTTTGAATTAGTTTAGTATTTTTCCCAATGCATTGAACAAAGAAGTTCATGTTCGGTGAAAAACCTACATTCATAAGAAATAAAATAAAAATATATTAATGAAATTAAATATATTAAAAGTTATACTATTTGGAAAACTTATAATAAGGACTAAATGATTAAAAAAAAAAAACTTTTAAATGAATTAATTTGACCCCCCAAAAGCTAATGTAAAATTGGTTTTTTATCAGCATTTGATAGATGTAAAGGAGACTCCATTGCAAGTATGATATATAAGTAGAGAGGTTCTATCCAAGAAATTTTGATCTAAGAGGCTTTGATTTAACTCTCTTCAATTAATTACTTCAAATGGGACCTCTTAAAGCTTAAATCATTATATTTTTTTAAAAATGTACGATTTTAGCAAAAATTAGGACGTACCAAAAAGTGGGAACCAACTTTGTGAGTTCACCCGCCTAGATGGAAAAATTTAAGATGAAAGTTAACTTTTGAGTGCCATGACTTGGTGTCTGTCTGGCTTAAGCGAACCATGGCATTGTTGGAGCGGGGATTTTATTGGTTGAACATGTGTTAATATGTGAAGTCATATGTGCACACTTGCTTGAATTATCAGTAGGACAAAATGGTCAACTAGTTACCTGGTGGATTTCTACAACCTCTTTTGGTCCCTATGCGACCATGGGTTAGTGTGAGCATGGATTTCATAACGAAGCTCCCATTGGTTAATGGCTTGTCCAACATTATGGTCATAGTAAACATATTTTCCAAGTATGAAAATTTTAAAGCACATGCCAAGTGCCATGTCAAGATGAATATGTAGCTAAATACTTTTTTCAAAATGTGCTTAAGTAATAGGGCATGCCACTAATTATAATATCAGACTGTTACCCTCAATTTACAAGAACTTTTTGGATTGATCTCTTCAAGATCATTGGAACAAAAATCTTAATATCTACTATCTATCATCTACGGATTGATGACCAAAGTGGATCAACAAAATTTTGGAGGACTATCTATGCCACATTGTGTAGTCAAGTTAGCTCAATTGGCCCAGCTTATTAGATGTGGCTCAAAATAGTTACAATTTGTAGAACTTAGGTGCGAGCTAGTTCTCTCCATTCCAATTGGCTACTGATTAGCAGCTCCTAACTCCATTTACAATGTTGTGTAATTATCTTGGTGAAAGTTTATCTACAACAAACTAATTGTGTGAATGGAATGACCTATTTGATTAGGCTTGTTACCATCTCGCAAAGGTGTCAGATCAAATGATGCGGATCGTAGGCCCTTGTAGTGTAATGTTAGGGAAAAAGTGCTCTTGCAGATGTATTTTTATCATCTCAAGCCTACCAAAGGCTTGAGCACGTCCCTAGTTAGAAGGTTTGATGATTCCTTTGAAGTGGTGTAATGCATTGGAAAAATTCACCTCATGTTCCATGCGACCTAGCTCATGGTTCATAATTCATATAAGGAAGATGCATTAATAAATATTCCAAGTCAAGTCTGAGCTAATATGCTCAATCAACTTGAGCGGTAAGTTACAAAGTTCTTTGCCATGAGAACCCTCGATAATCATAAAATGGCTTATAAGTAATTCTTAGTGGTTTGGGAAGTCAAGGCATGATATGAAGCTACCTAGGAAAGAGTTTAGTCCTTATGGTGGTATGAGGACAAATTGCTTGAATTCCTACAAAGGGGCTCAACTCAGCAAGATTCAACAAGTCACACACTCCCATGTGGAGAGTGAACCAACATATTAGTTGGTCCACAACTTGGAATATTTCACAATGCATCTTCCTTATCTACATATGAGTTGGTGTAGTCACGACAGGAGGGTCCTCAAGAGAACAGTCTGGACCGTGCAATAAGAGTTAACACAACAAAAGAAACAAATGTGATGGAGGCAATGCAAAATAGCCTTAATTATATCATGAAAATCAATTACAATCTGCCGACAACATGTGGGCTCACAAGATTCGGCATGCTGGCCTGATTACATACATGCTCAAATATAATATCTGGGCTCAAGAAAGAATGCGAGCCAACTCTGGATCTCCTCCCCTTATGATTATTCTTATATATGATAAGAATTGATTCACATATGCAAAATTACATTGATTTAGATGATCAAGAATGATCCGCGTTGGCCCAAGATGAACCAAATATTGATGATAAAGATGTAACATGTAAAACAACAAGGTCGACCTCCGCCAAAGAGATCTTTCCGAAAAATACATAGAATGAAGTGTAGACCCAGGGGAAGGTTAGTCACATGCAAAGGAATGTTGGAAACAATGAACTAAAGCACCGCAAGCTATGAAATATATCCGCAATATTCGCCAATAGCAAATAGGTCCAAGCGGTTCTAGTGTTCCAAGCCAGAAATCTATCTCTGATTCCAAAAGAGATAACTTGCCAAAAAAGGATCCAAACATCCCGCGGACTCAGGATAAGGTAGATGAACATGTCCATGAAAAAAATCTATCTCTACAAGATCCGATGAGAAAATGCAAAGAAACACATAAAGAAATGCTAAAACTGCAAAACAGGGAACAAACTTAAAAGAAAATATTTTTGGTTGATGCAAGATTGCCATGAAACATGGATGCTCTTGCATCCAACATCCAGGGTTGTTGAAACAAAAGTGAGTCCCTCACTTTACTGGGTTCAGAGGAAAACCAAGGTGGTCTATCTCTACCTAATAAATCCATGATGAATCTTCAACTGGTCTGCCCTTCCACTTCACAAGATACTCTCTGTATTTGCTCCGGGTGTTGCGCCCAATCCTACTGTCTAAAATGTCTTCAATCTGATCCAGTTCCCTCTGGGATATCTATTTCTCCAAGTCTGCTATACTTTCCTCACTAAATTTTTGGCTCATGATACTGATGTAGATATGCAATGTTGAGTATAGGTGAAATACCCAAAGTATCAGGTAACTCCACTTCATATGCATTTTTGGAACTGAATTTCTTCAAGATCTTACAAGGTCCAAACTTCCTCATCTGCAACTTATTATAGGTTCCAACTGGGAATCTCTCTTTTCTCAGATATACCATCACTTCATCACCAACTTCAAATTCCTTATGTCTCCTCTTCTCATCTACTTTCTCCTTATACTTGTTGTTCATGTCCTCCAAATATTGTTTAACCTGAGTATGCACAGTCTTCAAATTTACTGCAAATGCTTCCACCTATGTACTCCTCTTGTCTTCATTATTGATATCCCTCAACACTAATATACCTCTAGGGTGTGCTCTAGTAACAATCTCAAAAGGTGTTCTTTCGGTACTCATTTTCACTGAATTATAGTAGGCAAACTCTTCTTGTGCAAGGATCAGGTCCCAACTTCTATTTTTCTCTCCAACTAAACATCTCAACAAATTTCCCAAACTTCTATTTACTACTTATGTCTATCCATCAATCTGTGGATGAAAATTATAATTGAATTTTAAGTCTATCTGCATCTTCTTCCAAAGTGTTCTCCAAAAATATCCAAAAAAATTAGTATCTCTGTCAGAAACTATGCTCTTAGGTAATCCATGTAATCTCACCACCTCCTTGAAAAATAGGCCAGTAAAATGCACTGCATTTGTTTTCTTCTTGCAGGGTATGAAATGTGTCATCTTTGAGAATCTATCTACCATATAAAATATAGAATTGTTTCCTCTTTGTGTCTTAGGAAATCCGAGTATGAAATCCATGCTTATGTCCTCCCAAGATCTCTCTGGAACTGTCAAAGGCTTATACAATTCCAACATTCTGACTACTACCTTTTGTAAGTTGACAAATCCTACAACTCTGCATAAATTTCCTGACATTCTTATGAATCTGAGGCCAAAAGTAATTCTCACTAATCAATGCCACTATCTTATCAACACCAAAGTGTCTAGCTAATCCTCCGCTATGCTTCTCCTTTATCACATTCTCCCTCATAGAACTCCTAGGTGTACACAACTGAAATCCTCTAAACAACATCTCATCTTGAATGAAATAGTCCTACTACTTACTTCTATCCACCATAACTGGTTCCCTACAAGCTTTCCAAGGTTCTGCGAAATCCGGGTCATCCTTTTACAAGTTCTTCAATTCCTCAAAACCTAATACCTCCACTCTCATCTCTATCAACAAATTCCTCCTACTCAAAGAATCAACAACTCTATTTGACTTCCCACTTCTATGCTTTAACACAAAGGTATAACTCTACAAGAACTCCATCCATCTCATGCATCTCTAGTTCAACTTACTTTGACTGTTCAAATATGCAAAGCTTGGTGATCAGTATACAACACAAACTCCTTAGGAAACAAATAATGTCTTCACTTCTTCAATGCTTGAATTATGGCATAAAACTATATTATCATACACAAAATATCTTCTTCTTGCATCATTCAACTTCTCATTGAAATAAGCTACTGGTCTACCTTCCTGACTTAACACTGCTCCAATTGCATTCCCACTTGCATCACAATCCACTTGAAATACTTTGCTTAAATCCAGTAAATCCAACATAGGTTTCTTTGTCATCTTCTGCATCAACAATTAAAACTCCTATTTTCTCTTGTTGTCCACTTGAAATCCTTCCTTTCTCCTCTCATTGCTTCCATCATAGGGATACAAATTGAACTGAAATTTCTGATAAACTTATGGTAGAAACTAGACAATCCATGAAATGATCTTACCTCTCCAATGCTTTCTGGTGTAGGCCATTTAACAATTACTCTTATCTTCTCAAGATCCATCTTCAATCCATCCGCAAATATGACAAATCCAAAATAGACTAACTCTTCCTTCATGAAACTGCACTTCTTAATGTTTATCAACAACATTTCTTCTCTTCAAAACTTGTCTCAAATGCAACATATGTTCTTCTTTGCTCTTACTGAATATCAAAATGTCATCCAAATATACAATAACAAACTTACCCAATAATTTCTTCAATACCTTGTTAATCAGCCTCATGAAAGTACTTGGTGTATTAGTCAATCCAAAAGGAATCACCAACCACTCATATAGTCCTTCATTTGTCTTGAATGTTGTCTTCCACTCATCTCCTTCTCTAATGGTATCCACCCTTTAAGTCTATCTTTGTGTAGTACTTCATCAAACAATCCATTATGTCATCCATTCTAGGTAAAGGAAATATATACTTCATCGTGATCATGTTTATTGCTCCAGAGTCAGTACACATCCTCCATTGTCCATCCTTCTTAGGTGCTAACAATGCTAGCACTACACAAGGACTCAAACTTTCTCTGATCAAACCTTTCCTCAACAATTCCTACACTTGTCTATTCAAATACTCATTTTTTTCTTCTATCATCTGGTGTGCTACTTTATTAGACAAACTAGTTTCGAGAATCAGGTCTACGCAATGACCGATATTTCTCACAGGGGGTAATCCATTAGGTACATTGTCTGGAATAATCTCTCCAAATTTTGTCAACAACTCCTTTATCTCCTTTGATTGTTCTCCTTCATGCTTCAACTCTTTAGTCTTCTTAGGAACTATAGAAAAAAATACATTCTCATGTATCATCCCATCAAGGAATCTCCTTCCATCTACCAAATAGATTCTAGCACTTGTACAAACTTAACTCTTCAAAGGCTCCTCCAAGGGAAACAAGGTCTTCTTCATCCCATTTGCAACAATAGTGTATATGTTCTTCCTCCCATCATGTATTGCCTATCTATCAAACTGCCAAGGTCTACCCAACAAGATATGACAAATATCCATAGGCATAATATCACACAAAATTTCATCATGATAAGATCCAATTTTCAATTTTACCAAACATTGTTCACTTACTAGTATCTTATGATCATCCTGAATCCACTCTATCTGATAAGGTTTGGGGTTCTTCAATCTTTCCAACTTCATCTTATTCACCATCTCTTCTTAAACAAGATTATTTGAACTACCACTATTAATAATGACTTTACAACACTTATCAGATACCTTACATCTAGACTTGAATAAATTCCTCTGCAAGGGCTCCTCATCACCAACAATTCTCCATCTTCTAGTTTATTAGCTGATCCGGTAGGGTCTTCTTCAACCAATGTCATTCTTCTAGTGTTCACGTTCTTCTAACATTCAAAAGCATGATGTCCTTCTCCTTCGCACTTAAAGAAGGTTCCTCTAAACACTCTTTTAACTTGTCTTTTGTCTTCTTTTCCATAACCCTCATTCCGGTAACCATCAGGTTCTCTTCTCCAGTAAAATTTTCTATCATCCTTATGGTATGAACTACCATCTCTTCTAACTTCCTTTTATTTATTCTAATTTGTACAAGGTCCTCTTCCTCCAAAAAACCTTCCACCTCTACCTCTTTTCTTTTGCTCATGTCTTTTGTTCAACTTCTCTACTTTCAGGACATATTGATAAGCTTCCTCAACACTCTACAACTTGATTAGATTGAGTTCATCTTGTATTGACATCTGCAACCCATTCAAATACCTAGAAACTTGTTCAATCTCATCATCAGTATGTATGGATCTAATATTCAACTTGTAGAATGCTTCAGTATACTCCTTCACACTAGACTCCTTCTGATTTAGGTTCTGCAACTTCTAGAACATATTTAGTTGATAATCGGCAGACATAAACTTTGATTTCAACTTGTTAACCATCCGCTCCAAAGATTTGATCTTTTCTTTACCTCTTCTCTGTCTATCTACTTGCAAATGTTCCCACCAAAGAGATGCATGACTTTTCAACTTAGTGCAAGAACATCTTACCTTCTTATCTTCAATGGTGCCCTCAAAATCAAATTACTTTTCCATCTTCGTGATCCAATCTAACAATTCATCCTAGTCCAACTTGCCAACATAATATGATGGGGTAAAATATGGTCTGGTATTCGCTCTTGATAATGCTCTTATAAACTTCTCTTCATCTAGATCATTCACCGATGGATTTACTCCTTTCTCTCCAGCCACCTGTTCTTCTTTATCATCACTCACATGTTCAACATGTCAACCTCTCCTCTAGGTAGTTTCAACAACTTCCAACTGGGCTACAATTCCTCTAAACATTTCAATCAAAACAAGGTTTGTATTTCCATGCACTCCACCACCTCTAATATTTCCTCTTCGCACCATCTACACGTCAGTCCTCTACAACTGTAGGCCAGATCCTCAATCTGCCACAACACAATAAAGTCTTTCAGGACTCCACAATCTCTGGAACATAAAATTTTTATTATACCACTTGGTGCAGTCAGGGCAGGAGGGTCCTCAAGAGAACAGTCTGGACCATGCAGCAAGAGTTAACACAATAGAAGCAACACAATATAATGGAGGAAATGCATAATAGCCTTAATTATATCATGAAAATCAATTACAATTTGTCAGCAACATGTGGGCTCACAAGATTTGGCATGTTGGCTTGATTACACACATGCTCAAATACAATATCCGGGCTCGAGCAAGAATGCAAACCAACTCTTTATCTCCTCCCCTTATGATTATTCTTCTATATTCTAAGAACAGATTCACATATGTAAAATTACATTAATTTATATGATCAAGAATGATCTGTGTCGACCCAAGATGAAACAAATGTCGATATACAAGATGTAACATGTAAAACAACAAGGTCAGCCTCCACCAAAGAGATCCTTCTAGAAAATCCATAGAATGAAGTGCGTACCTAAGGGAAGGTTGGCCACATGCCAAGGAATGTTGGAAACAATGAACTAAAGCTCCACAAGCTATGTAAATGATCCACAAGATTCGTCAATACCAAATAGGTCCAAGCGGTTTTGGTGTTCCAAGCCAGAAAACTATCTTAGATTCCAGAAGTGATAAATTATCTAGAAAAAGATCCAAATGTCCTGCAGACTTAGGATAAGGTAGATGAAAATTTCCAAGAACAAAATCCATCTCCACAAGATCTCGTGAGAAAATGCAAAGAAACACAAAAAGAAATGTGGAAACTGCAAAATAGGAAACAAACTGAATAAAAAATGTTTTTGATTGATGCAAGATTGCCATGAACCAGGGATACTCTCACATCATGAGTCCTCAGATGGCTCACATGGAATGAAAGGTGAACTTTTATGTGGGGCAACAAGTTCAATTTATATGCAAGTTTGCCAATGCATTGCACCACTTCAAAGGGACCATCAAACTTTCTAACTAGGGACACACTCAAGCATTTGGTAGGCTTAAATTGAGTAAAATCCATCCACAAGAGGAATTTGTCCCTAACATTGAACTCCAAGGGCCTTCAATCTAGATTTGCATATCTTTTCATCCAATCAAATGCCTTGGAAAAATGATAACAAGCCAAATCGACTTGGCCATTCTACTCACACAAGTAGTCTACTACAAATGAATTGGCACCAAAGTAACCATGCAACACTATATATGGAGTCGATTTACTGACCAATAGACAATTTGAATGGCAAGAACTAGATTACACCTGACTTCTACAAATTGAAACTGAACTAAGCTATGTCTAGTAAGTTGGGCCAAATGGACTAATTCAACCATAATAAGTGGCACAAATAGTCCTCCAAAATTATGTTGATTCACTCTGTCTAGTCTTTGGTCTACAAATGATAGCTAGCAGAAATTAAGATTTTTTAACCCATGAGCTTGAAGAGATTAGTCCAAAAATTGATTGTAAACCAAGGTAACGGTCTAATGTGATTCTTAGTGGCACACCCCAATACTTAACCACAGACCAAAACATGTATTTGGTTGTATCTTTAGCTCGACATGGTTCTTAGCATACTATGAAAGTTGCATGCTTAGAAAATTTGTTTACTATGGCTATAATACTAGACAAGTTATTGACCAAGAAGAGCTAGGTTTTGAAATCCATGCTCACAATAGCACATGGTTGCACAAGGACCAAAAGAGGTTGTAACAATCCACTAAGTAATTGGTTCATTGCTTTGTCCTACTGACAAGTCAAATAGGTGCAAACATGATTCTAAATATTTGTGCATGTTTGGCTACTAAAATACCCACTCCAACAATGCCATGGTTCACTTATTCTTGGCCCACACTGAGTCCTAGCACTCAAAAATCAATTCTTGCCTTAAATATGTCTATTTGGACATAGAGGTGATTTATGTGAAGAATTGTAATCCATCTTGGAGGTGGAACCTTCTTGTTCTTCCTTCCTTTAATTGCTTCACAATCTGGTATGCATGGGAGTTTGATTTCAATCTTCCCTTACTCCAAAATATGCTTAGTCAAACTGGCCTATCACAAACCAAAACTAAGTTTCTCTTGTAACATGACCAAATTTGTCTTATGGTTGAGTTTGTCAGCTACTACATTATGGTGACTAGTATTATATATTAGCATAATATTAAGCTCAACAAAGTACTCCTACTAGTGCACCTACTTCAGAGTGAGCTTGGCCTATGTCTTAAAATAAGTGGTGGAGATGTCATCCATTTTCATGACAAATGAGTCACCAAATAGATAATGTTGTCATACCCTCAAGCAATGCATCACCATGATCATGTTTTTTACATGGGCCAATTATTCTATTCTTGATCATTGAGTTTTCACAACTCAAAGGCCATAGGGTGGCCACCCAACACTAAGATCCCACCAATTGTATAATCTAAGGCATCAATCTACACCTTGAATGGCTTGACATACACCGGGAGCACTAAGAGTGGATCAACAACTAATTTCTCCTTTAGTGCTTTAAAAGATTTTGGTTACTTTTGGGACCATTTGCAAACCCAATATTTCTTGAGTAGATCTATGAGTGGAGTAGCTATATTGGAATAGCCTAGGAAAAAAATTCTAAAGTGATTTCCCAAGTCAAGGAATTACCTAACCTTTCACGCTGACTTAAGTGGTTCCCACTCTTGAATCACTTTCACCTTCTTTGGGTCCAGCTTCAACATACCATTTTCGATAATGTAGCCCAAAAACTAGACCTCCCTTAAGGTGAATAAAAATTTATCCTTCTTCACATAGAGTTGATGTTCATGCAATAATTGGAAAACCTCAACAAGGTGTGACTTGTGCTCCACAAGGCATTGTAGTAAATAATGTCATCCAAGTAGATGATAATGCACTGGTCAAGTAAGCTCCTAAAAAACATCATTCATTGGAGTACAGAAGGTCATAGATGCATTGCATAAACCAAAGGGCATCACAAGGAACTCATAAGATCCATTGCATGTCAGAATGGTCATTTTCTCATCATCTTCTCAAGAAACTCCGATATGATAGTACCCCTGTCTCAGGTGGATTTTTGTGAAGAATTAGGCCTCAATCAAAGGATCAAAGTTATCCACAATAAGAGGCAAAGAATACCAGTTCCTGATTGTGAGCTTATTGAGCACCCAATAATCAACTCATAGTTTGAGTGATACATCCTTCTTGTTTTATAAAAAGGAAAAGGGTTATAAAGGGTGAACAAATGGGATGAATGTAACCCGCTTCAGTTAGTTCAAGTAATTAATTTTCCAATTTGGCCATCTCAAGGCCAGAGAACCTGTCAGGAGATCGAGTAGGAGGCCGCACTCTAAGCTCTAAATCAATCTAGCGGTATACTAGAAGGAGCTCTTAGGGTAGATTTTCTGGCATGGCATCTATGTATGCTTCAATGAATTCCTAAACCTCCTCGATACTTGAGCATACTTCAACTATTTGTCTTCATTATAGCCTCCAAGAAGTGTGGCCATGTAGAGTTCTTGGGAATCCTTCCTTGAGGCTCACTTGAAACTTGAGGCAAACACCATCAACTTAGCATTACTCATTTTGATAGTCTTCATTATGCACAATAGGACAATATCCATAAATATCATGTAGTTGAGGTGTGGGGAATTGATCTCACATCCAACAAGTATGAATTCCTAACCAAGGATACAATCAAAGTTGTTCATTTCAATGGCGCAAAAACCTATGGAACCTTGCCAATCTCTTATCCACAATTGAACTCCATGAATGTCTCCAGCAAATTTTTAAGTAGGGGAATTCATTTCCTTCAATTATGTGTGATATTTTGTGACTTTTAGACCAAGGCTACACAGCTTATTCACAGAGATGTAATTAATTATGGATCTCAAATCCACCATTCCCACAACATTTTTCTTTCTGAAGAACACCTCAAAATAGCACAATTCATACAAGGCAAAATTATTTTGGATAGCAATGCATTCCAAAGGTGTCTTAGATTCTAGTACTATGGACAAGAGCCAAATCACTCCCATTTCCAACACCTTCTCTTGTGTCTGGGCTACATTAAACTTCTAATTTTCTAGACACTCTCGAGCCTAGTGGTAGGGACACCCACATATGAAGAAACTCCAATCCTTCCTCTTCTTAGGACCTTTGTTCTTAGCTTCTTTTGAAGTGGAGGTAGATTTCTTATTCTTGTTCCTTTTGTGAAATGGTGCACCCTTCCTCTACTCATTATTTCCCTTATTGAACTTATTCTTAAACCCAAAATCAAACTTGCTTTTGTCATACCCTTTGTCTATCTCCTTCAATTCAAGGAGTCGATCAATCACAACTTTGTCTTGGCCTAAGTTCTAAACATTTTGGTGTCGAAGCTCTAATTAGGCCTGGGACTAGAAACCTTTCATGAGAATGTACATGCATTCAAAATTGGTCAGCTCCTTCAACTCAAGCATGAGTGTTTGGAAGGTGTAGACATAGTCACACACCTTGCCAATGTCTCATAGCTCATCGAGTTGAGCACGAGCCACCGACTATGATTTTTTGGGGCAAAATTATTTTTACAACATAGGCTTCAAATCTTCCTAACTATCGATTAGATTGAAAATGCACCCAACAACCTCATCGACAACCCTTGATCATCACCACAATCAGGCACTATAGATGAGGTAAGAGACAATCTTATTTACTTGCACCTTGTCAAAAAGATCAAGGAGAATTGAGATGTGCTCTTTTGTGTCCTAGAAGAAATTCTTCAGGGTCTTATCATCACACAATCCATCATAAGTTTTAATCTCTACTTATTTTGGGATAGAATGTGACCCTTCTTGGGACAACAATGCATGATGAAGAGTCTATCCTTTAAACAATAGCTTGCACTTATCTTTGATATTTTTGAAATATTCTTTTATTAGTGCATTTTCTTCGTTCTTGTCTTAAATGTGCACCTCAATGCCTCTAGTGCATACTTCCAAATCCATGGATTCAATGGTGGTGAGGCATTACTCAAGGTCTTGGAGCCACTCATGATTTTAGGGGTTTTCACGATTTCAACCTCAACCCTTGAGCACTTTGTCAAACTCATGTGCGTTCTTCACAACCTATTCTTGTGTATCATCCCTAGTGGTAGACATAATGAAACACTCACGAGCTTTTTTACCAACAGTCACGAGGCTACTCACATGACTCAAGGAGTCCCAAGGAGCACACACAATACAAACTATGTTAGGACCCAGAGGCAATTGAGAGGGGGGGGGGCTGAATCAGTTGTCTATTAATTTCAACCCAAATATAACTTAATCAAACTTGATGCATAATACCGATAAACCAAACTTAATGCTGGTTGATAGTTTAATAGTTAATAACAATACTAGTAAAGTTTAATGTATGAAACAAAAAGAGAAATAACATCCACAACACATAACACAAATATTTGTACGTGGAAACCCTGTAAGGGGAAAAACCACGGTGGGAAACCTTACCCACAATCAGATGATACTACTGTAGATAGTATGTGTGTACAAATGGGGTCTGCACATGCAGAAAGGCCAACTGCCTAGAGCTCACTGCTCAATCACAAAATGAGTCACACTGACTACAATTGGATGATTAAATCCAATGATAATGTACTGCTCAAAGTAGAATCTTCAATGCTAGATTCAGTACCGATTAATCTCTGATTGTCTTCTTTAAACCTTCCTTGAATCTTCAAATGATGTCTGCATGAGTAGCTCTGCTTATATTCACATATACCAAATATCACAACCTTATAATACCTTATATTCTCTTCTCACATAATCTCACAAATGAGATCTTACATATATACCAAAACCTAAGACCAAATGTGTAGGTCGGCTCACTAAGAATATTACAATAAAATCAATTACAAATGAATCAATATGTGATACATCATGTTGGCTTAATCCATTTACAATAATAACCAATCAATAAATCATCTCTATAACGTGGCATGCTAATCTGGAATAGATAACACATGTCGGTCCATAACCTAGACCAATTTGCCAGTAACAACAAATATGCCAACTCGATTAGACCAATAACCAAATCTCCAAAACAAGTGTTCAAACCATGTCTTAAACATAACCAAGTGATCTCCAAATGATGACAGATCATCCTCAGTGCCGATGAACAATATAACCTACCGGTGAACCAGATACCGGTGACTGTGCATAAGACACTGAACATGTCGGTGAACATAACCACAGATCTCCAGAAAGATAAGTGTTGATAAGTGTTGACATCAATGACAAAACCAATACAACACATCTATAATACCAACAAACTATGCCTTAACCAATTCATCCCAAGTCACCTCAACAACACAAAGAATGAAAATAGAGAAAACAAATAATGGAACAAATGTATCAATACTAAGAGACATAAGTTTTGGGCCAAAATATTTTTTTGTATCACCAAGATTACAACATATAAAGAACCAACGTCAGGTTGGGCTCCTCTGACCATGCTTGACCTTGCACTACAATTTTTTCCCAAGCAATTCTTAAGCTCTCAATAAAAAATAAACCACCCTCACAAATAATCAATCCCTAAGAAGTTAGATCCAAAGTTGGAGTATAATTCCCATGTTGGCACACTTCTACAACTCACATCAATAATGTCTTCAATACACTTAGCTTTCTCTACCATTCAACACTTCCAACCTTTTACCTCACAAAGTGCACACACTACCCTATTGAATAATTGGCTCCAAAAGGCATGGACCCTTTATTCACAGGCTCAATGTGACTTGCTATGACATATGCTCAACTCAGAGCTCATGGATAAGCTCTACATTGCACCATGAGTAACCTAGCTAGCACGCAAGTGTGATCACATGGCCTAAAATTGGCCTGAGAAGAGTGCACAACTCTAATGATCAGGGAAGAGGTGTCCATGTGTGGAGCATGGCTAGCCTTAACCTCACCTAGCTCATGACATGTTTAATGGGCCTATGTGCCACTTGAACTGGCCAAGTGCCACAATGGGTCGGAGCACCAAACATGGAAGAGTTGGTCATGGGACGTGCTTGGATAGGAGACTTGATTGAGTTGCATACACACATATTAAAACTTGGGTCATTGTGTGCCCAAAATATTACCAGATCAAGTCACATATTTGAGCAATGATCTCACTCCAGAATGTCAAGGTCAATAGACACGTGTCCCCTATATATTCCCCTTCTTAATTCAAGTGACGTCTTGAACATCGGTGCTCAACTCCCATCTTGCATAAGAGCTTCTCCACATGAGAGTGTGTTACTTGTTCACTCTTGTTGAGTTGATTCCCTTCATAGGAACTTGGTGGTGATTTTTCTTGCTACCCTTAACCCTAAGGACTTTGCTAATGCTTCATGTTAGGGAAAGAAAATTTAGCGCCAATTTGAACAATCAACAAGTTTAGGACAAGAAAATACTACAGAGACAAGGCTCTACTTAGCCTTCTTCACTTTGAGCTCTACCTAACTCAAGAGGGTATTCCCAGTTAAGATTAGGATACTAGAGTACATCCAGTAATTCATAATTTCATAATTCAACAAAATGGTAGATATTTCTCAGTTTTGTAAGGGATCCTATTGTGAATAACTAATATATGTCCCTAATCCTGTTACCATCAAAATAACTGAGAAAAAAGACTCATTCAACAATCAATGATGTAAGGGAAACAATGAGCACACATCATAGACACATTCCCTTGCTTATTTGATAGGAAGAAAAAGGAAACAAACAATTTCAATTGATAGAATAATTCGGATACACCTATGGGAAAAACTATAGTCCAATGCCTATCTTTGGGTACAAAGTCAGACTGGAGATGAAAACACACCTGCATCTGTAAATCAAAACTCAAATTAAGGAACATACAATATGCCAATGCCTAACATTAACACAATTCCATTAATCCATCACATTCCCATTCTTGCTAATCCTATAACTTTTTTGTAAATCCATTGTAGTTCACACATAGAATTTAACTCCTTCCTTGGAGGATACCCACAAGAAAACTCACATAGTAATAAAAAATATTATGGTGAACCAATACATCCTTAATATATCAACTCACGTGAATTTAAGAAAGAACGAATGGGAGATAAAAAGTGCAATAAATTTGAAATAAATTTCATTATTTATTGAAATTTATAGTGTACAATATTTCTCTCATCATCTGCAGTATCACTCGCAGAACCCTATCTTAATAGAAGACTAAAGTTACCTATCCCCTCAATGTGTAGTTTTTTGAACCTTTATTTACAGTCTTGGTATTCCTTTTTTAGAAAACAAAGAATGCACAAGCTACATGCTATTTACATGTGGAAATTTTCCCATTTAACACATCATTCAACCCATAAAAGAAAATAGAAACTTCTACAAGACAAGAAAAATATATGTGCGTCCAAAATCATTTTGTTGTAGCTTAATCGTCTTTGAGCCATAGCACCATTGTATTGTAGATGTATCCAAATGGAGGCACACATTGCACCATTCTAACCAGCAAAAGAATGCAATAGCCTTGAAGAGGTGTCCCATGAGAAAAGAAGTTGAACATCCCCAAAACTAGAGGAGGAGCTCACAGTCCTAGACTAGTAGGAATGAAAATGGAAAGAGCAACTCACAAGTGAATCTTGTGAATAGAGGAAGGCTCACAACTTCGATAACCTTGCAGCATCATACCAAAGTTGCATCTGAACCATCCACCTCACCCAGTTTCCCTTTTCCACTCCTCTTCTATTGCCTCTGTGTCTCTCAATAGTGAAGGGGAAAATATGGATAACCCTTGAAAGACTCCTTGCGACGCAAAAGGCCTTTCAATACCCCCCTAGTTATCCAGCTCCTTTTCAAGACCCCCCTTGTTATACAACAATTCAATGACATATTTTCCACCCGGTGTCATAAAATCTACACATGATGAAAGCACAATAATGCTATCTCATTTCTGAAACTATTTCCAGACACACTTGCAAATTAGTCTCCATTATCTCTATTGGTCGAAATAAAAGTCTATTAAATTTATAAGAATACTTGGGAATTCTAAAAATAGCCCATCCTGTGCTATTCCCACATGCAAACTGTCTTTTAGGTCTTATTCTTTTAAAATTTCACTCATCTTGCCAACTACCAATTCAGAAGATCCGTACGCATGCAACCTATTCCATCGCCACTTTGGAATCCCTATGCCTAAGGCTAGCATAGACATTTCAATTACTTCTCTCAGTTTTATCCTGAAGAAGCGATCCTGCCACAATTTTGTTGTCTTTATGTCACAGATTTTGTATCTTGAATCTCTTCATCTTCCCTCTTAATCACAGGTTCAACACTTGATTGGACGTTTAGCTTTTATATCTGTCCATCCTTATGACAACTATTCAAATCACAAGGAACATGCCTTTTCTCAAGACTCACTAAAACTTCATTATCTACTTCGTTGAGCACCAAGCTTGTAATTTTGAACTTCAACCGTTAATGCAATCCATGCAATTTGATCAAACTTTTGGGCTAACTTTGTAATCCACATGGAAATCTATTATACGTCTGACATGCCATGTTTTTATTTTGAACAATCATAAGAGACCTACAACATGCCCATGAACTCTCAATCCTCTTCTATATTTATTCTACGGAGGTGCGGGATATACATTTGTTTGGTTTGCCATCACCCGCAAGCCCGCTAATTTTCTCAATGCTAACAAGACACACACGCAAGGTTGCGGGGTATATGGCCCCAATTCATCTTCATGCACTTTATCCATTTTGCAAGCCCGCAAACTCTGTCTCCTTGTGTCACAATATTTTGTGGGAGTGCGGAGTATCAAAGTCTTCTTAACTGCTTTCACACATCATGAGTCCCTTCTCCCCACATTCCCGCGTCCTTCTAATTTCACCTACTTTACAACCTACGGGATTGCAGAATACACATTCTGACCATTCTGCCCACTCGTAACCCAAGTTTGAATTTTGTAAAGCATCTTGTAGGGATGTGAGATCCATCTGGAAACCTACCAATGTGTATCTTGCAAGATTGCAAAACAAAAATCATCAATTATGACTACTTTGTGGGGGTGCGGGGTTCTTTTAACAAGTAATTTACTATAGGCATCTACAGGCCAGGAGAACTAGTACACTCTGGCTAACACAGTGCAAGGATGTGGGGTCAACCACTAACTTGCCAAAGATGCAGCTCACGAGCCGGCAATGTGAATAGTGGATCACAAAAGAAATCTTTGGGGAAGTGGGACAATGAGACTTAAAGCACAAAAAATGATCACGTGCAACTTAGAATGAGGGTTTGAGGGGTCGTGAGAATCTATGCTAGGGGATACATTACAAAGGGAACCTAAAAAAACATTAAAGACCAAAAAAAAAAACCCTTTGTAGTCAAATGGAAATAAAAACCCAACTCTCGGATCAATTGACAAATTCTTTTGGTCGAAGAAAGCAGAATGCAAAAAAAAATTGTAGTCCCAATAGTTGTCAAGTGCTTTGTCCTCATAGCAGCATAAGGACGTGGCTCTTTTTGAGGTATCTTCCTCTCGTGGTTAGCCCTCCCAAACCACTAAGAATTCTTCATAAGAAATTTTACCATAGCCATAGGTTCACATCACAATGACCTCTACAACTTGCTACTTGGGTTGATCCAACATATTATTTGGGCTGCAACTTGGAATATTTCTCAATGCATCTTCCTTATCCATACTATGAACCCTCAGTTGGCTCACATGGAAAATGGGTTGAACTTTTATTTGGAGTAGTAGGTTCAACTTATATGAAACTTTTCCAATGTGTTGCACCACTTCAAAGGGACCATTGAACCTTCTGACCAAGGACATGCTCAAGCCTTTAGGAGGCCTGAACTGATTAAGATCCATCTACAAGAGAACTTTGACCCTGACAATAAACTCCAAGGGCCTGTGATCCACATTTGCATATCTTTTCATTTGAGCAGATTCCTTAATGAGATGGTAACAAGCCAAATAAAATCCGTCATTCCACTCACGCAAATAGTCTATTTCAGATGAAATCACACCAAGGTAACCACACAACATCATTGTTTTTGTTAGGGGTTTTTTGACCAATAGCTCATTGGAATGGTGAGAATTGGTTCACACCTAACTTCTACAAATTGTAATTGAAATGAGTTGCATCTAGTAAGTTGGGCCAGTTGGACTAATTCGACAACACATGGTGGCGCAAATAGTCCTCCAAAATCCTATCAATTCACTTCATCTAGCAGTCAGTTTATGGATAACAGCTAGTAGACATTAAGATTTTCTTGCCCATGAGATTGAAGAGCTCAGTCCAAAAATTTCATGTAAACTGAGGGTCATGGTATAATATGATGCTTAGTGGCACACCCTAGTACTTAACCACATTTGAAAAAAAGTATTTGACTGCATCTTCATCTCAACATGGCAATTGGCATTGCATGAAAGTTGCATACTTGGAAAATATGTCTACTATGACCATAATGTTGGACAAAACATTGACCAGGGGGAGCTGAATTATGAAATCCATGCCAACATTATCCCATGGCTACACATGACTAGAAGAATTTGCTGAAATCCACCAAGTTACAAGTTCATCACTTTATCCTACTACAAGTCAACAAGGTGTGCATGTAAGATTCCACATATTTGCTCATGTTCGGCTGGTAAAATCTCTAGTCCAATAATGCCATTGTTTGCTTCTACTTTGGGTGAAAGACCCACATTGAATGGTGGCATTCAAAAATTAACTATCACCTTAAATCTTTCCATTTGGTCACATAGAGGTAATTTTGTGTTAATAACAACAATCCATCTTGGAGGTAGAACTTCATTGTCATACTTGTTATCTATTTTTTGAGTTTCACACTAAAAATAGCCTCATGGTAAATTTTAGAGGAGTCTTAGATGATAAGGGGGTCAAGTTATCCTAGTGAATGTCTTTGTTTTAACTTTGTGAGTAGAAACCAATAGAAAAAAATTTATGGTTAATATTTTAGAAAAGCAATGCAAAAAAGAAAGACTTGTGTTTAGCTCCACATAACATTTAGTCAATGAAATTTTTTTTATAGCTTCTCTTATTGCAAAGGTTTTTAGGTTTTCTATGAGTTTTGTATGGACTTTTTTATGCCTTTTCTCTTTCACCATGGACATGGAGATCTCTGTGAAGCAAATTTCATGCAAAGATTTTCATGGCCCATTGTCCCACCAAGGAATAGTCTTCAACGACATGTAAAGATGTGAACAAATAGAAATGCAGTCACTATAGTTTAGAAAGTAGTCAAAGATCAAGTTATCCTGAAGATATGCAGAGAGATAGGGTTTTGAAGCCCTATTTTTATATAAAAAAAGAAGGTTCTCAGATGATAATATCGCTCAAGTAATGGTCACTGTTATAGATTGAAGGCTCAAATAAAGGAGGAGTCTCTTGTTATATATTTCTATTGTGGTGTCATTGTTAGTTATATCACTATACGTGTTTAGGGAGATTGTTTATTTGAGTATGAGCAACTGTTCATTAGCCATGCAAGATCTTCTCTAGACTAGGTTACTATAGTCATATGGGTGTACAATAGTCTTAAAGAAAGAAATGATAATGCCAGATTTATACACAAAAAATGTGCAGTCACGTCCAAGAGTCTACATACATCGCAATGGCATTCCATGAAAGGCATCAATGACTTTGTAAGTATATTAATGGACAACATCTTAGTCATAAAGTACCGTGGAATATCATTCACCACAATGATATGAGAAAGAGTAATTATAAAAAAGAAGGGTAAAAGCATAAGGCACCTAATGGCAGAGGACCCTTGAGAAAGAACTAATTGGTAGATGAAGAATAGAAAAGGCAATCATTCTCTCTTAAGGCATAAGGAATATTCTATGAATACTGTCAACAAAGAAAATCAAAACAAAAATAACATTAAGACTATCAAAGATAGTAAATATATAATCATAGAAAACAACCATTAAAGAGTCAAAGGCACATTGAGTGGCAGCAATAATATGCTTAAGTAACACATCCTAGGTCAAGAGGAGCTGAACACTGCCAAAACAATTTTAAGTTAGGCAAGATAGAAAGAACAATCAATAGAGATAGGGGGTTTGAAACTATTTAAATGGTTGTATATCTCTTCATGAAGACTCCCATCCACAAAGGAAAAATAGTAAACAAAAGAGCGAGTCTGAGACCAAAGATAGTGAATTTTGAAGGAGGATAGCTAATAATGCCTATATCACATTGAGGACAATAAGGTATGACTATCTTATCAAAAGATAGGGAGGAATTATTTTTTAGAGCAGAAACAATATAAATAGGTCAGTTATAATAGTGAAAGCATATAAGGCATGTCAAAATATCACAATTTCGTCACAAGGAAAATGTTGACATAAAGCATGTATCACAGTCATATATTTTAAAAAGAAGTAAGGGTTTGGTGGCAATAAAAATAGTACTCATGGAGAAAGATTCAACAGTAATGGATACTAATTGTGGTGTTATAGAATGGAAGCCCATAGTGTTCTTTTCAATAATAAAGTGGAAATACATTATGTTTGTTCACTATATAATATATAATAACAGAGAATAAAGAACAATGAGATCCAAAAAAACAACCAAATATAGTCCAAGGAAGATCTTATAGCAGTAGTGTCATTAGACCAAATAATAGTCACAAAGATTGAAATGGAAACTACCAATCTACAAAAACATAGTGAGAGATCTTTTGATAGCTTTTGATGCATAAAGGTCATCACAACTTCAACCACAAAAGACAATCTAGTTGTTGGAATTGCATCAAGATTGCATTAATGAAGTATAGTGTTGTCATTGATGTCAATAGTAACCGATAATTTTGTAATGCAACTGATAGTAGAGCAGTGATGAAAATCGATATTGGTATTTAAAGTAGAGAGATCAACCAGTAACCCTAACCTGTTGATATGTCGAACCCTAACCGATGGAGCTTGGTGAATCGGTTGTGTTGTTCTATGATCGAATGGTGATCGGAGATGGAGATGCCATGTATGCATGATGCACGTGATGAGTTTAAAAGTGGTTTTGACGCGTAGAGATAACTATTTTATCTTGGGAATGAACAAATGCATAGCATGAAGTGAATAATATGTGATGAGTTACATGATCCAATGTGCGATGATCCAGGAGTGGTCGAAGTTGTCTTGAACAATGTGCAACTGATTGCTATGTAATCCAATGGTCATGTTTGAACCAATATGTTTGTAATCTCTATGAGATCTTAGGTTTTGTGATGTGTTACCAACCTATTGTATTTGTTTTTAAGGTTGATGAGTTGTTTGTAATTATGTTGGTAATTTGGTTAAGTGTGGTAGTGTGATTGATTGCCGAACTAGAAGGAGTATCTGCAGAATGTTTTGAAGGCAGATAGGAGCATAAAAGGATCTAACTAAGAAAGATAGTTCTATCACGAGATCAACAAAGACCATGTTGTTCTCTAACCATTACAACAGTTAAATCTCTTAACCAGGTAAGCTTAACAGGCTTGGCACTTTCTAAATCCTCTAACCAGGTGATCCATTAGCTTGGATTTGAAATCCTCTATTGACGTTACTCCTAACAAGGTATTGCCTTTAATAGGGTATTGTAGTCAATCCCTTAACCGAGTGATCGTTAATCGGATCCGTTCCTAACAGGACATTTTTGTAAAGCTTCTAACAAGGCTTGGCTCCTAACAAGGTGAACTTCAGAAGAGTTCAAAATACTTGTGGGTATTCATCCCCACCATGGTTTTTCCCATTTGGGTTTCCACATCAAAAATCATTGTGTCAAGTGGTGAATGATTTTGTGGTTATATGTTTTGATATGGTTAATATGTTTAATTGGTAAAGCCACTTAGATATAATTAGATGACTGAAAGTGATCTGAAATGAGCTATTACTAATGTTAGTAAAGTGGTTTGATGTTTTGGTTAAATGGTATGTGAGTTTCAGTTCTGTTACATGTTATATTGATGTTCTAGTAAACTGGTAAACTTGACAGTGCAGTTGCAGTTTTTGGTACAGTGTCTAAACCAGTTGGTTCAGTGATTGATTTATTATTCAGGTTTAAGTTTGGTGAAAGTTTAGTTTATTTTATATCTACTAATTCACCCCCCCTCTCAGTAGTTGACCGGATCTTTATTGATTCATCATATTATCAATTGGTATCAGAGCATTTCAGGTCCTCTTGTGTTTAAGCCTAACAACTTGAGGCAAAGATCTAGGAGAAAATGATGAAGAAAGAAGGTCTGAAGTTCAATAGGGAAAACTACATAATCTGGAGTGATGGGATGAAAATCTATATCAAAAGCTTAGGAAGTCAATATTGGGAACATGTTACTAAATATAACTTGTCTAGTGGGATTTTGTCAGATGATCAAAAGAAGGAGCAACAGGAGAATAATCAAGCATTGGAGACCATTATCAGTTCCTTGTTCGATTCTGAGTATGTTGATGTCCATGGTTTGGAGACTAATTTTGAAGTGTGGAAGAAACTTGAGGATATCTATAGCGGTGATGAGAATGTGAAGATTACCAAAGAGGAGAGTTTGAGAGGTAAATTTGATGATATGCGGATGGATGAAGGAGAGAATAGTCGACAATATGGTCAGAGGATCAAGGAGACAGTTAGTGAGATCAAAAGTGTTGGTGGTACAGTGGAGGATACCATAGTGGTTAGCAAGGTGTTGAGAACCCTTCTACCAGTCTATGCTATTCGAGTTGCATCCATTCAAGAACTCAAGTCTATTGATAAATCAAAGGTAACTCTTGAATCCATCATTGGTAAATTAACTGCATTTGAATTAAATAGTTTTGATGGAAGTGTTCAGAGATCGTAACCTGTATTTAGAGCCTCAGTTTCAAACCCACCGATAAGGAAAAGCAGAGAAGCTAGTTACAGTCATGAGTCTAGATCCAGCAGAGAGGTTGATGATGAAGACAATCTGATTGAGCTTGAAGCATTGTTGGCCAAGCAGTTACCTAGAGGTATCGGTAAGTACAGAGGTAAATTAGCTTTGAAGTGCTTTGCATATAACCGGATTGGGCATATTGTTGCTAACTGTCTAAATGGAGATAATGAGCAAAAACGTGAGAAGAATAAGAAGTACAAAGGCAAAGGTAAAAGAGATTGTCTCATTGCAGTGGATGGAGGAATTACAGATGAGGAATATGAAGAAGATGCAAATAAGGACATTGTCTATGTTTCCATTAAAGAAGAGACATCAAATCAGAAGGCATTAGTCTCTCACATTGATAGTTCTAATGATTGGATTATAGACAGTGGTTGTTCACACCACATGACTAGTGAGTGGAGTAAATTTCTTACTTTGAAGGAATTTGATGGAGGTGTTGTGAGATTTGGGAATGACTCACCTTGCATGGTAAAATGAAAGGGAACCATCTCTTTGAATGGAAAGAGCGGTGTAGATGATGTCTACTGGGTTGAAGGACTGAAACACAATCTTTTGAGTGTTGCTCAACTCAATGACAGAGGTTATCCACTAGAATTCAAGAATGGGATGTTCAAAATCTATGGAAGTAAAGGTGAACTAATTGCAACCGGCAAGTAGACAAAAGGTAACTTGTTTCATTTAATTTCTAAAGTCAACAATTGTTTAATTGCAAAAGTAGAAGATAGTTGGCTTTGGCATCAGAGATTCTGTCATGTAAATTTTGATAACATTATAAAAATTAGTAAGTCCAAATCAGTAAGAGGTTTGTGTCAGTTGGACAAACAGGTGAATGCTCCATGTAAGGAATGTCAGTTAGGGAAGATGGCATCCTCAACTTTCAAGAGAAAATCTTTCTCAGCTGAACATTTGCTAGATTTGGTTCATACTGACCTTTGTGGACCAATAAGGACTAGGAGTATTCAAGGTGATTGGTATTTTATGATCTTTACTGATGATTGGTCAAGAATGATGTGGCTCACATTCTTGAAGGATAAAATAGAAGCCTTTAGCAAGTTTAAGGCATTCAGAGCCTTAGTTGAAAAAGAAAGTGGAAGAAAGCTTAAGTGCTTAAGAACTAATCAAGGTGGTGAATTTACTTCAGAGGAATTCACTAGATACTGTGAAGACAATAGAAATAAAAGGCATCTTTCTGCACGTAGGACACAATAGCAGAATGGTATTGTAGAAAGGAACAATCGGTCAATTGATGAAGCTGCAAGGACTATGCTAATACAAGGAGGTGTGGCTAAGATATTATGGAGAGAAGTTGTCGGCACAACTGTCTACACAATAAACCAGATATTGGTTAAAAGAGGTAAGGATAAAACTCCTTATGAATGTTGGTATGGTAGATAACCTAATGTCAGTTACTTTAATATTTTTGGTAGCAGATGTTTTATCAAGAGAGGTGACTATGTTGGTAAGTTTGATGCTAAGAGTGATGAAGGCATATTTCTTGGTTACTCCACCAAGAGCAAAGCCTACAAGTGTTACAATAACCGGACAAAGAAGATCATTAAAAAGTGCTAATGTCTGAGTGGATGAGTTTCCTAAAGATTCGAGAGAAATCAGTAAGGAGAAGGAGGAAGATGAACCTTACATTCTAGTTTTGGAGCCAAAAATGGTGAAGCCAGAAGTTGGTGAAATGAATATTGTAGCACTAGTTCAACCAGAATAGGTAGATTCTGTAAAAGATGAAGAAAGTGAAGAAGAAGAACCTGAAGACCATGATCATATTATTCTAAGGTATGTTAGACTCAATCATAATCTTGATCAAATTATTGGAGATAAAGATGTTGGTGTGTTAACTAGAAGAAGAATAAGAAATAATTCTTGTATGATCTCCACTATTGAGCCTAGAACAACAAAGGAATCTTTTGGAGATGATCATTGGATCAAGGCTATGGAAGAAGAACTTGACCAAATTGAGAAGAACAATACTTGGTCATTGTTACCCAGACCAGAGAACAAGAATGTAATATGTACAAAATGGGTATTCAAGAATAAACTGAATGAGGACGGAGTAGTGGTAAAAAATAAAGCCAGACTGGTATGCAAAGGATATGCACAAGAAGAAGGTGAAGACTATGGTGAGACATTTGCACCAGTTGCAAGATTGGAAGGAGTTAGGACTCTACTTGCATTTGCAACATATAGAAGATTCAAAGTATATTAGATGGATGTGAAGTCGATATTTCTAAATGGAATATTGGAAGAGGAAGTCTACATTGAACAACTAGATGGTTATTCTTTGACTGAAGCAAAGGATATGGTGTGAAAACTACACAAGGAACTATATGGTTTGAAGAAAGCACCTAGGGCATGGCATGAAAGACTACATTCTCACTTGGTGAAGATAGGTTTTTAGAGAACCGGTGAAGACAACAATATATATCTCAAGACTGAAGGAGATAAGATACTGGTTAGTGAGGTATTTGTGGATGATATCATTTTTGGAGGCAATGATGACATGTGTGATGACTTTTCTAATGAGATGAAAAGTGAATTTGAGATGTCTCTGGTAGGAGAGATAAAATTCTGTATAGGTTTGCAAATTCAAGAGATGAAGAATGGTATTTTTATCACACAATCCAAATATGTGAAAGAGGTATTGAAGACTTTTGGAATGGGAGATAGTAAACTAGTTGGAACACCAATGGTTACAGGTTGTAAATTATCTAAGGAGGATGATTTTGCATTAGTGAATGAAAAGGAGTACAGGTCAATGATAGGCAAACTGCATTATGTTGTCCACAACAGACCATAAATTGCTCATGCAGTTGGATATTTGTCAGATTTCAGAAAAGTCCTAAGGAGACACACATGGTAGAAACTAAAAGAATATTCAGATATCTGAAAGGCACAATTGATTATGGATTATGGTATCCATATGCAAGTAAATTTGATTTGAAATTCTATACAGATGCAGACTAGGCAGGTAATTTTGATGACAAGAAGAGTACACCGGAGGAGCATTCTTTCTTGGAGGAAGGCTTGTATCTTGGAGCAGTAAGAAGAAAAGTTGTATATCACAATCAACTGCTAAAGCTGAATATGTTGCATCATATATGAATTGTACCCATACAATCTGGATGAAGCACATTCTGGAAGGTTTCAAGTTGAAAATTTCCAAACCGGTTAGGATTTTCTGTGATAACACCAGTGCAATAAACACTTCAAAGAACCGGGTGTTTCATGCAAGAACCAAGCATATTGAGATGAAGTATCATTTCTTGAGAGAGAAAGTGCAGAGTAAATATGTGTCACTGGAGCAAGTATCTACTAAGGAACAACTAGTGGATATCTTTACTAAACATCTGCTTAAGGATACTTTTGAGTATCTTAGAGGTCAACTAGGGGTTGTACCCCTACATGAGGTCAATTATGACAATGTGGAAGACATTATTCTCAGAGCTTACTGAAAATCTTGAAGCAGGATTGGTGTAGAGTGGAGCTATTCCACAAGGGGAGCAACAAGTTGTAGATCATTGTTGCAAATCAGTGAAGCATGGAATGGTTAACCAATTGTTATTGGTATTCACTTTGGCATTACTATCAAAGGGGGATAAGAACTGTATGATTGATGAGGAGAAGAACTGTATATGATTGATAGCTAGTTACTAGCTGAAGACATGGATATATAGTTGAAGGAGAGTACTTGGAAAATGTAAACCAAGATTCCTATACCTGTGTATGTGCATTACTCTCAATCATCACAATAAAAAAGGTATTGATATTTGTATTTCCATCAATGCCAAAAGGGGAGATCTCATTCCAATTGCATTTGGATTCTCAATAATGAAACACATTAAGAGCGACAAATAGGAGACAATTTTTGGAGCAATTATAATAGAAAGATCAGAGCAATCTAGAAAGACAATATTGAATGCACTATAAACAAAGGTTTTTGATCAGTTAATAAGCACTCTATCATCATAGTGATAGGACATCATGCACAAATAGGTTAGGGAAAAAGTATAAGTGTGCAATCGAGATATAAGTTAGAGGTTAATGTGATTGTGTCCTCATTGAGAAAATTCCAGAACATCATCAAATATGCTATCACTGTTAATAGTTTTTATGAAAATCAAAATCAAGAGTAGTGCCTTTATGATAGTTATGTTAAGAGTGCAATTATGAATAAACCCCTACACCTTAAATTGCAAGTCTTTTCAAGTTCAAATGCCAGTTTTAGCTTGAGTTTCAAGATAACAATTCAAAGGAGTTCATTCAAATAGTTCATACATTAGCACAAGAGGTGGAGTCTCATAATGAAACCATCAGTTGAAGGCCTACGAACAAGGAATTTAGAGAAAATGAGGTAGTTATACCCCAACTAGAGACACCACATGGGTTAGCCACCACATGAGACAAATTTTTAAGCAATTAACAATCAATTTGCATTAGTTACATAGCCTCTTGTGCATGCCTTTTCACCAAATATAACCCCAAACAACTTGATCATGCAAGATGGAGCAACTTTCAAGGTGGAAGTAGTCAGTTCAAGTTGAGTTCAAAGATGAAGAGGTGGAGTTCAATATTGTACCTATCAATCAATAAAGAAGAAAGCTTCTTTTCTATAAGTTTGATTCTATTCTTCATTCTTCTCAAGTTCTTTCTTTTCCTCTAGCATTCTGAACAAGGAAAGGCATTGTAACTTAGCATATTTTGACATTATTACAATTTGTAGCAGCAAAAAACTCCTCTTATATTCAATAGAGTAATTTGATCCTATTCAGAATATCTTGCCTTTATTATGTGTTGATGAATAATTTGATGTGTTTATTGTAATTGGGTCATTTCTATCCTCTAAACTTGTCCTGTTCAAACCTTAATAATGCAAGACTGATATGTGAATTCGAGTTGTAAGTTGTGTTACATTGTCCATAAACAAATGTAGTTGTAAAAATCTATTTTTCCTTCAGACAAATATTAAAACAACACCTTCTTATAAAGTAATTGTGAGTTTCATATCATTTCTTTTGAATTGTGAATGACTTTAAGTGTTAAAGGATCTTTTGTGAGTTAACTTCTTTATTTCAGACTTTAAATTTGGTGCATCACCTCTTGTTAACAATAAGATTTCGTTATCAATACTCTCTATCCCTTTTCCCAATCAAGTTAGTAGTCTTAGGAGGTTTCAAAACAAGAACCAACCCATAATCTAGAGATTAATCTTCACAATAGGCAACCCACATGCCTAAAGATCATTCCATGTTGCACGAGATTACTAAACTTTTCAAGTTTGGCATAGGGTGCAAATCCTTGTGTAGACGTATAAAAATGACCATATTCCTAAATGAATATTTTATGTTCATTTCTCTATTTAATTAAATCCAATTTAATTAAAGTGCCCGCATTCCTCTATTTAATTAAGTAAATTATTCAATTTATTTAAATTAAATTCACTATACCCATTTAATGAATAAATCATTTTATTCAATTAAATTCCCCCTATCCACTTTTAATTAAATTCAAATTTAATTAAATAGTTATCCTAAATTGAATAAATCTAATTTATTTAATTTCCTCAAATTACAACCAAATTGAATAAATCATTTAATTCAATTAAATCCTATTATCCCTCCATCCACTTGCAAAATCCTACATCTCCCACTTGCCTTCCTAAACCCCTTTCTAATCCCTTCTAGACTCTTCTAATCGCTTCTAATTAGCCTAACCCATCTTCTAAACTTTGTCACATCCCTAAGCAAGGGGAAGTCACTTCTTAATTCCTCAAAGTCTTTGATAACCATTAAAGGCTTCAAGCCTTCAACCACTTAATTCCTCAAAGTCTTTGATAACCATTAAAGGCTTCAAGCCTTCAACCACTTAATTCCCCAAAGTCTTCATAACCATTAATGGTTAACTCAAACCCTCTTACATGGTTAAAGAATTTCTTTTAACTCAACCTTCATCCAACCCAAGGGTCTCATCAAGCATTTAATGCTTTGACCATGATTATCTCTTAATCATTTGCACAAGGGTTTATCCTTGGATTAACTCTTAATCCAATGGGTAATCTTAAATTAGGCTTGACCCTTACCTTCTAGATAACCCTAAGGTCTTCTCAGGCATTTAATGCCTCCAACCCCTTCTCTCAACCCAACCCTATGTTGACACTTGTCACCATTTCATTGGTGCCAATTACAAACATGGATTCCTAACTTTCAAACTCAACCCTTGATTAACTCTTTCAATCCTGACCATCCATTGCCCTGTTTTTGCTATAAATAGAGCTCTCATTCCTCCATTTTGAATCATCCTCCAAATTTGTAGTATCATACTTATGCTCAAATACATTCAAGCTTTCATATCTCATTGTATGCTCATCATTTTAGCCTCTTTTAAATCAGGAACTAGTTTAAATATGCATGTTTAGAATACTTTCTTTATCATTTAGCTCAATCATAGACTAATATATCATGTTAGGATAGTACTCATACTAACCTTGTCATCTTATCATCTAGTTTATTGCATTTTAGGATCATGCATAGCTTAGGATGCATTTCATTCTAAAATCTATCAAAAACATCCCTCGTTCTTGCATTTGCCATCCCTAAACCATTTTGCTCAGTGATATGAGAACAAAAATATTGGTTTGAGGGACATTGTAAGATAGAGAACCATGGGACCAACCTTGGGAAGCTGAGTAATACTTCATTACTCCATAGCTTGCACCAAGAAGTCTTGTGTGTGTGTGTGGACAAGTCTTTTGGAATATTTTCACATATTGAGTTCTATCGACCCGCTTTTGCCACATACACCTTGTGATAACAATTTTTGGCACGCTCGATGTGACCATTGGACTATTTTCAGTCTATAAAATCTTCGTTATTGCTATTGTTTTGGTGTGAGAAACAATGATTCCAGCCTTTTGAGGTGACAAACATCATACCTAGCGACTCAATCTCTCTAGTTTGAAGCAAATCTAGTGAATATAGCTTATGAGAATGATACAAACAAGGTCAAGTTCAACTGGTTTTGAGTATTTGCAACTTTCATCACCTAAAAGGAAGGGGAGAGTAGCTAGAAGAGATCTAGACCCTTCTTCATCAAGGAGGAAACAATCATCTCCTCCCAATTTCATATCTTCAGCCTCAAGTGCTCCAACTTCAATACCCAGTAGCTCAAATCTACGTGTAAATCCTCTAAGGAACTAAATAGTGAATCCTCGGACTCATGATAATCCTCCTCCAAGAGTTCAACCTTCCATACCATTTAACTAAGGTATCCCTCTAAATATTGCATAGCATGATGATACACTTGTAGCAGCCCTCAAAAGCCTACCCTATTTCACTGGAGAGGATCAAACCACAGTTGTCAAACACATAAGATACATAGCTTCTTTGTGTGGAGTCCATAATATCATGCAAGAGAATATTGCAGTCGGATTGCTTACAATGTCCTTTAAAGGAAAAGCACTTCAATGGTTCAAGAGCTTGCCTGTAGGCTCTATTGCTAGTTGGGATCAATTGTATGATCCCCTTTGCAAGAAATTTGAAGATAAATAAAACCATCTATCATTGGTAGAGAAAATCAACACCATAAAGAGAGCTCCTCATGATCACATGACAACCTTCGACTTTCGTTTCTAGAAGACTTGGAATAACATACCAGCTACAGTAAGGCGCTCTATCGATCATGCTTTCGTATACTATCTCAAAGCTCTGAATAGTGATATTTTAGTTATGATTCAATCTATGGGTGGTACAACCTTACCATGAGCCTTTGATATCGCTATTAGAGAAGAATATAGCCTAATCCAGGCTGGTTAAATAGCACCAAGGCCCCCAATGCCCATTTTTCTAGAGGTGTAGCCACTTATCCCATTGCAAATACCTTTTATAGATATTGTCCCCCCTACTCCAACTTTAAATTATCAAGTTACATCCTGAATAAAGTTGTCTTGGATCCTTCAAAAGAGTTCCAAGAAATAAAAGGGCTATTAAAATATTTTGATGATAATAATCAGCAGATGCAAAATACTTTGCAAATCTTTAGCAATAAGTTGGTGAATTTTGAAAAGCAATTGGGCCAAAATCTTAGTCCATATCAAGCCCCTTATGAAGCTCCATATCAGCCTAATAGGCCACCTTATCAAGTTGATCCTTCAAGAACCAAAGAACGAACTATAATGCAAGACCTTTGTAGCCCTACAATCCTAATGTTGCTAGCTCTTCGAAAGAGCTTTTACCTATGCAAAACCATGCAGCATAAGATTGTGATTGGTGTTTCCCATTAAACCAATCTCACAATCAGGCCACCCATTAGAATGCAATCCAAGCTCAGACACCTATGGTTCAAAATAATACTATATCTTTTCAAGTTATAAGACATGAAGCTAATGAGGAGCAAGGTAACCTTGATGTTGCCTTAATGAATTGGCAAGGTGAAGAATTTTGTGGGGTTAATCATCCACAAGGATAAAATTATTCCTATGTTCCCGTAGAAGGCAACACAAGGTAAAAAATAGGGCTATAGACATGAGACAACAAGCTGATAAGAGTCAACAACAACTTGATACAAGCCAACAACAAATTAATAAGGGTAAAAATCAGCCTTTTACAAGCCAATAAGGGGTCTCAACCTACTTAGAATATTTAAAATTTTCCAAGGGGTTAGACTATAGCAAGCAAAGAGGTGGTTCTAAAAGTGGTTATCTTAGCGTGGAAGGGTCTGTGCAGAGTGGGGGTGTCTGGGCAATGTGGGGAGCATCAGAGGGGGAAGAGGAGAAGAGAGGCGGGCTACGGGTGGGTTCGGGCTGCGCGGCTCGACCTCCATTCCACGCAGGCAGTGGGCTCCAGCGGGGCTGAGGGCCACGGGTGGACCTCCATCCTGGGTGGGTTGGGGAGGGGTGGAGTTTTGGGGTTTTCTTATTCTTTTAGGCCCCTTTGGGGTATAGGGTGTCACCCACCTCAAGATTTATGATGAGTATTACCGGGGAGGCCTTGAAGGCTCAGTCAGTCATGGATTTTCGTGCTGCAGTGGGATCAAAACCCCCATCATAGAGCATGAAGACATTTAATAATAACCTTTTTTCCTCAGACTCGGGGTCTGGTAGTGCTGGTAGCTCTTGTATTTCAAATATTAATGGTTGCTTGGAGAAATGTAGCAAGAGGCCAAAGATGGTTATTCCTCTTGAGATGATAGTAGAAGACGTCGAATATTTTTCAAAATACTCGATATATTGCAAGTTTTTGGGAATGAGGGTTTCTTTGCAGTTCTTGGAAAACTAGGCGCTAAGGACTTGGGCTTCGGAGGGGGAAATGGAGATTATGCTACTGGTAAATAACTACTTTATGGTTACCTTTAACTGCATGGAGGACCGCAATAGGGTTTTCGAAGGTGGTCCGTATTTTTACAACCAGGTGGGGTTGTTCATCAAACCTTGGCATGCAGTGTTTAACCCCTCGGAGAAACTCCCGAATAGGGTTCCTATGTGGGTCTGTTTACCACATTTTCCTATGGAATGCTATCGGGAAGATGTGCTTTGGATGCTTTCCACTCTGCTTGGGAAGCCAATGGCATCCTCTACGCAAACCCTAGGGAGAAAGGTAATGACCTTTGCGTGTATCTGTGTTGAGATTGATCTTAGTTAACCTTTGCCAGATGCTATAGATATGTGTGGAGGCTCTTATTCTTGGGTTCAACAGTTAGATTATGAGTCTTTACCTTTTCATTGCCGTCTGTGTCATGAGTATGGTCATTTACAACGTAAGTTCCCTAGATATAAATTGATGGTGCACCAACATCACAGTTGGAACCGAGCCAAGATAGGGCTGAAAAAGGGAAAGCTGCTATGTCTATCAAGGTTGGGGGAACTGATGGTTTTGTCCTAGTTAAGACAAAGAACAGGAACCAAGGATAAAAGAGGCCTTTACAGGAGAGATAGGAGGAGGATACCTTTAATATATTTGAGACCTTGGATGACCTTTTCCATTAGGAAGTTAATCTGGGGTTAACCCCATTGGATCAAGGTGTGTTAAGGGGGGCTCCGGAAAGAGTAATTGAGGACCCTATCTAGGCCCTACTAGTGGTTGGAAGCCAACAAATGGAGATGGATCAACCAATAGGGGTTCAGTTGGGACTCACTTCTGGGGTTGAGGTGAATTTGGTTGAGGGGAAGGGATCTCTGATAGCTTTGAAATTGGAACTGGCTGGGGCCAAAAGTAATAAGACCCTCGCTCATCTGGGTTTGCATCAGAAAGATATTAAGAAAAGTGCGTCAGAGAAGAGCTCAAAGGTTGGCAAAAAGAAGGATTTGGACAAGATCAAATTGATGGGGGAGAATTTGGTTGAGTCTGGTTTGGTAAAGACTTTAGACTCTCACTTTTCCAATCCTCCAAAATGATTGTGCTTTCATGGAATGTGAGGGGCTTGAACAATAGCCCTAAACAAAAAGTTGTTTGGGATCTGATTAGGAATAATTCGCCTGATGTCTTATTTCTGCAAGAAACTAAACTTACAGTGGAGAGTATGATGGGTCTGGTGCTGAAGTTGTGGGCTTGAGGAGAGTGTCAATGTGTTGGGGAAGCTGGTTCCTCTAGAGGGGTGGCCTGTCTTTGGAACCCCTTAAGGTTTCACCCTGTCTAGTGGGTTGCCTCTCGATCTTCGTTATTCGGGGTTATCTCTAGTCTCGAGACTAGAGAATTCATTTTGTTTTCTAACATCTATGCCCCTACTGATCTTGAGGGTAAGCAAAACTTATGGCAGGAGACTTCAATGCCATCCTAGAGCTGAGTGAAAAGAAGGGGGGGGGTGATGAGGTTGGAACCCTCTTCTTTTCTTTTTTAGGATAATATTTCCTTGTTGCAACTTATTGACATTAAACCTGGTAATGGCTTGTTCACCTTGAACAATAGGAGGGTGGGAGAGTATTGGATTGCAGAGAGGTTGGATCATTTCCTGGTTTCTAATTTTTGGATAGGTGGGGGGTGGTCCACTAATTCGGAGATTCTTGATTGGAGAGGGTCGGATCATTGGCCCATCAAGCTGGTTTCTTCTTCGGCTCGGGTAGCTCACTCACCAGCATTCAAATTCCAACTTATGGGGCTATGGGATCCTTCTTTGCAAGATGTGGTTGCGGAGTGGTGGAGGAAAGGGAGGCCGGCCTTTGGCACTACCATGTACTCTTTTGCCAAGCAGCTGCAATTTGTTAAGTTTCAGCTCAAACAGTGGAACCAACAGGGCTTCGGGAAGATTTTTCATGCCAAAAAGCTGCTCTAATTGTGCTGAATGGGATCACCAGCAAAATAAGAGAGCAAGGTTTGTCTAAGGACTTTCTCAAGGAGGAAGACAGGGTTGTCAAGGTGGTTCAGGAATGGGAGCTTAGGGAAGAAATTTACTGGAAGTAGAGAGCTCGTATTGATTGGCTAAAGGAGGGGGACAAGAAGACTGCTTTCTTCTTCAACTCAATGAAAGCTAGAAGGCATGGAAATTCCATCCCTGTTCTAGTTAATGACAGAGGTGAACAGTGCTTATCCTTGCAGGAGATATCTAGAGAGGCATCTCAGGTTTTTTGGTCCCTCTTCAGGGAAGACTTATTGGGGGAAACATGGGAGGAGAACCAGGTTCTCTCTTGCATTCCATCTCTTGTCATGGGGGAGATGAATGAGAAGCTTTTGTGTCCTATTTTGTTGCAAGAGCTTGAGAGGATTGTCTTTCACATGAGGAAAGGAAAAGCTCTTGGACCGGACGAGTTCCTAGTAGAATTCTTTCAAGAATTATGGGATGTTGTCAAGCTGTATTTACTAGAGGTTGTGTAGAAGTCCTAGAGGAATAAGCAGATGCTTTGAGCATTGAATGCGACTTTCATTGCTCTTATCCCGAAGTGTGAGGAGGTTGACCGGTTAGGCCAGTTCCACCCCATCTCTCTCTGCAATGTGATTTATAAGATCATCTCTAAGCTGATAGAGGATAGATTGAAGAAGTGCCTAGGGAATGTTATCTCTTCAGAGCAGAGTGGGTTTGTGGAAGGGCATCAAATTCTGGATGGGGTGGTCATTTCTATGGAGACCATTCATTCTATGGCAACCTCCAAGGAAAAAGCTATGTTTATCAAGCTGGATATGGCTAAGGCGTATGATAGATTTCGGTGGTCCTTCCTTCAAAAGATCCTCGAGGCATTTGGTTTTGCTGATGAGTGGATTTAGTGGGTTATAAGCTGTGTTATGACTACTTCTTTCTTTGTGCTCATCAATGGAGATCATACTGAGTTGTTTAGTGCATCTAGCGGTCTACGTCAGGGGGACACCCTCTCCCCTTATTTATTCATTCTTCTAGCTGAGGGTCTGGGGAGGCTGATTAAGCGTAATGTGGGTCTGGGGATTATTTAGGGTTGGAGATGGGGTAATGACTTGCAACCGCAGTCTCATTTGCAGTTTGTGGATGTCACGACTCTTATGGGGCTTTCTAGGATCAGAGAAGCTAATAATCTGTGTATGGTCTTGGATGTTTATCTTGCGCCGTCAGACCAACTGATCAACGAGGATAAATCTTATATCCTCCTTTTCAACACTCCTAAAGCTATTCAATAGAGGATTATTCTTATATTGAGATTCCAAGTTGGCTCCCTACCTTTGATTTATTTGGGTATCCCTATCTCTCCTGGTAACCCTCCTAGGGAGTCTTGGCAGTGTATCTTGGATAAATTCCACTCGAAAGTTGAACACTGGACTCATAGATGGCTATCCTTTGATGGGAGGGTTCAATTGATTCATTTGGTGGTTTGAGGTCTTCCGATCTATCGTTGTATGCTTCATGTGGCTCCTAAGTGGTTCTTGAAGGGTCTGGATTCTCTGGCTAGGCAATTCTTATGGACAGGCAATGTTTTCTCTTCAAAATGGAGTCTTGTCAATTGGGACTTGGTTTGTAGCCTGAAGCAGTCAAAGGGGCTTGGTTTAAGGCAGTCTATTCCTTTTGGGGAGGCTCTGGTGGCTAAATTGTATTGGAGGTGGTGTGTGGAGCAGGATCGGGACTGGGCCAGGATTTTGGCCAACAAATATATGCAGAGGGTCCCGATGGAGGAAATCCCTAGAAATCCGCTAGAGGGAAAGGGCTCTTCGATCTGGTATACTCTCAAGAGGGGGGCTTCTCTCATTAAGGCAGGAATCTTTTGGATTTGTAGGAGGGGGGAAGAGGTCCTTTTCTGGACTGACTCTTGGGATGGCTATCCTCCCATTCTTGATCAGTTCCCTAACCTTGGGAATCTATGCCAGAGGTTTTTGGAGGTTGGATGGTCAAGGGTGAGTGACTTCAAGGCTATGTATAGGTGTGGACATCTAGAGTTGGAGAGGTGGAAGTCTCTCGATGAGTAGCTAGTTGTTGGGATGGAGGAAGAGTGTGTGGAGCTGTAGGGCATTTTAGCGAGTAGACACTGTAGCTCCCTCAAGGGTAGGGATGGGCTGGCTTGGTCTCCCACTCCTAAGGGTAGGTTTACAGTGGCCTAGGATATCAGGAATTGTTGTACCGAAGACTTGAGGGAAGAGAGGTGAACTAGTGGAAACAAGTGTGGAGTAATGTGTCTTGGCTGAAGTGTAATTGCTTTGCTTGGACTTTGGCTTTGAATATATGTCTAACCTGGGACAATATCCACAAGCGGGGATTTCTGGGGCCCTCTATCTATGTTTTGTATGGTAATGGGGAGAAAGATTCCTCACACCTATTCTTCAGATGCCCCTTCTCTCTGCTTATTTGGCATTATTTGTGGGGGGTGTGGAAGCATCCTTATATCCACGCAGATTCTCTGGTGGAGTTCTGGAGCAGTTTGGGCAGACCTGCTATCCTGTCCTCCTTCCTTCAGACTGTCTGGTATATTGGGCCCATCTTCGATCTGTGGCAGATATGGCTCGAGAGGAACAGGAGAATCTTTTGTGAGGTCAGATTGTTTGTTCAACAAGTTTGGAATAGGATCATTGCAATGATCCAGGAGACGGTGGAAGCGAAATGTGAGGTCAATTTTCCTTTGGGTAGAGATGAGACTAATATTGTGAGTAGGCTTGGTCTACAAGAGTTGTCTCCAGCCTCAGCTTGTGTCAGGAGAGGTAGATAGCCCATGAAGAAGGTGAATAGGATGGGAAGGTGGATACCCCCTCAGGATGAGTTTATCAAGATTAACACTGATGGCTCATCTAGGGGTAACCCAGGCCCTGCTGGAGTTGGTGGTGTTGGCAGGAATAGCATGGGGGAGGTTGTTTTCCTCTTTTCGATGCATAAAGGGTGGCAATCTAATAACTTTATGGAGGGATTTGTGATTCTCTATGCCCTTGAACATGCTTGGGAACTGGGACGAAGGAAGGTGATTTGTGAATCAAACTCACAAATTGTTGTTAACTTGTTGACAGAGAAGAAGGTGAGTAGGATTTAGTGGCAGTTGGCAGGGATTGTTCAGCAGATTCTCCAAATTAGTTCTTTAATGGAACATGTCTCTTTCATCCACATCCCTCGTGAATGGAATAGATCAGCTGAATGTTTGGCCAAGTGGGCCTTGGAACACGGTAGTGATTGGAAAGTTGAAGGTTGGGAGCATCTCTCTGAGGATTACTGTCAGGACTTGTAGAAGATTTTTATTGAGGACATGGTTGGGTATGAAGTTGGATGATCTGGGGTTGGTCTGGTGGTTCTTTCCTGGAGCCTTGGGGCTCTGGGTCTCTATGTAATTCTTGTCTCTGATTTTCAATAAAGTTTTCACCCCTTTATTTAAAAAAAAAATACTATAGCAAGCAAGGACTAGCCAAAAGTCCAACCACAACCAATACAAGCACAAGTAGACACTTGTGTTCCAAAAGTATAGGAGAAGGTTAGTATAATCCCATTCAATATATTGGATCATATGAAGAAAGTAAATGCTAGTATGTCAATGTGGGATTCCTTGTCTCTCCCTGGGAAAAATGATCAATTACAAAATGCTTTATCTAATATATCCTTGTCTAGTGAAACCTCTCAGGATCAACCCAAATTTGTACTTACAAATGATCCCCAAGGTTAGAATGAACACCCAAACAAGGAGATCAAACCCCCTCCTTTCTATATGACTCTAATAATTGGCCCATATTTAGTCCATAATTACATGATTGACTCAGGAGAGAGCAACTCTATGATGCCAAAATAGTTAGTTGATAACCTTTGTTTGTCATATGAGCCTCTTTCAAAGGGGGTAGTTCAGTTGGACAGAACAACAGTAAACACAGTTGGAGTGATTAAGAGTATAGACCTTACCTTGCATTCTTGTCCAAATTTTTCAATCCCGCAAGACATCTATGTCATTAATCTACCACCATATTTTTCCATATGTCTTAGTAGGGATTTCACTGCAAAGTTGGGGGGATATCTTTCATTTGATTGGTCACATCTATTTTTTAAAACTAGATATGGCACCAAGGTAACCATAAAGTCAGAGCCATTAGCCAATGACCATATTGAAACTTATACTCCTAACCCAATTAATGATAATCTTGTCCTTCATGATCATGAGGAACGATTTGCTGTCCAAGAGCCAAATACACCCATAGAAGGCATACCTAGCATAATTTTGGATGAGTGGAGAAATGAGAATCATGAGGTGGACCCTTTCAATCATATGGATGAGGTAGGGCTAGGTATTTATATGTTTCATTATCAAGATGTTGGTGTCCCAAACTTGATAAAAGATGAAGATCAACAACATGATCAACATTATAACTAGTTGTGGCAATTTTATTATGATGGTTGGAGGAGAAAAGTAGGTGTTTATGGAGAAGTCATGCTTTAAGTTGTACTAACAATATGATAGAGTGTGAATCACTTGTCCATGGTCTTGAATGGGCAAGAAATAAGAAGATTAAGTGTTTGCAAGTATTCAATGATAATGAGTTGGTGGTTAATCAAGTGAGAAATATCAATGTAACTAAAAATGATCTACTCAAGTTATATAAGAATAGGTTTTGGGACATTATTAAAGAAGTTGATGGTTTTAACTTGTTGTCCATTCCAAGAAATTAGAATAAAGAGATTGATAAGTTGGTTGCCTTTGGTTCATAATATTACATTCCAAGTGAAGTAAAAAATGTTCAAGAACAACAATACGTAAAAGTGGTTGTAAGACCATCAATATCACATAACAATGCCAATTGGCAAGTGTTCGATAGAAATGAGAAAATCATTAATTTTTTGATTGAGGAAGCTGAGTTTGCAGCTACGAATGAACAAAAATTGCAACAACGGTATGATAATCATATTCTACAATTGAAGTCAAACAAATTGCCAAAGGGTCTAGTGAATTTGGAATCTATTTTCAATACTGGTGATCAAGTAAGAAAGGATAAAGCTAGCACGTCAATGAGAAAAGTGAACACATTGAAATCTTCCAAGATAAGCTCGTAAAAACTGGCAAGGTATGTACTAAGGAAGAGAAACATTATTTTCTTTTACTTTGTTGAGAATTTAATGATGTCTTTCCTTGGGAATATGGAGATTTAAAAGGTTTTAACCCTGAGTTATCCCAACTTACCATTGAGTTGCAACCTAGTGCAAAACTAGTGAGACAAAGCGAAAGGCCTTTTAATCCCAAGTTGGAACACCTCATGAACGGAAAATTGAATAAGTTGATCCAAGGTAACATTATCTTTCCAATTAAGCACACATATTCGGTTTTAAATTTATTATCCGTGAGAAAATAGAATGGAGAAATCAGATTGTGTCTTGATTTTAGAGACCTTAATAGAGCTTCACTAAAGGATCACTATCTGCTGCCCTCAATGGAATTAATCTTGTAAGTTGTCTCAAGTTCTAATTGGTTTTCATTGTTAGATGATTTGTCTAATGTTGGTGCAACTTTCCAAAGAGCCATGGATATGGCCTTTCAAGGTCTCATGAATAAGTTTTTGCTAGTCTATCTTGATGATATTAAAGTGTTTTAAAGAATGAAAATGGTCATCTTAAACATTTGAGGCAAATCTATGAAAGATTCGGGGAATTTGGTGTTTCTCTCAATCCCAAGAAGTGCATCTTTATTATTCATGAAGGTAAACTTCTTAGTCATATAGTTTCAAAGTATGGCATCACTATAGATCCTAAAAGAGTAAGTGCAATCCTTGCCTTACCATTACCTACTCATAAGAAAAGTTTACTCTAGGGAGAATAAATTTTGTTAGAAGGTTCATTCCTAACATTGTAGCATTCTTGATGCCTATAACAACTATTCTCAAGAAAGATACAAGTTTCAACTAATCAAGGGAAGCCAAGAGGAGTTTTGAAGAAATCAAAAAAGTCGTAGCAACTGCACCTACTCTTGTAAATCCAAACTTCAATAAAGATTTTCTAATTTATGCATTTGGGAGTGCTGACACAATCTCAACTATGTTGGTGCAACAGAATGAAGATGGCATAGAACAACCAATAGCCTTTTTTAGTCAAGTCTTGTAAGGGTATGAGCAAAGGTATACTTTTGTTGAAAAATATGTTTTAGCTTTCATTAGAAGTATGAAAAAGTTTAGACATTTGCTTTCAAACAATAAGATAAATCTTATGATTGCTCACCTAAGTATTAAAAATTTCTTTTTGTGTAAGGATCTAAATGACAAGAGGGTTGGTTGGATCACCAAAGTCATGGAATATGATGTAGAAATCAAGGTTACCAAGCTGGTAAGAGGTAAAGGATTGTGTGAACAACTAGTTGAAAATGAAGTGGATAGAAAAGAAGTGAAAGAAGAGGTTGTCCTTGTACTCAATGATGAAGACCAAGCTATTGAAGCAACACATCCTTCAAATTGGATACAAGATATGATGCATTACCTTTCAACCGGTGAGTGTCCACAAGGCCTAAACAATCCAAAACGAAGGTATTTCAGACTTCAAGTAATCCCTTATGTTATTTTGGATCAAGTTCTATATAGAAATAATTTTTATGGAGTTTTATTGAGATGCATTGAAGTTGATTATATTAACAAGGTGCTTGAAGAACTCCATGATGGGATAGTCGACGACCACTTTACACCAAGAACCATGGTTCTTAAGAACATGAGAGTTGGTTACTATTGGATTGATTTGTACAAATATGCTTATGCATGGGTAAGAAAATGCAAGCAGTATGCTTTATTTGCAAGGAAACAAAGGTTATCAACCTTACCATTGCATCAAATTCAAGTGGAGCAGCCATTCATGAAGTGGGGTGTTGACTTCATTAGACCTAGAAATCTACCCTCCACTTCATGATACAAGTGGATATTGACAACCACAAACTACGTCACCAAGTGGACTGAAGTTGTAGCATTGAAGGAGGCAAACAATAGTGTTGTCCTTAATTTCTATGAAGACATTATAGCAAGGTTTGGTACTCTTGAATCCATTATTTCAGATAATGATTTGTCTTTTATTGACATGAGAGTGACTGAATGGGCTATTAAGAATGATATATTTTTTATCACTTCATCCAATTACTATCCACAAGGCAATGGACAAGTTGAATATACTAACAAAAAACTGATTAGGATCATCAAAAGAACCATAGAGGATAATCAGATGACTTGGCATAACAAGTTGAAACTATCCTTGTGGGCTGATAGAATTACTCCAACAAGGTCCACAGATTATTCTCCTTATGTTCTTATGTATGGTAAAGAAGCTAGGCTTCTTATTTCTGTAAATCTTCCAACTCTAACTCTGATTAAAGAGCTAGAAATGATAGAAGAAGAGCTAATGAAAATCAAATTGGCTAAGTTGATGGAGTTGGAAGAAACAAGAAGGCAAGAACTCCAAACTTTGAGAATCATCAAGCAGAAATGAAGAGGACCTTTAAAAAGAAGACAGTCCAAAGAACATTCAATGAAAAAGATCTAGTTCTAAAGTGGGATTTGTTGATAAGTAGACCTGTAAAGCACACCAAGTTTGATGCTATGTGGAGTAGTCCTTTCATAATCACAAAATTGAAGCCACACTATGCCTTTTAGATGTCCAATCTTGAAGGAGAAGAGTTACCAATCCCAGTCAGTGGGATTCATCTCAAGCTTTGCTATTAAGGTGATGATATATCTTGTACATAGTAGAATATAATTTGCCCATTTCAATAAATGTTGATGCACATTGTTTTCTGATTTTTTCTTCCCTCTAATTGTTTATGCACATGTTTTGTTTTAGTTCTTTCCCTTCCCTAAGTGTTGGTTGCACAAGTTTTAGTTTAGTTTTTAGGTTATTGTTATTGTTCAATGTTTCTAACAATGAGTCTAAATCTGATCTGTCTTTTTGAGTCAAATGTTGAGACTCTATTCCTAATGGATGAGCTAGGCTACTGGTTTAATGTGTTTAGCAAGCAAAAACCCCTGAGAGTCGCCAAAATGTTACATATTTTTTGACTTTCAAGCTAAAAATAGCCTCATGGTAAATTTTAGAGGAGTCTTGGATGATAAGGGGGTCAAGTTATTCTAGTGAATGTCTTTGTTTTAAATTTGTGAACAACAACCATTAAAATTCTTTTTGATGGTAATTTTTTTAGAAAAGAAATGCGAAAAAGAAAGACTCGGCATTTAGTTCCATGTAACATTTAGTCAACGAAAAGTTAATTTTTTGCATATTGGAGGGAAAACAAATTTCATAGCTTCACTTATCGCAAATATTTTTAGGTTTTCTATGAGTTTTGCATGGATTTTTTTATTCTTTTTCTCTTTCACTGTTGATATAGAGATCTTTGTGAAATAGATTTCATAAAGAGTTTTTCATAGCCCTTTGTGGCACCAAGGAACAATCTTTAGTAACATCTAAATATGTGAACAAACAGAAATGGAATCAGTAAAGTTCAGAAAGCATCCAAAGGTCAATTTATCATGAAGATATGCAAAGAGATAGGGATTTGAAGCCTTATTTTGTTACAAACAATAGAAGGTTCTCAAATGATAGTATTGCTCAAGTTATGGTCACTATTATAGATTGAAGGCTCAAATAAAGGAGGAGTATCTTGTTATATAGTTCTATTGTGGTGTCATTGTTAGTTATATCACTATACTCGTGTCTAGGGCAATTGCTTATTTGAGTATGAGAAGCAGTTCATTAGCCATGCATGATCTTCTCTAGACTAGGTTACTACAGTCATATGGGTGCACAACAGTCTACACAGAAAATGTGCAGCCACATCCAAGAGTCTACAAACATCACAATGGCATACCATGAAAGGCATCAATGACTATGGAAGGATATTAATGGGCGGTGTGTAACCTAGAAAATAAAATAGAAACCTGAAAGCTCTTAGATTACCAATGAAACAAATATAGGAAATAAATTCAAAAGAAATAAACCCCCCTTTTATGTCCCATTGTGTCGTATCACCTTCTTCTCTTGAATCAAATGATTTGATTGCTCTTAGACTGCATTGGTAATAATCTTCAAGATGACAAAGATGAACATGTAGTAGTCTTTTTATGCTAAAATGCAAACTAAATATACAAAATGATATTATAAAAGCTATATGATATCTAAGCTAAGCCAAAGGAACACTGAGAAAATGCTCTAAATGATCTAAAACAACTAGAGTGCAAGATTACGATTAGTCTCAAATTACTGGAATAATGCACCTTTTATAGAATTTGCATAAGAAAAATCCCATGTGGCAAAAATCAATGGTTGAGAGTGAATCTTGATAGGTTGATGGCTATGATTTGATTGGTTAGGCTGTGAGAGAAAAAGGTGGAAGAAAGATCTAAGTGGCAGCTTGCTAGGGTTGACCATAGTTAGAAACCCCAGGAATATAGGATAGTTGGAGACAATCTAGGAAATGCAGGACAAGTGGAGTTTGACCAAGATGAGGTGGACACAACCTCTTCCAAAGATGTAGGAGTAGTGGAGAGAATATAGGAAGTGGGAGTTAGAGATAATGAAGCTATTAAAAAATTAGAAAAAATTAATATTTAGCCACATGAAGAATGAGTTGGCATGATAAGATGATGTGGAAATTGAATGAGATGGAAAAGCCGAATAATTAAATAATTTTGAATTATTTAATCAAGAACACCTTAGGAAGATAATTAATTAAATAATGAGTATTTAATTAATTAACTGAAAATAGAAGAATAGGATAAATGAATTAAAATAAATAAACTTTTCAATTTATTTATTTAATAGAAGAATAATCTTTAAATAAATAATAAATATTTATTTAATAACTCATAGCCATTTTTAGGTGTATACATTTTGAACCTCTTTGAGACAATGTTGGAACAACATTGTTTCAAAGAAAAATTAAAATTAAAAATCAAGTCTCGATTTTACCCTTGACGTTGATATAATATCAATGTTATATGCCCCCTCGAGATGTTTATTTGCGAAAGATTTGGATAAATTTATTTGAGCAATCAATCTCACGAAATATTTAATAATGCACAATTAATTGTGAGAATTTAAAATTTTAAAAAATTAAAATGCCCTTCACTTTAGAAATATTTATTTCTCCTCATTAGGTCAAAATTAGGTTATAAAAGGTAACTTGGGCCCATTTCCACCTCATTTGCACACTTGGAGCTTTTTTAAATTTGGAGATAGGAGATCCTATTTGGATACTTTTAGAGTGTCGCCAACTGTCAAGATGGTGATTCGACTTCACAAACATTATTTTAAGTGGGTCAGGAGATTCCAGAGGTCGCTAGAGTATGGTCCCCCAGTAGGTATCCAAAATCTTAGCTTGGTGTGAACTTTTTAAGATTTAAGGTTGATTTTTTTGGGTTGAATTCACAGATTGTCATTTGTTTTTCCATTTTGCCCTTTAGTTTTAGTGCATTTAATGAATTTTTCTGCCCATATGATGAGTATTTTAGCGCTTATGTTTTTTATCACATATTTGTTAAATTTTGTCCCACATATGTTTATTATTTTCTTGCATTTATACCTTCTACGCTTTTGTTATTATTTTTCACACCTATGCATGTTATTGTTGCACATTTGTTTAGATTATTGCTTTTATCATTTTAGATCACACATTTGCAATTTGTTTTCACGCATTTACATTATTCAGTGCATTTGTTGTTTGTTATACCGCTTTCATGGATTATTGTATCGTATTTGACTGTTATAGCACAAATGTTATATTTTTTAGCGCTTATGTTTATAACTATAGCACTTTTGTCATCAAGTCACTAGTTTGATAGTTTTCCAATGATTTATTTTGACAAAAATCATGAAGAATGATTTGTGTGATTGATATTTGCTCAAAGAGACTGATCTAGTCTCCAATAAAGAGTTGATAGGCTAGGCAACTATTTTCCATTGATAGTTTTATTGATTGTTAGATAAATAACTTAGATAACATTGTTTGATAATCCAAGAGGATTTAGATGTCCTCCGGTGTCGGGAGAGATTTCCTTCTATGAGGCATTTGATCCTTGATTTAGACGTTGCGATGATTATGCACATAGAAGCTTGTGGATTGAGACATCTCTTGTATATGCTTGAGGTCAAGACGAACAGGGGGCTACTGACAGCATTCACAGAGAGGTGGTATACTGACCACAACTCTTTTCATCTTTCTAATGGAGAGATTAGTGTGACCTTAGAGGATGTGTATATGATTCTTCACATCCCTATTACTGGTGAGCTTGTACAGTATGATCATCACGAGATGGGTGGCACAACAACTTTGCGGAAAGTGTTCGATGATGAGATGATTGATGGCTCTAAGGTGCGATGGGAGGATATGTTGATGTATTATGAGCCTTTGACCTCTATTTTGGCTGATTTGATTGGAGGATTTAGCTGTCCTGATAGGATATCTTGTGGTATTTCAGTTGGTTGGGGATGCATTCTATTGAGGATGATGCAACACAGGACACGATATGCATGGGGTGTGTGTATGTTAGCACATTCATACCATGATTTATATCAGGGTGTATATGATGGTGCAGCTAGTTTGGCTTCAAGTGTTACACTTTTACAGATATGGTGTTGGGAGCACATAGATGTCACACGACCTATACATGATCAGGTTTGAGGAGACGAACAACCATACATATACTTATATCAAGGTATCATTACCCAACCCAAGATGGGTAAGCTTGAGTACTGGAGATATGTTTTAGATACTATGGATAGCATTGTGTGAAGGCCATATGCCACTTGTGAGCCATGGCTAGATGATGCTAGAGTACTTCCAATGATTTATCAGAGCCAATATTCTTTGAGTGGTAGTTGATTGCTCGAGTTTACAAATAGATTGGTAGAGTGCAGGGGACGCCACAAGGAGTTGTTTTGTATGCATGGACATATAAGGTGTTGGAACCCTAAAATTTTCAAATTTTAGAGTTCCAAGTTCACACTTGAAAGCAATTTTCTCCATTCAAGTGTGTGTATTACCTATGATCAACTCTCAGGAACCTATGATGCGAGGTATGTATGTGCTTCATAAATTCAGATCTCTCTAGGTGCGCCCTCTCAAACCCTAATTGTTTACATGCAAGTATTATTATGTCAAATTTTAGTATTATATTATTATTTTATATATCTTGTAAAATAAATCCAAATGCAATTTACTATGTGCAATGTTAAATTTTTCTCAAAATCATGTTATCTAGACATTGATCAGTTTTCTCCTACAGGGACAATACAATGATTGAATTCCATCACAATATTTTATTTTTGTACAATCAGTCTTAATTATATTAATTGGAGAGTGTTTAAGTTTAAAAAAATTATTTTTTATCCTCCAATTAATATTATAGCATTTAAATTATTTGTGTTATGAAACTATATGATGTTTTAAAAACTAACACAAACTTTGAGCTCGTGTGATGTGCAGGAAATAAAAGATTTTGTGTTTGATCAAATGAAATGATCAAACACTATGTAGTCAGTTGAAGGAAATAAAGAGTTTATTTTCAAAAGCAATATATAAATACTCTAATTTACATATATGTTTAAATCATTTAAATAAATTATTTAAGGGCACATTATGAAGAGCATACTTTGAATCTTTTAAATAAAAGATTTAAAGTATTTAAGGGAGGTAAAAGGTTTTTTATCTCATAAGGTAAAGTAATTATGATTTTTTCTCCAAAGGCATTATTATAGGGACTTCTTGATCTTGAAATTTTATTTATTTTAGGTGATTTCCATTTTATAGATCATTCTTGAAAATCTCCTAAATATTAGGAGAATTTTGTGAGGGTTTTATTGCAATAAAAATAGCTTTGCCCTAAAGGTTGAGTTTTGGTAAAATACATTTCTTAGGGTAAATTATTTTTATTAATGGTTTTATGATTCTAGAAAAATAAGTAAGTCATCGGGGATCGACATAATTAAAAACTTGCTACCCCTATAGAGTAAGCTACCCGATGAATGATTTGGAGGTAATATTATTATTTTCATTTTGCCATGAGGTGAGTGTATTTTAAATAGTTTATTTATTAAGGGTGAAAATGATTTTGTTTTTCCAAAAGCATTATTAAATATCATTTTTTACTCTTGAAAATTTTAAAAGTAAATATTCTTAAATGTTATTTACTCAATTTTGAGAAGGATTTCTTAAAGTGATTTTTATTATTAAAGTTTATTTAAAGAAGAAAAATCACTTCATTATTAAAATAAAATGTTTGGGAATATTTCACATTATATTTTTGCCCTAAATTTAAAAGTGTTATATAATAAAGAAATGATACATATATCTCTTTTAAGGCAGATTTATTATTTTTAAATATTTACCTTAGGGATTGCATTATTAAAGATTCTATTTTTAATATATCCCTAGTGTGACTATTTTTATCAATAAACTAATTTTGTCATTTTTGTGCAGGATGTTACACATGGGAAAAATTAAATTTCTAGGCACATTAAGGAGCCGGGAGTATTCCTTATCCAAGAATAATATTTTAATATTCTATTTTGAGATGTAATGTTCTTTATTATTTTAGATGTTTTGAAAGTAAATTTATTATATTTCGATGAATAGTATTCTTTACTTTGCCTTTTGAGAAATTTCAAATAAATATATTTCGTCAAAAGAGAGAAATACATTATATTTGCAAATGTTTTAAATGCATATTGAAAATCATTGAAAGCATTTTATTACCAAAGTGGATATTATATTGTATTCTTATAAATATTTTTACCCCTAAAAACACTTAATTGAATACATGTTAGGGTAAATATTTATAATGTATGTGAGGAATCAAAGTGTGATTATTATTTTGTTAAAAGAGAACATGTATTTTATTTTCTTTTTACCCAAGGTAAAATGACCAGTAGCATTTATTAAAATGGATTTTAGTGTTATGAGGAAATCTATTCATATGCTATTTACCCTAAGTCAATATATTTAAAATGTTCTTTAGGGTAAATTATTTATATCCTATGAATAAGAGTTTGATTGATTTTACAAATAATAGTTTCTAACCTAATTCAAGGTGAGATATATTTAATGTTCAAACCAAGGGATTTGATTGGTTTATCTTATGTGCTGGAGATTTTGGGAAGATAATGAATATTTAAAGATTTACATAGGAACTTCATCAAGGAAGAAAATAAAAGAACATTATTAAAGCATTTCTTTAGTTTGATTTTAGGGTTATTACTTGTAATTATTTTTCAAACCAAAGGATGTGTCCTTTGGGAATGCAATTGTCTGTAACTCCCTCTTGTGTATGAAAGGGTGTGTCCTTTCATATATGCCTTTTCATGGACATACTTATAGGGAGTAATTTTGTTTGGGATAGAGAGATAGAGATTTTGATAGAACATCATGCTACTGTAAGGACTGAAAGTCATTTGTATTAGGGAAGTCTATAGGAAGAAGAAGTATCATTTTGTGCAAGCAAATTGTAATGAAGTATCTCCAAGTGTAGCTTTTGTGTGTTGTCATTTCTCAGAGATTACTATACAAGGTTCGTTGTTTCTACTTCAAATATAGTGTATACTTCTGTGTTGATGAAATATCCTTTGTCCTCTTGATAAATCTGTTTAAGGATTTGCTATAATGTGAATCACATGCTATTACATTAAATGTGAGATTGGGTTCTTATTGTTTATGTGACACATTCTGAATCTTTATAGTGAAGATTAACATTGTCTCTTGAGTTGATAAAGTTATTTGTCCACAAAGTATCATATATATTCTTGGATAGAGGCACTAGTCTGTTATTCATTCTCTGAGATTCTGATTTGATACGCATAAGGTCCTTGAGAGAGAAACATTCTTCTAAATCCTTTTGAACTAATCTATTGCATATTTCTCGTATGTCCTGAAAGCATTTTATTTCCAAAATACAACAATCTTTATACACAATTATCTTTACATTCAGTTTTCAATTTCAAAAGCATTCAAATAAAAGCACTCAACAGTAGTAGGAAATTATTGCCATTCTTGCACAAAGTTGTCTTAGAAAAGTTTAAATCCATGTTAAATAACTCTTATTGTGCTTGAGAGGGGGAGGTATACCCACCTAGGTTCAGTGGAGCCTAAAGTGCAGAGGGATTTAGTCTTTGACTATTCCTGTTTGTTGGCCAAGGCTGATTGGACTACTTAAGGATTTGGCAAATCTTTAGGTTTTCGAATCTATGGTTTTGGGCACCAACACAAGGATAGGTCATAGTGGAGTCCATCTCTTTCGTTCGGTGTTGCCTATGTAGAGTTTATTTCTATGACACATACGACATACGATCTTTGACAACACATATTGGATGTTGGTATGACAAAGGAGTATGCCACGTATTTTACAGAGAATCCATTTCCCAGATTGATAGATCCAGCACAGCCACCACCTAGTTCAGGTGACTCAGATGATGATAATGGGGACCCTCGACCGAGGAGGAGACGATGACATGGTGATCGGGGTGGAGAGGGTGAGGGTGGAGATGATGGCAAAGGAGGCAAGAGAGGAGGTAGGGCTTGAGTACGAGGTAGACCCTTTGGAGATGGAGTTAGAGGACTTCCTATGGCTATTGGCAGAGGAGAAAGAGATGGAGATGGGAGAGGTGGTGATGCAGGCCGAGGCAAAGAGGGAAAAGGTGGTCCACTGTGGATTGTGCAGGATATCAACAATGTTGGTGGCTATGGAGGATATGATTCAAAAGATGATGTACCTCTGATTAGGTGAAGGGTAGTTAGACTATAGCCCATACAACAACCATAGGTACATCAGGTAGAGGCACAACAACCAATGGTACAACTAGCTCATGATGATAGGGATGACTTGAGGGCTTAGGTTATGCAGTTACAGGCACATATTGAACAGCTGCAGGTTTAGATGCAAGCTTTGACATTAGAAAGAGATAGTGCCATTGAGAGATATAGATGAACCGAGAGCATGCTAGAGGTTGTTGAGTAGGTGGGCACATAGGGAGTTCATGGTGACACTATCAGAGAGATGGCCTGCATTGGAAAGGAGATAACTCACTGGTGTAGTTTATATGAGTGTGTTGTTCCTCCCAGTCAAAGAGTAGGCAATTATGTGTTGAATTCTCAGTGGCCATCAAGACATCCATAGATAGAGAGTGGCGGTATCATGGGGCCACCTCATAGGGAGTTAGATCCAAGTTTAGGACCATCAGTTGGAGCAGGCATAGGTGCTCAGAGATCGACAACCTCTAGTGGTAGTGCCACTTGATATGTTGATACTTGATTTCATGTTATATCATTTGGGACTGTATATTTTTTAGTACCCAAATATCATTATATACTTGGATATTTTATGATCCATGATATGCAGACAAACTTTCATTAACTCTATATGTGGTTTCTATTTGATTTACACACATGTTATTATGATGATCCATGATGATGCTAAATTACTTTTAATGACCTACGTTTATGATTTTGATGATGTTATGATATTCTACATGATGATGATTCCTATATGGATAGCTATGATGTACATCTATTATGATATTGTATACAGTGGCTTATGAAATATTGATGTCACTACCATCTATATGCTTTTATTATGAGATGCTTTGTATTATGCATGCCTATAATGTATGGTAGAATGTATGATTCCTACATGATGTTGTTTATTATGTCTTATGATGAGATGCTTATAATGGTGATGATGCATATGTCATTTTATTTATTATATAATGATAATGTACTATGAAATGCAGATATATGCATATGTAATGTAGTATTATTTTTTGATGATGTATTTATGAAATGCTTATAATGAAGTAATAAATGAATAAACCTAAAAGACTTTAAATGATAAATATAGTGAATTCTAAAATGATGGAATAAACTTAAAACTCTAAAATGAATGCAGATGTTTTGTTTTTATTTGTCCAAGTACAGTCAATCGTGACTCTTAACAATCGTTTGATCTTTATGAATGACTAGATGATTACCTATTGAGATGAAATGCAACACCTATGTAAATGGTACAAAATGCAAGACCTATCTAAATGATTTTGTCATCTTCTTAACACATTGGGACAGTTCTTTATTTCATCATTGAGCTTTTAAAATGTTTTAAGATAATACAAGCACCTAGGTATAATTACACCAGGATGACCTAAGTATTTCTTACATGGATTTTGTTTTATCAAGTTAATACAAGAATCTAGGTATAATGAGATGAAGATGACTTGAGTATCCCTTGCAAAAAAAGACAAGGAATGTCCTATTTCATGCATAACTCAGAATGTCCTCAATGATCTTTTGCCAATCATGTCCTTAGACAAGTACACACATTATTAAAGAATAATCCACAAGAAGCAAACAAAGAAAAATAACCATGCCCCATCATAGCTCCTCTAGTCTTAGACATCTTGGAGTAGCATAGGGAACATGATCAACAAAAACCAAGATAGAAATATTGAGTCATCCATGCCATTAAGTATGTTTTCATGCCAAAATAGATGTAATCATCTGCTTTAATAGTTTCTTGTGATTGTATATTGTCATTGTTATGATTGCTGAAGTTGATGTTTCCTTATTTACTTACACTCGTCATCCAATGATTCATTTCTTGTATTTGTGACACTCAAGGATCCTGTTCCACAACTAGGTTGAGGATTTGCCCCCAAAATAGGAATTAACTGCTTTATTATGGATAGAAGAATGATGGACAAAGTATTGACAATTTATCATGGATAAAATAGGATAGGTGCACGGAAGCACTAGCTATCAAACTATGGTAGGATTTATTATGTAGGTGTGACATGTGATGGATAGGCATGGATAAAAGTTTTATTATGGCTATATAGAATGGTTATAAATAAAATAATATTATAATAAAATTAGATAGAAGGGTTAGCTTGTCACAAGTAGCGCTTGTTGCCAGGTTTTCACTACTTTCTTTTATTACACTTTTTATAATTTAATGATTTTTTTGTATTTTTCTTGATTTTTAAAATTTTTTTTGTATTTTTTCCGCTTGCATTAAGGTTTTCAAAAATATTAAGTATAAAACTTACAAAGATCTATACTATTTATTGGATCATCCAACAGTTCACCTGTAGGTGTGGAGAGCTGATAAGCCCCTGATCCGTATGCCACTACAACAACAAAGGGACCTAACCAATTGGGTTTGAACTTCCCCTTATTTTCTCTATCTTGTTGATTATGAGGATTCTCCTTAAGCACAAGATCACCAACTTGGAAAACATGAGGCTTGACTTTATGATTATAACTTCTTAACATTCAATATTGGTAAGCCTTCAAATGATTAAATGATTTCTATCTCCTCTCATCTAACAGTTCTAATTCTTGCAATCTGGAAACACGGTAATCATCATCTGGTATCAAACCCTTCAATGAAACTCGGAGTGATGGCAAATCAACCTCAATAGGTAAGACGGATTCGGATCTATAGACAAGAGAATAAGGCATTGCATCGGTAGGTGTACAAATACTAGTTCTATAGGCCCATAAAGAAGGATTTAATTGTATATGCCAGTCACAACCAACTTCATTGACCATTTTCTTTAAAATTTTCAAAATGGTTTTGTTCAAGGCCTAAGCTTTGCCATTGCCCTGCGGGTAATCAGGTGTTGAGAAATGGCGTTGGATATAAAAATTGTTACAAATATCTTTAACATCTTGGTTTTTAAAAGGCCTACCATTATCAATGATAATGGTTTGAGGGATACCATAGTGGTAGATAATATAATTCAAAATGAATGAAGTGATTTCTTTACCATTGATATTAGTGAGGGGTACAACTTTGATCCATTTGGTAAAATATTTTGTTGTAGTAATAATGAACTTATGGTCATTTGAATATGGTGGATGGATCTTACCCACGAGATCAAGTCCCCACTGAAAAAGGGTAATGGAGATGCCAAAGATTGTAATTCTTGTGCTAGTGCATGTATTAGATTACCATGTATTTCACATTTCTTGCACTTTCTCACAAACTGATATGAATCTCAATAATATCCCACACGAATGAGTTTCTTAGCTAAAGTCGAACCACTAGAGTAGGTCCCACAGACGATTTCATGAATTCCTCGCAAAGCAGTTTGATATTTCATCATGCTCCAAACACCTAAGGAGACTACCGTCAAGACCTTGTCGATATAGGGTGTCGGCTATAATGGTGTAATGAGAGGCTTTGTGGATAAAGATCCATTTTTTATTATTGGATACGTTAGGCACCATGGTATATGATTTTAAATAAGTATATATGTTGTAATATATGGGAGAATCAGGGCCAACAAAATGACATATAACTTGGTATTGCAAGTCTTCTTTATGCAGGAGTATATAATTGTTCAACTAAAAACTCATATCGCTCATGCTTTTCAGGGATCTCCAAAAAGGAAGCAATGGTAGCCATATCATCAATTGATTTGTTTTGTAATCGAAGCACTTGTTCAAAGTGAATAGAGACAAAATAATTTATAAAGTCATATACCATACGTTTATATGGTATTAACTTTTCATCCTTTGTCTGATAGTCCTCATTCACTTGATTGATAACCAACTGATAGTCTCCATAAACATTAAGTTATTTTATCTTCCACTCCAATCCCATCTTTATTCCAGTCACTAATACAAGGAAACATTAATTGGTATGATTTAGGTATGGTATCTCCTTGTGGTGTAAAAAAATAATATTCTAGCTCTTGATCCCTGTGTTTTTTAGATATTACTCTAAAAACACACTTCAAAGGATTCAAGCATACATTAAACTTCTCCATCTGATTAAAAATCTTGTGTATAATTCTAAGATGCTCCTCTCTAGTATATGATTTTTCCAGAATATCATCAACATAATCTTCCATAAATGTGTGTATTATATCATGATATATTGTTGTCATTTCTCTGTGATATGTAGCTCCTACATTTTCAGTCCAAATGGCATGATATTCCAATAGTATTTCCCCTAGGGATAGGTAAATGTTGTTTTTTCTTGGTCTTCTGGGGCTATCCTTATCTGATTATAACCATAAAATTCATCCATCAAAGATAACATAGTGTGTCTTGCAGTTAAGTCCATAATGGTATATATATTGGGCAAAGGAAAATCATCCTTTAGACATGCTTTGTTCAAGTCTCAAAAATCTATGCAGACTCAGATGCTCTTATTTGGCTTTGAAATAGGTACTATGTTTGAAATCCATTCAACATAATCAATAGATTTGATAAATGCTACATCCAACAACTTTTTCAACTCAACTTTGACTAGTAGAGCTATATGCGGATGCATTTTTCTCAACTTTTGTTTTATAAGCTTAACCTCAAGAGCTATGGATAAGTGATGCATGATTAAATCAGGATCTAAGCCAAGCATATCTGCATATGACCAAGCAAAATTGATTTGGTTTTCTTTGAAAAACTTGATAAAATTTTCTTTCTCTTTTGGTGATAATGATGTCGCGAAATGAAGAATCTTAGGATTATCCTCTGTTCCAATGTTGATAGGTATTGTTGGTTCTATGATGACTGAATATCTTTCTTGGTATTCTGGCTAGGGAATAATTTCAAGCCTCCCATCCTTTGGCACCTTAGAGAGGTTTTCACCATCAGATACATCTTTTATTTTTACTTTTTCAAGATCTAATACTACCACATTACGGTTTTTACCATCAGATCTATTATTCATTTTTGCATTTTTATGACTAAAAGGCTTGGCATTTTCTCCAAATGTGGTTGCAATAATATTGAGCTTCTCAATTGAATTTGTATCACTAACTCTACATATAAAAGACCCATGGGATTCAAGAAGTTTATGATAGCATGGTCATTAGGAAAGGTTTGGAGTTCAGGTGGATCTTCTTGCCCCCAATCTATAAGTTCAGGGTGCACAAGAGGAAGGTCATCAATCTCATTGGTATCAAAAGACATGATAGTAAGCATGTAAAATTTTCAGAGGTCAATAACTATATATTTGATTTCAAGATCGATAACTACCTCAAGGTTGTCTGGTGCATCCGATATCCAACCCTCCTCATGAGAGTCAGTCATAACATTTTGTGGTTCTTGCTTTAATGGTCTGAAACTTGAACTAAGTCCCTCATTGTCTAGTATATTATATAAATAAATTACATCTATTTGCTTGTCTTCAAAAGATACCTCTGGAAGCCCTTCCCATTCATGAGAATCAGTTTCACTATTTTCTTGTAATTCTTGAATCTTTTCATACAAATTACGTGTAGCTTTCTCAACATCTTCATTATATCCCAATCTTTTTGTTTCATCAGGGGCTTATGAAGAAGGTGTATAGGTTCCACAATTCCTTCCTTTCTTAATCTAGTGGGACCATGGCCATCGTATCCCATCTTTTGCATTATAGTGAACCCTTTTCCATATTGTTAAAGAGGTAATTGAATGTCTAGTTTTGATGTATCTACCTTGTATTATTCTTCTTTCTATAACCATTCCTTAATATTTTTTCATCAATCTCCTCTAATAATGTATCCCATCTAAAAAAAATGTCTCTCAATTGTCTCCTAGAATAAAAAGATGTATGTCTACCAAACATTGGCTTGCCATAAGATTTAGGTGAAGGTGGGAGCTGTGAAACACAAAACGTTTGCTCAATAGAATATTCTCCCATACCTTGATCTTTGATCTTAAGCTTTATTTCAGCTACTTTAGATGTGGATTCTACTGCTTTAGATGTTGAAAGTGCTAAAGTTGGATCAACTTGTGAGATAGGAGGTGAACTTGGGCAATTGTTCAGGACAATTACTTCAGGCTTTGGCTTGATGGTATTTCAATATTGGAAAGGATTGGGATCTCCTTGAATTGTAATCTCTTAACCATTATAAGGAAATTTCAGGCATTGATGATGTAGAATGGACTTCTTGCATTGCATGTGTCCAAGGTCGTCCAAGGAGTATGTTATATGCTAGATCAAGATCAAGTACTTGGAAAACCATATATTTTTCCACTGGTTTGACTCTAATGGGGAAGACAACATATCCTTTTGATGCTCTCTCTTCCTCATCATAGGCTTTGATTGTGATCTTTTTCTTTGGATCCACAACATTCTTTGAAAAAACCCAATGCAAGGACTAATTTAAAAGTACATGTATTGAAACCAGCCCCTCCATCTATTAGGATACATTTTATTTGGTGCTTATGTACAATGAATTCTATATGAAGAGGGACATTATGAGGTTGGGTTATAGAAATATCATCATATTCGATGAAAGATGAGAAACGAGGCATGGTTAAGTTTCCTACCATGGCTTGAAATTATGCAGGATCGAGATCTTGGGATACATTGGTTTCTTGTAGAGCTTTCTCTAAAAATTTTGTATGGGTAGGTGACAAATGTAAAATCTCTAGATAGATATATGAGCGGGTGTTTTCTTAAGTTGATCATGGATATTGTATTTATTAGTCACGGAGGATAGCTTAGGCAGTGCACCTTGAAAAGTGACTTTTCAATGACGTGTTGTCATATTGCAATCAGATTTATTGTTGATAGTACATGAGAATCACTTTCAGAGATATTATTTATAACATAATCATAAGATTCATTTGTATAGTTCACTTTCTCATTTCCTGATTTAGAGGGAGTTCCTTTCTCATAATTCAGAAGAGGATCCTTAAATGCCACATGTTCATTATTGGATTTATGACCATCTACGGATATTTCCCCTTTATCAATCCAATATTGTATGGTGTGTTTCAATCTTTGACAATCACTCCAGTCTTATGCCCTTTACTTCTATGAAACTCACAATAGTCTGATCATTCCACCATGTAGGTTTAATCTTGGGCTCATAATATTTTGCTTTGGGTAAGGTGATGATATTGTTAGAGATAAGTTTCCTCAAAGCAGTTTCCAAAGGTTCACCTAGTGGAGTGAATTTCCTTCGAGGAGGATAAAAGGTTGTGGGCTTGGATACATTATTGTTATTCTTATTGTCTTTGTTATTTTGATGTCCTGATAGGTTTAAGATAGGTTGTTTGGTTTTAAGGTTTTGTGCATCTACTACCCCATCATTAACAATATTTTTGCAATTGGTCCAAAATAGTGATTTATCATTGTTACTACTTGAACCAGCGTTATCTTTGTAAACCTCAATCAGTCCTTTCTCTATTAATTCTTTGTTAAAGGTAAGTCCATTATCTATAATCTTTGAAAAAGTAAGAGGACATTGGAGTTGCAGTTGATAGCTTAATTCATAATTCAAGTTATGAATGAATATTTCCATCTTTTGATCTCGGGGTATCACATGTGGACATTTACTTGCAAGATGCCTCCATCTTTGTAGAAAATTTGTGAAGGATTCTCCATTGCATTATTTTTTGTTACAAATGTCTAGCATAGAAACATCATGTTCAATGTTGTATGAGAAGTGTGTAAGGAATTTATCAACCAGTTCCTCAAATGATTTAATCCCAGGTGGTAAATTATAAAACTATTTGATAGCTTGTCCACGTAAAATTTTAGGAAATAATAGCATTAACTAGGTGTTGTTGTGAGAAACTTCCATACATGTTGCACAAAATTTCTTGATGTGGTCACATGGATCACCTTTCCCCTTATACTTATCAAACTTGGGAATTTCAAATTTCAGAGGAAATGGTAGCATAACCAAGTTTTTGTCAAATTTATAAGGAGATATGTCCTCAAGTGAATATTGTTTGGTGGATGATCCTGATTGTATTTTGGTCGCTTGAGTTTGTAAATCTTGTATTTGTTGAACAAGAGTTCTCAAAGGATTCACAAAAGTACTTTTATCCTTTTTGTTTTTATGTGATTTAGCTTGATAGGTTCCATCATTTGTGTTGGTATTGGTGTCATCATTTTCCCCACTATTTGCCTTAAGAATGGATACATCAAAATCAGATGGAAGTTTTAAACCCTAATGTGCAAGGTGAAGAAAATATTTCTCTTTTTCCTTCTCCATAACCTTTTTCATGAGTTTTAGAAATTTAGGATCTTGTGATGCACCAAGGACATTTTTTTCATCCATATCACTATCGCTATCATTGTCAAACAACGGATTTGAGTTTTATCCAAAGAGATCAATAGGATCATATGTATTCTTCTTCTACCATAGTAATACATTGTGGCTTTACTTTCTCTTTGACTTCTTGTTTCAACCATTCAAGAACACTCCCGCCCTACATTAAGTTGGGAATTTTATACTTGTTTGATGTTTAGACCAATAAAAGGTTTTTTTCTCAAGATTAATAGTGTGCAATATTGATCTTAATTTGGCAAATTTGGAAATCTTAGACTATTGAGGAATAGTGATATCAAAGTGAGTCAAGATTAGGAGATGATAGATCCCTAGATAATAATAACTCACTTTGCCAAGATTTGATTATAGTTCTTGAGTTGAAAGGATGATAGAATCCTGATTGTAGAACTAAACCAACCAATGTCTGATATAAATCTTTAAAGACACTTAAAGTATATCTTGATTTATGTTTGTAAAGTAGTCTAATATGATCAATATTAAAAAATCCTCTTATTTTTGCAAGAAATTGATTCTGTAATGGTCAATATGTATTCTCCTCGAAAATGGGTATCAAATCAATTTTTAAAGTTTTACTCAAAGTGCGGGAAATGGTCATTGTCGTGAAAGTGCTAAAATGGATGTGCTATAGATTTTTGCAAATGTGCTATTATATCCAATGGAAGCGCTATGTTGTTTCATAAAAGCACCACTATGTTGCTTAAATGTGCTAATGTTTTCTGAAAGTGCTAAAATATTGGGCAAAAATGCTATAGTTTAAGACAAAAGAACTAAATTGTTTTGTAAATGCGCTATTATGTTTCACAAAGCCACCAAACTGGATTGTAAATGCATTAATCTGCATTGTAAAAGCCATTCTGTGGTTTCTACAAAAATTCTGATTTTCCAATGTTTGAAAATTTTCTCAGTTGTCATCTAATGTTGTTTGGGATGATTTTGATCTGTTTTGATTGAAAACACACAAAAGACAAGCACAAAATCCTACTGTTTGGCCAAGACAATATCTGTTGAATCCCATGCAGAAATTAATCTAGTCGTGCCTATTTATAGCGGATAGCCTAGGAATTTGGTAGCACTGGCTCCTCCTTATAGTGCACTCACTTCTTGGGCATACCAAGCTCCAGATTCCTTAGGTCATCACTTCCCAAGGAACTGATATCTTTACTATAAGCCGCAAAAATGTGGGCTACATCAGAGGTCTGACCTCCTCCATCAATAGATAGAAGGTTTTTGGCTTCTAATCACAAAGGTTTCTAGTTCATGCATCCGTTTGAGTGGTCATAATCAGTAGTGTTTTTCACTTTGTTAAAGGAGGCCTCCCAGTCTGCAGAGGTTACACTACAGATTTTTGTGTGTCACACAAGCACTAAGGAAGACATGACATCATTATGACAATGTGTAACACTTGTCACTTATGAAATTAACTACACAGCATAATCATATATCAAATAGAATGCATCCATCATCTCATAGGTCATGTAGAGCGAATAGGATCATCAAAAAGATCAATGTCCAAGGTACAATGATATCACAAAAATATATGAGATACATCACACACATGCATCACGAGAATCATCAATATCTCATCACAAAAAGGTGTGTACATGAATGGATCAATGTCCCATATTAGTGTGACCACTAGGATGCGGAGCGAAACTCTGTATTGATGCGGCAGGTATAGTAGCACCAGTTGATACCCATGTACCTGGGTCCCCACCTGGGGGATCTCTCTGAAGCGGCCCTATTACTCCTCAACTCTTAGTTTAGCTCTGTCTCGATCTCCTGCTTAGCTGTGAAAATCCTGGAGCCCTACGATTAGCCAGAACATCAGTAAAGTATAAGGTCCTATAATACTCAGCCTCTCAGATCCCCTGGCTCATCATCTTCAGGGTAGTCTTCCCTACACTAGACTCTCCTAACAACTATACCTATGTCTCGGCCTACCAACACCTATCCCTAGATGCATCTCTCTCAACCATGAGAGAAGCCATTCTAACCTCTAGCTGGGCCATCTGAGAGTCCCTCTCTGCTAGTCGACTCTCTAGCTGTTGAACCTGAGCCTGTAATTCCATAATCTGAGCCTATTGTTGATGAGTTGACATCCTAATGAGGATCTATCAAGGTGCCTTTGTCTGTGGCTGCTCAACCTGTGATACTGTCATAGGTACCTGCTCAACCTAGGGAACCTCCTGCTCTAGGACCTGATGCCCCTGATCCACTGGACCTGATCTCCTCTGTCTGACCACTCGGGTCATCCAATCTGTATATACATCTCTGGCAGATCTAGAATTGTTGGCTCTCAGTGTGCCTGCCCTTGCCACTACCACTGCTCAGCCATCTCCCCCATCATCATCTCCCCTATCATCATCTCCAACACCATGATCTCCTACATCTCCTCCATAACCATCTCTATCATCCCCTCCATCTCCACCACCATCTCTACCCCCACCTCCTCTCTCCCCACCATCCCTCGGTCATCTAGGAGCTCTGCATCGTATCCTCTCATCATCCTCATCTAAAACTGGCTCTGGCCCATCTAGACATGTCAGCCTCAAAAACCTGTGTACACTACAATGCACAGTGTACTCATTTGTCATCCTGCTATCCATCATACCTGGAATATAATCCCAATCCAGTGGCCCCAATGATTGATAATTTGCACACGCCTGGTCATATGAAATAAAGGGCCCCCAAGTAGCCACATCCAGACTCCTACGAGCATAATGAGTTGTACATTGTGGTATCCCCTATATCATGCCATACTGTCTCAACACCCTCATACAAAGGAATCACTCGATGACATAGGGTGTTGATCCAATCAAGTATCGTGACACAAATACATACGACATCTCCAATGCATCCTCAGCCTAGTTCTCATAATCCATGTATGGTCTCCATGTCACAGTATCCAGATCATCCAGTGTCTGTTGCCAATACTCCAATTTGCCCAGCTTTCGCTAGCTTTCACTGGACAATGATACCTGGATACCCGTTAGCATAAGGCCTACCTATAGGTCTATCTCTATCTGCCAATGGTCATGTGATAGGCAGGTGCTCCCAGGCCCATATCTAAAGAACGGTCACCCCTGCTGATAATGCAACCGATCTCTGGTGCACAACTCGGTGCAGGTCATGATACAAGTGTGCCACCATGCATGACCCCCATGCAAATCGGGTCCCATGTGTCACCATCTACTCAAGAAGATGACCCCATCCAATAGATAATCCCTTTGACCTGTGATCAGGACAAAGGAAAGCTCCAATGAATCTGGCGAGAACAGTGGGTAATGTGGCATAACCTAGCTCTAGCATCTCCTACCATGCAATGTCATATCCGCCTATCTCATCATCCTTGAACACTCGACAAAGTGCATCTATTCCACCCCACTCGCTAAGATCATAGTACACTAGCTTTCCCATCATAGGGATGCACAGTATCTGGTATACATCCTCGAGTGTCACCGTCATCTCGCCCATCGGTAAGTAAAAAGTGTTGTGCTCGCTATGCCAATGCTCTGCTAAGGCTATTAATAATCCCCAGTTTATCAAGGGTTGGGGCATCTTGAGAAGGGAAGATAAACCACACCTTTCAATGTGGTCTTGCTCCGCCTGACTAAGGCAGGGTATCAGCATCCATGTCTTCGGGAAGCGCTCCCGAGATTGGAGGACACTAAAGTGCTCCTGAAATCAAATCATCTCATCATATCAGTCTCTTGATTTATCTATCTATCAAATCAATCTATCTTGCTCAATTGAGATTTTTATCAAATCTCGTTAGGCTGCTATCAATGACGCTCATCTATCATGAGGTCATTATCAATCCTCTTTCATCTCACACGTACATCGAGATAATCAAACTGATCATCAAATTTCATCAATCAAGAGTGTCTAATTTTATCAATTAGATAGCTAATCACATCTTACCCTATCGAAATAAAAAATCAAATCAAATCGACAACAATCCAACCTCTTTATCACACATAGATAAACACAAAATTCAATAAATGACAAAAATCAACAAATCAAATCATTTTCTTCAAAAATCGACACATCAAATCATAATCGAAAAATCACCCAAATCGAAAAAAATGCAAAAATTCTCAATAATCGAAAAATCATCAAATAATAAAAAAATCACAAAAATCAAATCAAATCATCAACAAATCAAAAACGCATCGAAAATTCACGAAAAACATCGAAAAAATGCAAGAAATCGAATAAATCGTCAAAATCACGAAAAATCATCATAAAAATCGAAAACTCATCGGTAAATTGTCAAAAAAAAATAAAAAATTGTGAGGCTCGAGCCCCCATGGCGCTAGCAGCGCCGCCCATTGCATCCAAGGCGCCGCCCGTGGTGGCGCCACCACCCCCAAAAAAAAGGCATTTTTTCAATTCAAAAATAAAATTCTTCAAAAAGCACAATAAAAGCGTGATAATAAATATTTTTTTTGGGATGCGAGAATTTTTTTTTTTGAAAAATCAAACAAACCCATTTTGTAATTCAAAAAACCCATCTCAAAAATGTAATTTTTTTACAAACCCACATGGCGAAAATCCTTAAAATTTTTCAAAAATCAACTAAAAATTGACAAAGATGGGTTTTCTCAAAGTGCGTACCGGTGGACCGTAGGCTAGAGGACGCTCATATCGCCGAACTTGCTCGAACCTATGCTAGTGATACGAGATCGCCATTCCTTCTTCCAGAGCAAATTTTCCAAATAATTGGACTACACAAATGAAGAGTGGTAAAAAGGAATTCACCTTTTTAAACTCATAATGGGGCATTTAAGTGGGATTTTTATTCCACTAACAATTAATCATCTAATCAACTAATCAACCTAACAAGGCAGCGTTTTCAAATTTCGTATCGGGAAATGAATCAGATCAACTCTAAAAATCTCTAAAAATCAGAAAATCATTAAATATCTAAAAATCGTAAAAATTTCAAAAAAATTAAAAAATCGCAAAAAAATCAAAAAATTATCCGATTCATCTCCCGAGGGGGCATCTTCGCATCAATATCTATCAGTCAGCGTCTGGGGCCTCATATCGAAATTTATCATCTCAAAGATCAAAACCGCATCAAATTCGCATCATATCGAGATTTATCATCTCAAAATCGAATTAGTATCATATCGAAACCAAATCCGCATCAAATCAAGACCAAATCTGCATCCTATCAAAATCAATATCAATAGCATCATCAATCGAGTTTTCTTTGAACCAACGCGTCGTCACACATCGCTTCAAAGAGGGGCAAAATGTATACACCTAAAAATGGTCTGAAGATAGTTAATTAAATACACAGTTATTTGATTAATTCCCCTTCCCAATTAATTGAATTCGCAAACAATTTGATTGTTTTCTCTATTCATCTACTAGTAAATAAATCTACATGATTTATTTAGATAGTTCATTTCATTTCCCCCTTTGATTAATTAATGTCCCTCCATATAAATCAATTCTTCTAACCCCTAAGTAAGATTAACAAACTCAAGATTGTTGGGATTAAATATCATTTTCCAATTATTTGAATTTCTAAATTCAAATGAGCACATGGCTCCTAACTTTTAACCACCTAACCTAACCATCCCCTAACCTAACCCATTCCACCTATTCCTGGGTTTAACTAACCCTATCCTATCTTTCACATTCTAACCTCCTTACCCTAACCTCCCATGGTGTGGATATTTTCCCCTTGAGACACATGGCACTTTTGCCACATGTCTCCTCCCTTGGACACTTGCCCTCTCATGAGCAAGGCTTCTTGACACTTGTCACCACAGAGATGACAAGTGTCTCTTCCTCCAACCTCTTCTCCAACTTCCTCAATCTTGGCCCTTGATATCTTCAAATCATATCTGGACCGTCGATTCCTGCCAACTCAACTTTGGCCTTGGAATTCCTATAAATATCCCCCATTTTGGAGCAATAAGGATCCCTTGCATTCATAGCTTTACCATCATTACTATAGGCAATTTGCATTTCAATTATCTAGTAATTAGCATTTTGGATTAATCATAGCATGTCAATCTAGTTTCTTAGATCATGCATTTCATATCATTTGCATAATCAATCATGATCAAGTAGCTACTCAACTCTTGAGTTTCCACTTTGGAGGTCATTGCTCCGTTGAGAGCCAATCAATCCAACACCTTCAAGGTCCTCAAGAGTAGAGGAAAATGGGACATTTCAAGGAAGGCTTATGGTTTGCATTTTTAATCTAGTTTTCAATTAAGCTTTTCATTTATGTTTTATTGTCTCATTATATTTGTATGCCTTTTTATATACCACATTTTTAGCATCACACCTTGACCTAGCCAATTACTAAAGAAAGCTTGTCCTAATTTTTTCCAAGATAGTAACTTTACTTGGGGATCTTCTCAAGAAGGAATGAGCTTTGAAATCAAGCCAAAAGTAGTAGGAAAATTTTGAAGCACTAAAGGATAAACTAGTTGTTAAACTAGTCTTAGTGCTCCCAGTGTTTGGAAAAACATTCAAGGTGAAAACCAATGTCTTGGATTATGAAATTGGTGGTATCTTAATGCAAGATAGACAACTTGTGGCCTTTGATTCATAGAAACTTAATGACTAAGAATAAAATTACTTGGTACATGAAAAAGAGATGGCCATGGTGATCCATTTCTTGATGGTATGGTGACATTATCTACCTAGTGTCCCATTTGTGGTGAAAATGGATAACATCTCTACCATTTATTTTAAGACCTAGGCCAAGATTACTCTAAAGCAAATGCATTAGCAGGATTACTTGGTTGAGTTCAACTTCAAACTCATCTATTATCCTAGTTGCAACAATGTAGTAGTTAACACTCTCTATTGCAAGGCATAGTTAGTCGCTCTACAAGAGTAGCCTATTTTTGGTCTAAGCCAAGATGGTTTGATCGAGCATATTTTGGAGTAAGGAAAGGATTGGAATTAGACTCATAGGCATACTAGTTTATGAAGCAAGTCAAGGAAGGAAAAACAAGGAGGTTCCACGTCCTAGGTAGATTTGTATTCTTCACACAAAATCACCTCAATGTGCCCAAATGGAAAGATTTAAGACAAGAGTTAGTTTATGAGTGCCACAACTCAGCATGGGTCGGTCACCTAGGGTAAAAGTGAACCACGACATTGCTAGAGTGATGATTTTATTAGATTAACATGTCAGAAGATGTGAAATCATGTGTCTACACCTATTTGACTTGTTAGTAGGACAACACAGTGAACCAGTTACTTGGTGGATTGGTACACCCTCTTTTTGTTCCTGTGCAACCATGGGCCACTATGAGAATGGATTTAATAACCCAATTCCCCCTACTCAATGGCTTATCCAAGATTATGGTTGTAGTTGATATGTTTTCTAAGTATGCAACTTCCATGGCATGCCAAACACCATGTCAAGCTAAAGATGCAACTGAATACTTTTTTCAAACTATGGTTAAGTATTGGGGTGTGCCACTAAGCGTCATATCAAACCATGACCCTTATTTTACAAGTAATTTTTGGACTAAGCTCTTCAAGTGCATGGGAAAAAACATTTTAATGTCTACTATCTCTCATACATAGACTAACAACAAAATATAGTGAATTAATAGAATTTTGGAGGACTATCTATGCCACTTTGTGAGGTTGATTCAATCCAATTGTCCCAATGTACTAGATGTGGCTCAATTCAATTCAATTTAAAAAATTCAAGTACAAGATAGTTCTCACCATTCCAATTGGCTACTAGTCTTCAACCCTTGACTCCACGTATGGTTTTGTGGTTACCTTGGTGCAAGTTCATCTACATTAGAGTACTTATCTGAGTGGAATTACCAATTCTATTTGGCTCGTTACCATCTCACCGATGCATTTGATTGGATGAAAAGGTATGGAGACATGGATTGCAAGGCCTTGGAGATCAATTTAAAGGATAAAGTGCTCTTCTGGATGGATCTCAATTAGCTCAAACCTCCCAAAGGCTTGAGGGCATCCTTGGTCAGAAGGTTTGATGGTCCCTTTAAAGTGGTGCAACACATTAGAAAATTTGCATATAAGTTGAACCTATCGGCCCACATAAAAGTTCAATTTGTGTTGTTGTGAGCCAATTGAGGGCTCATAATATGAATAAGGGAGATGCATTGAGAAATATTTCATTGTGATCTAGTTAATGTGCTAGATTAGCTTGAGCAGCAAGTTGTAGAGGTCATTGCCATGAGAACCTACAGTTATGTTAAACTGGCTTATAGATCATTCTTAGTGGTTTGGGAGGGAATGCCACAAGATGAAGCTACCTAGGAAAGAGTTGAGTCCTTATGGTGGTATGAGGACAAAGGACTTGACTTATTGCAAAGGGACTCAACTTAGTAAGAGTGAACTAGTCACACACTTTCGTGTAGAGAAGCTCATGTGTAGGTTGGGAGTTGAGCATTGATACCAACAAAATTTCTTGAATTAGAGGGGGGGGATATAAGGGGCATGTTTTTATTGAGCTTGACATTCTGAAGCAAGATCCTCACTCCAAATTAACAATATGATATCCTATATTTTGGGTGTAGATTAGCTCAAGTTTGAAGATGTATATATGCAACACAAACAAGTCTCCTAGCCAAGCATGTCCCACAATCCACTCTTCCATGTTTGGTGCTCTGATCTATTGTGGCAATTAGCTAGTCCAAGTGGCACACAAGACTATTAAACTTATCATGAGCTAGGTAAGGTTAAGGTTAGTTGCACTCCACACATGGACACCTTATCCCCAACTGTTGGATTTGTGTGCCCAACTTAAACCAAGTTGAGGCCACACAACTCACACCTATGTGCTAGCAATATTAATACTAGCACAAGGTGGAGCTAGTCCATGAGCTTTGAGCTGAGTGCATGTCACGTCTAGTCATGGCAAGCTCATGAACAAACAATACATGCCTTTTGGACCCAATTCTTCAAAAGGGCAGTGTGGGTGCATTGTGAGGTTACAGGTGTGACAACAGTTTATTTTGTGTAACAATAGTTTATTTTGCATTGGGAGCCCAAGAATCCCTTGGGGCAAAGATAGTGCAGGGTCAAGAATTGTCAATGGAGCCTGACATAACCTTGGTTTCATTTTTATGTTATAATCTTAGTGATGTAATAAAATGGATTTTGGCGCCAAACTTATGTCTCTTAGCATTGTTGCATCTTTTGTATTATTATTTTTCTCTATATTTATTATACATATTATTGAAGTGACCTAGGATTAATCAATTAAGGCATAGTCTATATTCTATGCACTCCTTGTGACTCCTTGAGTTGAGTAAGTGGTTTTACTTGCCCCTAAGTTTTTCAACATGTTTATCACTAGGGATGCTTCACAAGAACATGTTGTGAAGCGCAAACCAAAGTTTGATAGAGTGCACATGAACTGGGATCAAAATTGTGAAAAAACCCAAATTTGTGAGTGGCTCCAAGACCTTGATTCTTGCCTCATTGCCATTAAAAACATGGATCTAGATTTGTGCACTAGAGGAATTGAGGTGCACGTTCAAAAATTGTCAGAAGAAAAATCATTGATAAAAGAAGCTTACAAAATATCAAAGATGAGTGCAAGTTGTTATGTGAAGGCCAAACTCTCCATCATGCATTGTTGTCCCAAGGAGGATCACATCATGCCCCAAAATCAAGATATTCTAAGCCATATGATGGATTGTGTGACAAAAAGACCCTAGATAGTTTGTTCTGGGACATGGAGGAGCTCTTCTCTAGTCCCCAATCCTTTCAATGAGGTGCAAGTAGAGAAGGTTGTCTTTTACCTCACCAGAAGTGCAAAACCATTGTTGCAGTCAAGGGTTGTCAATGGACTTGTTGGGTGCACTGTCAATCTGATTAAGAGCTAGAAAGATTTGAAGGTTGCATTGTGCAAACAATTCCACCTTGGAAACTCGGAGTGAGTAGTTCATACTCAACTGTACAAGCTACTATAGACACCTAAAAGTTGCACAATGAATTAAGTGAATTTTATTCATTTAATTATTCTTAATTCTTCCAATTAATTTAATTATCCTATCGAATCTTGACATCAAATTCATATCAGTTTCATATCGACATCAATTTCATATCAAATCAATTCTTCATATCTGGAGCATCATCAATATCAATCATCAAATCCGGGGCATCATATCGACATTTCAACACACAACATCATATCCGACAAATTTTATTTGAATCAACATGTGCTCACCCGTTAACTCAAAGAGGGGCAAAATGTAGACACCTAAAAGTTGCACAATGAATTGAGTGAATTTTATTCATTTAATTATTCTTAATTCTTCCAATTAATTAAATTAATATTTAATTAATATACCATTCTTCTATGTAAGCCATTTTAATTAAATTCACATTTAAATAAAAATATCAATTTATCCCCTTTCCCATTTTAATTAAATCTACATTTAATTAAAATCTCATTTGCATTTAAATAATTCTAATTTTATTTAAAAACCCCCCCACTTGCAAAATCCTACAAATGCAAGTTGCAGCCACAATTGAAATAAATTAATTTTATTTTAATTAAATTCTATTTTCCCCACCCACTTGCATTTTCCTACATCTCCCACTTGTCTCCTAAACCCCTTCTAGATTCTTCTAAACACTTATAAATTAGCCTAATCCATTTCCTAAATATTGTCACATCCCTAAACAAAGGGAAGTCACTTCTCAAACCCTCAAAGTCTTTGAAAACCATTAAAGGCTTTATGTCTTCAACAAGTTAACCTTGAAAGTCTTCTAAACCATTAATGGTTAACTCAACCCTCTTTCATGGTTAGAGACTTTTTGCCTAACTCAACCTTCATCTAACCCAGGGGTCTCATCAAGCACTCGTGGCTTTACCCTTGGTTATCCTTTTAACCCTTGCACAAGAGTTTATCCTTTGGGTAAAAGCTTTATCCAATGGGTAATCCTAACCTAACCTTAACCCTTACCTCCTAAGGTAACCATGAGGTCTTCTCAAGCATTTAATGCTTCTTTCATCTCCTCTCAAGCAGTCTCTTGTTGATAATTGTCACCATTTCATTGGTGAGAATTGTAAACATGGATTGATTAACTTTCAATCCCGGCCCTTGATAAGATCATTCAATCTTGACCATCCATTGCCCTATTTTTCATATAAATAGAGCCCATTCCTTCTTAAAAAAAAAAGGTCTTTAGCATCATACTTATACTCAAATTTAGCAAGCATTTAGCCTCTCTTTGCAATAGGAATAAATCTAATAAACATTTTAGAGCATTTCTATTATTTTAGATTAAAACATATAACTATTATATCATGTTAAGATAGTATTTTTACTAACCTTGTCATCTTATCATCTAGTTTAGTTCATTTGTTAAAATCATGCATAAATAGGATGCATTCATACTAAATTTGATATAAAGAATCCCTCATTCTTGCATTTGTCATCCCTAAGTCACTTTGCTCAGTGATCTGAGAGAAAAGGCATTGGCTTGAGGGACCTTGTGAGATAGAGAACCATGGAACACTCCTTGGGAAGTTGAGCTATTCCTCATGGCTTCATAACTTGCACCAAGAGTCCCATGGGTGTGTGGGCAAGTCTTTCAATATTTTCACGATTTCAGTTTCATTGAACTGCTTTTCCCGCATATAGCTACAACACATTGGTAAGGTGAACAATTATACATGTATGTATGTATGTATGTATGTATGTATGTATATATATAGATATGTATGTATGCATATATATATATATACATATATATCTATACATACATATATGTATGTATGTATGTATGTATACCTATATATACATATATATACATATATATACATATGTATATATGTATATATGTATATATGTATATATATGTATATATGTATATATGTATATATGTGTATATATATGTATATATGTATATGTGTGGTTGTTTTTGGGTGGGTGTATATATATATATATATATTTATTTTCTTATGTTTAATTTTGGATTGTATCTCTTTTCTTCTTTTTTATTTTTATTTTTCCTCTATCTTGTCATCCTTCCTCCCTTGATCTTTGTGCCTCCTCCCTCCCTCTTTTTAGCTACCTTGGTCTGCTTCTTGATCATTTCTCACTCTGCATTCTCTCTAGCTATTTCATCTTGATGATGGACCACGGAGTGTGATCTGAAATGTTGATGCAAAAAATTACACAGTCTATTATGGAAGTGGCTGATTTCTATGTCTACTCCTTCCAAACACTCATGCTCAAGTTGAAGGAGCTAATCGATTTTGAATGCTTGTACCTATTCATGAAAAGGCTCCATCCCCTCGCCCAACTATATCTTTAGCATCAGAATGTCCAAAAATTAGGTCAAGTTGTTGTCGTGGTTGATTGAATCCTTGACCTCAATAGGGAGGCAACTAAAGACTATGGTGGTAGCAAGTCCAACAAGTTTGATTATGGATTTAAGAAGATGTTCAATGAGGGAAATTTTGAGTAGAGAAAGGGTGCACCCTTTTACAAAAAGAATGGAAATAAGAACACTGCCTCTACTTCAAAAGAAGTTGAAAACAAAGTTGCCAAAACGGACTTCATTTTCTTCATATGTGAGCATCCTGACCATTGGGCTCAAGAGTGTCCTGAAAATTAAAAACTTAATGAGGTCCGTGCACAACAAAAGGTGTCAAAAATGGGAGTGCTCCAACTCCTATCCATGATATGTGAATCTGAGTCACCTTTGGAATGTGTTGTGGTCCAGGATACTTCTTCCTCACATGACTTGTTCTATGTTGAAGTGTTCTCTAGAAAGAAAAAAGCTTGTGTGAATGTTGGATTTGGGGGCAACCAACAATTACATCTTAGTGAATAAGGCTTGTGGCCTTGATCTAAAAATGATAGAATCTCACACATGTTTCAAGATGGTTAACTCCTCTGATGAAAAATTTATTGGAGACATTTATGGAGGTGAGTTGTGGATCGGAGCCTAGAAAGGTTCCACAAATTTGGTTTCCATTGAAATGAATGACTTTGACTTTATCCTTGGTCAAGAGTTCATCTATGTTGCATGTGTTTCTAGCATCATAAATTGTCACTAGGCCAATTTACACCTCGTGTTTGTGTCCCTACTTTAGTGTGTCCTATTCTCATCACCTATCTAGGTTTGTTTTGTGCCTATTCTAGAGTTCTAATGCCATGAACACCCACTGATGGATTCCTTGGTGGGGTACCCTTCTCCCTAAGGCTTCATTTCAGTCCCTTCTACAGACGGACCATAGCACCCAGTTCCTTGGTCCCTCTCTATGGGGCCCAAATTTTAATTAGGGCAAGGGTCTTGTCTCTCTAGCGAGAATTCATCTTTGTGGCTCTGCATGACTGTTGGAGGTTAGCCTAATTGGTAATTTACCTAGATAACCCTATATAAACACATTTGATCAACCTAATTTCATCCAAGTATCATTAGTTGACATATCCTAGCATTCTTGCATCTCCAAAGCATTCATTATCAAGCATTTTCAATAATCTTCAAGGCTATATATTTTTCATTCAACCATTATGGAGAAAAATTACATCATTCCTATGCAAGTATGTGTGTGTGATTAGGGTTTTGTCATACTTATTCCATTTCATACAACATATGTGATTATATTCAAAGAAGGAAAGCATCATCATCAACAATTACAAATCTGAGGTATATCTTTGCAGTATTTATTTTGATGTTTGCATTTATCCATTCAAGGTTAAATCCTAAACCAGTGTTTGACTTAGGCAAGTCCCTCTTTCCAACAATTTTCCCCCTTTTCATTGAGTGCAAGAACAGGTACAAAGCTGCATTTCAGAGGAACAATAGGATTCATAGAGACAAATAGGTTACCCTTTGGATGACAAAAAGTTAGGAGGACCAAGGCAACCGCCACCACAATCCCAACAACTTCGGCTAAATTTTGGAGAGAAAATTCAAATCATATTCCTTTGACCAAATCCAAGTTTGTGGCTCCGTGCGATGTGTATAGCTCACTGTTTATGCTCAATCTCTTCAATATCCACACATTTGCCCTAATTTTTGCATCTTCAATAATTCAATTCAAGGGAAAGAAGAGCCCAATCAAGGAGGCCCAGAATCATATCAGAATCTAGTTCTATTGGGCTTAGATATATCAAATTCCTATATTTCCCTAATGTGATGGTAATTAAGCAAAATTAGCAGTCTTACTACATCTAATGGTCAAACCTTAATTTTCACTATTACATTTTGGTGAACTCGACTCCTTGCACCCTTATTTCCAGTTTGTGTTCTCAAATCTAAACAATTTTAATTTTCAATTGAATTATATAAATTTAGAGGTCAAATTCACACAACTCTAATATATAATGTTAGAGTTATCTTGTATTAACTAATAATTATTTATTTAATTATTAGTCTATTATACTCTACACTTAAGCTAAACTTAGGCATTTAATAATATGGTAGGTATTTAATAATTATTTTAATTATTAAATACACATTATCCCTTTAGGGTTTATTTAGGGTTGCACATATTTAGGTATGCACACCTTTAGGGTTGCTAATATCCTTTTATAAGGATTGTATTGTACTTTTTAACTGATTCCCTCTTTGAATGATAATCTTCTTCTTTCAAAGCCATTATTGTGTTTTTGCCTCCATTCTTCTCTTGTGACAGGTATTTTGCGTGCAGGTGTTCTTGGGATCTTTGAAGTTGTATTTTCTCAACTTCTTCATGGTATCAGAACCTACATTTGTTGTTGCTTGTTCCTGATTTTTCAGAAGATTTTTTGGAGGAGGGTTTCAAACTTTATCAAAGTTTTTTAATTTGCATTTGGGGAGATTTTTTTTTAGGATTTTTGGGATCAAACGTACCTCATCATTGAGCTCAGAACAACCAAAATCCCCCATTTTCATATAAAATTGGTCCAATTTGGACAACTGTGGCTTTGAAAATTTTATTTATTTTTGTCCTTCTTGGGTGCGTTTTTCGAGATGAAAAATCAAAGAAAAAGCATTAAAAATTTTTTTTAGAGCAGTTTGGGCCAAAAAAAGACCTCACCATTGACTTCTAAAGGGCGTTTCCAATCATTTTGATATATAATTCAACCTATTTCGATGACAAGGGCATTTGGGCCATGATTTTTTCATTGGCATGCTTTACGAGGCACACAAATCTGTACTGTAGCTGCAAATGCATCAGAAAATTTTCGTCAAAAAAATAAAATAAAAAAATAAAAAATTACCCTCTTCATGAAGTTCGTGTTGGTCGTCCTTTCAGTGTACCTATCCCTCACCCATGTCCACATTATGGGGGGTTCCTCTTGTTGTTCTAATGCTTCCTTGGTTCACTAGATCAGCTCTTCAAGCTTTGGTGTTTTATGCCATCTGTATCTTCAAGTTTAGTTGTTTGCCTTTGTTTGCCATCTGATTCAAGTAGTGTTATTTGAGGGCACTTGTGCAAATTACAGTCTTCTCTACCTGATCATCTTCTATTTCAGTGGAGGTTCTTCAGAACGATAGTTATTCTTCGACAGTGTTTGTAGGTTCTTCATGCTTCAGTGATTCTTCTACTTTTCTCTTGTTCCTATCTTTTTGGAACATTCTTGTTTGGAGGCTTCTTCAGTTCTTCACTTGCTTTTTCCCACGTGGTTTTCTCTATTTCTCTAGTTCATAGAGATTTGATTGTGCTTGGGTACCTCATCAGGCCTTGTTGATGGGACCCAAATTTTTGCCTTCATCATGTAGTTGCACTTTTTACTTCATGCATTTAGTTCTTTAGCTATTCCCTAAGTTCATCTTAAGTGGGGGTGTTAGAGTTATCTTGTATTAACTAATAATTATCTATTTAATTATTAGTCTATTATACTCTACGCTTAAGCTAAACTTGGGCATTTAATAATATGGTAGGTATTTAATAATTATTCTAATTATTAAATACACATTATCCCCTTAGGGTTTCTTTAGGGTTGTACATATTTAGGAATGCACACCTTTAGGGTTGCTAATATCATTTTATAAAGATTGTATTGTACTTTTCAACTGATTCCCTCTCTGAATGATAATCTTCTTCTTTCAGAACCATTATTGTATTTTTGCCTCCATTCTTCTTTTGTGACAGGTATTTTGCTTGCAGGTGTTCTTGGGATCTTTGAAGTTGTATTTTCTCAACTTCTTCAGGAGGTATTAGAGTAATCTTTTATTAGATAATAATTATTTATTTAATTATTAGTCTATTATACTCTATGCTTAAGCTAAACTTAGGAATCTTATAATTCTTTAGGATTTTCACCTTTAGGGTTTCGAGTATCCTCTTATAAGGATTCTCTCTTTGTATTTTCATTAACAATTGTAATTATTGAATTGCATTCTTGTTGCACAATCAATATGACTCCTCTTTTTTGGATCTGTGAATTCTGGCCTCCATAGTTTTTTTGCTTCTCTCCTTCTGTGACAGGTTTGCATGCAGGTGATCTTTGGGAGCCACAGAGTTGATTTTTCCTCAACTCCAATATGGTATCAGAGCTCCATATTTGCATGCCCTTGTTCTCTTCATGAGATATTTTGGGCCTTGTTCTTCAGATTTGTGTATTTGAGGGTTTGTGTAGTTCCTTTTTTCCATTTCTAGGGGTAGCTGATTTTTTGGTACATTTTGGTGCCAAAAGGACCTTATGGTTGGATTCAGGAGGTCGTTTCCACAAATTTTGATATAAAATTCGACTTATTTTGGAGTCAGGTGTTCTGGAGGCAAAAAAAATTTAGGCCCCAGGCCGCACGGCCTCGAGCACGCAAATCAAAAAATTTTTTGGCAATTTTACGGCTTGCCTAGGCCGATCCAGACTGCACCAACCATCTATTAGGCCCAATAAGGAAAGCTAATGTACTGAGAGGGGAGGGGTGAATCAGTACTCCAAAACTTTTCTTCAATAATAACTTTACAGTTATGCATAAACCAGATAGTGCAGTAACATAATATAAAGCTAAAACAAATAGATAAAAATCATACATGATTCACTCCATAACACATATATTTTGGTTACGTAGAAACTCTTGGTTAGAGAGAAAAACTGCGGTGGGGATGGCACCCACAACTTCACTATTGCAATAATAAAGAGTGCTCGATTAGAGCTACATGTTTAGCTATTTCTGATAGCTTACCCTGTTAGGAGTAACAAGATCTGTTAGATCTACCTCGCTAAAGGATTTCACAACACTTAAACTAAATGTTGCACTTGGTTAGAGGCTTTACAATTTATAGACTTGATTAGAGTCTTTTACCCTATTAAAGGTTTCTCTTACAACTTCAAAATATTACAATAAAATCATTACAAATATCTGCAACTTTACATCTGGAATGTTATAGCAGATTCTATGTGCTCAGAATAAGTTAGCTTGCTTATAGCATACCTCGGTAACCCATATAGTAACTCGGTAAACCCTTCTTTTTACTCTGTTCTTTGACTATTCTCTGAAAACCTTCTCAGTGACCTCTGTGTCTCTGTAACAGTCTTCTTACACTCATGCACAGACCTTTAATTATTAACTCATGCTGAATAAATAGATCTCTTATGTCGGTGATCCATTCATTGCTTCGATCTTACAAATATGATTTATCGAATGAATAACCATGCAAATCATTTCATTGGTTAGATGACATCAAAATCATACACAATCTTTAAGTGCAATTTCCAATGTGATAACGGTTAGATGTGCCTCGATCTTGTAACACATTTTCATATGTATGTCCAGGTTCAATGAATCTGGTAACACGTTTCACTCAGTGTATAACAACTCAGTGTGTCATCTTTGCTACTCGGTAGACATGAAATGATACTCGATAGACAGCTCGGTGTATACTACGTTTTGAGACTACTTTCTTCCGTAACCGACTAGACTATTCATACCGACTAAATATCTCGGTAGAGATAATCGACTAGAGTATATAGAATAACTTTGAACATAAAACTAATGGCAACTTGATAAGTAGTAATAATCTCCCCTTTTGACATTAGTTGAGACGTTTGACAAAAACTACTTTCAAAGTTATAACTCAATAATCTATGTACTTGCAAAATTTGACTATACTGACAGTATATACAATAGTCAATAATATAATATATCCAGATATACTCCCCTTATCGATATAGTGTACAAAACTCTGATTTTGCATGCTTGGTGATCTGTTCTATGTGCTTTGCTTACTATTCTGTATACTGCTTGGTTCACTACTCTTGTATACTCTGCTTGCTCTGCTTAGTATACTCCCCCTGTAAACTATACTCCTTTTGTTTGATTTTATACTTTGATGCTTTGAATGCTACACTCCCCCAATACTGTATCACTCCTCTAATACTATATCATATCACTCCCCCTTTTTGACAAACATCAAAACTTAATTACCATTCGGGGGTGGTAACTGGTCAAAAATGGATTTGTACTTGGTCCGTGCTTTGGTGAGAGCGACAGAGAGTGCAATATTTACACTGTCCATTAAATAATTTTGTGCTTGAATATCAGCCAATAATGATATTAAGCCATCTAGAGTGCTTCCCTCTTGTGTAGTAGATAAGGAGGTGGCTCAGTTGATCTGTTCTTGGACGAATGAAAGATGAGGAAGGAATAATGTCTGAAGTGTCATTATGTCCATCCGGATCTTGTGTTCTTCATTTCTTAGGTCCAATTGTTGAGCCATGAGCTATTGTAGCTTTGTGTAAAAAATCTGAACTGAATTTGGCTCTGTGGTCAACTTGCTTGAGAGATTGGTGATCTCTTTCTCAATTGCCTCTATTTTATTCTTAATGTCTTTAATGAATAAAGAAAATGTGCAGAGTTTCTGAAATAAATAAAGAATGTGCTTGAGTTGAGGAGTCAACTTAGCAATAAATTTGACAAGTTTAACTTTGCCAATAGCTATAGCTTTCTATACCTCTTCTATCATTTTTGCAGTGAGCTCTTTGTCTTTTAGCTTGCTTAAATACTCTGATGCATCTACTCCAGATGTCTCTATCTTTGTTAGGAGTTCATCCAGTTGAATGTGGATGGCTGCATCTGTTGATACTGTAGCTTCAGGTAGCATATCTATTAAGAGTGCTTTCACCTTCTGAAGTACTTTATTTTTCTTTTGAATCGCCATTTGCTTCTCTTGTTTGGCCTTTGCTTTGCATAGTTCACCGAAATCAATGAGTGTTTGCCCCTTTAATTTTGATATGTCTACATTGGGCAACACTATTGGTTTTGACAAATCAACTTTAAAACTATGCTTTTTCATCTTCTTTTCTTTACCTTTCAACAATGGAACTAGGACAAGGGCTTGTGAGGCTTGATGACCCTCGGTAGGTTGCTCGGTAGAGGCAATACTTTAATCGGTTTCTTTAGCCTTTGTAGAGTCCTTTGGTGTCTCGATACTAGGTGTCTTAGTTGCAACATTTTCAGTGTTAGAAGGTTCTTGAGATGTTTGTTCTTGAGTAGTTCCTTCTCCTGTTGTAGACTTGTGACCTTCAGTGCCTTGCTCCGTGTCAAGAGGGGTTTCAGTTGAGACAGGTTGCTTGACCGGTGGATAAGGCTGAACTTGTTCCAAGATTGATTCACTAGATACAAGTTTTTCATATGCATTGCCTTCTATCATTTCCTCTTGTGGTGCCTCTGTATCCATGACATCTTCATCTATTTGAATGGTGTCAGCAAGGTCTTTCTAGATAACGTCAGGATCTTGCTTGGTGACATCAACAATTTCAATTTCAGCTTGCTCACCGGCATCCTTGATTTTAAAGATTTCCTGCCACTTTGCTTTTGTCTCATTTTCAACTTCAATGTACAGCCCAGTCATCAGTTTTAAGGCTCTTTGTTTGACAAGAAACTTTGAGTTGTAGGTTGTTAGATGTTTTTTAATTTCAGCTACTGACATGTCAAGAAATAGATGAACCAGACTTCTCTCTTTGATCTGTTTCTCTGAGTCCATTGCATACTTCCACCTATTATCAATATGCAAGTAAAGTTCATTTGGAAGTGACTTTGCTAGTTCTAATGGAGCTAATTGAGATTTTAGAAGTGTGCAGATGGCAGCTTCTTCAATTTGTCTCTTCTCATCATTATTTCTGGTTTCATACTTTACATATATGAATGAACCAAATCTGCCATATTCTTTCAGATTAGCACAGAAGTTTTCAACACGACGTACATTTACCTTCTTGCTCTTGACAATCTGAAATTTGCTTGCATCATCTAATTCGGTATCACTAGACTTTTTTGCCAAAATGAGTCTCCGAGTAGATTTCTTGTAGGTCTTTATTACCTTGGGAGCAGTAACACTTTTTGTTTTCTTACTCGGTGAGGCTGCAGATGCTCTTGTGTTAGGTTGCTTTGGAGGTGGAGTCAGAGAGGCCTTTGATGTGTCCTGTTTCTTTCTCTTCAACACTTTTCCCTTAGGCAATTCAGTGCTTAGTGTTATTGCTGCCTCTTGGGCTTCGGATTCCTCTTCGGTAATGGCAATGGTGCCTTTGACAAGTGTAGAGGAAGAGTCTTCTCCAAATTTCTCTGACAATGCCTTTATCATTTTTGTTGTCTTTCTTGTAGCTTTGGGTACTACAATGCTCATTTTTACCTTTTCCTTTACTTCCTCATAGGTTCCATACCTTAGCTCAGTAGCATGCCTTGGTAATTTGAGAAATGCATCAATTTGCTGTTGTGTGATGTCAAAATCAATCTCATATCCCATAGGTGACAAAGATTGAGTTTGTGGTTCCACAGCATTCACATAACAGTAATTGGTGTCAACTTCAAAACATATATCATTTTTGTATTTGTCCACTAGCTGGGGTGGAATCCGGTACCTGTTATGCATTTTTTCTTGAAATTTACTGAAGTAGTCATCCATAATATCATTGAAATTATCACCTAACTTCTTGATGAAGTCATTTATCTGATGGGTGATTGGTCAGTGTAGTTCCCAAACAACTTTACCGACTGATGGAAAGAATTTTTCAAAATAGAAAAACATGCATACCAGTAATGATCCAAACTTTAGAGTATTAGCCGAGTTGTTCTTCTTCGGCTTCCTAATGGTGTTCAGATTCTCAAACAGGTTCTTTAGCAACACCTCACATAGATCAATTTTCATTCCCTTTTTCACAATTTTGTATGCTAGGTCTACTACTGCACAGGGTACACTATTTTCCCTTGCCGATTGGAAGAAATAGTAACCTATAACTCTAATGGCAAATTTTAGTTCTTCATCTGTGAAATTATTCAGTTTCAATCCTCTGCAATCCGATTCCACTCTAGTTAAACTGATCAATTCCTTCTGTGATATCATCTTTTGGGCTCGGGCATGATCATAAATTGGGTAACCGGTAATCAGATGAATGATTTCCTTGGTAATCTTAAATGGTTGCTCTTCTAACTACATGAAATCATCATGAACTCTTCTTAGAACAAACTGACCCATTGGGGTTTGAACACACGGGGATAGGTTAGGGCTTCAGTTAATCCCTTGATCTTGATGTGTTCATACTTGCTATTCAATTTACCATCTGTGCACAACTCATCATAGGTGTCTTTAATTTCAACATGACCGAGTTCTTCAACATGACATTTGGTGAAGAATCTCACATCCTCGACTAACAACACTCTGTCCGGGATGAGTGAAAAAGCGGTTTTGTCATCTGGTTCAGATGCAACTTTGGGAGTCAAAGAGTATTTTAGTGAGGGCTTCTCTACATTCTTGACAACTATGGGATCTTGGATCTTGGGCGCCATTGTAGATTTCAGATAAAAGCTAACAAAGGATCCTTAGGGTTTCAGGATTTTCAAATGACTTACGCTTTATACTTAGCAGATAATGGCAACTAGATAAGATCGATAAACCAACTTAACAATGCATTGAGATTGATGTAAATACCTTGAGTTTGCTTTGTAGGAGGTTTGATCGCCTTTGATTCGCTTTTCTCTACTCTCTCAAAAACTTGGTAAGTTAAAAATGACCATGAAAATGCTTTTAAGTACACAATATGCCTTATCGGGCTCTATGCGGGTTAGGTCAAAAACATTAAATGCACTCGGTTCCCCTAAACTTTCTTTCCTTTTTCCGCTTTAACCAAGTAACCAAACTTCCTTCATTCACTGACTAGATAGGTTTCCTGTATACTGCTTTAAATTTTTTTTGATAAAACTTACTATTACATCTTAATTATGTAGATTTGAATTAAGTACATGATAAAATAGGAATTGTTAAGATTAAACCTTGAGAGAATGCAGTCCCTTCATACCTTTACCGATTAATTTGGAATAGGTGCACCTGACTCGGTAGGTAAGGTGCTTTCTTCATTTGACACAATTTCCTTCTTTTTCCAAATCATCTTTAATTTGTCTTTTAATTCTTCAGTGTCTTTTCTAGGTTGATCTCTGCAATCTCCAGCTAAGTGTCCAACTTTGTGACAATGAAAACATGCCATACTAGGATTTCTCCATGATCTTCGGTTGTTCATTCCAAACCTTATAAAGAAGTTGTCACTTATATGTCCATATCTTCCACAAAATTCACACCATATCCTTGTATTGTAATCCCATGGTACTACAGAATATTGTCGGTAAGGATGTGTGTGAGTTCGGTAACCTCTAGCATTTGCTCGGTGTGTAGACCACATATAGTTCTTTTGCTTAAGCCAGCACTTTTTGGTACTATGTCCATATCTATTGCAATTTTTACAAAACCCTTTGAATTTTGCCTTCTGATAATTGTTAACAGACTTTTTCCTACATTGATTAGATGTGTAACCATATTTATTGCAATTGTAACAATAACCTTTGGACTTAGTGACATTCGGTTGCTTACCTTTTTCTGATTTGAAACATGTTGGCAGTGTGACCTTGATTTCCATAGTAGTTGCAAATAGGCTTCTTTATTTTGATGTTATTCTTGTTTCCAACTTGCTTTGATGATTCTCCTCTCTCGATAGTATGAATTCCCTTCTCGATAGAGTCTTTTCCTTTGTAACCAAGTTCTGCATCTTTGTTGGGTCTTCTTGTATTCAATTGCTCATCCAACATCTTTGACGCTTCATAACTCTTATTGAGTGTTTCTTTGGATTTCTTCTCTGATTCAAGTTCATCGGTCAACCTTGATACTTCAAGCTTCAATGCTTGATTCTCATCATTTTTCAGAATTGCTTCATGATGTACATAACCTAGTTGATCTGACAGATTTTGTTGAATTCCAGTCAACCTTGTGATTTCATCATTCTTATTAGATACTAAGACTTCAAGTTGTTGTTTCTCTCTTTCTAGATCTCTTACTTTATCCTCGGTTGTCCTCAATGCATCAATATTTTCAGTCATCTGTGTGTTGAAATGTTCATGTTCTCTTTTCATTGCTTTTAGTTGATCAGCCAGTGCTTTGTTCTTTTCTTTCAATACTCCAATCATTTCTTCAGTTTCTTCAGATATACTGTTCTTAGATGATGTCTCAATTTGTTCCACTAACTCTTGAGAGTCCTGCAAATCATCAGATAATCTTCTTCTTACTTTCAGATATTTTTGCATTTGTCTTTGCATGTCTGCAATCACTTGATTAGCATGATCTAGTTCTTCTTGCAGATATACAATCCTCTGAGATTGTTTATAGCCTTCCATTGATAAGATCTTTCTCTTTAGGTAGTCAAACCCTTTTCCAAGATTCAAGCTCTGATACCAATTGTTAGGCCCAATATGAAAAGCTAATGTACTGAGAGGGGATGGGTGAATCAGTACTCCAAAACTTTTTTTCAATAATAACTTTACTATTATGCATAAACCGAATAGTGCAGTAACATAATATAAAGCTAAAACAAATAGATAACAATCATACATGATTCACTCCATAACACATATATTTTGGTTACGCAGAAACTCTTGGTTAGAGAGAAAAACTGTGGTGGGGATGGCACCCACAACTTCACTACTGCAATAATAAAGAGTGCTCGGTTAGAGATACATGTTTAGCTATTTCTGATAGCTTACCCTGTTAGGAGTAACAAGATTTGTTAGATCTACTTTGCTAAAGGATTTCACAACACTTAAACTAAATGTTGCACCTGGTTAGAGGCTTTACAATTTATAGACTTGATTAGAGTCTTTTACCTTGTTAAATGTTTCTCTTACAACTTCAAAATATTACAATAAAATCATTACAAATATCTGCAACTTTACATATGGAATGTTATAACAGATTCTATGTGCTCAAAATAAGTTACCTTGCTTATAGCATACCTCGGTAACCCATATAGTAACTCGGTAAACCCTTATGTTTACTCTGTTCTTCGACTGTTCTCTGAAAACCTTCTCGGTGACCTCTGTGTCTCTGTAACAATCTTCTTACACTCATGCACACACCTTTAATTATTAACTCATGCTGAATAAATAGATCTCTTATGTCAGTGATCCATTTATTGCTTTGATCTTACAAATATGATTTATCGAATGAATAACCATGCAAATAATTTCATTGGTTAGATGACATCAAAATCATACACAATCTTTAAGTGCAATTTCCAATGTGATAACGGTTAGATGTGCCTCGATCTTGTAACATGTTTTCATATGTATGTCCAGGTTCAATGAATCTAGTAACACATTTCACTCGATGTATAACAACTCGATGTGTCATCTTTGTTGCTCGGTAGACATGAAATGATACTCGGTAGACAGCTCGATGTATACTACGTTTTGAGACTACTTTCTTCTGTAACTGACTAGACTGTTCATACCGACTGAATATCTCAGTAGAGATAACCGACTAGAGTATATAGAATAACTTTGAACCTAAAAATAATGGCAACTTGATAAGTAGTAACACCGCTGGCAATTTTTTAACCGTCGGGGCCAGCCCTCATGGTCTTTGTCGGCAGTCTGGGAGCCGCCAGCCGCCCGAGACCAGCCCGCCGCACGAGCCCCACCGGCCGCCGAGCCTCGCCACACGAAAACCCCGCCGGCCACCAAGTTCCCACCATGCACTAAGCCTAACTTCTCATTGTCCTCTATCCGCCCGGTCACTGCCCAGTCACCACCTCCCTGCCACCAGGAGGGGGGGTGTGTTTTTTTTTTAGGGGTTTTAACAGGCTAATGGTTTTTTGTCATAACTTGGGCAAATAGAGTCATTTTTTGCAAAACCTTATATCATTGGAAAGCTCTTTCCAATCTCTATCCAGATCTAGAGGTTTGAAATTTTTCTTTTTCTTTTTGATGGCATTTTTTTCTGTCAAAGCTAGAGGTTCATTTTTGCACTCCGGGAGACATAACTTGAGCATCTGAACTCCGTTTTTCGAAAACTTTATATCGTTGGAAAGCCTATTCTGTTTTCTTTCCATGCATATGAGTTTTGTTTTCTAGATTCTTCTCTAGGTATATTGTATTCATTTTTTGGCTTTTCAGCACTCTGGTTAATATCTTGGATGTTTTAGGTCCTGGGATCTCTTTCTTTGAGTAGGATATCTTGTATTTGGCTATTATTTCTGTGTTTCTAGTCATCTGTCTCTTCTGATCATTGTAGCTTTTTTTTTATGCAAACACACTAAGATATAGTGCCACCATGCATTGTATACTTGGGATCTTTCACATCTTGTGCCTTGTTGTACATGCACTACTTATAAAGTGCCATGGGGGGGTTGATGTTTGCCTTCCATGACATTAGCCTCATGATGTGTGTCAAGTGAGTGTTCTTTCCATGACACTATGTACTTTCTCTACACCTTTGATGTTCTTTGTTCTTCATCATGCAATTCTTATTGGTCATCCTTTTCAGTGTACCCATCCCTCTCCCTTTTCAACATTATGGGAAGGTTTGTCATGTTGGTTCTAATGCTTCCTTGGTTCGATTGATCAACTCTTCAGGCTATGGTGGTTCATGCCATCTGTATTTTCGAGTTCAGTTGTTTGTCTTTGTTTGTCATCTGATTCAAGAAGTGTCAATTGAGGGCACTCATGCAGATTACAATCTTCTCTACTTGGTCATGTTTTATTTCAGTGGAGGTTCTTCAGATCAGCAGTTACTCTTCGATAATGTTTGTAGCTATTTCATGCTTCAGTGGTGTTTTTCATGCCTTTTTTTGTTCCTATCTTCGGCAACACTCTTGTTTGGAGGCTTCTTAGTCCTTCACTTGACCTTTCATCTCTTCTTGGAGAGGAGTTTTGTTCCCACATGGTTTTCTCATGTTTCTCCACTTTGTAGAGATTTTATTGTACTTGGGTACCTCATCAGGCCTAGTTGTCGGGACCCATTGTTGCTTTCCTGCATTTTTTACATGTTTTTTTAGCCTTTGGTTGATTTTTAGCTATTCCCTAATTTCATCTTAAGGGGGGGTGTTAGAGTAATCTTTTATTAGCTAATAATTATTTATTTAATTATTAATCTATTATACTCTATACTTAAGCTAAACTTAGGAATCTTATAATTCTTTAGGGTTTTCACATTTAGGGTTTCGAGTATCCTCTTATAAGGATTCTCTCTTTGTATTTTCATTAACAATTGTAATTATTGAATTGCATTCTTGTTTCACAATCAATATGACTCCTTTTTTTTGGATCTCTGAATTCTGGCCTCCATAGCTTTTTTGCCTCTCCTTCAGTGACAAGTTTGCATGCAGGTGATCTTTGGGAGCTGTAGACTTGATTTTTTCTCAACTCCAATATATACTATTAAAATTAAACTTGTGGGTTGCCTAATTTGGATTAATTTCTCAGATTTGATTTGGGAGCATTTTAATTTTTAATTTTTTACTCAGATAATATTTTTAACCAAATTACATAAATTTAGAGGTTAAATTCATAAAAATCCTAGTTTATTTTGGTTAATTTGATTTGTGGGCGACATCACAACCATAATATGTTCTTTGTTGAGCTCTTGTGCACATATAAAATCTAAGAGCAAATATACATCAAATAAGACCAATGGAGATCGAAGACAATGGATATTGAAAACCTACTTGACATGTGAATGGTAATATTGTTGTATTTTGTTGATTTACATGATCTTAGGTATCTCTATTGGTATTGGTGAATGTTTCATTATAGGACAGATTGTTTGTGGTTGAATCTTTGAGGTCTTACAATAGTTTATCATCATCATTTTTCACTGTATAAATTTTGGCATGCCTGGTGGGACCTGAATTTTTGTTAGATATATGTTTTTTGTAGGTTTTTCTAACCCTATATTGTTGTTTTGTAAAACAATTTGGAGAATAACCTTGTGTAGCTAGGGTTTTGAACACTAGATTAAGATTGTGGAGAGATTTGATCAGATCTCCCAAATGGCTTGGAATTTTTGCATCAATTTTTTTTTTCAGGTTGGGGACAATATCACAAGTGCTTAGTCCAAAATTCAGATTTTTTGGAGCATATTTGAATTTTTATGATTTTTCATTTTGGGAGGAAATTAGCACATTTTTTGGATTTTTAACATTTCTCTAAAGTTCACATAATTCTATAGGGGTTATACTTTTTGTGATTCTAATTTTAATGCAAAATAAGTTGTGAAAAATCATATCTTTAAAAATTAGGTTTTTGCAATAATTTGATCATTTCTCACAAACGGCTTAGAACTTATGTAGGAATTTTTTTATGCTAGTTAGGAATGGTATCAGGAGTTCTCAGTCCAAAATTTAGAATTTTTGGATCAATTTTGAAATTTTTATGATTTTCCATTAAAAAAAGATTAATTTTGGGACCAAATTAGCAATTTTTTTGGATTTTCTTACATTTATGGAAATGTCTTGAAATTCTACAAGTGGTTTGTTCTTTCTGATTTTAATTTTGATGCAAAAGAATTGATGAAAAATTAGATCTTTGGATTTGTCAAAAAAATGTATTGTCGAAGGCCCCTTTTACACATTTGGATTTGGATTTTCTAAAATTAACCTAACAAGTGTGCTTGCAGGTGGGGGTAATTTATCAAAAACTACTAATCATTTGGTTCAGAGGTAATTTTAGTGTGTGTCTTCGCATTTTAATTCCTAGCTTAATTAGGCTCACATGATTTCATTGACATTTTCTTTGTTTTCTTGAGGGTTAATTAACTTGCTTGGTGTGTCTTCTACCTTTTGGCATGTTGTGTTTAGTTTAGAACCCAAGGTGATAATAAAATTATCCTCTCCCCTCGCCTTCATGGATCTTGGGTGTAAGAGAAATTATTATCATCTTTAGAGGGCAAGCCTCCCGTCTTGTGATAGGGAACGACCCAAGCAATATTTTGTTATTGTCCGCTATATAAAAGATTGTGGTTTTGGATGAAAGTCCCTTATCACCTGGTGTCGATGTGTTATACTGATATTAGTCTCCCTTAGTATCTGTGTGATGCGTAAAAACCTGTAGAGTGTAACCTCTGCATACTGGGAGGCCTCATTAATTTGAGCAAAATGTTGCAATGTATAACCACCAAATACCCTAGAACATGACTAAACACCTTTTGTTGTAGAGGCCAAAAATCATTACATTTGATGGTTTAGAGAGTGTGGATCATACCCTGTAGATACCCCACTTGTACCCTTTCATGTTGAGACATGAATCCCTCATTTGATCTTTGGTCTTTTGAGGTAAGAGAATCTGGTATGCCCGAGAAGTGAGTTTCGTGGTGAGGGATCTAGTGCTACCAGAATCTCTAGTTGTCTGCTTGTTTGAGGTATTTCTATGTCACAGGGGACCCATTGAATGGTTTCTATGTGCGAGAAAAGCGGGTGAATGAAACTTAAAATGTGAAAAATATGTTCAAAGGGACTTGTCCACACACCCACAGGACTTCTTGGTGCAAGTTATAGAGTCATGAAGAATGACTCAACTTCTCAAAGTAGGTTCCATGGTTCTCTATCTCACAAGGTCCCTCAAGCCAATGCCTTTGCTCTCAGATCACTGAGAAAGGTGACTTAGGGATGACGAATGCAAGAACGAGGGATGCTTTAGATTGATTTTAACATGAAATACATCTTATCTATGCATGATTTTGCAAATGAAGTAAACTAGATTATAAGATGACAAGGTTAGTAGAAATACTATCCTAACATGATATACTAGTTAATGATTTAAGCTAATGATAAAGGAAATACTCTAAAATGATTATTAGATTAATTCCTATTACAAAGAGAAGCTAGATGTATTGATAAATTTGAGCATATATGAGATACTAAAAGCTTGGATGGATCTTTGAAATGGAGGAATGAGAGCTCTATTTATAGTGAAAATAGGGAAATGGATGGTCAAGATTGGAGGAGTTAATCAAGGGTCGGGATTAAAAGTTATCAATCCATGTTTAGAATTTTCACCAATGAAATGGTGACAATTGTTAACATAAGACTGCTTGAGAGGAGATGTAAGAAGCATTAAATGCTTGAGAAGACCTACTGGTTACCTTAGAAGGTAAGGGTTAAGGTTAGGTTAGGATTATCCAATGGATAAAGCTTTTACCCAAGGGGAAAACTCTTGTACAAAGGTTAAAGGGATAACCATGGTCAAAGAAATGAATGCTTGATGAGACCTCTGGGTTAGATGAGGGTTAAGTTAGTTAAAAAGTCTCTAACCATGCCACTAAGGGTTAGTTAACCATTAATGGTTTGAAGACTTTGGGGACAAATTTGTAAGAGTCCTTCCAAATTTGGGGGTATTCAACAAGTTAGCTTGTTGAAGGCATAAAGGCTTTAATACCTTTTGAAAAATTTACTCCAAATTTGAGAAGTGACCTCCTCAAATTTAGGAAAAAGGGATAATGGATGGGTTTAGGCTAATTGATTAGGATTAAATGGATTCTAGAAGAATTTAGGAAGGGGATTAGGATGCAAGTGGGAAATGTAGGAAAATGCAAGTGGATGAGGGATAATAGGATTAATTAAAATAAATTGCTTTATTTCAATTTGGTTTCAAGTTGGGAAATTAAATAAATTAGATTTATTTAATTGGGGTAAACTATTTAATTAAATGTAAATTTAATTAAAAAGTAGGGAGAAGGGATTTAATTAAATAAAATAATTTATTCAATTAAATGACTTAAAGGGCTTAAGTGAATTTAACTAAATAAATTGAATAATTTATTTAATTAAATAGAAGAATGTGGGTGATTTAACTAAATAGAGAAATGAGAATAGAATGAACATTGAATATTCATTTAGGAATATGGTCATTTTTATATGTCTACATTTTGGCCCTCTTTTAAGTGACGTGTGTGCACATGTTGATTCAAAGAAAATGGTGTGTCGTCGTGATTTGGTTATGATCAGTGTGATGTCGTGCCCCAGATTTGATAAATGATGCCCCAGATTTGATAAATGATGTTGATAATGCCCCCTCGGGAGATGAATCAAAATTTTGAAAATTTGATTTGATTTGATAATTTTGGTTGCATTGTGAATTTTTGTCTATGTTGGATGCGATAAATTGATTCATCTCTTGATAATGATGTTTGCGAGGGTTAGAAATGAGCCCATGAGCAATTTACGTGCGCGTCCACGCAACCCTAATTTTCTTTTACCCTATAAAAAGGTAAAAGTGATTTATTTTGTCTCATTTGTGCTTGTTGACTTTGGAGAAAGTGACACTTGGAGAGAAAGTCAAGATGTCAGTTCCCTTTGCTTCTCATCGATTCGAGCGCGTTCGAAGGTATTGGAGGCCCGGCACGTATGGACCACCGATAAGTCATCCTTTTTTACCCCTTTTGGATTTTTTTTTTGACATTTTTGATCATGTTTTTGAATTTTGTCATGCGAATTTAACCGTTTAGCGCGTCGAGGTCAAACCATAGCGCATACAATAGGTTAGGTAGCACGTAGAGTTTAACGAAGTAGGGTAGCATCTGGGTAGATTAGGATAGTGCATCAATAGGTTAAATTAGCACATAAAAAAAGGTTAGCACATAGGAGAAAATGGGTAGCGCGTAGGAGAGACCTAGCACATAGGGTTAGTCGGGGTTCGCAAGGGTAGTGTAGGATAGCGCGTAGGTATACCCTAGTGCATAGGGTTAGGTTTGTAGCGTAGGGCCAGGATAAGATAGCGCATAGGGGTTTGTAGCACTTAAGGTAGTTTAGGTGACACATAAATGGGATAGGGTAGTGCATAGGTGCTAGATAGCGCATAGGGTGAATGGTGTAGCCCGTTGAGAGGACAGGGTAACACATAACCAGCAATTTAGCACGTAGATAAGATTGTTTGGTGCATGAGGGGAAAATTTTGGGTAAAGTAGGATTTTGGATGAAGAAAGATAGGTAAGTTTTTGCCAGTTTTGTCGGGATGGGTGCAAGGTGTCAGTCTGCGTGTCTGTTGTCATTGTTTTGATAAGTTGTCCAATATGAGTTCCGATATAACTTGATTTGATTTGCAATGTTTCAAGTTGATATTGATTTGATGTTGATTTGATATGATGTGGTTTTTGATATGGATGTTTTGATATGAACTTGATTTGATTTGCATTATTTCAAGTTGATATATATGTGAAACTTGAGTTGTTTTAAAAGCTGATGTGTTTGTGGAACTTGAGTTGTTTTACAAGCTGATATGAATTTGAAACTTGAGTTGTTTTAAAAGTTGATATGAATGTGAAAAATTGAGTTGTTTTACAAGTTGATTTAATTGTGGAACTTGAGTTGTGTTACAAGTTGATATGATTTGATATGAAAATAGATTGATATGATGTGGAACTTGATTAGATTTTTAAAGTTTCAAGTTGATATGAATTTGATTTGATGAGAATTGATTTGATGAGGAAGCTGATATTGGACTTGTTTTTCTTTTTGACAGGAGCGCATTGCAGTGGTTCAGTCGTGAGAGCAATTTCCGAGACCATGGTCATTGATACCATGATTGACACAGGCTGACAATGATATCATTGAGAGGTGTGGCCTATCCTCTTTATTAGAGATGCCCCGGTTTATCATTAACCCAGGTTTATTAACAGTGTTGACTGAGAGGTGGCATAGTGACACCAACACCTTCCATTTGGCGACAGGGGAGATCACAGTGACACCTGAGGATTGCTATCGGATTCTACGGATTCCCGTGGTAGGTGCATTATTACCATATGAGCAGACAGAGGAGAGCAGGACAGAGGCACTTTGCCAGATTCTGCAGGATGATACGGTTTGTGGATATGAGATCCCCTGATAGGAGTTCATATATTTGGATTACGCTCCTCTACCATCAGTGTTGGAAGGGTTCATAGGTGGTTTCTTATGTCCCAACCATAGGTCGAAGGGACTAGCAGTAGGATGGGGGTTGGTTCTAGAGGACATGGTGACACAAGGTCGCTGCTTTGCATGGGGGTCGGCTATGCTGGCCCACTTATACATGGACCTACATCAGGTGGTGTACTTGGGTTATAGCAGTCTATCCACTGGAGTGACATTGCTACAGGTATGAGTGTGGGAGCATATTCCCACAGCCAGGCCACTTACGGACAAAGATAGGCCTGTTGGGTGTGCTTATGCATACGGATATCGAGGGATAGTTGTCCAGCGTAAGCTGGGCAAACTTGAGCATTGGAGGAGAGTTCTAGATGATATTGATATGGTCATCCAGAGACCATACATGGAGTGCGAGATATGGGCAGAGGATGGGATGGAGATTCCCTATGTCTATATGACCTGATTTTTGAGAGGGCGGACCCCCTTTGTTATCAAGAGATTTTTGCATAGCCGGGTGTTGTGGCAATATGGTCACCAGCAGGGAGTTCCACAGGGAGTGTGCTTGTATGCTCAACAAAGATAGGATATACCAGAGTGGGGACCCACTATTGATAGCGCGGTGGTAGTTGAGGAGTTCTTTCACTTAGCTGGCCAGATATGGGACTACGCCTATGGGGTAGTGGATGCATGGATGATAGAGGAGTGTGCCACACTATTTGTGGAACATGTTGTTGCCAGGATATCAGATCCAACGGAGATTATTCTCGCTTTTGATGATGATGAGGATGATGAGAAGCCCAAGAGGCCAGGGAGACGGAGAGAGGATGGAGAGGAGTTAGATGTGGGACGTGGGGATGGTGGAGGGGATGATGGTGGTGATGGTAGAGGAGGTGGCCAAGATTGGCGAGGGGATAAAGGGAGGAGAGGAGACAGGGGTGGAGATGGTAGTGCCAGAGGAATTCGGGTGGAGAGATTTGTGCGGCGAGATGTGGTGGATATAGGGAGAGGAGGTTTGGATATTGGAGCTAGGGGTGAGGAGAGAGTAGGAGAGGTGATAGCAGTAGTGGGAGGGACTGACGATTTTAGATGGCCAGCTCAGAGGAGGAGAGCTGATGTGTTACCCCTATCAGCACCGAGGACAGGGGGAGGGATAGGGGGTACCACTTCATAGGTACCCATCCAGATGCGGATTCCAACGCACCGAGAGGAAGCACAAATTAGGTCGTTGCAGTTATTAGTGCAGCACCTGCAGACACAACTACTAGCACATCAGTGGTAGATTATACAGCTACCCACAGAGTAGGATATAGTTTTGGAGCAGTTAGGTCAAGCCGAGGCTTGAGTAGAGGCTTTGGAGAGAGCAACAGTGGGTGGCCCAATGAGAGACACTTTGAGAGAGTTGACTTTGAGAGCCAAGGAGGCAGAGTACTATAGGAGGCATTATGAGGATGCAGTGCCCAAGGAGCATCGAGTGCAGAGTTTTATAGCTTTGAGATTGAGTCGATCCCGAGAGACTAGGTCGAGGACAGAGAGTAGAAGCATGACAGGGCCTCCTAGACAGGATCCACCTAGAGATCCAAGTGCTGGGACATATGCAGCAAGACTGTCCCCTTCAGGAGATAGTCATACCTGAGAGACGTTGTCTCCATTGTATTTTGATCATTTTGTTGTATTGGCATAGACATGACATATTTTGTACATTGATCATTTTTGAGATATATATATATATATATATATGACACCATTTTCCTTGATCCTTATGTGATGTGTTATGGATGATGCTTTCTATATGATTTTGATTATTTTATGATGATGATGCAATTCTTAGATGTATGTGATTTGATATGTGATGAATATGGTGTTAATGCATGACGTTTATGAGATGTATCTTGAAAATGAGATGTAGGATAATGATATGTTGTGAGATGTATCTTGAAAATGAGATGTATGATATGATATGTTGTGAGATGTATCTTGAAAATAAGATGTATGATATGATATGCTGTGAGATGTATCTTGAAAATGAGATATATGATATGATATGTTGATGATACTAATGCAAGATTAAAATGATATGCAACTAATTGTAAAATGATATGCAACTAAATTTAGCATTCTCATTCTGCATTTGTCATCCCTGTATAGTCACATGTTTTTGCTTTCTTTGTAGGTATCATCATTGAGCATTGATTTGTTTGAGATATGTTGAAAATTTATACAAGCATAATGGTATAATTGAACCATAATGACCTGAAAAAAATTTACATGATTTTTGATTTTGCAAGATAGCACAAGCGTCAAGGTATAATTGAACCAGGATGACCTGAGTGCAGATTGCCTATAAACAGACAAGATTAAACCATTTGTATGCGCAAAGTGGAATCATGTCTTTAGTGATATGTTGTGAATCACGTCTCGAGACAATTATTTTCATAGTACAAGTGATCGCATCACAGACAGAAAACTAAAAAAAAAAAATTGGAGTCCCCATGACTTTCTCTAGCTCGATGCATCGTTGAGAAAATGTAGAGGATCCAATAGTTCAAAAAGTTAAGTGCAAAATAGTTAAAACTTTATGCAAAATGAAAACATTTGATACTACATAAAATCATCCATCATACTTTGTGAGTCCCTTTAAGTGGTCAATGTTTGGTTTTGTGATTTATTGAGTTGTTTGTTGGATATGATGTTCTAAGTTTTCTATAAGTTTTGATGTCTTGAATTTGCTGCAAGTTTTGATCAATGTTGCCCCTAGCTAAGTTTTCCTTTGGATTTGTACAGTGATTTCCAAGCCATGGCGAGATGCTATGAAAGGATATGCGGATAAACCAGGATAGTGACTACGCTAAGTATGTCCTCGATGGATATTGTGATAAAAATGTTGGGTGATGGTCGATAGTGCTTGACTATGGATATACTGGTTTGGTAGTAAAGATAGATAGATAGAGGAGCTGTCCTCTCATAGTAGCACCGGTTGCCAGGTTTTCACCAGTTGCTTTTATTGTACCTTTTTAGTTTCTTTTTCTTGATTTTTGATTTTTTTTTTTTGATATTTTCAAATTTTCCATGTATTAGACTGCTCAAGTGTAGTATTTCTTCAGATGAATGTTGTTAGTTGGTTCGTTGAGCACATCTCCTTCTGAAGTTGTTAGCTGATAAGAACCTGATCCATAGGCTAATATGATGACATAGGGACCTAACCAGTTACGTTCAAATTTCCCTTTCTTTTCCTGATCTTGCTGATTTCTAGGATTTTCCTTGAGTACTAAATCACCAATTTTAAAAATTCTGGGAATGACCTTGTGGTTGTAGCTTTTGCACATGCATTGATGATATGCTTTGAGATGAGTGTAGGCACATTGGCATCTTTCATCTAGAAGTTCTAGCTCTTGCAGTCGATTGACTTGATACTCTTCATCTGGAATTAGGCCTTTCAAAGAGACTCTAAGAGATGGAATTTCTACTTTCAAGGGTAAAATGGCTTCTGATCCATACACCAATGAATATGGTGTAGCTCCCATAGGTGTGCGGATGCTAGTTCTATATTCCCAAAGTGCTGGATTGAGTTGTACATGCCAATCTTACCTACATCATTCACTGTTTTCTTTAGGATTCTCAATATTGTCTTGTTGGATGCTTCTACCTGATCATTCCTCTGTGGGTAGTAAGGTGTAGAGAAACGATGTTGGATTTTGAATTTTTCACATAGTTCTCACACATCTTGATTCTTAAAAGGTCATCCATTACCTATGATGATGGAACTTGGAATGCCATATCTACAAATTAGATAATTAAGGATAAAAGATGCTATTTGTTTCCCAGTCATTGTGGTCATGGGGACTGCTTCAATCCATTTGGTAAGATATTTTGTTGCAGTGATAATGAACTTGTGTCCATTTGAAGATGAAGGATGTATTTTGCTGACTAAGTCCAGTCCCCATTGGAAAAAGGGCCGGGATGTTGTGAATGGTTGCAGTTCCTATGTTGGTGCATGTATAAGATTGCCATGGATTTGGCATTTAGGACACTTCTTTGCAAAATGATAAGAGTCTTTTTCCATTGTCGGCCAGTAATATCCCATTCTTAGAATTTTTTTAGCAAGAGTAGGACCACTTGAATGTGTGCCATTGATACCTTTGTAAAGCTCTTGTAAAGCGGAGTCAAATTCATTACGATCAAGGAAACGAAGAAGAGTACCATCTAGACCTCGATGGTACAAAGTATTAGCAGTGAGAGTATAACGGGCGTCTTGCTGGATAAAGTTGTGTTTTTTGTTTCGGGATAGGTCAATGGATAGGATATTGCTTTTAAGATAGTCGTATATGGGAATCAGAATGGTCATAGGCTGGGGAGAATAGTTGCTCTACCCGAAACTCGTAATGATTTTGTTGCTCTAGAATCTGCAGTAGTGAAGTGATAGTAGCCATTGCATCAGTTGCTCTGTTGTCCAACCTTGGTATTTGCTCGAATGTGATGTGCACAAAATATTGTTTGAAATCATCCACCATTTGTTTGTATGGTAGGAGCTTGTCGTCCTTTGTCTGATAGTCATTCTTGATTTGATTGATGACTAGTTGTGAATCTCCGTAGACTTTTAATTCTGTGATTCTCCATTCTACGACCATTTTGATGCCTATATCCAGTGCCTCATATTCAGAAACATTATTTGTGCATGGAAACATGAGCCTATATAATCTTGGTATGGTGTGCCCTTTAGGAGTGATGAACAAAATGCCAACACCTGAGCCATGTTGAGTATAGGATCCATCAAAGTATAGGGTCCATTGTTTGGTGGAAATAGCAAGAACATCCCTGTCCAGAAATTCAATCTCCATTGGTTGTTTTCTAGGTAGTGGTGCTTCTTCTAGTTGATCTGCAATTGCTTGTCCTTTGATAGCTCATCGCTCTGTGTAGTGGATATCAAATTCACTGAGAATCATGACCCATTTAGCCAATCTGCCTGTAAGAGCTGCTTTGCTAAGTAAATATTTGAGAGGATCATTTTTTCCAACTAGCTTAATTGTGTGAGCTAGCATGTAATGCCAGAACTTTTGAGAAGCAAATACCACTATTAGACAAGCCTTCTCAATGAATGTATAGTTGAGTTCATATCTGTTCAATGTCCTGTTGATGTAATATATAGCTCATTACTTGCCTTGTTGATCTTCTTGTGCTAATAATGCCCCCAGTGATATATCTGTTGTTGAAATGTAGAGAATGAGTGGCTTCCCTGCTATTGGTGGTACTAGAAATGGTGGGTTCATTAGACATTGTTTGATTTGATAGAATGATTCTGCACATTTGCCTTCCCATCTGAATGGTACATTTTTATGTAGCAAATGATTGAACAGTAGACTTTTATCTGCTAGTTGAGAAATGAATCGCCTGATTGATAGAAGTCGTCCTTGTAGAGATCTGAGTTGGCTGATGTTCTTTGGTGGTGGCATCTCCATAATGTCTTGTACCTTTGCTGGATCCACTTCAATTCCCTTAGCTGAAACTATGTAGCCTAGTAACTTGCCTGATGTAACCCCAAAGACACACTTCTTAGGGCTGAGCCTGACTTGGAACTTTTCCAATCTGTCAAAAAACATCTCTAAGATGCTTAAATGTTCTACCCCAGTGAATTATTTAGCTAGTAAATCATCCACATAATCCTCCATGAAGGTATGCATCATGTCATGAAAGATTGTTGTCATTTCTCATTGATAAGTTACCCCTGCATTCTTTAAGCCAAATGGCATGACATTCCAAAAATGCATTCCCCAAGGATAGGTAAATGTTGTTCTATCTTGATCCTCCAAGGCTATCTTGATTTGATCATTGCCTGAAAAACCATCCATTAGTGATAGCATTGCATGGCCTGCCGTGAGGTCTACAATTATGTCGATACTGGGAAAAGGAAAGTCATCCTTTGGACAAGCTTTGTTGACATCTCTAAAATCGATGCAAATCTTGATCCTGCCATCTGGTTTTGATACTGGTATGATGTTGGAAATTCATTCAGCATAGTCGATAGGTCAAATGAATTTGACGTCTAATAGTTTCTTTAGCTCATCTTTGACCATGAGTGCTACATGTGGATTCATCTTTCGCAATTTTTTCTTGACTGGCTTAGCTCCTGGAGCAATGAACAAATGATGCATGATTAATTATGGATCAATCCCGAGCATATCTGCATATGACCAAGCAAATTTGTTTTGCTTTTCTTTAAAAAAATTGATAAACTCTGATCTTTCTTCCTCTATCAAAGATTTTGCAAGGTGTATATTTTTGGTTGCTTCTGTAGTACCAATGTTGATTGATTGAGTGGGCTCAATCAATATGGGTGATCGCTCGTGATAATGCTCAAGAAGAGTGTCAAGTATCCCATCTTTAGGTTCCTTAAAAAGGTTTTCACCTTCAGATGCATCCTTTATTTTTACTTTTTCGTGATCTATTGCTGCCATTGACTAGTTTTCAGCAGTAGATCTTTTATGTTGTTCATTTTTGCAACTGAGAGACCTGGCACTCCCTCAAATGCAGATCTCGTTACTTTGTTCACTGGTAGAGTCTTTTTTCGGGTTAATGGTACACAAGTAATGGATAATGGATTCGTCATTTGGAAAAATTGGTATATCATGAGTTTCAGGTTCGTCCCAGTCTATGAGGTCAGGAAAGATAAGTGGTAAAGAGTCATTGGGTGGATCAAGTTTAACTGCTGTAAGTGTCAAGATGGAGGTATCATTGTGGTTGGCCAGGGTATTAAAGAAGTTAAGGATTTTTTCCAGGTCTTCAATGGTATCATCTTCTATGTAGACTTGCTCGTAATGTCGCTACTCATTTTCCTTGGTGTCATAGATATTTTGTGGACCAAATTCAAGTGGTCTAGATTTTGTGTCGTGTTCTTCTTGAGAGATGGGTGTATGACTGTCATTTGCACCAACATCTTCAGTAACATTAGAACAACTGCCCCATTCATATTCATTGGAATAAGTCTCAGAGGTATTATCCCAGATTTTGGCAGTGTTGTGGACTGGTATGTTGTAGGGTGAGAACAGGTCTTTGATGATTCATACAAGTTTGATAGTTTTCTCTGATTCTATGTCAGATCCTGCTTTCACTCTTTGCATTTGTTCATATATTGTCTCTCCTCGAGGAGGAATGATGTTATCAAGAAGAGATTCCTCTTTGTCAGACACTGGTTCTTTAACATGATGTACTTTGTAGTAGATGTTTCCTTCTTTTGTTTGATGGCCTTCTCTTGATGTTGCTTTTGTTTGTGATATTCACGTTCTTTGCGTATAGTCTTTGCTGACTCAAATAGTGCCTCCTACCAGGAGTCCTCCTTGTATTTCTTCTTTGCTTTCCACTAAGGTTTTGGGTATTTTCTTGGTGTCTTCCTTGGTGGTAGAATGTATTCATAGCCCAATCATGTTTTGTCTTTACTGAATTGTGAAGGAGGATCTAATGGTTCTGTGATGCCTTCCTGATGTTTGTCGATAGGTCCTTTGCCATTGTATCCCATTTGTTGCATGATCAAGTAGCCTTTTCTATACAAGTGTGTTGGTATAGCTGCCTCCATAGTAGTCTCTCTATCATCTTCCTCATCCTTGTATAGCCAACTAAGGATGTCTTTCTCCTCTGATTCATGTGCTAGAGTGCCTAGTTGGATAAATTTGCCATCAAACTTGGTGATGGGTCAGGTTGCTTGATGTGTTGATGTTGTAGGTAATCCATGAGATTTAGGTGATGTTGGTAAGTTAGCCAAACACAAAGGTTCCAAAGAGTATTCTCCCATGCCTTTCTCTTTGATTTTCATTTTCTGCTTGAAATCCATAGATAGTGATTTAGACTTTTCTTACTGAATAGTCAGTGCTAAGGAACTTTGTTTTTCTCTATTATGTGGAACCAAGCTGTCTTGGGCTGCCCCCATAGCATTACAATGTTGAAAAGGGTTATGATCTGCTGATATAGAAATCTCTTGTCCATTGTAGGGGAACTTAACACACTGGTGATAAGTAGAAGGTACTGCTTGCATTTCATGTATCCAAGGTTGACCCAATAAGATATTGTATGTGAGGTCTATGTCTAAGACTTGGCACATAGTGTCCTTTTGTATTGGTCCTACTTGAATTGGCAACATTATTGTTCCTTTGGATGATCTTTCCTTATCATCATATGCTTTGATAGTGATCTTTTTGCATGGATCAATAGATTGCTCAGATAAGCCTAATGCACGAATAAGTTTTAAGGTACAGATATTGAGTCTAGCTCCTCCATATATTAATACTCTTTTGACTCGATGTTTGTAGACCAAAACTTCAATGTGGAGTGGAGTATTGTGTGGATGGCTCAATGAGATATTATCATGCTCAGAAAAGGTGAGGTTATGATCTCCTGTCATATGAGCCACCATGGCTTGGAATTTGTCAGCATCCAGATCTTGAGGTACATTTGTTTCCAATAGTGCTTGTTCCAAGATGTCTTTGTGGTGAAATTTTCAGCAACTCCAGTATAGATATTTGAGTAGTAGTTTTGCGCAGTTGACTGACTAGATCATATTGAATTTTGGGTATGGTGTTTGTTGTTGACATATGCCCCTTCAAGACATATTTTTGAGCTCTAGTTGTTACATTGATGGATTCATGTTCACACTTGTCTTTGATTGTGATGATGTTTACTTGATTATCCTCAGCTGATATGTGATTGATGGTGTTATTGTATATGTGATTGATACGAGCTCCACGTGTATCATTTGAGGTTGAAGCTCCATCCTTGTTGTAGTTGGGAAGAGGATTCTTTAAGGCTCCATGGTCACCATTTGTCTTGAGACCATCGACTGTTAAATCACCTCTATCAATCATGTCTTGAACAATGTTTTTCAGCCTCATGCAGTCATTTGTTTGATGATCTTTGTTGCGATGAAAATCACAAAAGTGCGAATCATTCCACCAGGGTGGTTTGATTTGTGGTTCAAAGTTGTTGATTGTTGGTAAGGAGATAATTTTGTTTGCCAGGAGTTCTCTGAATGATGACTCCAGATTGCCCTAGTGGTGTGTAAATGTGTTTTGGAAAGTTGTTGGTGTTACCTCATGAGTTTGGATTAGGTCCTCAATTGGTGTTATTGCTTTGGGTATTGTTGGTGTTGTTTGTGTTGAGTTGATCTTGATTGGTATTTGGTGCATAAGTGTTAGTGCCTTGGTTAGCACCTTTTGGATTCTTTGTAGCTTGAGGATTACCTGATAATGCTAGTATGGGTTGCTTGGATTTTGGATCATTTGATTCGTTTCCTCCTTCATTTCCAGTGTTTTTGTTTCTAGTCCAGAATCTGGATTTGTCTAAGTTGTTGTTGTTTTGGTTGTTGTAGTTGGATGAATTTGTTCCTTCTTTGAAGAATTTCAATGTTCCTTTCTTGACATGTGCCTCCTCCACTTGGATGTCATTTTCAATTAATTTGGAAAAAGATGGTATGCATTGAAGCTTGAGTATGTAACTCATCTCACTATTCAAGTTGTCGACAAAAATTTCCATCTTTTCCTTTTCAGGCACATCTCGAGGATATCTTGAAACCATACATCTCCAACATTGAAGGAATACCATGAATGTTTCATTGTTTTTCTTCTTGGTGTTACAGACATCTAGCATAGTGATAACATGTTGAATGTTATAGGAATATTGAGTTATGAATTTGTTGACTAATTCATCGAATAATCTGACAGGAGGTGTGATTTTGGATAACCATTCCATTGTTTGTCCTCCCAAGCTTCTTGGGAATAACCTCATCAAATAGGTGTCATCATGGGCGAATTCAAGATTCATGGTACAAAATTCCCAGACATGATCATGAGGATCGCTTTTCCCATCATATTTGTCAAATTTGGGAATAGCTGAGTTTGGGGGAAAAGGCACCATGTTCAACCATCTGTCAAAAGGATAAGGACAAATTTCAGTTAAGGAGTACCGTATTGTTGTCCCTTGTTGCATGTCTTGCATTTGTCTTTGTAACATTTGCATTTGTTGAGTGAGAGCAATCAAAGGTGCATTATTTTGTTAAGGGAAGAGTTCTTCCCTTGTATTAGTTCTAAGTTGAAATGGTGTGTGGAATGGTATGTTTTGCTCTAGGATGTTTTGCTCATGGATATTTTGTTCTGGTAGATTTTGCTCAGGTATGTTTTGTTCAGCGTCACGGGTTTCTTCTATTGGCATTTTTTATGATGTTGTGATTGTTATTGATGGACACACACTTGTTTTATGATCACTTCCCTATGTATGAGTTATTCTCAACTAGTAATTGTTCCAACCGGTATAATGAATTATAGTCTTTAGACTATCGGTGTTTTGCAGAAAATGTTTACCGGTCACAAAGCGGTATGAAGACCCAAAGCGGTATGGAGACCTCAAGCGGTTCGAGGGTCACAAAGTGGTATGAAGACCCAAAGCGCTATGGAGACCTCAAGTAGTTCAAGGATCCCAAAGCAGTATGAAGGAACAAAGCGGTTGTTAATGTCTTCCCAGTCTTCATTTTGACAAACCGGTAATTGGTAAAATGTATGAACCAGTAATCGGTAATGAACCGGTATTTCTGTGATGAGTTATCATCCACCAACACTTTGGCAGTGATCTTGTGTCATGTTACTAAATGTGTTTAGATGCACTGAACCTAGGAACTTGCAATGTAATCCTATTGGACCGACATGAAATCAGATTCCTTTATAAGGACATCATGTCTAGGGTTTTAAAAATTTGATGGGGTTTTTAGCAGTGCATGAGGTTTTTGTATGTGCGATCATAGAAGAGAAGATTAGGTCTGTGTGAAGAAACAGAGTGTGGAGATACTAAAGACTGAAGTAATGCTAAATATGCATTAACAATGAGCTATCAAGGATCTAACCAAGCATACTATGCTAGTATCTAGATCACTCACTTGTTGATTACTCACATCTTCGACAAGTCTAAAACCCTTAACCGGGTAGGCCTGGCAAAGCCTTTGTAAATCCTCTAACAAGGTGGTTCACAACTGTGAATCTGAAATCCTCTCACAAGGTAGTCTTTAACAAGACTTATCTCCTAACAGAGATCTAGATTCCTAACATGATCTATTATAGTGAAGAACATTGTATGACCTTAACCGGTCTGGTTACTATTCTATAGATAGTTACTTGTGAGTTTCAGCTCACCGTGGTTTTTCCCATTTGGGTTTCCACGTCAAAACCTCTTGTGTTATGGTGATTGTGCTCTTGTGGGTGAATGCTTTATTTGTTGTTTGGTTTACATTTGTCTTAACCAGTTTGTTGGTAAATTTGTTATACCGGTTAACTGCTAAACTGTTTAAGAGTTTAAGTTCACTAATCTTTGGTATACTAATTCACCCCCCCCCCCCCCTCTTAGTATTCAACATCTTCCTCTCTTTGTCATTCTTGATAATCATAATGTCGAGATCCTATTCTAAATATATCAGTGTCAAAGTCTTTAGGGAGTTTAACTCCTTTGCTTGTGAGCATGAGTAGATATTTTTCCTTGTCATTTTCCATGAGTCTTTCCACAAGTTTTTAAAATGAAGCGCTTTCTTGACACTCTTGGAGGAGTTCCTCAGAAATTTCAGTGTCCTCTAGATTTGGACACTCGAAAGGATTTGATAATCTTCAATTCATGTTGGACTCTGGTTTCATTTCACTTTGTTTGTTTCATTGAGAACGAGTAACAACAGGCATCTAGTAAAATATTTCTGTGACAAAAGGAATGAACTTCTCTTCGATGTTTTGTTCAGGGGTTGGTGGTTCAAATTGGGGTATGTTGTAAGTGATGCACTCTTCGGGAAAGAAGGCCATATTAATCTTTCCTCCTTGATTCAGGTGTTGACTGAATGCTGATTTTTGATAGAATGCTCTACTCCTGAATGGTTCTTTGTCAAATTCATTGGTTTTGTTTTGAAGATACAAGTGAATATGATGAAGGAATGTTCGATAAGATTTGAAGAGTTGGCGATTGATGTATGAAAATTTATTCCATTTGGCAAGTTTTAGAAAACTGGGTTGTTTTTTCCTCAACTTAGTGTTATGATAAATACTCTTTCTTCTCAGAATATGAGGATTAGTCATGCACAAGAGATCAATGGTTTCCTTTGATTTGTTTTGGATTTAGTTGGCTTGTTTTGGAAACTCAAGTTTTACTTTATCAAATGAAGGTTTAGATGCCCCCTCATGACAAAGCGTGTCAAATGATATGGAATATGAGCTTTCTCGGTATGGAAACTCGATTTGACAACTTGGAGCTTTAAAACAAGTGTGTTTTTGGATAGAAATCCATTTGATTGAAGGACCTATTTGATACTTGTGATGAGGTTTCCTGATTTTGATAGGAGAGATGTGTGTTATCTTGCGACTAGTTTTCAGATTTTGACAACTTTGTTTTACAGAAAACTTGCTTTTGAGAATAGTTTTGATACTCTGTTTTGATTTTTTGTTTGATAAAGTTTAGGCTGAGGAAGGAAAGCTCCCTAAATTGTTTTCAAATTTTTCAAAAATGGCCTTTGTTTTGCCCCCTGTTTTCTTGGTTTTTGCCACGCACTAAGACATAAACGAAATGCGCTACAAAATTTCCTCAATGTGCTAGAGAAAAGACCCCACACACTATGCTACCCCCTGTGATGCGCTAACTAATTTGCTTTGATTTTGTCTTGGTTCAAAAGGTTATGCACTAATATGGGCCGCCAATGCACTAACTGTTGATCTCTATGCACTAAAGTTTGGTCTCCACGCGCTAAGCTGATGCTTCAATGCGCCAGACTGTTTTCAAAAGGCGCTACTTTAAACTACTAGCTTTGGATTTCTTATGAAGCCCTAATGTTAAGACTTAATGTGCTAAGGTGAAGGTCAAATGCACCAAAAGATGGTTTCCATGTGCTAAGAGGTTGCTCTTACGTGCTAAACTGGCCTGATAGTTTGACCTGGTTGTCTTTTTGCAATTTTTGGAACTTTGTTTTTAGTTTTCAGTGATGACAGATGATTTTATGAAGTAACAAATGAAAATACAACACAAAAGAGACAACCATGTTGCCTAATCTAAACAATGAGTGTATGTTCTGTGAGGATGTGTTCAAATCCTCAATGTTTTAACAGGTTTAGATACCATGCAATTCAGTCAAACTCTTTATTCAAGGGTCATAAGAAATATCATAGCCCACTAGTCTCGATACTTCGTCAGCTCAAACAGCTGTGTCACCCCCTAGGGGGCACCCATTTTTTTGCCTTTTGCCAGAAATTAACCCAAAGTAAATTGCTTCACAATTGAGTAGTTATCTTGGGAGATATATGGTGAGTGATCTTGGGGGCGGTTTCTTCCCCACCCTTACACTATGATATTACAAATGTTTGGATATTGACTCGGCTCAAGGTTTCTATGCTAAAGTTCGTAATCAGGCTTACATTCGGTCGTCAGTGATAAAATCCCTCAGGAGGCTTCCCCACCTTTAGAAGAAAGGCTTTACGTATCTCAAGGATACTGGGGGAAGGCTAGTCATTGCGTGCAACCGTTGAAAAGGACTTTCATCACTTTCCACTTTTGATTATAGTGGGTTGGAACACTTGGCTTCAAAGTCGTTCCCCACTTAGGTCGTTCCCTTCACACCAGCCAAAGAATGGCTTTAAGAGTTTTTCAACCCCTCGGGAAGGTAGGCCTGCTAAAGGATTTAATGCAATGTCACTAAAAGCGTAAGAGTGGTCTGGCTTTTTGATCACCCAGTTAAGGGGAGAGCATATACCTTCCACTGTCGAGACAATGCAAACAAGGTTGTTTTTATCCTTCAAGGAAATGATTTGCTAAAATCTATATGGAGATGTTGCTCCATGAAAATATGGTGTTTATTTTATCCTTTTAAGGCAATGATTTTCTGATCTAAGAAAATAACCTGGTCAACAAAGAAAATTCGATGTTTGGTCAACGAAAGAAATCGATCAAAAGGGGAAGATCTTCCCTCTTTAATTGTAAATGACTTTGGACATGTGTGATTCTTTTACTTTGCAAAAAATTTAAGTGGATCCTTTTACGCACGAAAGGATGGTGAAGTTCCTTTTAAACACCTTTGTTTGCAAAAATGAAAATATTGTCTTGTTCTTTTTAGAGCCCAAAGTGAAAATTTGTCTTCCTAGGAAAAGCAAGAAGGATTGTTTTTGTGGTTCTTTTTATTTGCCCAAAATAAGGTGAGTTCAATTTTATCCAACAAGAATTAAAAGACTTTAAATCTTAACTAACTTAACTAAGTTAGTAAAAATTTAAACTATTGCAAGTCTAAAAATAAAACTAAGCTCCTATCTGCAACAAACTGTCAAAACCCTGCAAAATACCAACCAAAACAGTTAGAAAAATTTGGTTAATGTGGACTTTTACAAGTCTAAATTCAATCTCGGTTATAGTTTTAATTTTTGCTTTCTGTCTGTGATGTGCTACAGAAAAGACTGTACGTGCTACGACATAACTGGGATGTGCTATCGGACAAACCCGATGCGCCGAACTATTTTCTGAATGCGCTGCTCTATTATTTTCCCACGTCGAGACCTACGGGAAAATGTTAATAAATTTTATGCACTATGTAATGGTCTGCATGCGCTAGAGAATGAGTCCCACGCGTTGAACAATGAGTTGGATGCGCTGGACTATTAACCAAATGCACTAAGGGATGTTCCCTACGCGTCGATTCCTGTTTCCTATGTACTTGCAAAAGTGATTATATTTAAAAACCAATTTGATTAATGGGGTAGAGCCCCACGGTGGGCACCAGAAATATGTGCAGGAAAAGCGGGTCAATGAAACTTAAAATGTGAAAAATATGTTCAAAGGGACTTGTCCACACCCACAGGACTTCTTGGTGCAAGTTATAGAGTCATGAAGAATGACTCAACTTCCCAAGGTAGGTTCCATGGTTCTCTATCTCACAAGGTCCCTCAAGCCAATGCCTTTGCTCTCAAATCACTAAGCAAAGTGACTTAGGGATGATGAATGCAAGAATGAGGGATTCTTTAGATTGATTTTAACATGAAATGCATCTTATCTATGCATGATTTTGCAAATGAAGTAAACTATATTATAAGATGACAAGGTTAGTAGCAATACTATCCTAACATGATATACTAGTTAATGATTTAAGCTAATGATAAAGGAAATACTCTAAAATGATTATTAGATTAATTCCTATTACAAAGAGAAGCTAGATGTATTGATAAATTTGAGCATAAATGAGATACTAAAAGCTTCGATGGATCTTTGAAATGGAGGAATGAGAGCCTTATTTATAGTGAAAATAGGGTAATGGATGGTCAAGATTGGAGGAGTTAATCAAGGGTCAGGATTAAAAGTTATCAATCCCTGTTTACAATTTTCACCAATAAAATGGTGACAATTGTCAACATAAGACTACTTGAGAGGAGATGTAAGAAGCATTAAATGCTTGAGAAGACCTCATGGTTGCCTTAGAAGGTAAGGGTTAAGGTTAGGTTAGGATTATCCAATGGATAAAGCTTTTACCCAAAGGGTAAACTCTTGTGCAAAGGTGAAAGGGATAACCATGGTCAAAGCAATGAATGCTTGATGAGACTTGTGGGTTAGATGAGGGTTAAGTTAGTCAGAAAGTCTCTAACCATGCCACTAAGGGTTAGTTAACCATTAATGGTTTGAAGACTTTGGGGACAAATTTGTAAGAGTCCTTCCAAATTTGGGGGTATTCAACAAGTTAGCTTGTTGAAGGCATAAATGCTTTAATGCCTTTTGAAGACTTTACTCCAAATTTGAGAAGTGGCCTCCTCAAATTTAGGGAAAAGGGATAATGGATGGGTTTAGGCTAATTGATTAGGATTAAATGGATTCTAGAAGAATTTAGGAAGGGGGTTTGGATGCAAGTGGGAGATGTAGGAAAATGCAAGTAGATGAGGGATAATAGGATTAATTAAAAGGGTCAGTGCAAGAAGATGAGTCCACTTTTTGGCCAAAAAGTGGAAGTGTTTTCCCTGATTTTCAGATTTTGTCTCATTTGAGCTTAAATTTTGAAACACTTAGAGATTGAATCTTGGAAAAAGTCAGTAATATAAAAGATAGCCCTCTGAGTGTAGTTTCCAAATATATAATTTATTTTAATACCCACATAATAAAAAATAACTTTTTAAATGGAGTTCTGAAAACTATGTTTTAAAAATGCCTGTTTCAGAACCATACCATGCATGTGTACGACCCACACTTTTTGACACAATTAAAATTATTTTCTCAAACCGTTTTGGGAAATGGTTTGTAACACACTGAAGATTGATGAGCATATTTTTTTGTATTTTTTTTTCTAATATTTTTTTTTTAATTAATTTTTTAATTGCCGTAATTATCTTTTTAAAAATTTGACGTGTACGACCCACATAATTTGATGTAAACTTAACATTTTTTGATTTTTTTTTTTTTTAAATACAAAAGAATTTTGTGTAGATTGATGACATATAATTTTTTTTCCAAAATTCTTTAAAATAAAAAAGTTATTAAATTAACAAAATTAGTTAATATTTCAAATTTATGGACCTGATTTAGTATAAATTAAATGAAAAATAGTTAAAATAATCAATTTTTAAATAAATTTACATATTTAGAATCTAGACAGTATAATCTGAAATGGGTTTTAATTTCGTATAAAAATTCTCTAATTAGAGGCGTGTAAACTATTTCTGAAGTTCATATTTGTGCTTTCATTCATGGAGATTTGAATTTGCAGGTCCATGTCTCAGGTGTGGCCATCCCAGGCCTATCCCGGGCCTAATCCCGAGCCAAGTGGCGGGTTGTGGAATCAATTTACACAAAACGGGCCCCCGTTTTCAAACAAGGGCGGATTGTGGAAAAAAAGGAAAAATGCCATTTAGAAACGGGGGCCCGCTTTTAAACAAAACGGGGGCCCGTTTTTAGAAACGGGCCCCCGTTTTTTAAAACGGGCCCCCGTTTCTAAAAAACGGGCCCCCGTTTTGTTTAAAAGCGGGCCCCCGTTTTATAGCAAAACGGGGGCCCGTTTTTAAACAAAACGGGCCCCCGTTACCTTTCGGCTCGGGAGCCCGAAGCACAAACGGGCCCCTGTTTTTTGAAAACGGGCCCCCGTTTATAAGAGCGCATTTTCCAATGCGCGGACTTCCGCGAATTTGTGACTCATTACCTTGCACTTGCCCAAAATAAATTACTTTATTTTAATTTGGTTGCAAGTTGGGAAATTAAATAAATTAGATTTATTTAATTAGGGTAAACTATTTAATTAAATGTAAATTTAATTAAAAAGTAGGGAGAAGGGATTTAATTAAATAAAATGATTTATTCAATTAAATGACATAAAGGGCTTAAGTGAATTTAACTAAATAAATTGAATAATTTATTTAATTAAATAAAAGAATGTGGGTGATTTAATTAAATTAGATTTAATTAAATAGAGGAATGATAATAAAATGAACATTGAATATTCATTTAGGAATATGGTCATTTTTATACGTCTACATTTTCTCTTTCCAGCCTAGGTTGTGCATGTTTTCAAGTGTCTTCAATTTGTGTTATACCAGTGGAAATATTTTGAACATACACAAAAACACTTTGGACATAAACACCTTCAGACATTGTGTCTTCATTGTTTGTTGTGTTTTCTTGCCATGAGACATTCAACATCAAGATTCGGTCACATTCAACAACTTTCATATTTGGACAGACTCAAAAAATCTATCGAAAACCGCATCTGCGTTAGTTTAAACCATGTATGGGTTGGGAAATCATGTCTACATAGGGCAAAATTGTGTTTTTATCATAAATCAAAACATTATCAGTTCAGCAATTGACATTGTGTCTGTGTCACCTAAAACTGCATCTAAGTTAAGAAATCACATCTATGCAGAACAGTTCCATGTCTATGTTTCAAAACCAAAATTTATAAAAATTGGAAAAGACAAAATGTGCTTAGGTTTTGAGATTTGAAGAGATTTTAAGGCATTTCCCATAAGGCTTCATCATTTTCAGTCAACCAGCTTTGGTCACATATTTGTCCATTATTGCCTTCATTTGCAATCCCTCATACACATTTTCCAAACTAGATTCAAAAGGTTGCTTTGTTGTCCTCATCATATCTTGCAAACTTATTATAACATATCACTAACTGGTTACCGTATCAGATCTATCATCTTAGGGTCCCATTTGGTCATCTTTAGTCAAGGTCAACTTACGCCATCAAGACATACTTTTGGGCATTGCAAGACAACCCTAGATTCTCATTCTATCTCATATCCTTTCCTGATATTTCCATTGTCTTCACATTTTCTTCCATCTTTCATTTATCCAAGAATTAGTTCATGGTTGAAAATCATTCCCAAAGGTCTAGAAGAGAAGTCGAAGAAGCTCTAAGATCTCTCAACATGAGTACTTATGAGTTTGATGGAGATGAATTTTACAGCCCATTTGAGAATCACAGTACTAGACCAGACAATGAGAACAACAATAACAATGACAATGTATCTATCACACTCGCAGACATTGAGGAGACTATCATGGAATCAAGGTTTAATAGGATGGTTGAAGAGATCATGAGAAGATATAGACAATACTTTTTTCAAGTCATGGCACAAAATGGAATGAGGCTACCTCATGATTTTGATATGTCACAAATATTAGAAGAGGATCCTAATCAAATGGTTCAAACAAATGCCAATCCTAGAGGACATAATGGTGGTAATAGGAGAAAATGTTTCGTGCCCGGGTCACCTTCATCCTTATTTAAAAAACCAGAAGTTCCCAATACCCATACTCATACCAATTTTACTAGGATCTCTCATGAGCAACCCCATAGTCATCCTTTCCTATGGAGAATAAATTCTAATACACATGCTCATGATAATACCCAAGATCATACCAATGCATACAATTACACTCAAGCGAACATTCAAAATCATGACACAAGGAGACCCCGTGTCAAATTTGGGTGCAATATCCAAGAACACTCTTATGATACCTCCTATCCTCATGGTCATGACATGTATCAACCTAGACCTAGTGATCCTCACTAAAATACCACGCCAAGTGGTCCATATGCAAGCTACAACTATGTCCATCCTCCATATTAACACATCTATGATCAATGCCATCCATATATGCATTATATCCCCCCTCCTCCGCTTGGTGGCTCAATCATAAGACTAGCTCAAAGAGAAAAGACACCACCCAAAAATGATTTGCAACAACAAATCAAGGATTTGAAAAAACAAATGGTAGACATGAATACACCAAATCAAGAATATACAATGAAAGACATATGTCCTTATCCATTTGATAGAAGTGTTCCAGTGCCTCCATTTCCTCCATATTTCGTGACACCAAAATTTGACAAGTATAAAGAGAGAGGGGATCCTAAGGCACACATAAGATAATTCTTCACAACATGTATTGAGGTAGCCAATGAGAAAACATACATGATGATATTGTTCCCACAAAGTTTAGGTGGACAAGCTATGGAATGGTTCTCCCAACTTCCGCGTGGAATCAAGACATGGAGTGATCTGGCAGAAGCTTTCATACAACATTGAAACAAATGTGTCAGTGACTAGTTTGTGCAACACAAAACAAAAAAAAGGGGAGTCTTTCTCTTCATTTTTATAGTGATGGAGAGGTCTTTCTAGTTGATGCTCTTGTGATATCCCACAAAAACAAATGGTAGAAATGTTCACTCAAAATATCAACAAGAATATTGGATATGAGCTAAGAGAGTCTTGTTTGTCTACCTTCAAGGAAGTCATAGAAAAAGGATTGGCAACTAAGAAAGTCCTTATTGAACAAGGCATCATTAAGATATTAAAAGAGAACAAAGAGGAATCAAATGGGAAAGACAAGCCCCTCTTTTGGAACGAGAATAAGAACATAGTCAATGATGGGGTAGTAGATGCAAATGGTGTAAAACCCAAAATGACTTTCCCCGATGCAAGCTCATCCAATGCAAACAATAAAGTGAACATTCAAAGGTCATCAAAGCCTCGAAGGAAATACACTCCATTGGGAGAGCCAATTGAGACAACATTCAATAAATTGGTTTCAAACAAGATCATAACACTACCAGATAACCCACCTTATGAACCAAAAGTAAAACCTACATGGTGCAATGATGATTAGTATTGTATCACAAGAGAAAAGAACACACAACTGGCAATTATCACAAATTGAAGGATGTTATACAAGATCTTATTGACAAGGGAAACATAGAATTTGATGGTCATACCTCCAATGAGGAACGTGCGATGTTTAAGGAGCCATCCCTAAACATGATAAAGGAAAAGCCAGAAAAGATAATTAAGACAACTATGCTAAGATGTCCTATGATTATGATTCTACTATTAACCACATTTTAGTGTACAATTATGTGTTAAACACAGAGTACCACTGAGAGGGGGGTGAATAAGTGGTTCCTAAACTCGTTTGAATTTTAAAGAAACTTCAGAATAATGGTGGTTATCTTAAGCACTAAACAATCAAACCAATAAAGCAAATGAGGAAACCAAAGAAGACAATCGCACAAATGCAACCCACAACACCAGATGTACGAGGAAAACCCAATATGGGAAAAACCTCAGTGAGAAATGTTGTTGGAGACTAGTGCTCCAATCCAGCCTCACAAGTGAAACACTGAATTACAAAGATTTAGGGCACCAACCCAAGGAGCACCAACCCCTGCACCAAGCTCCAACTTGGCGATGTATATTGAAATATAATTTTGATACAATTATAGCTTCTTGTTACAAATGAGTTTTGCAACTCTTGATCAAATAGGTTATTGTCGGTTGACAATCTTCTCTTCTTTACTGGATCTCACACTACCGGTTATGAGATTACTCTCTCTGAATCTTGGCCTCTCTTCTCTCTCTCTCTCACAACCTCACAACACACTATGTCACAGTGGGATGCCTCCTTTCTCAAACACACCTCACCAGTTTGCTCAATTGTTGGACCTACTATAGTTATACCGGTACTCTATCACTGCTAGTTAAACCCTCTCACCAGCTTGCTTGTTAACTCACTCTGCAACTTTCTTAGAATAAATTCTAAGGGAGATTATTCTTCTCTGCACTCAAGCTCTCTTCACTCTTCTTTTTCTCCTCAAGCATCAACCTTTTCTATTTTGAGCTCATGTATTTATAATCGTGGATTCCCACCAAGAATGCATTCAAACATTGTTGTGTTAGGTTTTCCTTCTCCAACTCCATCCAAATCCGATTTGATTTGATCTTTCTTTTCCAGGGATAAGATGATCATGACATCAATCAATCACCAGCAAATCTTCGCATTCCAATGTGCGTTTTCTAAATTTGGAGGTCTGCACCATGCTTTTCTACTTTTCTCTATCATTCGCCATTAATGGCTTTGTTGTTTCCTTCACCAAACAAGTACGAAGATAAAATCTTCTTGCCGGATCGGTTGAGTTGCTTTGCCATCTTGCCTTCCTTGAGCCGTAATCCTCTGGCATCCTCTGTGACTTGCGGGTTCCTCATAAAAGTTGACCTGCTTGTAGATTTGTTATGTCGATACACACTCCACCGACCTGTGAAATACCCCCACCTGGCATCTAGCTGTCATGTTTATCGACACCCACCTTTTCTTGGATTCCTATGTCAGTTTGACATAATTTGTTGACCAAGGTTGACTACCGATTTAGTTTATCTTACCGGTATGACCATCAAATATCCTCTTTGTTCTCTTCAACGGTTGTTGTGCCTTCATAACAAACAAACAACCTTCATACCAATTTATGCCTTACCAGTAAGCCTTCTTTACCGGTAGATGACACAAGTCATATTTACCAATAGCCTTCCTTTTGTCTTGCTCTTCTTATACTGGTCATCATTTCTTACTTACTGGTGACTTGACAAAACCGGTTGACATCAATGACAACTTAATGCCAACAATCTCCCCCTTTGGCATTGATGTCAACTTACTGCAAGACACTTCATATCGGTACATTTCTCCCCCTCTGGCATTGATGTCAACTTACTAAAAGACACTTCATATTGGTACATTTCTCCCCCTTTGACACAATGACTCAGGGTATTGTACACTCCCCCTTTGATCCATACCGAGCTCCCCCTTAGATTGCTACCAATGATGGTAGTCGCTACTAAGATGTGGTTCAAGAGTTATAGATGCTTCTATGAACTCCCCCTGAACCATATAAATCCTTCCTTTCTCAAGTGCATAAGGCAGATGACACAACTCCCAACTTGTGTCATAGGTACTCAAAGGTGCTTACCGGTAATGGTTTGGTGAAAATGTCTGCTACTTGTTCTTCGGTAGGAACATAGTCCATCTTTACTTCTTATCCTTCAACCTTCTCTCTGAGAAAATGATACTTGATGGCTATATGCTTTGTCTTGGAATGCATCACCAGATTCTTTGCTATGTTGATTGCACTCGATTTATCACACCGGATGAGAATAGGATTAGTGATGTCCACATGTATGTCTTTGAGGGTCTGCTTCATCCAAAGCACCTGAGAGAAGCATGTAGCAGCAATAATGTATTCTGCTTCAGCAGTTGATAGAGAGACTGAGTCCTGCTTCTTGCTATGCCATGAGACCAACCGTTCACCTAGGAAGAATGCACCACCAATTGTGCTCTTTCAGTCATCAATGCAAATTTCCCAATTAGCATCAGTGTATGCTTCCAAGATGAATTCTCCTTGTTTAGGGTACCCCAATCCATAACTGAGTGTTCCTTGTAGGTACCTAAAGATTCTGCTTACAACTTTCATATGTGACTGCTTAGGGGCATCTTGAAATCTAGCCACCATGCATATTGCTTGTACTATATCTGGTCTAGAAGCAGTTAGATACAATAGACTACCTATCATGGATATATACAAAGTCTGATCCACCACCCTTGATTCATCATTCTTGGTTAATTTAGTTCTGGTCACCATGGGATACCCACCGATTTGCAATCCTCTAGTAGAAATTTTTTCAACATATACTTTGCATACTTGGTTTGTCAGATAAACATTCCCTTATCTTGCTATAATATCTACAAACCAAGGAAGTATGTCAATTCACCAAGCATTGACATCTCAAATTCTAACTGCATCTGACCAGCAAATTTTTTGCAAAGGGTGTCCCCAAAGATAATGTCATCTACATGCGCAACCACAATGATCATGTGGTTTCCATCTTTCTTTATGTACAAATTGTTGTCAGCACTCCCCTTTTTGAATCCCTGCTCCTTCAGGTACTGATCTACTCTTGAATACCATGCTCTAGGAGCTTGCTTTAAACCATACAGGGCCTTCTTCAACTGGCACACAAATATTTCATCAAACCCTTATGGTTGCTCCATGTACACTTATTCTTCCAAATTTCCATTTAGGAAGGCATATTTTACATCCATTTGATATACTTTATAACCCTTGTAGGGAGAAAAGGCTAGAAACATCCTAATTACTTCTAATCTAGCTACCGCTGCAAATTTTTCTTCAAAGTCAATACCCTCTACTTGAGAGTATCCTTTGCACACAAGTATAGCTTTATGCCTAACAATTTTACCTTCTTCATTCATCTTATTTTGGTAGAACCATTTAGTACCAATGATGTTCTTGTCTTTCGGATTAGGGACTAATTCCCAAGTCTTGTTCTTCTCAATCTATTGTCATTCTTCTTCCATGGAATCCATTCATTCTTGTCTTTTGTTGGCCTCATTGAATGATTTAGGTTCAAATTCAGTCATGAGGCAGAATTTGATTTGTTCATCATTCCAGGCAAGTCTTCTTGTAGTCTACACACCATCACTCTTATTTCCTAGAATTTTCTCTTCTGGATGATTCAACTGCACATACCGGTTGGGAGCCTTCTTGGATGCTTCTTCTAGTTCATTGTCTAGCTGACCTTCCTCACCTTCATCACTGGAATCATCATATCGGTTAACCTGTGGTTGACGTCCTTTGTGCATATCCCCATCAACTTTTACATGCACACTCTCAATGACTCTTCTTAGTCTTTTGTTGTAGCATTTTTAGGCCTTGATGTTAGATGAGTAGCCAAGGAAGATTCCATCATCACTCCTGGAGTCAAAACTTCCTAGACCATCCATATCTCTCTTGATAAAGCACTTGCTTTCAAATACTTTGAAGTATTTGACTGATGGCTTCCGGTCATACCACAACTCATAAGGTGTCATTATGTTGTTTATTTTTAATTGAACTTGGTTCAAAGTATATGCAACAGTATGAATAGCTTCCTTCCAATATGTGTCTGGCAAGCTGACCTCATTTAATATGGTTCTAGCCATCTCCTTTACTGTCATATTTTCCTTTCCACTACACCATTTTGTTGTGGTGTCCTAGGGGCTGGGTATTGCCTTCTAATTCCATGTTTTTTACAATAATATTCAAATTCATTTGATGTGAATTCTCCACCCCGGTCTGATCTTAGACATCTTAGCTTGCACCCACTTCCCTTCTCCACCATCTTTCTGAAGATCTTGAATCTATCAAATGCTTGTGAATTATCTTGCAGGATAGTTACCCATGTCATTCTTGAATAATCATCAATAAAGAGCATAAAATATCTTTCACCGGCAAGAGCTCTTGTCCTAGTTGGACCACATAGATCTGTATGCACAATCTCAAGTGGTCTTGACATGTTGTGCTCTTTTGTCCTGAATCTCATCTTAGTCTGCTTCTCTTTTACAAATTCATCAAAAAATGTGCTTACCGGTTTGATGATGGGTTGAATATTCCTCACACACCCCTTTCTACTTACTACAACTAAGTTATCAAAGTTTATGTGGCCTAATCTCTGGTGCCACAGCCAGTTTTCATCAACCTATCCTATCATGCATTGGGACTCATAGCATTCCTTCAAATTGTAAACATTGCCATCTGCTCTCTTTCCTTATGCCACAACCTGACCGGTACTCCCTTTCTTTATCTGGCAACCGGTTGATTCAAAGGTGAATTTGTAACCTTTGTCACACATCTAACTCACACTCAACAGATTGTGTTTTAGGCCTTCCACATAATATACATCATGTGCCTTCAATTTTCCATCAATATTTAGAGTACCTTTTCCCTTTATTTTGATGGATGAGTTGTCTCTGAATCTTACTAAACCACCATCCTAGTCTTCAAGTTTGATAAATTTCTTTTTATCACCTGTCATGTGGTTAGAACAACCACTATCTACAACCAATAGATTTTTCCTTTCAGCATGTAAGGTAGTCTGCACTATCAGACTTGATTTTGCCTTTTCTTTTTCTTTCTCAACCCATACTGGTTTGGTTTCCTTCTTCTTGTCAGCTACTATTTTGTGCTCCATTTCAACTACCGGTTCTTGATCAGGATTTGTCTTCTTCTACTTGATCTTCTTGTTTTTACAAAAAAATTCTATATGTCCAAACTCTTGACAGTTATAGCATTTCACATTTTCATTTAAAGATGAATCTTTAAAATTATTGTAGGGCACCGGTTTATACTTCCTCCATTCAAAACTCCTATGACCATGTCCATCGCACTCATAACAGACAACATTCATATCCCAGAGTGCATTAAAAGGATTTCTACTTTCATAATTCATAGAGGGTTTATTGGTTAATCTACAATCTTCTATTCTATGCCCAAATTCATTACACTAGTAACAATAACCATGAAAGTTTGAAACATACCGGTTAGGTTGCCTAGGTCCTGCAAAGGACTACCTCACCGGGGGTCTTCCCTTCATGTTGTGGACTCTGGTGAATCCTTCATGTTCAACTCTTGTATTTCTTCTTGGATCTGCATGTCGGTAAAATGAGTGTGGCTTCCGATTCATTGCTTGAGTATACCGATTTGTGTGGTGATTTCCAATAGCATCTGCATGTGTCTTTTTAATGGTATCCTTGCCTACAGTGAATGTCTTCTTCTCTTTACCTTCATTGGAGGTCTGCACCACACTTTTCTGCTTTTCTTTGTCATTCGCCATTAATGGCTTTGTTGTTTCCTTCACCAAATAGGTACAAAGATCAAATATTCTTGCAGGAGCTCAGTTGCTTTGCCAGCTTTCCTTCCTCGAGCCACAATCCTCTGGCATCCTCTGTGGCTTGCGGGTTCCAAATAAAATTTGACTTGCTTGCAGATTTGTCACATCGATGCACACTTGACCGACATGTGCAATACCTCGACCTAGCATCCAGCTATCATGCTTGTCGACACCCACCTTTTCTTGGATTCCTATGTCGGTTTGACATACTTTGTCGACCAAGGTTGACTACCGGTTTAGTTTATCTTATCGGTATGACCATCAAACATTCTCTTTGTTCTCTTCACCGGTTGGTGTGCCTTCATAACAAACAAACAACCTTCATACTGGTTTATGCCTTACTGGTAAGCCTTCTTTATCGGTAGATGACACAAGTCATACTTACCGATAGCCTTCCTTTTGTCTTTCTCTTCTTATATTGATCACCATTTCTTACTTACTGGTGACTTGGCCAAACCGGTTTACATCAATGACAACTTAATGCCAATAATGCCAACATTATGTTTTTACCATTATCATAAAGGATAAAACTCCCAAAGGTTTTACTGAAAGGAGTGAATTTGTTTTAAAAGGCATTGGACCATCTTCCTCCTCCCCTAAAGATGAAACCTTTGAATGTAATGTCACAACCTATCAAGGTAAAGTCATCTTTCAAGGTGTTCCACCCAAGACCACATTCTCATCATCTACCAAAAATGAGTATGACCTTGTAGATCAATTAGGGAAGACACTTTCCCTCATTTCTATCCTTGATATCTTGTGTATATCCCCTTCACATAAGGCCATTCTTGACAAAGCATTGAAAGAAACCTTTGTACCCACCGATCTGAACGTGGACCAGTTTCAAGCCATGGTGAGATACCTTTCCACTCTGCATTGCCTTACATTCATAGAATTTGATGATGTCTCCATATGGTAACCAAACAATGCACCCCTCTACATTCAAGCCTTTCTCCAGAAAAAACCATATCAAACGAGTCTTGATAGATGGAGGAGAAGGCCTGAATATTTGTACATTGAACACTATTTAATAATTAGGATATTTTGAACAAAGTGTGAATTCAAAGAATAAGATCACCATTAAAGCATATGATGATGAAGAATTCTCATCCAAAGGAACAATCACCTTACCTCTAATAATTGGGTGACTCACGAAGGATGTGGTTAGTCAAGTCCTCGATATAGATCTCACATACAACATTCTCTTGGGATGTCCATGGATACATGAAATGAGAACAGTACCATCAACATATCATGAATGCATCAAATTTCCTTACAATGGAGTCGAAGTAACAATAAAAGGTGATCCAAATCGATTTATATATTGTAATAACCTACGATCGAGACCAGAAATAATAGTTCCAGTCAACCGAGAGGCTACTCCTTCATCAACATATGTTGATCCAAAATCATTGAAAGCTTTTACATCAAAACAAGGAGAGCCCAAATAAAAATTCAAGGTTAAGGACATGGGATGTGGTGAGTATATCTTTCATGTTGATTAACTCCCACTATTTACTAAAACATTTAGTCGACAGGAACATCCTAAAAAAAATTTACAATATCAAGGAATTCGGTATGAACCACCTAGTGTTGTGGCTACTAAGTTTGAATGCAAATCTCCTCTAGTGGTGCAAGCAGCTCTTGATATCAATAGTCCTAAGAGTGGTTTCAACAAATAATCTATTAAATATATCACCAACCCTCTTGAGAACTCATATAGCCTTACCATTTCATCCCATCATTCCATTTCCATTCCTCTCCTTGACTTGGATCAATATGAATTACAAAAGCCCTTACTCATTGGGGATCAAAAATCAAGCTTTGAAAAGAAAAATCTAAAAGTAAAAAAATAAAGAAAAGTCCTGTAGTCCAAATCAAAATCAAAAGCTATTGGACTCTGCAAAAATCAAAGTCAAGGATAAAAATCCTATGAAGAAAAAAGAAAAAGAGTTGATCTCCCCTAATATCAAAATAATTGGGGGCAAAAGTTCTAAAATTATAAGTCAATAAGTATTCTTGTTGATCCTAAGTCTCCATCATGTCATCCTACTTTCACTTCTTTTCACAATCATAAGCCTTCATAACTCATCCACTTGTTCCACACATCCATTCCCTTTTAGTGATATAGCACATCAATGGACCTTTAATAGAACTTCCTCGAAGGACTTTGTTGACAGGGATGCCCAAACTTCTTTTGGTGACACACATATGGGCCTACATAGTTCACACATTAGTAATTCTACCTTAGTTCCTTCATCAAGGAAGACAATCAAGGGAGAAACATGTCATTCATTCAAGGAACAACACAACTATAATCACAAGGTGAACCCTCGTACATTTGAGGTGGGTGACTTAGTTTTCAGAGAAGAACCTAAAAATCAGCAAGACGAAGAGAAGAAAGGCAAGTTCTAACCAAATTGGCTTGGTCCTTACGTCATCACAAGAGTCTATGGATCAGGTGCATATCAACTCTCAACACTAGATGGAGAACCTTTGGAGGATCCGATTAACAACATGTACCTTTGTAGGTTTTATACATAGTTTTTCAGAATATGCCATTGTCAAAAATTTAAAAAAATATCAAAAATACAAAAAAATCATAAAAATAGAAAAATCGTTACTTGGTGAAAACTTGGTAAACGGGCACCTTGTGACAAAAAAAATTGAAAAATAAAAAAAAATAAAGAGAAATAAATCCGTCCAATGGTGAAAACCACTTTGATGGTGCCCTACGCAAGAAACATGGTGAAAACTGGGTTACCGGCACCATGTGTAGAGACATTGCTCCTCCCTCCTTCGGGATTCAATCTCATCCTTTCACCTTGCACACACTCACAACCTACTACTTTATAATAAATTTACCCATTCCCGTCATGGCTTGTTATTTATCTACCTAAGATTGGTTAATTGTTCATAATAAACCTCCCTTTTCACCCTTTCCTTCCATAATAAATCAGGTCCAATCTGCAACTAGGGCAAAATCCTAAATCTAGTGATGGAAGTGGATCCTCGAGCATCGCATGTTTTGAGGAGGATCGTATTTTCATCCCTTTATTTTTGCGCATAAGTCACAATAAAATATCACTTGCATCACCAATACACAATAAAGTTTTGTTCTTCTTCGCAATAAAGTATTAGTTTCATGGATTCAATCAGTTTCAGATGAAACACAGGCAGCAGTGGGCTTTCAACAAATCAAATCTTTCAGCAAACTTTGGCAACAACATGGTTTTTTGTTCGCATTACGGATGAATTGATTATGTGTTGCATTGATGTTTTGTCATTGATGTCAACACTAGCTATTATGGTTGGTTACCGACAGACAACTTTTGGTTACTGGTAGAAGATATAGTGTTACTAGCAGACGAGACTATCTATTGGACACTTCCAACATGTTTGGATCAATGGACTATGTTTGATTTTATGTGTTATATTCTCCTAGAGCATGTTTTGGTCAGTTGGTATTGACTTGGTAATCGGATGCTATCATTCACTCTTGTAAACTCATACCGGCATTGGTTTAAGGTTTAACCGACAAAGCTTTCACTGAGAAATCTTGACAGGATGCATAAGTGGTGTTGGTGTGGCTTCTAGATGGATTTCAAGATGCTGAAGATGTTTTTTGATCATGCTTCAACTGCTTGAAGACATTGCTTTGGTGTGGTGGACCCAGAATAGGTCCAGTGCCTATCTAGGTTATGGACCGATATCATGATAATGTGTTCTCTACACGTTACCAGGATGTTTCGGGATGTTCTATGGACTGGTTATTGTTGTTTTGGTCTTAAGCCGACATGGTATATCATTGTAATATGGATTTATGCAATGATCTTATTGTAATGTCTTTTAGGTGGCCAACCTAATTGGTTTAGGCCTTAGGGTTGGTATAAAATGATGTAAGATCTCATTGTAGATCATGGTATGGAATGTGGATTATGTATCGTGGTCTTGGAATGCAATATCATATGTGAAGGAGATTTGATCGATCATAGGTGATCGAATTGGGATTAAGGAAGAGGTCAAAGGCCTCTGGTATTGAGCTTAACCGAGATTGTAATCAGGCATGGTAGATGCTATCTCTGGCAGTTCACTCTATTGGATTATTGTCCATTTATCTTGAGATGGTTATTACCTCTTTGTAGTTAGTGAGACTCTTTTGTAATGAGAAGTACGCTCTAGGCAGTGTGCCTTCCTGCATGTGCAGGCCCCTCATTGTATCACATACTTTCTACAGAAGTATCATCTGACTGTGGGTAGGCTTCCCACCATGGTTTTTCCCTTTCTAGGTTTTCCTTGTACAAATCATGGTGTTATGTGGTATGGTTGCATTGTGTTGATTATCTATTTTATTGCTTACCGGTATATGTTTCTGCCTTACTTGTACTTAATCTGGTTTAAGGTTATTAAGTAGATTAAATGATATAATATGTTAACAAATGATTCATCCCCCCTCTCAGTTTTTCACCAGTTATCCTAATAGTTGGTATCAGATCTTTGGTCCTCTTTTGTAGAATCTTAACTGCTTGAGGTAGATCCTATGGCAGCTAACACTTCAAATCCACCTACAACTATTTTCAGAAGAGAAGTCCCTAAGCTTGATGGAACAAATTATGGGATATGGAAAATTCAAATGGAGACTCATCTTAGATGTCTTGGCAAGGACATTTGGGAGATCACTAAGAAAGGATACACACCTTATGATCTGGCATCTGGCAATCATGCTCCTGAGGACTTGGATAAAAATATTGAAAATGATTGCAGAGCTAGAGAATCCCTCTTGTGTGCACTTATTGATCAGCAAATCATGGGATTGACTGATAAATCATCGAAAAAGGTTGTTGGATAAATTGCAAACTCTGAATGAAGGTGATCCTACTGTCAAAATTGCTAAACTTGATGGTTACCTGGTAAGATATGAAAACTTAAAGATGGAAGATAATGAAAGAGTTGTTGTGTTTATGGAAAGAGTAAATGAGATTGTTATGGGAATTCAATGTTGTGGAGGATTTCTGAGTGAAGATGAAATAGTTTCCAAATTCTTGAGAGCCCTTCCACCAACTTACAAGATGAAGGCAACTATAATTAATGAGCTGAGAACAATGGCTAACTCTTCAGTTAACAGAGACATTCTAATTGGGAAATTATCTGCTTTTGAGCTTGAAGAATTTGGATTTTTTGGAGCTGTAAAGTTTGAACCTGCTTTTCATGCATCATCATCATCATCATCATCATCTACCGGCAAAAGTGATTGAAAAGTCCTATATGCAAAATAATTGGAAGACATGAGGAAAGAAGATGAAGAATTTGAGCAACTTGAAGCCTTATTTGCTAGAAGAGCACCTAAAGGACCGACAAGAAGTAAGTATGAAGGAAAAGCACCTTTTAAATGTTTTGCATGCAATAAGATTGGTCATTTTGCATCTAGATGTCCTAAAAGGAATGCAAGATTTGAGGAAAGATTAAGAAATCATTTAAGCCTAACCAAAATAGATATAGATTTAAGAAAAGTAAACAATGTTACATAGCGGATGAGGAAGGAGTAAGTGATGACTCTGCAAATGAACCGGCAGAAGACTCTGCTAGTGGATCCGGCAATGGAAAGGAATGGGTGTTCTATGCTTTAAAGGAAGATGAATCGGAACCAGCTATCATGAATGAAGAAAAGGCCCTAGCAACAAAAGTTGAAGATAAGGATGAATGAGTAATTGATAGTGGATGCTCACATCATATCACTAGAGATAAAAGAAAATTTATGTCCCTGCAAGAATACAATGGCGGTCAAGTCAGATTTGGAGATGACAAAGAATGTATGATCAAAAGTAGAGGTATTATTTCTCTGGATGGAAAGAATAATACTGATAATATCTATTATGTAGAAGTTTTAAAGCATAAACTTTTGAGTGTTGGTCAATTGGTGGACAAGGGTTTCCAACTTTAGTTTAAAGATAGAAAATGCAAAATCATTAACAAGACTAGTTTGGAGATTGTAACTGGTACTCAGACTGGAGGTAATATCTTTCACTTGAACACTGGTAATAAGACATGTTTGATTTCTCATATTGATGAGAGTTGGTTATGGCATAAGAGGTTGTGTCATGTCAATTTTGATTGTATTGTTAAGATCAGTTCAACTAAGGCACTTAGAGATATACCTAAGATTATGAAGCCTCATAATCTGGTATGTAAGGAATGTCAATTGGGAAAGCAAGTTAGAACTTCTTTTAAGAGCATACATGATAAATCTAATGATGTACTTGATTTGATCCATACTAACTTATATGGTCCAGTAAGGACTAGAAGCTTTCAAGGTGATAGGTAGTTCATGTTGATTATTGATGACTATTCTAGGATGGTGTGGGTGACTTTTCTAAGGGAGAAGTCTAAACCCTTTGAGAAATTCAAGATCTTTAAAGAAAAGGTTGAAATAGAAACTGGATTGAAAATCAAATGTCTAAGATCAAATCAAGGCGGTGAGTTCACTTCTCATGAATTTAACAGTTATTATGAGACAAATGGAATTAGGAGACAGTTATCTGCACCTCAAACTCCTCAACAGAATGGAGTAGTGGAAATAAATAACAAAACCATTTTGGCTGCAGTAAGATCTATGATAATGGAGGCCAAATTACCTCACATCTACTGGAGAGAAGCAGTGAGTACATAAGTCTACACATTCATCAGAGTTCACATCAAAGGTGAAACCAGTAAGACCCCTTATGAATTATGGTATGGACATATTCCTACTGTTAAATATTTCAGAATTTTTGGAAGTAAATGCTATATCAAAAGAGATGATTCAATTGGAAAGTTCGATCCTAGATGTGATGAAGGGATATTTCTTCGTTATTCAATTCAAATCAAATCATATATATGTTATAACAAAAGATTGCAGAAAATTGTGGAGTGCTAATGTGAAAGTGGATGAGCAATACAGAAATCAATCTATATCATATGACAGGGAATCGACAGTGGAAATGATCATAACTGAACCAGAAATGCCTCAACCGATACAGGAAATTAAGACAGTTACACTGGCACAATCAGAAAATTCAACTGTGACTGATGGTCAGAGAAATGAACCTAAAGTTTAGAAGACACCAAGGTATGAAAGATTAAATCATTCTGAAGATCAAATCATTGGAGATAGGAACAAGGGAGTTATGACAAGAAGAAGATTGCTAAATGAAGAGGAATGTCTTATTTCTCAAATTGAATTGGCATCTGTTATTGAAGCTTGTAAAGATAAACATTGGTTAAAAGCTATGGAAGATGAATTAGATCAGATAGAGAAAAATGAAACTTGGACTTTAGTTCCTCGGCCTAAAAATAAGAATGTTATTGGAACCAAATGGGTTTTTAGGAATAAACTGAATGAGGATGGTCAAGTTATAAGAAACAAGGCTAGATTGGTTTGTAAAGGGTATTCTCAAATGGAAGGAATTGATTATGGTGAGACATTTGCACCTGTAGCTAGAATTGAATCTATTAGACTATTTGTCACCTATGCAACTTATAAGAACTATAAGGTTTATCAAATGGATGTTAAATGTGCATTTTTGAATGGTGAACTTAAGGAAGAAGTATACATTGAGAAACCTGATGGATTTTCACTGACAGATGATAAAGATATGGTTTGCAGATTGAAGAAAGCTTTATACGGATCGAAACAGGCTCCTAGAGCTTGGTATGCAAGGTTGGATAAATATCTTTTGAGGCTTGGTTTTAGTAAAGGTAGTGTTAATAGTAATTTATATTATAAGATCATTGATTATGATATTCTGATTATTGAAGTATTTGTTGATGATATCATTTTTGGAGGAGAAGATAAATTGTACATGGAATTCTCTAATAATATGAAGAAAGAATTTGAAATGTCCATGATTGGTGAGATGAAAGTTTTCTTAGGTTTGCAGATTACTCAAATTGACAAAGGCATTTTTATCTATCAAACTAAGTATCTGAGGGAATTGTTGAAGAAGTTTGGTATGGATAATTCCAAACCGGTAAGTAATCCTATGGTGACAAGTGAGAAATTATCTATCAAAGATACTTCTACACCGGTAAATCTGACAAGGTATAAGTCTATGATTGGTGGTTTGTTATATTTAACTTAGACTAGACCAGATATTATGAATGCAGTAAGTATTCTTTCAAAATATCAAAGTAATCCTAAAGAAAATCATGAATGCGCGGTAAAGAGGATATTCTGATATTTGCAAGGAACTACAGAATATAGCTTATGGTATTCTAAAAATGATGATTTCACTTTATGTGCATTTACTGACTCAGATTGGGCAGGAGATACTGATGATAGGAAGAGCACTTCTGGTGGAGCTTTCTTTCTTGGAAATAAACTGGTTTCATGGATCAACAAAAAACAGTCATGCATATCTTTATCTACTGCAAAAGCTGAATAAGTTGCAACAGCAACTAATTGCACTCAAGTCTTGTGGATGAAGCAAATGTTGAAGGATACCAAGGTAAATTGTAGTGAAATGGTAGTTATCAACTATGATAACTCTGTAGCTATTGACATGTCTAAGAATCTGGTATTTCACTCTAAGACTAAGCATATATCAATAAAGTATAACTTTCTAAAGGGCAAGGTAGAAGGAAAGGAATTAAAATTGGTTTATGTGAACACTCAAACACAGATTACAGATATATTCACTAAACCACTATCTAAGGAATCATTTGAGTCTTTGAGAGATAGGTTAGGGGTTTTTGCCCCTCCAGCAGAGACTTGATTGATGCAATTTGTCATCAATTTGGCATGCATTATTAAAGATATTATTCATTTGGGCACTGATGAGTGGTGCTAATACTTAAGGGGAGTAGTCAACTTTGAGATACAGAGGTTTATATTCATGCTTTGATATTTTTGTCAGATTTATGGCATTGATGTCAAAGAGGGAGAGATAGTGATGTGAAAAATAAATTCAGAACTTTACAAAGATATCATTCAAAGGGGGAGTGTTATTCAGGAGATTGTTGGTTGTCTTCCATATGGGGAGACTTGTTTGGCATTTTTTTGGTACTTAGATGTTTTTCACATCTAGTGATGTCATCAATGTCAAAGGGGGAGATTTTTGGAATTATGGATGAATTGATTATGTGTTGCATTGATGTTTTGTCATTGATGTCAACACTAGTTATTATGGTTGGTTACCGACGGACAGGTTTTGGTTACTGATAGAAGATCTAGTGTTATCGGAAGAAGAGACTATCTGTTGGACACTTCTGGCATGTTTGGATCAATGGAGTATGTTTGATTTTATGTGTTATATGCTCCTGGAGCATGCTTTGGTCAGTTGGTATTAACTTGGTAACCAAATGTTATCATACACTCTTGTAAACCGATACTAGCATTGGTTTAAGGTTTAACCAACAGAGTGTTCACTGAGAAATATTGACAAGATGCATACGTGGTGTTGGTGCAGCTTCTAGATGGATTTCGGGATGTTGAAGATGTTCTTTGATCGTGCTTCAACTTCTTGAAGATATTGCTTTGGTGTGGTGGACACAAAATACATTTGGTGCCTATCTAGGTTATGGACTGGTATCATGATAACGTGTTCTCTACACATTACCGGGATGTTTCGGGATGTTCTATGGATTGGTTATTATTTTTTTGGTCTTAAGCCGACATGGCATATAATTGTAATATGGATTTATGTAATGATCTTATTGTAATATCTTTTAGGTGGCTGACCTAATTGTTTTAGGCCTTAGGGTTGGTATAAAATGATGTAAGATATCATTGTAGATCATGGTATGGAATGGGGCTTATAGGTGATCGAATTGGGATTAAGGAAGAGGTCAAAGGCCTCCGTTGTTGAGCTTAACTGGGAGTGTAATCAGGCATGATAGATGCTATCTCTGGTAGTTCACTCTATTGGATTGTTGTCCACTTATCTTGAGATGGTTATTACCTCTTTGTAGTCAGTGAGACTCTTTTTTAATGAGTAGTATGCTCTAGGCAGTGTGCCTTCCTGCATGTGCAGGCCCCTCATTGTATCACATACTTTCTACAGAAGTATCATCTGACTATGGGTAGGCTTCCCACCATGGTTTTTCCCTTTCTGGGTTTTCCACATACAAATCATGGTTTTATGTGGTATGGTTGCATTGTGTTGATTATCTATTTTATTGTTAAGTTTTATTGCTTACCAATATTTGTTTCTGCCTTACCGGTACTTAATCTGGTTTAAGGTTATTAATTGGATTAAATGAAATAATCTGTTAATAACTGATTTACCCCCCCCCCTTAGTTGTTCACCAGTTATCCTAACATTTTCAACAAAATTTGTCCTTTATTAGGATAACAACAATATGACCAAATCAAACATGTTAACATATGTGGCAAGAAACACAAATAACTTGAGGATTTCATTGTGTTGGTGTCAAGTCTTGGTTTTATTTTGATTTCATCTTTTAAGGTGACATGTCTTTTAGCTTTTCCAGGATATCTCTGACTAGAGATTCTATCTTCAGGATGTGTTTGACTAGCAGCGCGAGGAAGGGGTATGATTCACCTACTATTTTTGTTGTGTGTGGATTGTCTCTTAGTAATTCTATGGCTTGTCATAGGATATGAGGACATTGTGAGTCTAGTGTGAACTGGGGTATTCCTTTTTGTGACTGTCAGATCTCCATGCAAATGGGTATAATGTTTTTCTAGGTTGAAATTATACCTAGATGGTCATAACCTATTTGTCATAATAAAGCTCAATTATGATAATAGCACAAGAAGATCTTTCACTTTCATATCTTCTACCTTCCATCCCCTTTTTTCTGCTATCTCTTCCTGAGTCCATGTAGTGTACTATCAAATGATTGAGTATAATGACACACCAAAAAGATCTACATTTCATATAGCTTTCACCTGCATCATTACATGTTGGCACATAATACACATGCATTTAGAAATCATGATAGAATAACATCTTGCACACACTACTGATTAGCATCTAATAATAAGCATTTGTATTCTCATAAAAAACGTAAAAGACAAAAATATATACATCGTGCATCTAATCATAACCATATACTCATATGCATTTAGCACATATAAACCCAAGAAAAGAACAAAAATATATTGCATTTCATCATGTACATATTTGCATCCATATCATAAGCATCATAAAATCATCATAAAGCTTATAGAACATCACATAGGAACACATGCATATAGCTTCCACAAGGATGGATCATATCATATATATATATATCAAAAAATAATAAGTTTCATGATACAATGATGTCCAAATCTCATATGGCTACAAAATCACCCAAATGTGTCTACGTCATCATACAAAAACTGATACAAAATGGGATCCAAGAGAACTATGATGAAGACTCTCCCTTGGAGTTAGCTAGCCTCAATGGAATCTGAGCTCCCCAAGGACCAGCCCTCGGATCATTTCGTCTATCCCCTCCTGCAGACCCTACGAAACCATCTCTCTGCTAGAATAGTCAACAGTCTTGTGTTTTCCCAAATCTCAGGAATATACATAATGTGTCTCAATCCCATCACCTTGATCAAGGCATGGTCCTCAATAGTCAAATCTATTCATAATTGTTGTGTCACAGAGAATTTCTCTCTAGACTCAATCTGGGGTAAGTACTCCTACATCTAATCAAGTCAATCATGTTAATCCTAGTGGTACTCATGTTCATCACATAGTGTTTCTTATCTTATCATATCCTAGCCTAGTGGTACCTATGTCCATCACATGGTGTTTCTCATCAGGCTCTATCCCAGTGCTTATGTCCATCACATGGCATTGCATCCTAGTGTATATGTTTGTCACATTACACTATATCCTATCTTGCTAGAGCAATCATTTTATTTTATCAATTCGATGACTTATCCTATACTCAGCTTAGCAAACCAACCTGTTTAAGGGCACTTGTTGAATGAATCCTCTCAATAGCTTATCCAATTGGCGATGCATGTCTATTTCATGATTGTTGATTCTAGCCTTGTTTTTAGTTTGTCTTCCCTAGGGCACCTGTTTGAGTGAATCCTCTCAGCATCTTATTCAATTGATAGTGTATGTTCATCACAGAACTATCAATTTTGGCCTTTTAAGACATAGACATAAAAAAATTTATTCCTTTTGAGTCAATCATTTTCCTGCATGACCTTGTCACCCTATCTTGTCAGTCATTTCTAGCCTTTCTTTCTTATCGAGAGATTGTCTGTGATCTTTTCAAACATTTTCATCCAATCTCTCAAAGGGGCATATCATTTCCATCATCGGGCAACTTTGTATCAGTTTATCTTATCTTCTTTGAGCCAACGCGACAAGTTGCGTTGTCTCAAAGAGGGGAAAAATGTAGACACCCTAAATTGTCTTGCCTAATTCAATAAATATTTTATTTATTTAATTATTTTATCCTAAGTCTTCTATAAATTAAATAAATTTTTATTATTTAATTAATTCATTAATCCTCTTCTAAGCCTTTCCTCATTTAAATAAATACTTTTATTTATTTAAATTGTCATTTTCCTATATAAAATAAATATTTTATTTATTTATTTGATACCACTTCCTCTATTTATTTAATTAATTAATTCATTAGCTTTTCCTTCAATGACACATGTCATTTATCTTTTAATTTTCCTCTACCTACCATCTTAATATTTTTATCATTTCTTCTACCTTCCCTTTAATCCTAGCCAACCATTTATTCTCTTCACCTTTTAATCTTATCCCTCAAATTCCTAAAGTGTATTCTATATAAGAGGATACTCTCCTTTAGTATAAACCCTAATCAATCCAGCTAGCTAAATAATGCGTCAATCAAGCCTTCAAGCAATCAAGCGACATGACAACCACAATCTATTCTTTGTTGAGCTCTTCTGCACATATAAAATCTGAGAGCAAGTATACATCAAACATGATCAATGGAGATAGGAGACAATGAAGATTGAAACCCTACTTGACATGTGAATGGTAATATTATTTTATTTTGTTGATTTACATGATCTTAGGTATCTCTATTGGTTTTGGTGAATGTTTCATTATAGGACTTAGATTGTTTGTGGTTTAATCTTTGAGGTCTTACAATAGTTTATCATCATCATTTTCCATCATATACAGATAGCACTTTGGCATATTGCATTTTTCCAATTTTCAAATTGCTTCCTATCAATAAATTAAATATCAAAGATTTTATCCAGGGTGCATATTATTTTATGTTGATATTTTTAGGAAAATGTGTTACATATATAGATCACATAAAAGCTTTTGTAGATCCCAATCCTAGAGATGCTAACCAAAAACCTAATACTTGTACCTCTCCTAGAGTATCTAATTCGAATGAAGAAAGAGATAATACTCCTATCAATGATCTCTCTAATGCAGATCAATTATTGAAGAGAAATATGGTACCATCTTCCTCTCATACACATACGCTAGCACAGGGGGGTGGGGGGGGCAAGGTCAAAATATTGGTGTTTCAATATCTCTAGATCCCTCTTATTCTCCTAGAGCCTATTTTAACCATGAAAACATTTGTAGAGAAGATGATGTTATGCATTTCATTCATGATTTATCTCCCCACATAACATTAAGTAAATATGAGGCCTTATATGATAAGGATATTCCTTCCCAACCTATCAAAGATGATATGCATGATGATAGAAAGGATAATCTACATACACAAGATATTCCTTCGTCTACTTTTCCTTTTGTTCCTTCTGTATACACTTACACTACAAATTTTAAACAAATTCATTATAATACTCCTTCTTCTTCTCAATTAAAAATTCTTATATGAGTGACTATAACATAATATCAAAACAAGGTTTTAGAGGACAAGGAGTTGGAAAATTTGAACAAAGAATTAGAGTCCATATAAACCTTCCTACACAAACTAGTACCGATGGGCTAGGACATTATCATAATTCACCTATGTATGATCTCCTTAGAATTAAAAACTTTAAGGATTACCTTGCAATACATAGAACTTATCGTCCATCTAAAGGTGTTTCTTCCTCAAACACTCCTTTGTGTTCATGTCATCAAACTCATGACTATCATGTTAATGATTGTTCGGATTTTCAAAAAAGTATGCAAGAACTAGTTGATAATGGAACTATTAAAATAATAGATGATAATCCATATTCTTCTAACAACCCTTGTCCTACATCACAAGAGACAAGACCTAATCTCATTGATGACCAAGATAAATTAGCTACTATAAGTTTTAAAGATTGAAGTATGATAAGGATTCCTTTCATTAAAATTAATCGCAATTCCAAACATAAGGAAGGTGATCCACATTGTCTTTTTCATCGTAGTTATTCTCATTCTCTTGGAAAATGTAATGCATTTAAAACATATGTTCAAGAACAATATGATAGGGCTCACATAGCTCTTACAATTGATCTTGTACTCTTTCTTGGTGAAGAGGTAGTGCCTTAGCACTCCATTCACCCTCCATGTTGCTCCTCACCCTATGGCACTAGTAGTTAACTTAATTAGAGGATATTTTTCATATGTGGTGATGCTATTTCAATTACAAATCATCTTGGGGTAGCAACATTATTTATTCTTGCCTCTATGCTTAGGGGGCGAGAAACTTATCCTATTTCTTTTCTCTATGTAAGGTTTCACCATTCCCTTTAGGGGTTTCATTTTTCATACTTTGATTTATTTTCTTGCTTGGAATGGCATGTCTCTTATGATTAATCTCTCATTAGGGGAGTTTATGATCCTTCATCTAATTTTCTTTTTATCTCTTTGAATATTTCTTCCTCTTTAGAGTAGCATTTTACATATATTTATGTCTTTTCTTGCATTGAATATTCTTTCATGTAAGTACATTGTTCATTTTCTTATGTAAATATCTCCTTAGAGGTTGTGTAATTCTTCTCATTATCCCTACACTTGGGGGGCATTGATCTCTTTCTTATCCTTTCAAAGGATCAACTTTTCCTTTGTTGAGTGGTGTTTGCTTGTGATTTGATGTCATTCCTTGTGTGAAGTTGTTGTTTGCTCAAGGATTTTCTCTTATGCAAGAGGTGTGTATCCTTGACTACAACCTCTTTTATACTTGGTAAAGTATATTTATTATAAAATTACCTATCCAAATGGGTCAAATGTGTGTCATCCTTCATCAAGAATCCCCTTCACCTAGCAATAGGAGGAAGGTAGGCATTCTTATTTTCCTTTCCTTCTTTTGGTAGAAGATGTTATGTTTGTTCAAGAACGCCTCTTGGAGGTAGATGTCTTTTGATAAAAGATCTCTTCTCCTCCAAGGATCCCTTTACACTTGTTGCAACATATCTCTTTTTCAACTAACTTTTCCTTGCTTGTAACATTATTGCCTCTTTAGCTTGGATTTATGAAAATTGTTGCCTAAAACCATATCTCCTTGGCGTTGAAGGTGGGTATCCTTTTTTCTAGCTTCCTTAAGACATCAACATAGGGTTATGTTAACATCTTAAGGGGGGGGAGGGGGGCATACATATCACCCTCTTTGTACTATATTGTACTATATTTTTGTATGTCTTAAACAAGGTGTTCATTCTAAAAATCAAAGGAAACAAACTCTTACATGGTATGCTTCATGCCTGAAACAAAAAGAAACATTGATATATGTCTTATGTAAGGTGCACATTCTTGAAACCAAAGAAAACAAACTCTTACACGAGATGTTCCTGATACTAGACACACATTTGCATTTCCATTTTATGTCTTAAACCGGTTGTTTCATGCTCAAAACTAGAGAAAAAAAACTCTTATACAGGATGCTTAACACCTAAAACCAGAAATCACTTGCACACACGCACGAGGGTGAGTGGAACTAGAAAAACATGGCTATACTATTCCTACTCTCCTCCCCAACATGGATCACCTAGAAAAACACATCTAGAATGTGTATCCATGTCTCCCCTTTCTTCACATGAGCTCATAGCTTTTCTATTTGTATCTCATGGATGATGCATGCTCTTGCTCTTTTTATGTGATCGCTTATGTTCTTGAGATGGCATTTTCAAGAATGATATTAGTTGAGATATTTTGATCTCGAGGTCTCTTTGGCTAGTTGACTTGAGGTCTTATTCTTGGTTTTTAGCTTTTGTGTGTTGTATGCCTTTTGCCTTTTTCCTTTTTGCCTTTGTTTGTCTTTGTTTATCTTTTTGTTTTTGTATTGTTTTGTGTGCCCTTGCATGTGATTGAGTGAGTTAAGATCCCAAGATTAGGGGCTTGGTTCCTCAAAATTAGTGATGTCTTATACTCCTTGTGATTGAGCTCCTAACTGCTCCTCTCTTTCATCTCCTTCATGGACTTTAACATGAGTATTTGCATAAATGTAGCATCATAAATTGTCTTTGACCTATTTTACACTTCATGTTTGTACCCCTAAATAGTATGTTCTATTCTCATCACCTATTTAGGTCCATTTTGTGCCTATTCTCCAAATTTGATGCCATGAACACCCACTAATGGATTCCCTAGTCGGGTAATCTTCTCCCTCAAGCTTCATTTTGGTCCTTTCTATACAAGGACCATGGCATTGGGTACCATGGTCCCTCTCAATGGGGCCCAAATTTGAATTAGGGTGGGGGTGCTATCTCTCTGGTAGGAATTCATCTCTGTGGCTTTGCATGACTGTTGGAGGTCACCCTAATCAGTAATTTACCTAGATACCCCTATATAAAGACATTTGATGAACCTAATTTCATCTAAGCATCATAAGTTGACATATCCTAGCATTCTTGAATCTCTGAAGCACTCATTATCAAGCATTTTTAGAGATCTTCAAGGCTATATATTCTTCATTCAACCATTGTGGAGAAAAATTACATCATTCTTGTGCAAGAATGTGTGTGTAATTAGGTTTTTGTCATGTTCATGTCATTTCATACAACATATGTAATTACATTCAAATAAGAAAATAATCATCATGAGCAATTGCAGATCTAAGGTATATCTTTCCAATATTTATTTTAGTATTTGCATTTAGTCATTCAAGGTTAATTCCTAAATTGGGGTTTGACTTAGGCAAACCCCTATTCCCAAAAAATTTCCCCCTTTTCACTATGTGCAAGAACAAGAACAGATTTGTGTTTTAGAGGAATGGCAAGATTCTCAAGGATGAACAAGTTCTCCTTTAGATGACATAAAGTTAGGAGGACTAAAGCGACCACCACCATGGTCTTGAAAACTCTAGCCAAATTTTGGGGAGTGGATCCAAATTATAGCTCAGTACTTATACCCTATCTCTTCAATATCCACACATTTGTCCTAATTTTATCATATTCAATAATTCAATTCAAGGGAAAGAAGAGCTCCATCAAGGAGGCCTGGAATCATATCAGAGTCTAGGTCTATTGGGCTTAGATCTATCAAATTCCTATCTTTCCCTAATGTGATGGTAATTAAGCAAAATTAGCGGTCTTACTACATCTAATGGTCAAACCCTAATTTTCACCATGAAATTTTAGTGAACTCGACTCCTTGCACCCTTATTTCCAATTTGTGTTCTCAGATCTAAACAATTTTAATTTTCAATTGATTACATAAATTTAGAGGTTAAATTCATACAAACCCTAATCTATAATTTTAAAATTTATCTTGTGGGTTTCCTAATTTGGATTAATTTCTCAGATCTGATTTGGGAGCATTTTAATTTTTTATTTCTCAGATCTAATGGTGAAACCCTGATTTTCACCATTATAGTGTCATTATTTCCCCACTCCTTAATTGCATGATCTCTATGGATCTCAACTGAGTGTACCTAGTGAAGAAAGTCATAATGGGTATGTAGTGTTAGAAATTGTCACTAGTACAATTCACACCACATATTTATGCTCTTACCTTAGTATGTCCTATCTAGATTCACCTCTAGTCCCATTTTCACCCACTTTACTCCAAACTTGATTTCACTTGTATACATGGCTTAATGGACCCCCATCCTAGGGCTATACCACCTTTATTTGTTGGTTCCTTGTCTTGCTTTTGGAGGACAATGGTGTTGTGGTGCCCCTATCTAGACCATGGCACCATGGTGCCTTGGTCTTCCTTAACCAAGACCCATTTTAAACATGGGTGAGTTCTCCCCCTCCTTGATTTATTTTTGCCCCCATGCCTCAATGTGACCATTGGAAGTCAACCTAATCGTTAATTAACTAGGCAACCCTATATAAGGACATCCTATCAATCCATTTTAGATCTAAGACTCCATCCATAGCATTTGAGCATCCATCATCAAACATTCTCAAGCATTCTAGGTAGAATTTCATCTTTCAAGCATCATGAAGCAAATTCACATCAATATTTATGCAAGCATGTGTATTTGATCAAGTCATTCATGTTCATGTGTCTGTCATGTTATTGCATTCAACATTTGTGATCACATCTAAAGAGTATTGCATTGTCAATATTTTATTTGTCATTGTAGATCTTAAGTATATTTTACAAAATTTACTTTAGTATTTCATACTTCAATTCAGTTCAAAGTTCATTATTGTAGCATCCTAAAATTGCACCCCTTTACAATTTTGACTGTATTTGGGTCATTACCTAAGCGTTTGTGCCCCTAGGCCTGACTCGGACTTGATTCTACTCACACCATGCAAATATGGCTTTATTTTGACCTCACACATCAACTACGCACCTTATCCTAGACCTAAAATGGGGTAGGACCAGAGCGCCATGCCTTGGTCCTCCCTATTTGGGCCCCTCTTTAAACCCTCTTTGCCTTTTTAAATTTGAGCAGGAAAACTAGCCCCGTGTCAACTCATGTTGGAAAATTAGTAAGTTTTTCGATAGGCAAGTATAAAAGGAGGTTTTACCCTCTCATTTGGGCATCTAGAGAATAATATACACACACACTCGACAATTACACTCAAGCATTCATTCAAGCAATTCAAGAAATTGAACAAGTAATCAGTCTTCCTTCAAACCTTGGAGTAGCAACAAAGTCAAAATTCAAGCATTGAAGTGGAAATTTACATCCTATTTTGTCAAAGACTTCATGAAACCCTAATCCCATGTGGAGACAAACAAAACTTCACAAGGAGGTATATCATTTGGTTTTTAGCCATTATTCAGCATCTCCCTCAAAAGGAGAATTTTTCAATTACAGCAATTCAATTATCTTTTATATCTATTTCATGGTTAATTACAAAACCGGGGTTTGACTTAAGTAAGCCCCTATTCCCAAATGGTTTCCCTTTCTTTGTGTGTGTAGGAAATAGGTATAGAGTTGTGATCTTCAAAATCAGCATCATTTATAGAGACGAATCAATCCCCCTTTGGTGTGTGAAAAGTTAGAAGGACCAGGGTGAATTTCGCCATGGTCCAGACATTTTAGGAGCTCTTTCGAGGATCAGATCTGAATCTACTTATATTTCATAAATCTAGGTGCATGCCTCAATCCAACAACTATAACTTGTTGTTTCTATAAATTTTCCCTTCATTTTTAGAACTTTACCGTAATTTCAGCAATTCAACTTATAAAAGAGGTTAAACAAATTCACACCTTGAATCCAATCAGTATTTTCAGTCCTTATCCTTGTTCATTTGTGACTAAGTCTATTGGATTCAAACCCCTTTGAATGTAATAGGTCCCTAAGAAAAACTTAGTGGTTTTCATCCTTCTTGTGGTGGAAACCCTAATTTTTCACCATTACATTTTGATGAACCCGACTCCTTACACCTTTAATTCTGATTTTTGTTCTCAAATTTGAGTGTTTATGCAATTTAAAATTCAAAATTTCATTTACAAGTTTGATTTCCAAGTGAATTTTTAAAATTTAGAGGTTAAATTCAACAAAACCCTCATTTTTAAATTTCAAATTGAGCTTGTGGGTTGTCTAATTTTTGGATTAATTGTTTCAAATTTGATTGTTCAAATTCAAAATTGCAATCTTAGATCCAATTTCAAATCAATTTTAAAAATTAAGAGGTTATTTTCACAAAACCCTAATTTTTTAATTTAAATTTACTAGTGAATTGCATGCTCTTTATGAGTTTATCTTTTCCAAATTACAAATCAATTTTCTTAATTAATTGAACAATCATTTTTATAAAAATTTTGCATTGTTTAATTATTTCCAATTTCCCTCTTTTGTGCATGAATTTTACTACTATTAGTCCAACCTATAATATTCTCATGAGAAGAAGAAGTAGAATTAAGGCTTCCCAAGGTTTAATTACTGGGGAGATGGATCTTAATTTGGATAACTTGTTCCATGAGGATATTGGTGGTTCTTCCAATCCTACAAATGACCCCTTTTATCCTTATTCTTTTCTTTATACTCATAATGTGGATGGGTCACTAACTAGGGTTTTCGTTGACCAATTGGCAAATATTGACAATCAATTTGAAAATCTTCAACAATGGATGAGTCAAGAATTCTTGGAAAGTGAAGCTCTACCATTGATCGAAGGATTAAAAAGAATGGTTCAAAGTGATAAACTTGGTGTTGATGTGTTGTGTGGTATTGTTCATATTGTGGATACTAATATTATGCCTATGAAGAGTTGTGTTGAAGTCCTTGGTTACACACAACCTCTTAGTCAAGTTAATCATTCCATTCCTATGACTACCCATATGGCTAGTGTTCCCACTTTTACATCTAACATCATGGCTACCTCTACACAAAATGTCATACCTACACATGTTAGCCAAGGGGGTTTTCGTGCTCTGTGAAATGTACCTATATCTAGAAACACAATGCACTCAATAAGTCATTACAAGCAATGGTTAATAAATTGAAACAATGAAATGTAAAACCATAGCTAATCGACTTATCGCCTCCTAGTAAATGCGAGTATGAAAAATGCTCTCAGATCTAGTTATGCATATTCCAGTGACTGGACTATACTTAGATGGAGGATTTGAATGATGCAAATGCATGATCTAGCAAGAATAGCATGATTTAAGCTACATGAATTATTGATCTAGAAAATGAACTAAGATTAGGATGCAATTAAACTAAAATTGAACATTGAAACATTGCTAAAACTGATAAACTATAAGCTAGATGCCTATAGTAACAATGCATAAGATGAGAATGAGATGGGATCCATATTGCTCAAAATGAGGTCTATTTATAGGATTTTCCAAGGCTAGGGGTGATGTGGCAAGAATCAATGGTCAAGATTGATCTGAAGATATCAATGGTTAAATTGGAGGAGATTGGCAAAGGGAGTTGGATTAAAGGGAACATCTGTCATCTCTATGGTGACAAGTGTCAAGAGGCTTCTAGAAGGAGTTAGATGAAAGGGAACACTTAGTGACAAGTGTCACAAAGGTTCTAGAAGATGTTGGATGAAAGGGGACATGGTTGTAGGTAGAATGGGTTAGGTTTAGGAATGGTTGGGTTTAGGAGTGGTAGAAGTTAGGAGAATTTGAATTTAGAAATTCAAATAATATGAAAAGTCTAATTAATCTCAACAACTCATAATTGATTTGTTTTAATTAATTAATGGATTTAGAAGAAATGATTTGATGGGGGAAATTAATTAATTTGAATTATTTAATTAGAGGGGTGAAATGAACCTATTAAATAAATCCTTAAATTTAATAATAAGTAGATGAGTGAGAGATTTAATCAAATTGCTTAGTGAATTCAATTAAATTGGGAAGGAGAGATTAATTAAATAATTGCTTATTTAATTAATTATCTTCAGACCATTTTTAGGTGTATACAGGGGCAACTCCTCTAATCATGATTTCTTCATCCCTCCTCCTGTGAGTCTTCCATTTGTTGCACAATCATCTCCCATACCTACCTAATATAGTGTCCCAACTCCTTATTCTCAAGCTCCTCCTTCATTCAATAATGTTACTCCTCCTCAATCCAAAATTTCCAATTTCAATCCATCAACTGAAGCTACCATCAATAATATATCCCAAACAGTGTCTTCCTTACAACAACAAATAGCTTCCATGAATCAATATAAGTATAATGTGCCCAAATTTGATGTAGAGAGCCCATTATCCAATTACATTGTTCATGTTGTCCCTCCTAAACATGTGGAATTCCCTCAATTGGAGCTTTATAATGGAAAAGATGACCCTTCAACTCAGGTTAAAACATTCCAAACCTTGTGTAGTGACTTTGCTCATTACCAAAGACATTTGGCTAAATTGTTCACTAGAACACTTATGCATAAAGCGTTTCAATGGTATTATTCTTTGCATCCTTATTCTATTACTTTTTTCAACAATTGGGTAATGCTTTCATTCACCAATTTCACAATAATATTGGTCCTAAAATTACTTTGATTGATTTGATCCATTGTAAAAAGGGTGTTAAAGAAAAACTGACTAATTTTAATGATAGATATAAACATTTGTATTCACAAATTTATTTTCCCATGACTGATCAATATATTCAAATAATTTTCATTTCTAATTTGCAAAAAGACATAGAGATAAACTTCTCTTTTATGTGTTTACCTTCTTTACACGGTTGTGCACAGTACTTCACAATTATCATCTTACCATGAGTCAATTGGAACAATCACCTTAAATGGCTCCGACTAATAAAATTGAAAGTGCTCAACAACCTTTTGTGAAGTTCAAACTGAATAAGGGATTCATCAAGTTCAATGACAACAACAACACTCAAATAGCAATTGCAACAATAGGTGTGTCTCCTTTGTCCAAATTTTTTAGAAAAGAATTCACTCCTCTTAATTAATCTTTATATAGTATAATGATGCAATTGTTACAAACGAATATGTTTAAGTTTCCCCCTATTAAACCACTTGATCCATCAAAGACCTCCTCACCTTAGTTTGATTCCAAATATTTTGCCAATATCATCATCAACCTAGTCATGGTACTGAAAACTGTTATTCCTTAAAGAGTAAGATTCAAGATTTGATTGATAATAATACCATATTTGTGGCTAGTGTGAATAATAAAGGAAACGAATTTGAAACTCCTCCAATCAAAATCTTCAAATTTTCACTAATCCTTTACCATCCCATTCCACTAATGTGATTGAGACTGGTCATCTTTCCTTCTCTCCTAATGATCTTGGCCTTGAGTTTAATAATGTGGTGAGCCTTATCGATAAAACTGAACCTCCTAAGGACATATGCATTGCATTTGATCCTAGTGAGACTATTGAAGCACCTGATGGCCCATTATATATCACTGCAAGAATCAAAGACATACCCTCACAATGGTTGCTCACTGATCTGACTTGTATGGTTAATGTGATAAATAAAGAATTTCTTTATACATTACAATTGCATCAAGTGACATATGATAAATATAATATGGTGATTAAAATATTTAATGGTTTCTCTTGTCCCACTATTGGTTCTATTACTCTTCTCGTTGAGGTTGTTACTAAATCTTTAGATGTTAATTTTGCTATTATTTCTACATCGGAGCAATTTTGTGTGAAGTTAGGATAGCATTGGTGTAGACACCTAAAAATGTCTCATTGATCATGTACTAATTATTCCTCTAATTGATTAAATAATCTTTATTATTTAATTAATTTAATTAATCTATTTCTTCTAATTTCATATTTCTTCATAATCTTACTAATTATTCTATTTTCTTATTCTATCATCATTTAATCATTTTAATAATTTCCTAAATATTAATTAAATATTTATTATTTAATTAATTTGGATTAATTCCCCAATTTAAATAATCTTTATTATTTAAATAAATTACTAATTATTCAATTTCTATCTCTAATCATCATTCAATCATTAACCCTCTTCTAAATATTAATTAAATATTTATTATTTAATTAATTATGGTTTAATCCTTTAAATTAGATAATCTTAATTATTTAATTAAATTCCATTTCTCAATAACTAAATAGTTTCTTTAATAATTAACTAATTAATTCTTCCATTTCCAAATCCTCAAATTCTAATTTCATTTAATTTCATATTCTTCTAATTTCTTCCGAATTCAAATACATGTGCATGATTTCAAAAACCAAATTGAAAATCAAAGTTAAGTTCTAAATATATTCAAATACTAAATTGAATAAATAAATTCAATTATTTGAATTAAAATCTCATGAAAAGATTAAATTAAAAATCTAAATCTAAATACAAGCACATGCTAAATTAATTAATTAAATCAATTAATTAATTAAATCATTTTTCTCTCCAATCTCTATTTCCATCTTTCAGTTAGCTTTTTCTAAATTAAGCTTTCTTTGTCATCCTCTTTATTTCCACCAATCATTGTTTTTCTTCCTTCAATCAGCTTTTTCCCAGTCAGTTGACTCAATTAATCTATTCAATCTATTGAGTTCCACTCCTACAATCAACTATCAATTTTCATATGAGCTCACCTGAGTTCCACCTCTTGATCAATTTGTTCCACCTTTCAATCAATCTCATTCAATTTTCTATAAATTGAGCACCCAATCTCCATTTTCAAGAATCACGAACTTCAAATCTTTATGTCACTTGCAAGTTACCAGCACAATATCTGAGAGTCATCATACCACAGAGAGGAGAAGAGCAATGGAAGCAATATGTGATCTTGGGATAGGGAGTTTTGATTTGATTTGATTATTTTAATTCCTATTTGCTTGATTGTGTTATTTCGTTGTCTTATTTGTTAGATTCTTTGGTTAGAAGGGATTCGTGATTTCCCTTTTGCTTCTAATTGATTACTTGTTTTTAAGATGAATTTTACATGCATTACATTTTGGTGAACCCGACGTGAATTAACAGCAATTTAACCTTCGTTATTTTTCTGTGTGATTTTTGCAGATTGTGCAGATTTTTCATTTTTTTTGCAGGTTGCATGAATTTCAAGAAAAGAATTTTTCGTCATGCAATCGCATAGACAACATCATGCATTTGACCCTTTGGGGTCACGCATTCATTCTAACAGGGTCACGCAATTGCCCTGTCCAGATCGCGCAATCGCCCTTTCCAAATCACACATTCGCAGGAAGCTTTGTTGTTTAATTTTTTCTTTCGATTGTAATCTGTTTTGTTTAATTCTATCTTAAATTTGGTTAATCCGAGATCAAATTGCTTTTTATTTTATGATTTGATTAATAAAGTTTATGGCAAGAAAAGTACAGTTCAGGATTTCAGGTGCAAGAAGGACGAAACAACAAAGAAGAGAAGCCAAATGCTGTCAAAAGGTTCTCCAGGCAGAAAAATTGATACAGGATTCAGAAGAACAACTGGCCTTAAACAGATATAATAGCCTAGTTCTTTCTTATATAGTTAAATATGATCTAATCAATATTGAATGGATGATGAGGGATTTGGTTAGGGCTTCACAATTAGTTTTGCAGGTTCCTGATCGGGTTTAGTTTCCTTTTTTTTTTTAGTTTTTACTTTTGTTGTTGTCTTCCTTCTATCACGCAATTGACCTATTAGTGCTACGCAATCGACCAGATATCGTCACGCATTCAGTCTGTCAGATTTACACATCCGCTCTATCAAATTCACGCATTTGCTCTGTAAGTATCACGCAATCGCACAGGTAAAATTACGCATTCGCCTCTGTCAAGTTTTGAGTTTCTATTTTCTGTTAGTTTGGTTTTAGTACTAATCTTCTATTTATAGACTGTGGCGGATTTGCAGAGAGGATTAGATTAGTATTTTTGCATGCACACTTCACACTTCATTTTTAGTGCTTAAAATCAACAACAGTTAAAATGGACATGCATGGATAATCTCACACTTTGTTGTTGGTGCTTAAAATGAACATGGGCTAAAATTGACATGCATGTATCTCACACTTGGTTTTTGGTGCTTAAAATCAACAAATGGTTAAAAATTGACATGTATGCCTTCATATTTAGATTTGGTGTTTAAAATAGACATGCACATGCGTATCTAACACCTAAATTTGGGCTATAAACGAACGTGAATCAAGTGTTGGAGTTGAGATGTTAGAATTGAGAAGCACAACACCACAGGAGCCTAAAGATCTTTTGCAAGCTAAAACAATCTGTCACAAGGAGAAGCAATGAAGCAAAACAATCTGAAGAATAAAATACGAGAAAATATGCTCAAAAGAGGAGAGCTCAATATTCACCAAAATGTGTAATGACATAATGATACAAAGAAAAGAAAAATAACCTCTAATAGGTCAAGAAACCCTAAAAGGGAAAACCTAGGCTTGGACATAATAATTAATAAAAGAATTAATTATTATGAACCTAATGTTAGCTTAAGTGTAAAAAGATAATAGGGAACTTAAAGAATTAAACAAATATTGTTTAATTAATCAAGTAAATACCCAATTACTCTAACATCAAGTTGCATTAGATTAAATCATTTTTTTTTTTAAGGTAAATAATTTTTATTGTGTCTGGGGTGGAGCTACTATTGCACTAACTGACTTTCCACCCGCCTTCAGAGTCTTGGGAGAAAGGAGGAAGGTGACAATGACATCCAAATTTTCTTTTATTCTACGTAGTGAGGGGTATCTTTGACTGGGGATTTCATCACCCCACAGAGATACTTCAAATTGGGATGTGTTGGGGATATCATCTCTCCCAACGTACTCTCGAGTGGGTTTTTTGAGCCGCTATATAAATATACTAGTCAGGCGGCTAGAGTGTTGAGTGATTTCGACATATGTGGGGGCCTTCCCTGCACCGATAAGCTCAACTAAAGCCTTAAGTGGATTTCTCTGAAGATCCATCATTGGATCGGGACCCCTCAAAACCTAATACTAAGAACCAATATAGTTGCCAGAAATCCTACATTTAGTGGTTCTGGGAGTGCGGATCGTACCCCATAGATACCCTTCATGTACCTTACACTATGATACAGGAATCCCTCGGCTATAAGATCCTCGGATCTTTGGGGTAAGAGAGACTGGCATGCCCGAGAAGTGTGTGTCGTGGAGTGGAGCCAGTGTTGCCAGACTCTCTATCTGTTCATTTTGTCTCGGTATTTTGTAAAGGCCTCACTGAATGGTGTCCACTATCCAGCCTAAGATTGTATTCCATTCTTTTTTATGTATCGATGTGCTAGACCAGTATTGAGTCAGTCCCTTGGGCTATTTCAGGCCCTATCCCACGTATCTCCGAATTTTTCGAGATTGTATGAAAATTGAGTTAGTTAACTATACATACCTGCCAGCAATTGTTCTCAAATTTGGAAAACTACAAAACATTGTCCCACACGCGAAGTTATAGAAAACAAAGTCCATTTTGAAACCAAAACTCAAAAGTCCTTACATACTTGTGACCCTAGGCAGTTTTTTACATAGTCTTTTGCATAGTCCTAATCAAGTCCTCATTATCATCCTACATCCTTTGCATAGTCCCACTTACATCCTCATTATCGTCCTACGTCTTTTGTATAGTCCCACTTACATCCTCATTATCGTCCTACATCTTTTCCATAGTCCCACTTACGTCCTCATTATCGTCCTACGTCTTTTGCATAGTCCCACTTACATCCTCATTATCATCTTACGTATTTTGCATAGTCCCAATCACGTCCTCATTATCGTCCTAAGTCTTTTGCATTATCATCCATATCAGTTACATAGTCCTACGTGATCATATGCATCGTCATCTAGACCTCATATACGTCTAAGTCCATTGTCAGTTATAGGTTCATAGCATGTGCCTTCATGGGTCTCCCAGGTGATGGTTTGCTCCCCTTCGAGCAACCTAATTTAGTTCCAAATGGTGGTCAACGAGAAATCATTGATGGTCTAGCTAACTTTGCTTGGGGTTTAAGAAGAAGCGCACCTTAATATATAGGAGTCATACACAAGATAAACATTGAGTCTAAGATTTCCCGTATAATTGATAGAGAGATTGGGGTTGAACAACTTCGTCAACAAATGGAAAGACTTGCATTAGAGAAATCTAGAGATGTTCAAAAGGTCTCATGTCAAAATCCTCAATAGAGAGTCTAGTATAGCCTTGCATTTACGTCTATAGTCTAGGGTTAAGTCATCATCTTACATAGAACCACCCTCATATAAGCAATTTTAGATGCCCATCACAACGTCGCAAAAAGCGAAAGGAATAATGGACCCGAACAACACACAGTCTGTAAACCCTACTTGGAATTTAGACATGTCAACAGGTCAACACTCGGGTACATAGACAATGTCCACCCTAAACGAATTACAACAGCATTTGACAAAGGAAGAAATTGAATCCGCACAACAAGACCCACATGTCCTCATGATCCTAGATGCACTTATACATAGCGATAGGGACAAGTATCTTTCGTTGTTAATACAAAATGGGGCAAAACTACCTGAGGATTTTGATGTCACAAAGATTTTACCACCAAGAAAAACTTTAGGTCAAGATAATAGTCAAACACCACCCCTGACACAAATACAAGCAACGACCTCCAGTCTTCCTCAAAACGTACCTATCCAAACAAATGTCAACATAGATGCAAACTTTCAAACAAGTGTGTCATCCTCGGCAATCAATGCTAGTATACAATCATAGAGCATACTGATAACATCAAGTGTCTCAACACCTGGGTGAACTCACAAAGTCGGTTCCCACTTTTTGGTACATCCTGATTTTTTGCTGAAATCATACATTTTTAAAAAAATATAACGATTTAAGCTTTAAGAGGTCCCATTTTAAGTAATTAATTGAAGAGAGTTAAATCAAAGGCTCTTAGATCAAAATTTCTTGGATAGAACCTCTCTACTTCTAAATCATACTTGCAATGGAGTCTCCTTTGCATCTATCAAATGCTGATAAAAAACCAATTTTACATTAGCTTTTGGGGGGTCAAATTAATTCATTTAAAAGTTTTTTTTTTTTAAGTATTTAGTCCTTATTATAAGATTTCCAAATAGTATAACTTTTAATATATATAATTTCATTAATAAACTTTTATTTTATTTCTTATGAATGTAGGGTTTTCACCGAACATGAATTTCTTTGTTCAATGCATTGGGAAAAATAGTAAACTAATTCAAAAAAATTCTGAAAAATATCTATGCACTAGGTATTGATGTTTTCTTTCTAACAAAAAAAGAAAATTGAATTTTGATATATATATATATAACAAGTTATGTGTTCAAACGTACACCTATATCTAAATTATAATTAGTCAAACTTCAAAACTTAATAAAATTAAAAATATTCAACATATCACTATCAAACCAACTGCATGCCCTGGGTAGTGAGGTTACAAACCAAAATTCAAAAGAACTAATTTTTTATCATTTATAGAAAAAAAATTATGCGTTTCGAGATACACATCACTCTTTAAAAATGTTGTTTGCTGTGAAAAACTACTTTTTGAGGGAGATGGAAAAATCAATAAAATTTTATTCAAACAAATTTGAAAAAAAATATATTTAAAATCTACAAACAAGATGTTAAAAACCACTAGTTTATATCATCTTCAAATTCTTAATGGTTTAAAAGTTATAGGTATTGGAAAGTGAAGGTTTTTTTCAAAATATTCATATAATTGTCAAAGTTGGTCAAAAAGTGGGAACCAGTATTGTGAATTCACCCACCTATTCAAACACAAGCAACAAGTGCGACCCAACCTCCAGTTTCCTATTCTATGGGATCCACATATAGTCAACAAAATGCAAATCTAGGTATTGCCAATACAACAAGTACAACTCAACCAAACATGGGTTCGCAAATCACCTATTTCACAGTACCTAGTGGAACACACAAGACACAAGGTTATAATCTTGGTACCTTCCAACAACCTCCTAGTTATACAACCACGAATCCTTTAGTGGGACATACACAAACACAAGGTATACCTTTGACACAAACAGATATTCTGACACAACAAATATAGAATTTACAACAACAAATGACAACCATGTAAACTGGTAACGACAAAAAGAGCTACACAATGCAGGACTTACGTCCTTATCCATTCGATCACACATTATACATGTCGCCTTTCCCAAAACATTTTGAAACGCCCAAATTTGATAGATATCAAGGGAAGGGTGATCCTAGAGATCATATCAGAGAATTTTTTACAGCATGTATAGAGGTTGCCTCAGAAGATACTTATCTAATGAGACTATTTCCTAAAAGTCTGGGAGGTCCGGCTTTAGAGTGGTTTTCACATTTACCACCAACCATCACATCATGAGGAGAATTAGCTGAACAATTTATTGCAAACTTCTCGCACAACATTCACACCCCGGTTAATTTGATGGACTTGTGTTCCCCTAAACAATATGAGAATGAAACATTTTCATCCTTCATACAATGATGGAGGGCTCTCTATAGGAGGTGCAAGACAGTTATCCCAGAAATAGAGCAAGTGGATATGTTCACAGAAAATTTGATTCAGAAGATTAAATATCCGATACAAATGCAATGTTTAACCACATTCAAACAAATCATGGAAAAAGATTTCAAATGTGAGAAGGGACTATTAGAACAAGGTCTTATTAAGTATGGCAATACCAACAACAATGACAAATCTAAGTTTTGGTTGAAAAACAAAAATGTGACCAATGATGGTATTGTAGACGCTAGAACAATAAATAGAACTCAACCCATTTTATCTTTGGGAATGAGTCAGTCATCTAATCCACATATAGGGAATAACACAACCTTAGCAAATGTAAATGCTACACAAAACATGAACACAAGATACCCTAGGGTAAATGCTCTAAGAAGAAATTACACACCTCTAGGAGAACCTATTGAGTCAGTGCTCAAAAAATTAATACAGACAAACATGATCACTTTACCTGAGGTAAGAGTGTATGAACTAGGTCCTTTCAAACCCACATGGTGGAATGATAATGATTTCTGCGATTATCATAGGACTAAAGGTCACAAAATGGCAAGTTGCTACAAATTGAAAAACTTGGTCCAAGATATGATAGACCAAGGGGACATCACAATTGATACCGATAAAACCTTAGCAAACACAAATCATATGATTTTTAAGGATCTTTTTGTTAAGCATGACAAGGGGAAAGCTACCACATCAGGTACCCAAGACAATACAACTAACTACACAAAGGTCTCATACGACTACACTATTCATGCCATTAGCTCAAGAGATATAGAAAACAATGATTCACAAGAAACACTTGATCAAGATGACCAATATCAGAACACTCACACAGATGATAACCAAATTTGCATGATATTAGAGGCACCGAAGTACGATGATGATAGAAATCTTTGTCTCAGAGACTGGGGGCATGATCAACCATCTCACTCAAGTTGGTTTGAAGATGAACTCATAGAACATATCATGGATGTCAAACATACCCATACAGACTATGAAGAGGGATTTAACATAAATCTTGATAAAACAGCCTATGATACAAATGATACAGTCGCTACGATCACCATAATTCCTAGAGACAGAGACTGTGCAGTAGTTACTCGCAGATCAAAGGTAACTTTACAAGAAATACCACAAAATCAACCACCAGCAATAGGAACTTACAATGTTGTTGACCAACTTAAGAAAACTCCTGCACAGATATCAGTATTCAAACTATTGCAAAATTCGCCCACTCATAGAGCTATACTGGACAAAGCACTTCAAGATTTGATATAGTGAACAGAGATATAGATGAAAATTCCTTACAATCTATGGTGGTAAATCTGACACAAGGCACACGTATTGCATTCACAGAACAAGATATTCCTAGTGATAGATTGCTTCATAATGACCCACTACATCTAGAAGCTTACATTCATAAGGGAAGAATCAGAAGAATACTCATAGATGGGTGAGCTGATCTCAACATTTGTACTTTAAAGCTGGTCAAAGCACTAGGATATTTTGAACTTCACATTGATTCTTCTAAGAGGATAAATATCAAGGCTTACGATGATGAAGAACGTCCATCAAAAGGCATTGTAACATTACCTGTACAAGTAGGACCAATAACGACAAAGGTCGCTTTTCAAGTCTTGGACAGAGAGCTGGGATATAACATGTTATTGGGCCGCCCATGGATCCACACCATGCAAGTAGTGCCATCCATTTTCCATCAATGTGTCAAATTCCCATATAATGGTATTGAAATCACCATAAAGGGTGATCCAAATCCATTCCAACATTGCAATTATCTGAAAGACAGTGTGGATAATCAGGTACCTATCAATTAGGTCACACCTCTCACTACACAATTGGAAACATTAAAGATCACATAAACAAAAAAGAAAATGCCTACAAGATCCTCCTTACAAATAAAAGATATGGGTTGTGGAGAATACTCTATTGCAAATACTTTAAGTGGGAAACAGTTGTCCCTTTCTCCTAAGTCCTTTGGGAAACCTCACACTACAGTGCAAAAGAGAGACAAAGGAAAAGAAATTGTCAGATACACAGACTCATGCTCTTTCATTAGATGGGGTGACTTACAAGAAGAATCCCTGAACGAAGATGTTAACCATTGGATATATAAAGAAGAAGATCATATGACAATACCCAGAATACACACATATCAGTATGGAAATGGATTCAAAATACTCCAAAGACATGGATATGATGGTACCACAGGCCTTGGGTTACAGAAACAAGGAAGACTAGAACCTGTTGTTCCTAATGATAATCCAAGGAATCAAGGATTGGGATACAAGCATGTACAACATATCACCGAAGCAAGACAACGTACTCTTGATATTCTAAATCGACCAAGCAAACCATCAAATTTCATATCACAAAGGAATTTTTCCACACAGGCACTTCCATCTTCATCTCAAACAAGTAATCAGGTACCTACATCACCAAGTGCAGAATCAGATGGAAAAGACATGAGGCAACTCTTGCAAGAACCTACCACTGAGTTACAAAATGAGGCAGTTGTTCACACAACAGTACAAGCTAATGTGGCAATAGATGCAGGTTTACCACCGCCACCCGAATCCCACCCATGGTTATTGTCACTACTTCTACCATAAGAAGTCACTCAGGCTCAACCTAATGAAACAGATGAAGAAAGATTGCAAAGGCTTATACCAGGCTGAAGAAGGGTAACTAATTTCCAAAGAAGACCAGTCAATCTACAACAGAATTAGAGGCAGGAATAAGAAGAAATAAGTTGTAATGCCCCGCCAAGAAACCCCTAAGGGTTTAAGTTAAAAACACTCAATTAGAGTGTAAATATTTTTTTTTTTATAATAATAGTTAAGAGTATTACTGATAAGTTACAATCTCAAGATAAACTAGAGTTAACAAAAACTTAGATAGCACAGCGGAAGGCTAAACGATCCTAAGGAGTTTCCCAACGTGATTACATAACCTTACACCTAACTCAACTTGTGTCATTTGATCCATTAAACTGGATATCTTAATTACGAGATAATGCATAAAACTTGATTATATATATGTTCAATGATTTGACATTTTATAATTTTAGAAAGCTCTCATTTACTTTGGGCGGTTAGGAGGCCAACGTGAGAATTATTTACTCAAAGCACATTAACACCTATTTAATTTAAGAGGCCTCCCTTAAGGTTCAATGCGATTAATATACCGAAGTTCATTCATTTGGTTTTAAGATAACCACCCACATTTGAAATCTTTCTTAAATATTAAAGGTTTGGTTAATAAGATGGGATTCATTCATTAAGGAATTAAACTTCCATAATTAGAGTGAGGTTCCTTCTTTTGAATCCAAGCATAACCAACTAATGAGTCGTAGCTTCTTTATGGAGGATAGAATGCAAGTAGCCATAGAGTTCATTCATTGAAGTTTTAATAATGCAAATAGAAGGAGCTCAACTTATTAAGGTGGAAATGTATTAGGACACATGAGTTCATCCTTTAAATTAAAATATAGTTAGCAAGATGAAATTCATCATTACAGGATTAAAATGTAAGTTCATAGTGACGTTCTTCCACTAGGATTAGAATATAACTATCTTATTGCATGTCACTCCTTTTAGTTAAATGAAGTTAATATGAAAAGATACATTTACTAAGATTAAGATATAAACAACTATACAAATACTTCCCATTTAGTTCAATTTTAGAAATCATAAGAGATTCTTTTATTAGGGTTATAATTATGGATAAATAGTTGAGTTCACCCAATTATCAAGTTAATTTGGTAGGGATTATTTGTTAAGATTAAAACGTGAACAACTAAACAAATTCATCCAATATAGTGAAACATAATTAACATGGTGTTACTCGTTTACTAAGATAAAAGGTAAATACCTATATGATGTTCATCCTTTAGATTTCAATCTAGGAATTATAACATTAATTCTAACTTTGTTTTCCATTCACATTCGTTCAATCTACATGCTTAATAACAAGTTAATCCAATGATGTAACCCAGCAAGATTCTTTCCACAATTTCTACTTTTAATTAACATTATCAAAATACTTTTCCATAATCTTAATTACAATCTTTTATGAACCTGATTACTACATTTGTCAAGATGAATAATTTTATGCACTTAGATTTTAAATTCGTTAATTTCCCATCATACACTTATACAAGATAATAACCATACCTGATAATTTAAAGCATGAAACAAAGGAAGCTAAAACACCGCATAACACAGATATGATCTTGGAGTTCACCCCTAAAGGGCTACATCTCCGGGTCTGCTCAACTGCAAGACCCCTTTGGTATTATATCGTTAGGAATACATAAATTATAAGTCTTTTACATCTTTTCCTCTTAGGCGAACAAAACCAATATACAATAGACACCTCGGTCGGAATTTACATAATGATCCCTTTTGAAAGCCGATCCAACTGAACACTTCAAGCAATTTACAGGTTCAAATGACGGACGCTACTCTATCTAGGGACGTAACCGGCCATGACCAACACAAGTAAACAGATGACAGAGTCCAAACAAACCTAGCAAAGTCTTACCAATACTTAACACAAGCGAAAACATAAAATAATCTTGCCATCTTTTCCATTATCTATTTCACATCATCGGGGAAGAAATAACTAAACTATTTGTTTTACTAAAAGGAGGTATCATTTTCTTCTGAACTTCAAATCGACACATTATTAAGTTTCTGATGATCTTGTTAGCATATCAGTTGAGTTTTCAAAATTTCCATGACGAACTTCAAATACTTTAACGTTTTCGATTCCTATTTCTAAGTTCTCAAAATGCTCAGATAAAATCACTATGTATTTTCTAAAATACAATATTAAATTAAAGATCACCAGTTATTAATTACTATTCGATATATTTATATAAATTTCCTTAAAAATCTATGTATTAAAAATGTTGTTTAATAACGTTCAAATCCCAAATTTCATTATTTATTAACACATATATGAACCCTCACATTAAATATATGCATTAATAAAAAACAAATTAACTTATTAACTAAAAACTATATTAAAAAAAGATCACTGTCATAAAAATCATTTTTTTTTTTATTATTCTTATTTTATAGTATTATTGTGTTTTATTTTATTTTATTATTTAAAAAAAAAAAAAACTAATAAAACAAATAAAACTTTAAAAAAAACTAAAATTTAAAAAAAAAGGGAGGGGGCACTGCAGGGCCCACCTTCCAACCCGGAAGAGGTGGAAAACCCCACAGTCCCTCGCTACCTTGCTGCGCACAGGGATTTCCCTGCGGACCGCCGTGGATGCAGGGTTTTCCCTACGGACACTGTGGTCACAGGTTTTACCCTGCGGCCACAGTGGACGTAGGGATTCCCTGCGGCCACCGTGGCCGTAGGGGATTCCCTGCGGAGCCACGGGAGTAGGAGAGAAACGGGGGAGGGGGCGGCGGCGCGAGCCGAGCTTCGGCTCCTCCGCCCGCCAAACCCTAACCCAAAATAAATTTTTTTTTTTTGTTTATTTTTTTTTTTGGTTATTTTCTCGATCCGATTTACAGTCCAGTTCAAACCATAAATTTTTTTTTTTGAATAAAGATTTGACAAGAAACAAAATCCCTCATTATTGTATTATTATTTTTTTTTTTCACAGACCCATTCATTTTCCAGATTTTACCAAAAAACTTCATTTTGGGAATAACATTTCCTCATCAAGTTTAAAACCACAAAATCTAGTAAGAACAAAAATTTGATTCAAGAACATCCAAGCTTTTTTTTTTTTTAAAAAACTGAAACTAAACCTCAAAACATTCATGGCTAATATCATTTCTCTTTTTTTTTCTTTTTAGCATTTCATGGTGAACATTCAAACACCATTTTTTTGATTCAACAAATAAATAAAAGGGGTAGTTTGGAATCCTACCTCCAAACGCATTCCGGGAAGAGTTTGATGAAGAGCTCCACCTGCAACTCAAGCAAATCTCCCATTTTTCCAACATTTTCCAATCTCCATTTCCAAAAGATCCCCAAAAAGAAAGAACCCCCAAAACTATTTCAAAACTAGGTTAAATGAGAAACCTCTTTTTTTTGCCCTAATTTTCAATTTCGAATGTAAGCATTTTTTTTTTTTTTGAAAATAAAAGAAACATGAAAATGGAAATCATTATTTTCCACTAATCAATAAATCTAACTTGTTTTATTCTAATTAAAATTAACATGCTTCTATTTCTTATTTAATTCTAATTTTAATCTCTCAATATCAATTTAGGCCTACATTTATATTTTGAACTGTTAACAAGGGTGAGGTATTTAAATTAATTTAAATTTCAAAAATCAATCCTTTATACTATATCAATTTTGCAAGTAAAAAGAATAATTTCCTTTAAATAATAAAATTTACCCTTTTTCTTCCACAATGCGAAAATGATTAATTTATTTCTATTTCCCAAATGACTTTAAATCTTTCCTTTCTAAAACGCATAACTCATTAAATTCATTATTATTAAAATTAACTATTAAATTGGCTCGCTATATCATAATAAAGCGACCTTTTTTTAAATAAATGACTAATCTAACGAAAGAATCCTATTTATTCTAATTTCTCAACTTTTAATGCGTAAACGAACACATTATTTCAATTTAAATGCTTTAAGCTTGCTACAATTGTAATTAAAGCGATCTCTTTTTAAATTAACGATTATTCATATAAAAGAAACTACCTATTTTAAATTTTCTACATTACTAATGCGTACATTCATACATTAAATTGAATTGAATACTTAGGATAACAAAGTCCACTTACCCCGCACAAGGCACGCAAATCGAGGAAGTCCACCAAATCACACGACACGCAACCCAATGAAAAGAAAGCCCCACGAACCACACACGATGCTCACCTGACCATGGCTAAGGCAAGATGAGAGTTTTATGACCACCAAATCCAAATTCTAAGGATGAAGGAGGTATACTCAACCCTGCAAATCCCAAAGAAGATGAACCTCGCCCTAGGCGGTGTTGTACCTACAATCTCCTGCACCCATGAATTCATGCAAGCATACATATACATATACATATTCAATGAAGGCGTTAGCTCGAGATTTATCACAAGAGTTAGGAAACAATTACATTTACACAAGAATCGATGCAAGAGCACAATAATAGGTATGCACGATTATTTATATTATCTAAACTACACATTGCATCACGGTTAACCTACCATTCAAGAATGCCACATAGGAAGTCAATCAAGGTCAAACGGGTTTTACAAGTCCGACTAGGGTAGGGGCATTACATTCTCCCCCCCTAGGCTCCGACTTACTCCTGGAAGTCGCAAAGCTAAACGGAAGTCCTGCAACACTTATTAGCCCTTAAACTCAATTAACAATTATCAATTTGCACAACCAACTATTTTGCCATCATCTTAGAACATTATTCATAAATCGTCTATGAGTGTCATCACCCATTACAAAAATGCATCTAACATCATTCACATCTTAGAATATTCTAGAATTTACACACAACCATAGTAGAGAAACGAGACTTTTTTCCCTTTTTTATTACACCAAATTTAAGCAATTTAAAATATATAGACACAGTTATCATACTCATTTATCAAACATGACAAGAAAATATGCTCTCAAGGTCATTTTCTCACACCAATTCATCTCTTTCACAAAACTTTATCGCATAGCACTAACTTCAAATATCAATTTCTACCACCAAGTTAACTTTCGACACATAAGAGCAACGTAAGAACTCAATTGTTTACACTTTTCAGACATACAAGAACCTTTCCAATGACTATGCCCCATAACATAGTGACAAGTTAACACCACTTAATCCATGATTACACATAATATCCATCCACAAGACTGGTTTGCACAACACAAAAGGCCACATGTGAGCATGTCTAATGCTCAGTCAAAGGTAACATATATGATCCACATCTCTATGCCTGCTCTCAAAACAAATACATGATCATCAAATATCCATCATCTCACTCAAGGGCTTGATGGTGCTAGGGTACACCATAGCGGTGCTACCTTCCATACAAATCCCTCGTGAATATCCCTTGTTGTGTAAGGTGTTTAGCCTCCAAGAGATAGTCACCACTCATAAGTAGCTGGTGGATCCTAGTTGTCTCACAGCCTCACATACCCCCATCCGCAAGGTTCCCTGTGTCTACTTCCTCGTATACACTCATCCAAGACCGCCTCCTACGTCCTTGGAGAGGAATTCACATTGCAGCACAAGACCAGCATACGAAAACAACAAGGATAAACCGGTTTAGCCACCAAAGTACAAGAGAATAAAGATAATAATTGTCAATTCCAACAATAAGACAAGAAAATAATTTCCGGATTTTGCAACATCAAATCAAGTAAAATCAAGATTGCAAGATCGTGGCTAAACTGTCAAGGTCAAAGTAAAATAAATTGCTGGCCCACAAGGAAATAAATAAAAGAAATTCATAAGTGCACATTACATCACTACGTGACTAGTAGCTAGCCACCAACGAGGAAGGAAGGAACAATCGTCTAGCTATCCTAGTAGCTCATCATGTGGTGTGGCCAAGTCACACATCCGCACGGCATGGCAGTGTGCACCTCGACATCAACCCGCATCACATCGTCACGTGGCATGGCTCTACCCTATACCTATCGGTAGGCCGCATGGAAATGTCTACTACATCCCGCATCGTGTCTCAGCACGGCATGGCAATACTCCAAGCGGACAGGGCACGCAATGGACGTATCCCGCATGGCAGTGTACCCCGCGGATAAGGCACGCGCCGGTCACACTCCGCATAGCGATGTTCCTCTCAGGGTACTCGCCGTAAGCCAGAGGTATACATGGCTAAGGTCTACCCACAAGTCTACCAACACTAGTCAGTTGGCAACTTATGTAAGAAAAATAACACGCCTCTCATGAAGACAAGGCAAAAGATGCTCCAATAAAATCCATCAATATGCTCAAGAACTGTCATCTATATGCTCAAAATAAAGGATAGGAATTAGGCTGGCACACATGAACCTCATAAATCGATTCATCACAAGGGGAAGTATAGAGTACACCTATGTTATAGTTCATTACAAAACTATAATTTTCCTCAAAATAGGGAAGCTAAAGTCACTTCGCGTCGACATTACTCGTACGCTGCTCATACTATTCAAGGAATGGTGACTTCTTCTACTACCCCTTCACATACTGACTTATCAACAACCCGTGGGTTGGCACTCAGTAAGGAAACAAATAAGAAACATCACATAGATAGGTATGGTTTCCCCATACTCATAAGCAAACATATTCCCCATGGTTGATTACTTCACCATCCCATGGGCACACAAAACAAGTACGGGTTTTCTCACAACGCACACAAAATAGCACCATTACTAGTTTAGTCACATTTACGGGGAGTACTTTACATTATGCTAACATACACTTAAGGGAAGTTTTAATTATTCTTTACACATGAATCACTAAATAAAGTTTACTCTAGATACACATTCTGAAATTCTCAACAATCCAATTTTACGCAAGGAAATTACATCATTCTGATATCTTTCTCAATCTTCCCTAAGCATTTTCATTCACATTACTAACTATGCAATTTCCCTTTCCAAGATGAAAAACTTTCCCCTTTCAATTAGAAGCCCAAGGCAACATACCATTTCATATGCATCATAAGAATTCCTTTAAATCACTGCATTCTAAAAAGTATTTCAAAAACAACAATTCCTATATTTTAGACAAGAGGAGGAAGAGAGTTGGAAAATCAACTATTTCCTACGAATACACAAGAACTTCAAGATCACACCATATGCTCAGATATAAGTCTATCATTTTAGTTGCATGGTTTTCATTTCGCTCTCTTTTAGGAAGGTGCCAAAGCATCCTAACATGACATTTCTAATCATTATTGTTGCACTATAATGTTCTAGTTTTCCGAACTAGAATTCAAGACAACCAAATTTTCTTTTGTAATACAAGTCTTCTAGAGAACAATCACTATTCGTAATACAATACAATACAATAACACCTCAAATCTAACATTGAAAATTCATAATACGACAAGGAGGTAAATGAAGAGATATCTACTAGATATTACACATTTAATGCATACAAATTAACAAGTCTTTCATTTACTTTTTTTTTGAAACATAATTAGACAATTATCTATATCCAAAGCAAGTTAAATGGTGCATCTCTTAATAGGTCCTAAATCACACTAGTTGAATAAGCACATAAAACAATCTTTCGAGGAGCACATTAATATTTTTGGAGCTACTACAACATGTCCTCTTTTGGTATTCCTTTCACAACAAGCAATTTTCACAAAATCGACTATGCGCATTTTAGTGCACCTTACTTATGAGGGAATTTAATTATATTACTCCTACCAAGCACATGAAGAACCCTTTAATGCAAACATACCATTTTCTATCATTAACCAAAAATTAACTCCCAAACCAATCCCTTTCACAATCTAAAACACAAAAACGTTATGAGGCTCACACAAGGGCTCAAGAAATATCATCCTTTCTCTTGCAATAAGAAAACTTAAATAAGAGATAATTACCCATATCAAATCCTTTTAATTTACTAGAGAGAGAGAAGAAGACGAGTCACATTCACTCAATGTACTACATAATAAGTATTAACATTTTGCCATACTAGTCTTTCAACTGGACAATCATTAAGATAGATCAAAACCATAAACAAGCACATTTCGTACTTTTAGATTCAAGATATTAACAACCCACCCAGATGGATTAGTCAAAAGAGTAAAATAAATCGAAAATGAAGGTACATACGACTCCCTTTCAAAGTGATGATAGCTCATATGATGAAACATATATTGAAAGTGAGATAGACTCTCATGACTATGAATTCTTATCACTCCATGATTCTAGCCCACCAGAAAGTGTAATATTAAGGAATCAAATAAGGCTTATACAAGATGAAGATACACAAAGTCAGTCAAACAATCAAGTCTTCATGTTATCAGAGTCTACTAAAGAAGGGAGTAATGATTTACCCCTAGTGCATTCACACTTGATTGATTGGGGGCAAGAAGGAAAACCAACGCTGGATTGGTTTGAAAACGACGAAGCAATTTCAGAATTTCTAGGAGTCGGAGAGGGATTTCCACAAGGTGTTCATAAAGAAGGGTTTGTTATAGACCTGAATAGAACGGCATACTTTGGAGAAGAAAGTACTTCTGCAATAGAAGATAAGGATCAAACTACCCATAATGACAAAAGTGACTTGGGTAATCTTCCTATGGAAAGAGAAAGTTCAGCATTACTTATAGAGGAAATAGAAGAAGTAAACATAGCAGAAGGGGAGGTTGTACATAACATCCATTTGGCAAAATCAATAAGCAAAGAAGAAAAAGACAGATTCGTTCATTTTTTCAAACAACGACCTATCAACTTTGCTTGGTCCTATTCAGACATGCCAGGCTTAGACTCTGAATTAGTGTTGCATCACTTACCTTTGATACCAGGAGTTAAACCTTACAAGCAAAAATTGAGAAAAATGCATCCAAGTATCACATTAATAGTTAAAATAGAACTAGAAAAGTTGTTGGATGTAGGTTTTATTAGACCTATTGACTACGCGGAATGGATATCCAACCTGGTACCTATGACTAAGCCCACAGGAGGCATAAGAATCTGTACTGATTTTCGGGATCTAAATAAAGATTGTCCTAAGGATGACTTCCCGCTACCTAATATCGATATGATAGTTGACCTAACAGTTGGAAATGAGATGCTATCCTTAGTGGATGGTTTTTTAGGATACAACCAGATTGAAATTGCACCAGAAGATCAACATAAAATGACCTTTACATGCCCATGGGGAACATACTGTTGGAATGTGATGCCATTTGGTCTCAAAAACATCGGAGCAACATACCAAAGAGCCATGACAACATTGTTTCATGACATCATCCACAATATAATGGAAGATTACCTGGATGATATATTGTCTAAATCATAAACAAGAGAAAGTCACCTTGCAGTTCTTACATAGATATTTGATCGGTTAGAACAGTATAATGTCAGATTAAACCCGAAGAAGTGTGTGTTTGGCGTAACAGTAGGTAAACTGTTAGGGTTTATAGTATCAAATAAAGGAATTTAAATAGACCCTGCCAAGGTCAAGGCAATCATTGATATGCAACCTCCATCAACACTTAAATAACTCAGAGGGTTACAAGGAAGACTGCAATCCATAAGGAGATTCATAGCACAGTTGGCAGATAAGTGTCACCCATTCCAGCATTTACTCAAGAAAGGAGTTACTTTTAAATGGACAGAGCAATGCCAGGAAGCTTTCCAAGCTCTGAAATATTATCTTTTGAACACACCAATGTTAATATATCCTATTCCAGGACAACCTCTATCGTTATACATATCAGCAACGAACTCAGCTCTAGGAACTCTATTGGCACAGCATGACAAAAATGGAAAAGAAAGAGCCATTTATTATATAAGTAGAACTTTGATCGGCTATGAGCTTAATTATACCCCCATAGAGCGAGCATGCTTAGTAGTAATCTTTGCATCCCAAAAACTCAGACATTACATGCTGAGTCATAAGGTACAACTCATTGTACGCTTTGACCCACTCAAGTACGTATTAAGTAGAACAACATTGATCGGGCGATTGGCTAAGTGGGTTATGATCTTGAGCGAGTTTGATATAGAATACATAGACAGAAAAGCCATCAAAGGAAAAATTATAGCAGATCAATTAGCAGAGGCTCCTATACAAGACATCCACCCGTTGCTGATAGACTTTCTAGACGAATCTGTGTTTACATTAACTGCCTCAGTAATGTGGAAGTTATACTTTCATGGGTCATATACAAGTCATGGATCTGGAGCAAGGATTATCTTCATTACTCCTCAAGGGGATGTTATACCTAAGTCATTTAGGATCAATTTCCAATGCACAAACAATATGGATGAATATGAAGCTCTCCTCATAGGGCTTCGTACAGTTGTACAATGGAAAATACAAGAGTTACAGGTCTATGGTGATTCGCAATTGATTATAAACCAGGTCAATGATGATTACAACACGAAGGATGAAAAACTCATGCCTTATAAGAAGTTAGTTGAAGATTACAAGAAGCACTTCAGGAAAATTACCTTCGAATAGATTCCAAGGATACAAAACAAGGCAGCAGATGCAATGGCTACCATAGGATCTCTTCTGAATATGCCTGCTAATGAAACTCAGTTTGAGTTCATCATAGAATAGTTGATGCTACCTGCATATGAGACTCCCCTATCAGAATATGTATGTGCAATCGTGGGTCCAGAATCACCTTGGTACAATGAAATATATGCATATTTACATACTCAATACATGTCACCGGATCTGTCCAGGAATCAAAAGAAGACCTTTATTCATCAAGCATCTAGATACACCATTATAGTTGATACTTTCTATAGAAAGGGTTTCGATGGAACTCTTCTCCGATGCCTAGATGAGAATGAGGCACACCTTGCTTTAAAAGAAGTCCATGATGGAATATGTGGGGCTCACCAAAGCAGTCTACCATTGTCAAAGAAATTGTTGAGAACAGGTTATTACTGGCCAACCATGGAAAAGGACGCTTACAAGTATGTACAGAAGTGTAACAATACCAAATGAATGGAGACCTTATTCATGCACCAACACAAGATCTTCAACCCATCACATCACCATGGCCATTTTCATAATGGGGATTAGATCTAGTGGGTAAAATCAACCCTACTTCTTCCAATGGGCACAAGTTTATATTGACAGCCACTGAATACTTTACCAAATGGGTTGAGGCAATTCCTCTAACATACACCACTAGAAAGAAGATAGAAAAATTCATGCTCAACTACATTATATGTAGATACTAAGTTCCAATATGCTTTGTTATAGATAACAGACGTCCATTTAAAAACCAGGAAGTGAAAGAGTTGTGTGACAAATTTCATATACAACGGAGATTTGCCACACCATATTATCCACAAAGTAATGGGAAAGCAGAGGCTACAAATAAAACAATATTGAAAATTCTTAAGAAAGTAGTCACTAACATAGGATGGGACTGGCATCTCCAGTTAAATCCTGCTCTCTGGGCTTACAGAACAGGAGTACACACACCTACATGAGCAACACCATATTCCTTGGTCTATGGTACAAGAGCGATACTCATGAAATAGAAATACCATCTCTAAGAGTCTCCTTACATAACATCATATCAGAGGAAGACTACAGCGTAGCAAGGTTACAAGAACTTGAAACCCTTGATGAAAAAAGACAAACAAGTTTTAACCATCTACAAGGATATCAAAACAAACTGAGATGGAGTTATAATAAACAGGTCCGCCCACGAACTTTTCAAGTGGGAGATCTAGTACTTAAAGAGAATCAAAGGAACCTAGCAGAACGAGAAAGGCCAAGGAAATTCAAACCTAACTAGCTAGGTCCTTTCATTATAACAAGGGTCATATGCAATGGAGCATATAATTTGGCTACCATGGAGGGAGATCCACTCTCTAACCCTATGAACAGCATGCACCTCAAGCGATATTATACCTAAGGGTTGTATAGTTTAGGTTTTATTTTCCGCATTGCATATCATATAATTTAAAACATCTGCATTACATATAGTTTCTTTTCAAATGCATTATATTCTCAAAAATTTTGGCAATTACATATAGAAGCATCAATAAAACAAGGCAATTGTCCAAGTTTTTCATCTGTTTGCATCTAAGGAAAATAAGGGTCATTTCCTTTCTTAGATATTCGGACATGAAAACTTTGAGGTCCTAAGGTCATTCATTTTCAACACTACCTTGTGACGACACTTAACTCATGGTTGGGTAGTAATTTCACTATGTGAGACTTGTTAACCCACAATCTATCAATTGCTATATCTCAAACACAATAAATCTCTAATTCATTCTAGACACCTAGTTGGTCATATAAATAGTGAAAAATCTAAAATTCTACTTCAATGTCGCTGTAATTATCACACCCAAGTAGGTTTCATTACTTACAAGTCAAGGCAAGAAAATAAAAAGAAAAAAAAGAGAGCCATGCCAAATATCCACCTCAAGGCAAAAGAGCAATGATATATAACTGAAATATCATGTATACAAAGTGCGATAAAAAGCTTGACTATGGGAACATACAAGTAACTCCATCAGGGCTATGAACGCCTACTGGCAATGGAGAAATATTTGAGAAATTACAGTCTATAACCTTGTCGGAGCTCTCAAGACTTGCTGGCAGCGAGGCTCTATTTGGGATGCTTTTGAAGTTAGGATAATCCATGTAGCTAGTCATATAGGATCCTAGGGATCTTTAGTGAACACAAGAGTAGGAATTAACACATATGCACACACATGGGCAAAAGAAGATCAAAGTTTCAAGAAACAATAGGGAATTTTTCCGCGTCTCCATTTGTAAATCCTAGTCACTAAGTGTGTTGAGATAAATGTTCCAAGGGACCTTAGGGATCGATTGACCGCTTATCTATGAAATGTTTTGCACCTCCATTTCAATTGGTGTGTAACAAATGAAAAAACAAACACAGTCAACCTTGTTCGAATAAGAAATGCATCTTCATTTTGCATATTGCATTCATATAGATCATGTCAAAAAATCATTTGTCTCCACATACGTTCTATAGATCATCATGTCGTACAGGTCTGCACAGTGGGGGCATAACTGAAAAAATCCAAAAAAAATCATATAAAGTCCTGAAAAAATCCAAAAAATCATATAAAGTCATGAAAAAATCCTCAAAATCAGATAATGTCCTTCGAAAAATTCAAAAACAGTGAAAAACACAAAATTCAAAAACACTGAAAAATACAAAATTCAAAAACATTAAAAAACCATAAAATCCCCAAAACATCCATATAACGATCCTGAAAAAAAAAAAAATCAACCAAAAACATTCAAATAAGATCCTGAAAAAATCAATCCAAAAACATTCAAATATCGATCTACATAATCCAAAAAACATCAAAAAATCTTTGGAAAAGAACTAAAAATCGAAAATCAATCAATCAAAAAGCTTGCAATAAAATATCTTGTGACAAACAAATACCCTAGCAGATATCCAGCAAACACTTCGCACGAAGTTAACAAAGGATATGACTATCCAGTCAAACATCTGCAATGAACTGATCAAACTGTCTTATCAATCGTATCATATCCATATCAACGTGATCATTATCTTGTCTTAAACAGAAGAGGATACACTTGAAATCAGACAGGTCAGTCTTAAATGGGGTCCGCAACTTTCTGAGATCAGACATTATCAACCATCACATCAAGCAACTGAGAACGAAGGCACAAGGTCAGTATAGCTGTTGAATCTTTATCTTTTATCATTTGGCGACAAATATTGTTCCTATGCTACTCAAGGATGTCCACAAGTGACTAGAGGAGCTATGATGGGCATTATCTTTTTCTTTGTTTGTTGTTTGTGGTGTGAACCGATGAAATTCTAGGGAAATTGCTCTAGTGGGTGTCTATGATAAGAGCCTTCACATCAAGGTGAAATCGCCACACATACCTTGACCCCTAGCATAATTCCCAGAATGGAGGGTTCACTCCTTGTCTGCTACATGTTTGTTTCTACAATGAGATATCTTTGCATCTTGGTTCCTTATACCCTGATGTGCTAAGCTTCATTGTTCAGTAATAAGGCTCAGTGATGAATATATATTGACGCAATAAAATATGTGACACAGGTTCGTGATTCAATCAATTTCATTCTCATTCTCATCTCATTTTCTTATTGATAGTTTGTTTTTGATAAATAAAGCAGCGATAACAAGGGCGTTGACCCTTTACAAAGCTGAACAGCTAACTGAAAAAAACAAACCAAGAAAGGGTGAAAACCCAAAACAAACAAGGTTAGACATGGCAAACAAACCCACTGTCAAACCATCGACAAACCAACCCAACTCAAAATTGGGGAGAATCCACACCTTGACGAAGGGGGTAGATTTTTATTTCCACCTGTGAAAAACAACCATCCAGGCAACACTATCATTAGGAATATTCAAGGACAAATCAGGCGGGGGAGACCCCGCAGATACACTGCCAGACTGCTACAACAATACACCAGCAGCCTGATGCTGCAGAAACACAGTAGACTGCTGCTGAAGAAGGACAGAATTGCCAGGGGAAGAGAAAATCTAAGGATCAGGAGCAACGGGTGTAGGAGCCAAGGGGATGAAAGAGTCTACAACAGTAGTAGCCTCAGCAAAGGCATCATCAGCAGTAAGAGGTACCTCATCTCGAGAGGATTCAACCGAGAAAAAGTCAGAGGGTGAACTCACAATACTGGTTCCCACTTTTTGACCAACTTTGACACTTAGATGAACATTTTGCAAAAAACCTTCACTTTCCGACACCTATAACTTTTAAATCGTTAAGAATTTGAAGATGATGTAAACTAGTGATTTGTAACATCCTTTTTGTAGATTCAAAATATATTTTTTTCAAATTTTTTTGAATAAAATTTTATTGATTTTTCCATCTCCCTCAAAAGTAGTTTTTTCCAGGAAACAACATTTTTTAAGAGTGATGTGCATCCCGAAATTTATAATTTTTTTTCTATAAATGATAAAAACTTATCTCTTTTAAATTTTGGTTTGTAACATCAATACCCAGGGCATGCAGTTGGTTTGATAGTGATATGTTGAATATTTTTTATTTTATTAAGTTTTGAAGTCCGACTAATTATAATTTAGATATAGGTGCACGTTTGAACACATAACTTGCTCTATATATATCGAAATTAAGTTTTATTTTTTTGGTTAGAAAGAAGACATCAATACCTAGGGCATAGATATTTTTCAGAATTTTTTTGAATTAGTTTGGTATTTTTCTCAATGCATTGAACAAAGAAGTTCATGTTCAGTGAAAAACCTACATTCATAAAAAATAAAATAAAAATATATTAATAAACTTAAATATATTAAAAACTATACTATTCGGAAAGCTTATAATAAGGACTAAATCCTTAAGAAAACAAAACTTCTAAATGAATTCGTTTGACCCCTCAAAAGCTAATGTAAAACTGATTTTTTATCAGCATTTGATAGATGCAAAGGAGACTCCATTGCAAGTATGATTTAGAAGTAGAGAGGTTCTATCCAAGAAATTTTGATCTAAGAGCCTTTGATCTAACTCTCTTCAATTAATTACTTCAAATGGGACCTCTTAAAGCTTAAATAATTATATTTTCCAAAAAATGTATGATTTCAGCAAAAATCAGGATGTACCAAAAAGTGGGAACCGGCTTTGTGAGTTCACCCCAGAAGCATTAATTGTCAAGTGATCTTCAATAGCGTCCTTCCACCAAGTAACAGTCCCTCTGCGGTGAGAGAGAGAGCAGGATGAAGCCAAGTGTCCCGTTGAGAAGCATCGTCGACAGCGAAAGGGGAGGCCCTCATAATCCAGTGGTTGAGCCCAAGGCTTACCTCCAACCATAAGCACCACATCCCAGGGGAGGGCTAGAGATGTGTTAATATCAATCAATAGGCGAGAAAAGGTAGAGTGATCCATGGAGGTCGTTGCATCGTCAACCTTCAGGAAACTGCCAATGGAGTTACCGATAGCCTCAAAGCAAGAAGGCTCCCAGAAATGGAGGGGGAGATTAGGGAGGCGAACCCAAACTGGACGAATAGATAGAGATTCAATAAGGGGGTTGAAGGAAGGAGACCAGGGCTTAATGGAGAGAGAGTGATCCCCACAAGACCACAACTTGATTTGTCATCTTCTTTCTAAATTGCATTCTAACATTCCTTCTACCAAAATTTTTCTTTCTATCATCTAACTAACATTTCTTCAAGGTGTATCTGAGTTAAAATTGGTTCAACCATTATCATACAAAAAAAAATTCATTATATTTCATTGCATTCATTTTAGATTTCATTGCAATCATTTTAGATTCCATTTGCATTCATTTTAAAATTCATTACCATCATTAATACATACATGTCCTACCATTGCATAGAATCAAATAGATATGCATTATAAAACTCATAGCATCATATAAGCATACATGAGAAGCAAAACATACATAGATCACTATCAAAACCCGCATGTCATATATATATATATAACTCAAAAATGATAATGTGTGTGAATACAATAAATAGCTCGAAGGCTCAGATAACATGATCAACCAACACTGCCTCTGTCAGCAGGTGGATCTTGTCCACTAGATCCTGCCCTAGGATGTCGAGGTGGTCCCATAATGCCACCATTGCTAGTCCATCATGAAGTAGATCTACTCGATCTCCTCCCCATAAATGCACTGAAGTTAGGTTCTCTCTGACCCTCAAGGATGGCTCTCTCATATGCCTGTCGATAATAAATAGACTCCTCCACAGCAATGAAATACCTATCTGCCTAGTCGCGTGCATCTATACCTGCTCTAAAAAGCTGATCAAAGGCATCCATTGTAATCTGACATCTCCGCACTTCCTCATCTCTCTCCCTCTAGAGACGATCTCTCTTAGCCTCAAGGGCACCATAATCTGCATGATAAATCTCTCACTCGATATCTCGTCTAGCGACCTCATCCTCCAAACTCTGGACCCGCGCTCTAAGAGTCTACAACTCATCCTCCTCACCGACCTATCCTCTCCCACCCTCTACACCAGGAACATCCTCCATCTCAGGCATATCCTCGTCATCACCTCCACTCTCACTGCTCGATGACTCAGAAGAATCATCGTTGTCCTCACTGCTAATAGACTCGGTGTCTCCACCAATGTCTACATCCTCTTCTCCCTCATCTCCTCCCTCATCTCCACCACCTCCTCCCTCAGCTCTACCCTCTCCTCCTCCTCTGGCTCTCTCCCCTGCGTCTATCCTCAACCACTGTCTAGGATGGCGAATCTGCTATGTTGTAATCAGAACAGTAGGATCAGTCAAAGGTATTGGCTCGTGCCTAGCAAACCATGCATCGTACTCCATTGTCGTCCCTGGATCCACTGCACCTCTACCCCAACCCCAGAGTAATGACTGCAGAGAATCAAACTCAGTAGAAGCAACAAGTGGTTGTATGCACACACCCCAATCAGATACCTCTCGTGATACACAAGCAAAATACGCAGTAACCACAGGTGTCACCTGTACCTCACTGAACTATCTCAAAACACACCCTAGAAGATACATCTCGATAATCCGCTGGGTCTCAAAGTTCCTACCAATTAGATATCTCTGCTGTCGGCAGAAAGACAAGTGCACTACATCATCCTCCCAACTGGGGTAATCTAAGTATGGTCTCCAAATAAAATGTTGCAATATGTCAAACTGATGTCTCTAGTACAAGGTGTTCCCCGAACCTCTATGTCTGATACCTGTTGTATACCTGAAAGCATAAGGCTCACCAAGCTACAAGTCTACATGAATAACAGGCCTCGAAATAGAAATGTGCTCCCATGCCCATGTCTGAAGTAAAGTAACACCACAACTAATAGAACGGTATCCAAGACACACAATACCATGCAACTAATAGTATAACATGGCAAGTAGACAAGGACCCCACGCATACAGTTGACGATGAACGATCATATCATGGAGCACTCTGCCCCATCCGACTGGAAACCCATGATGTCGTCTGTCAGGTATCAGTAAACTACCGACAACACCGCATAATATAATAGTCAGGTCATCATAGTCTAAACGTGCCCAAGGGATGTCATAACGGCCACTGATCTGCAAGTCCTGAATCTCACACTCGAAAAGTGCACATAGTCTAGCAATGCCATCATCATGGTCATATACAACTCTCTCACCATGAATGGGAATCCGCAGTATATGCCATACATCCTCTAAAGTAATCGATGCCTCACCAGTCGGAAGATGAAAAGAACAAGTCTTAGAGTGCCACCGCTCTATCAAAGATGTAATCATGGCCTTGTTGGCCATAACCTCTGGCAAATGTAAAACATGATATAGACCAAACTGTCGGATATGCTCGAACTCCTCATCAAGTAAGTCAGCTCGAAGATCAAGTCCACTAGGTCTGCTCTGTCGGCAGTGTAACACCCCAATGTTCTCTTGCAATGAGAAAATGTTCAAAATATCAGATATCGGATCTCAAAAAACAAAAATATTTCAAAACGCATGACAAAAAAAATTACATTTACAACGAATGTGTGATAGTTATGACTAATGTGGTACAATTATGACTCTTGCGTAATGATATGAGCTCTTGTGTAACAATAAACACTTATGTGTAATGATATACACGAATGCGGCATGTTTAATACTAATGTGTAACACTTAGGACACATGCGTAACATTTAGAACATTTGCGGTATAGTTAACACTAATGCGTGAAAATCGACAAGCGATTGTGTGACACAATGCAAAAATTGATCATGGAAATTTTTTGGAAAATAACATAAAACAGGCATAAAATCAGGATAAAATTGGAAAAATACCATGCCGCTAGTCCTAGGAGGTCTCTGATATGAACGTACTCAGTCAGACAGGTGCAATCGAGCTCTATAACTAGCCATGATGATGAAATACTCAGACAAAAGCACACAATTTGCAGAGAAAGCCAAGGAATTATCAAATTGCAAATGAGCAAATGAAAACCTAAAAATTTCTATTTATAGCTCAAAATTAGGGTTTTTTGACACCTCGACGCCCGTGGTCCCCCCCAGCTTCAAACACCTCGTAGCCTACTCAAATGATAATGAAATCGCACGAAATTTCACCAATTGCTCGTTAAACTTATATCGAAAACATGGTCTCAATTTTGGAATTTTCCGACCACCTTTTCCGAGGGGGCATATTTACACTATACAGCAGTATCACTAAGGCATACTGGGGCAGAATTTTTCGTTTTCTTTGAAACAATGTCATTCTGACTTTGTCTCAAAGAGGGGCAAATGTAGACACCTAAAAATATCTCATTGATCATGTACTAATTATTCCTCTAATTGATTAAATAATCTTTATTATTTAATTAATTTAATTAATCTATTTCTTCTAATTTCATATTTCCTCGTAATCTTACTAATTATTCAATTTTCTTATTCTATCATCATTTAATCATTTTAATCATTTCCTAAATATTAATTAAATATTTATTATTTAATTAATTCTGATTAATTCCTCGATTTAAATAATCTTTATTATTTAAATAAATTACTAATTATTCAATTTCTATCTCTAATCATCATTCAATCATTAACCCTCTTCTAAATATTAATTAAATATTTATTATTTAATTAATTATGATTTAATCCTTTAAATTAGATAATCTTAATTATTTAATTAAATTCCATTTCTAAATAATTAAATAGTTTCTTTAAATTATTTAATTAACTAATTAATTCTTCCATTTCCAAATCCTCAAATTCTAATTTCGTTTAATTTCATATTCTTCTAATTTCTTCCAAATTCAAATACATGTACATGATTTCAAAAACCAAATTGAAAATCAAAGTTAAGTTCTAAATATATTCAAATACTAAATTGAATAAATAAATTCAATTATTTGAATTAAAATCTCATGCAAAGATTAAATTAAAAATCTAAATCTAAATGCAAGCACATGCTAAATTAATTAATTAAATCATTTTTCTCTCCAATCTCTATTTCCATCTTTCAATTAGCTTTTTCTAAATTAAGCTTTCTTTGTCATCCTTTTTATTTCCACCAATCATTGTTTTTCTTCCTTCAATCAGCTTTTTCTCAGTCAGTTGACTCAATTAATCTATTCAATCTATTGAGTTCCACTCCTACAATCAACTATCAATTTTCATGTGAGCTCACCTGAGTTCCACCTCTTGATCAATTTGTTCCACCTTTCAATCAATCTCATTCAATTTTCTATAAATTGAGCACCCAATCTCCATTTTCAAGAATCACGAACTTCAAATCTTTATGTCACTTGCAGGTTACCAGCGCAATATCTGAGAGCCATCATACCACAGAGAGGAGAAGAGCAATGGAAGCAATATGCGATCTTGGGATATGGAGTTTTGATTTGATTTGATTATTTTAATTCCTATTTGCTTGATTGTGTTATTTCATTGTCTTATTTGTTAGATTCTTTGGTTAGAAGGGATTCGTGATTTCCCTTTTGCTTCTAATTGATTACTTGTTTTTAAGATGAATTTTACATGCATTACAATTGGCTCTCTTCCATGAAAGCAATCTCTTCTACTGTTCATAAGTGCTTGAAATTCCCTCTTGATGACAAGATAATAACAATTAATCATAGCATGTACCAACCTACGATTAGGCAAACAGATGTTAATCTTGATTACTTTTGGTTCGAACAATTCCAACCTCTTAAGCCTCGAAGTGATTCTCTTTTTCAATCTTATCAAAGATGGAAGAATGACATGATTTTATCTTTGAGTAAACCTAGAAATCCAACACTTAGTCTTCCTCCTAGAGATGACCATATTCCTTCTCCTAAAGATAATCCCTCTCTCTTAAGGACAAACCTATTCTTCCTCCTAAGGATAGACATTTTCCTCCTCCTCATGATGGACCTGGTCTCCTTCCTACACCTTATATTCCTCCTTTATATGTTGTGGTTATACCTTCTAAATCTTACAAAGGAAAGTGTCGGGCGTCTTCTATTGTTCAACTTAAGAAACCTTCTCCTATGCATCCTTCCTTAAAAGAAGAAAATAAGTTTATGCCTTCTAAACCTAAACTTTCATATCCTTCGACTAAAACTAAATCAAAACCATTGTGCAAGAGAATGTTGATGGAGACGTCATGCTAGGACTCGTGAACTTGCTTCTCAAACCATTTCTTCTTAGAAGACACCAACTGTTGACATAATAACATTTGTTCAACCTTCTCCTAACCAAGAGGTTCAACCTAAATCTCCAAGACATAAAATGATTAAGAAATAACGGTTCAAGTTCTATTCCTATTAGAGATCCTATTTTTTGTTAATCTTTATGATGAAATAGATTATAATGTTGTTCATGATAAAAATGTTGATGCTAATAATTCAGATGATGGATATGAATATGATGTTGGTAATGATTTATCTAAAAAAAATTGAAAATCATTAATCCTAGTTTGTAGTAATAGACAAAGTGACTCATCATTAGAGGTCCTTGTTTGTAACTTGTGATAGCTCCATATACAGTGCTCAAAGTGGCTCCTCTTGTATGTCGTCCACCTTCCCAAAACAATGATGAGAAAGATTGGGAGGTGGATGATTTGCATGATTAGCTTCAATCGTGTCGTAGATTATCTCTCTCTCTCCTCTCCTGGTTGTTTGTGACCTTCTATTTGTCTCTCAATTCTTCTATGTGTTGTTCCTAGTATTTTCAACTTGAGGATGATGCAAAGCGTTGAGATCTCTTTTGGTCTCTCCCATGTTGACTCAAAAGACACATGTGCCCTTCTTCCATGGTGGTTTTTCTTTCTTTGGGGGATGAGGACAATTCTATGCAAATATATATACATGATATACATTATTTATCATAAAAAGCATGCTAACCCCAAAGTTAAGTAAAACCACCCTTTATTTTTTATCTTGTAATCATTATCCTTTGATTTGTCTTTTCTTGGGGGCATATTATTGTGATAACATGCTTGTTATTTTGGGTGTAAATACCTTAATGCAATTTCTCCCAATGAGGCGTACGCAATCACTTTAATGTGGGGTCATGCACTCCGCTCAATGATATCTCTCTTATGCATATCTTGATACTTAACTTACTTAGTGAACTTAGTCTTTTGCTTTGTAATTTTGGTATTTTTCTTTTCATGATTCATAGTAAGAGAACCTTACTAGTTTATAGTCATGGTTCTCTCTTTCTCTTTCTCTCATGATGTCCCTTTTATCATATCATTGAAGTTGTAAGATCCTAAAGTCCACTAGGCACTTGGTGAAATATTTTCAATGTGAACCCTTGTACTTTATCAATAGTATGATAGACTTCATACTCCCGCTAAAGTGGGGGCTAAATCTAGCGTCCTAAAATTGCACCCCTTTACAATTTTGACCACATTTGGGTCCCTACCTTAGCGTTTGCGCCCCTAAGCCTGACTAGGACCTAATTCTGCTCACACCAGGGAAATATGGTTTTATTTTGACCTCACACATCAACTAGGCACCTTGTCCTATCCCTAAAATGGGGTAAGCCCAAGACGTCATGCCTTGGTCCTCCCTATTTGGGCCTCTCTTTAAACCCTCTTTGCCTTTTCAGATTTGAGTGAGAAAACCAGCCCCATGTCGGCTCATGTCATAAAATTAGTAATTTTTTCGATAGGAAAGTATAAAAGGAGGTTTTCTCCTCTCATTTGGGCATCCAGGGCATAATATACACACACGTCCAGCAATTACATTCAAGCATTCAAGCAATTGATAAATAAATCAGTCTTCCTTCAAGCCTTGGAGCACCAACAAAGTGAAGATTCAAGCATTGAAGTGGACATTCACATCCTATTTTATCAAAGACTTCATGAAACCCCAATCCCATGTGGAGACAAACAAAACTTCACAAGGAGGTATATCATTTGGTTTTGAGCCATTATACAACATCTCCCTCAAAATGAGAATCTTTCAATTACAACAATTCAATTCTTTTATCTCTATTTCATGGTTAATTCCAAAATTGGGGTTTGACTTTAGCAAGCCCCTATTCCCAACCTATTTCCCTTTCTTTATGTGTGCAAGAAATAGGTACGAAGTTGTGATCTTAAGAATTGACATCATTTACAAAGATGAACCAATCCCCCTTTGGTGTGCAAAAAGTTCAGAGGACCAGGGCGAATTTTGCCATGGTCCCAACATTTAAGGAGCTCTTTTGGGGATCACATCTGAATCTGCTTATATTTCTTAGATCCAAGTGCATGCCTCAATCTAACGACCGTAGCTTGTTGTTTCTGTGTTTTTTAACCTTCATTTTCAGCACTTTACCCTAATTTCAACAATTCAACCTACAAAAGAGGTTAAAAAAATTCACACCTTGAATCCAATCAATATTTTCAGTACCTATCCTTGCTAATTTGTGACCAAGTCTACTGGATTCAAACCCTCTTTTGAATGTAATATGTCCCTAAGAAAAAATTAGCAGTTTTCATCCTTTTTATTTGACCTTTTATTTTTGTCTTGTTTTTTTGCGCCCTTGCATATGTTTGAGTGAGTTAAGATCCTAACATTGGGGGCTTGGTTCCTTGAAATTAGTGTTGTCTTATACTCCTTGTGATTTTTCTCCTTTTCTTCATCTTTGTTTTGTCTACTTTACCATGATTATTTGCATAGGCTCATACTCCCACTAAAGTGGGGGCTAAATGTACTATCCTAAATTGTACTCCTTTAAAATTTAGTCCACATTTGAGGCCCTTGTTGGCAATTGACACTCATCTGGTGGATATTGATGCTTGATTATTGGTTTAAGGGTTGTCATTCATGGAAACTCTTCATGGAATTCTATCTGGTAGCTATAGATCTTGATAACTGAAAGTGGATGTGAATTGGTAACCAGTTAACTGGTATTTCAGGTTGAGCAAGGCAGTTTTGGTCTGGAAGCTTTTTGATGATTGTGGTGTTATGAATTGTGCATGGGATGATAAGGCCGACATAGAAACATCATTTTATCATCTTTTTGGTGATTCACTTTTGTTTTTGGTGATCTGGCCAAGCCGACTCAATTCTACACATTACACTACAGGTCGACTTGATAATTGTATGTTTTGTGATTGCAGATATATAAGACCGGTGCAGAAGATCTTTTTGATGTATGGTATAAGGTAATATGAGCGAGTAGTGATCGAGAATCTCTGTTGATGCAGTTTCACATGCGCATTCTTGATCCGATAGCTGACTGAGACAGTAAAGAAAGTACATTAGTAGAGGTGGTACAATCAGAGTTTTGCACTTAACCGAAACTCATCCAGGCATTGTTAGATGTTATTTTAGAGTTCTTTCATTGTAATTCATCATTGTAGATGATATATAAGGTAGTGAGCCTTTCGGGGTTGTAGCCCTTATTTTAATTGAGTTGTAAGCTCTAAGCAATGTGCCTGAATGCTAGTGCATTCCCCTTCATGTAATATTGTTTTGCTACTGGCCATAGTGGAATAATATTGTGGGATCAAATCCCACCGTGGTTTTTCCCATTTGGGTTTCCATGTAAAAATCCCACTGTTATGATTTTGTGGTTGATTGTTTTCATTTTTTGCATTTCAATTTCATGCTTATGCTTCTGGTGGAATAAGGTTAATTCAGAAAATCTAATAACTGGTATAACATTGATTCACCCCCCTCTCAGTGTTCCTTTATTCCAACAATTGGTATCAGAGCCTAGTTCCTCCGAGGAAGCCTAACCGCTTGAGGAGGGTCTAGGAGATTGAATCAATGGATTCTGGTTTTCAAAGATAGCTTAGTGTGGCTCTAGAGGATCTTAATGTAGCAAGAAATGAGATAAGTTCCTTGAAGAGAAACCTAAATGCAGCTGAAGACTTCATTAATGATTTGAAAGATCGATTCAACACTTCAAGAGACAAAAGGAAAGAGTTGATGGACAAGCTGAAGGAGAAGGAAGAACAATGCATGGAGAATTAGGACAAAGTTGATAAATGTGATAAGCTTACTAGAGAGAATGTTGTGTTGAAGAATGAGATGCAATCCATTGTGATGAAGTTGACTAAGAAGATTAAAGATTGAAAGAAGAATGAAGAGAATTTGACTTAATTATTGCAAGAAAGAGAAGATGAATGCTTCAGGATTACCTATGAGAATGATCAGTTGAAGTTTGAGTTGACACAATCAAGGAATAATGGTCAAGAACTTGAGAGACAGATTGTTTCCCTAAGAGATGAACTTGCTACTGCAAATGAAAACAAAGACAAATTCAATGCTAGCTCATCAAGGCTTGTTGAGATGCTATAAATTCAGAGACATGGAAAGGATATGCGAGGACTTGGATTTGAGCATGGTGAATCCTACGGAACTGGACAAAGCAATGCAAAACCTAATCATAAGAAGAGCAAGAATCCTCCGGTAAGACAGCCTAATGCTCATAAATTCAATGGTAGATGTTTTACTTGCAATAAATTTGGTCATATGGCGAATCAATGCAGAAGTGGGATGAATAATGGAATGAACAATGTGAACAATGGTCCTACCTTTGGTCAGTGTTTCATATGTAATAATTTTGGTCACAAGTCAAATTTGTGCAAAGCAGTAATAAATAATTTTCAAAACAAGAGATGTTATGATTGTGGGATGTTTGGACATATCTCTAACCAGTGCAGGATGAGACCAAATCAAATGAACTTCAGACCTATGCAGAATGTTGTTTGTCGTGCATGCAATAAAACCAGTCACATTGCAAAATATTGCAAAAGAAAAAATGTTAACAAGAGTGCTCCGGTAGACGAACAAAACTGATGATAAAGGAAATCCAAAGGTAGAGAAGATCAAAGACAAGCATGAGAAGATGTGGGTCAGAAAGGATGAATTTAATGCAGCTAGTGGATCTATACCTAAATTCGGTGAAGGATCTTCATCTGGTAACTAAGCCATTTGGCCTTAGGGGGTGGCATCTTCATACAAAATCTTGCAGAACCCCCACTGGAGAGATCTATGATCGATCATGGTTGATTGCAAATGCTTGGAGATGATTATCTGGATCTTTAGATCATCCGGTGAGTCGATTGATGCTGACAGGGCATTTAGTTGAACCTTGTTAGTGCATTTACGTCAACTTGAAATTAGGGTTTGTGAGGATAAAAAGGGCAAATGTGAATCATTTCTCACATTGTGAGCGAAAAGTTGAAGTAGAAAAGCTAGGAGAACCATTTTCCAAGGAGATCAAAAGCTTTGAGGAGATCCAACAAAATTTATTGTGCATTCGTCTGGAACAAGAGGTATTTACAGAAGAACACTCTTAACCCTAAATTTCTCAGAATGGCATCATCTTTTGTTAATATGCCTTTGGTAGTTAAGGTTGGAGAGAGAAAGGTCGCAATTTAAGAAGCACCCATTTAAGTCAGTCGAGGATGATCCAAACGGTGCATTCTCACATGTGCCCTACAGTGTTTTGCATGTTGACGATGTAAAAGCCTATATTCACTGCAACATTGATGAGACTGGAAATGAGGCGATTCTAGCTCTTTACAACCAACACCTCCAGGACAAGAATGGAAATCTTAAACCGAAATATGTGCAATTGCAGAGGAAGAATTTCACGCAGTTCGTGCATTTCCCCGTGTTTGATGAGGATGAAAGCATGAGATACATTCTAAGTCGTGTGCATGATGAATTCATCTGAAATCACCAAGAAGGTCATTCATGCAGTCACATGTCTCCATCAAACTGGTGACAAACCAAATCTGAGGAAGGTAGGTAACACAACTGTAGCAAAGGCAACTGATGCGCAATTTCATAACAGATCTATGACAATTGATGATATCCGAGAGCATGATGTGAGATTTGTGTCCATGATCATTGGTTACAAGGTCTATCGGTCTAGTAGACTGAACTCAGTCTCTGGAATAGCCATTTATGCAACATACCAAATGGTGAAGGAAGACACTCAGTATGATTTTTGTTCAGTTCTTCTTGAGGAGCTCCTGAGAAATTTGAAGAAGATAAAATATGATAAGAAGAATGTATTTAAGTTTGATTCTCTAGTTGTTTGTCTAGCATTGTACTTCATGAATCAAATTCTCGGTATAGGCAGAGTGCAATGGCCATTTGATTTACCGATGGCCACCCAAATCAAACAAGTTTTGCAAAGATTGGGAAATAAAGAAAATCATACAGTAGCCTTGTGGAGTTTATTTGACTTCCCAAGGCCAGATGAAAGATAGAGAAAGGATTCCCAAAGAGATTGTTGAGAAATATGAAAACACTATCTGCTTCATGGTGGACAAAGACCAATGCCACATGGAAGCGGTGGAGCTCAGAATAGTCTAGATCTTGCCAATGGGTTATGAGATGGATGGTCAGACCCTTGAAGTTTATGCTCAACACCTTCTAAGCAAATTGGTGGACCCAAATGAACCTAAGTTTGGCACCTTTAAGGAGAAAGACATGGAGTTTCACAAGAAGTTCACTGTGCCTGCAAGGAAGAGAAAAGCATCTAAAATGGCCGAAGAAGTAGTTGTGCAGATGGGATTTACTAGAGAGGCAATAAAGAAAGCAAGGGAGAATCATGCTCAGATGGAAGCTAAGGACGAATCCAAGAAGCCTAAGGTCGAACTGGTTCCCTCCAAAGAAAAACCAAAAGAGACCAAATCTATCCCTACTCTGGAAATACCATCTACATGACAGAGCTCATCCGGAAAGAGAGTTTTGACACAAAAGGAGAAACCCAAACGAACCTATGTTGTTGTATCTTCAGTGGCATTTGAGACTAAATCAGATGAAGAAGCAAAAAAGGCCAAGAAGAAAGGAGAATTTTTAAGGGTGGTGAGGAAACCACAATCCGGAGGTGTTGTGCAGAGCAAGAAAGCTAAGTCAGAACCTACCCTTACTGGAAGACCTGAGAGGGGAAAGCAGCTTAGAACCCAACTTGATGATGATCTTGAAACCAATAATGAACAAGGTAAATATACATTTGTTCCTCCATTGACAACAGATCAATTGATTAATGATGAGATAATTGTTGATGGAAATTTGAAGAACATTGGAGCATACTATGAAAATATAGTTGAGGTTGATCAAAGAAAAGTTGAGGAAGATGTTGTTTTGTACTTCCACAACTTTAGTAAAACTTTGATTAAAATGGAGCGTAGCATCCTTGAGGATCTGTATAATATTATTGATGCAAGGAGGCTAACTTCTAGTAAAATAGATAAGGAAATGAAAGAAAGAGAATTGATCAATGTTTGCACCTATATCTCCCAAGATGAAGCCAAAAGATTCATTGAGGAAGCAAATAAGAAGGAATTCCGAAGCGGGAATATGATTGGCAGGGTTGAAGAAGTGAAGAAGGAAACTGAAGAAATCTGGAGAAGGATTATAAAGAACAATCTTTTATACAGTGATGTAGTTCAAACTTCTCATCCGAAAGTAAAGGAAGGTGTCTCTGGTGATCGAAAGGATGAAACTCAGACTAAGGGACATCTGAAAGATCAAGTCCATGTAAAACTTGATGTTGAAATCAGTGTGAATCCTCCGGTGGTAGATAATATTGGAGAAAATCCCGAAGTTCCAAAGGATGACACTGCACCAAGTGGTAACATCGGTGCACAAGATAAAGGGAATGATGTTGAGGAAAAGGAACCAGTGAAGACAAATGTGTAGGGTGCTGAGGTAGATAAAGGGAAGAGAGTTGTTGATGCTCTGACAATTGACACTCCTCTAGTCAAAGGGACAAGGACCCTACCTCAAATATCAATCAATCTTGATGGTCCTCTAGATATTGGACAAATGTCACCCGCTGAGAAGTTGATGCTTGTAGCAGCAGTACAAGCTCAGGCTAGTCAAGATCTGGTCAAGTTTGAGAATGAAGACAAAAATCTTATTATAATGTATGTTGATGTGTTGCAAAAGGTGGTATCGAACCTACAACTATATCCTAATTATAGCCCCTCCAATAAATTATTGCAATTGATTAATAATGTAAATACCAACTTTGATTATTTGGACAAGTATATCACTAAGGGGGTATTAGATAGATTCAAGGAGGTGAGAATGCAAACATTCCAGAAAATGATAGAGGACGACAGAGTTAGATTGAATAAAGGTCTACAGACTATTTCAAAGGCATTGACTGAAGGCAGTCAAATATATAAGTCTTGTCTTATTTTTCTAAAGTTCACAATAGATATAGACAAGCAAATTGGTATTTATCAGGGTAAACTAGCTGGTATTTCACAGTCTTTTGATTCTAATGTAGCCCTAACCAGTAGTATAGAAGGGTAGGTAATGGCTCTCAATGATCAAATCTTGAGCCTTAATGCAGATAAAGACAGAATTTTGAGAAAAGTTGGTGAACTCCGGAATCTGATTGCCCCCCTGATGGACACCATGTTGAGTAATAAAGGAGATTGTATGAAGGCTATGGGATAACTTGTTCCATCTGAATTGTAGGATGTGGAGATTCATGCATATGTTTTCAGTGCATTCATTACAGTTCTGGACAACTTGAAGACAAGGTGGGATAACCACTTAGAATTTTTGAAGACCATTTTTGCTAATATCTTCAAGTATTGTAAAGTCTCTGGTAGATATCCATGTATATAAGTTTTGGACAGTACCCCATCTTTGGCATTGTTGTCAAAGGGGGAGAGTAAAGGTGAAAAATGTACAAGAGCATGCTACAAGTTTTTGAGGTCTTGATAACAATTTTGATCTAGTATCCAAATTTACAAGTTTTTGAGGTCTTGATAGAAATTTTGATAACAATTTTGATCTAGTATCCAAATTGTTTCAACACTTAGTCATTTTTCACAAGTGTTGCCATCAATACCAAAGGGGGAGATTGTTGGCAATTGACACTTATCTGGTGGATATTGATGCTTGATTATTGGTTTAAGGGTTGTCATTGATGGCAACTCTTCATGGTATTCTATCTGGTAGCTATCGATCTTGATAACCAGAAGTGGATGTGAACTGGTAACCAGTTAACGGGTATTTCAGGTTGAGCAGAGCAGTTTTGGTCTGGAAGCTTTCTGATGATTGCGGTATTTTGAATCATGCATGGGACGATAGGGCCGACATAGAGACATCATTTTATCATCTTTTTGGTGATTTGCTTTTGTTTTTAGTGATCTGGCCAAGCTGACTCAATTCTACACGTTACACTATAGGTCGACTTGATAATTATCTATTTTGTGATTGCGGATATATAAGACTGGTGGAGAAGATCTTTTTTATGTATGGTATGAGGTAATATGAGCGAGTAGTGATCGAGAATCCCTCTTGGCGTAGTTTTACATGCGCATTCTTGATCTGATAATTGACTGAGACAATAAACAAAGTAGAGTAGCAGAGGTGGTATAGTTAGAGTTTTGCACTTAACCGGAACTCATCCAAGCATTGTTAGATGCTATTTTGGAGTTCTTTCATTGTAATTCATCATTGTAGATGATATGTAAGGAAGTGAGCCTTCCGAGGTTGTATCCCTTATTGTAATTGAGTTGTAAGCTCTAAGCAGTGTGCCTGAATTATAGTACATTCCCCTTCGTGTAATATTGTTTTTCTACTGGCCATAGTGGAATAATATTGTGGGTTCAAATCCCACCGTGGTTTTTCCCATTTGGTTTTCCACATAAAAATCCAGGTGTTATGATTTTGTGGTTGATTGTTTTGATTTTTTGCATTTCAATTTCATGCTTATGCTTCTAGTGGATTAAGGTTAATTCGGAAAATCTAATAACTGATAGAACATTGATTCACCCCCCCTCTCAGTGTTCCTTTATTCCAACAATTGGTATCAGAGCCTAGTTCCTCTGAGGAAGCCTAACCGCTTGAGGAAGGTCCAAGAGATTAAACCAATGGATTTTGGTTTTTAGAGACAACTTAGTGTGGCTCTAGAGGATCTTAATGCAGCAAGAAATGAGATAAGTTCCTTGAAGAGAAACCTGAATGTAGCTGAAGAATTCATTAATGATTTGAAAGATTGGGTCAACACTTCAAGAGACAAAAGGAAAGAGCTAATGGACAAGCTGAAGGAGAAGGAAGAACAATGCATGGAGAATCAAGACAAAGCTGATGAATATGATAAGCTTGCTAGAGAGAATGTTGTGTTGAAGAATGAGATGCAATCCATTGTGATGAAGCAAGGTTGTGTTGAATAATATGTATGCATATTCTCCTTTGACAAGAAAGGTTTCTCGGTTTCCTTGTTGAATCTTGACTCACTATTTATAAGAACTTGCTCTTCATTTCCTCAAGATGTAGTCGACTGTCTTGGCATAGTGATCGACATCTTTTAACGAGTTGTCGGCTTGCATTACAATATGCTTTGTTAAGGACAGTCATATAATGATTATATTTTGTATTTGAAGACAGTTATTGGATCGAATAACTACAAGTTAATAACCACCTTAATTGTAAGAAGTCTATATAAGAAAAAGGAGAGTCGATATGTGGTGTTGATCATTTTTTAATTGTGAAAAAGTCTTTATGAAAAGAAAACTAATGCAGATGAAGTGATGCAGTTTTGTTGAAAAGTATAATGCTCAGTAAACTTTAGTGCAGTGAATTAAGTTTCAATTGTGAAATTTTGTTTTGTATGGAAAACAGAGGTCTATCTCAGTAAGTTCTTTTTATACTCAACATTTCTTAATGTCAGTGAGACAAAGTGTTTGTTGGTCAGTGAGACTTTGAATTTTGGTAAATCGGTGAGATAAGTTATACTTGTCAATGAGACTTTGAATTGTGGTGATATCAATGAGATAAGTTGTACTTGTCAATGAGACCTTTTATTTAAGCCAGTGAGGCATTCTTGAGTGTGGTTTTTAGACCCCAGAGGGTTTTTCACTCATAAATTTTTTTGTCTTTTGTTGTGTTCATTGTGTCATTTCTTTGATATCTATTTGAATTTGAGAGACTAAAAGAATAACGGGTATCATAATGAAATGATTCTGATTTACATGTAATCAGTTTATATTTGTGCGTTACAAACATCAAGTGGTTGCAAATTTTTATTTGTCATTTGTCACTAATTCACCCCCCCCCCCTCTTAGTGACAATAGTATTCCTTTCATAGGAAACAGGTATGGAGCTAAGATCTTCAGAATCGACATTATTTTACAGTGATGAATCAATCCCCCTTTGGTGTGTGAAAAGTTCGGAGGACTAGGGAGAATTTTGCCACGATCCCGACATTTTAGGAGCTCCTTCGAGGATCAGATAGGAGTCTCCTTATATTTCTTAGATCTAGGTGTGTGCCTCAATCCAACAACTGTACCTCACTGTTTATGTGTTTACCTTCATTTCCAGCACTTTACCCTAATTTCAACAATTCAACTCATAATAGAGGGCAAACAAATTCATCCCTTGGATCCAATTAGTATTCTCGGTCCTTATCTTTGTTGGTTTGTGACTAAATCTATTGGATTCAAACCCTCTTTTGAATGTAATTGGTCCCTAAGCAAAAATTAGCGATTTTCATCCTTCTTGTGGTGGAAACCCTAAATTTTCACCCATTACATTTTGGCAAAACCCTATACACAACCCCTCTCTCTCTCTCTCTCTCTCTCTCTCTCTCTCTCTCTCTCTCTCTCTCTCTCTCTCTCTCTCTCTCTCTCTCTCTCTCTCTCTCTATGTTCTCGAAATTGACTTAGGAGTTGCGATCGAAGATTTTGACAGAAATGACGATGACAAATAGGTCCAAATTTTGGAGGAGTGAAAAGCGGAGAACTAGGGCGACCTACCACCATAGTCTCTAGAATTTTGGTCAAACTTATGACAATGGATCTTGCGTGTCTCCCTAATCTGGAAAAGATCCCACTTGCCTATCCAATAGTTACAGGACCAAGGCAACCTACCACCACGGTCCCGACAATTCAGCCCGAATTTCCAGCAATAGGTTTTGATTTTTTTCTATTGTTCAAATCCCTACTTATTTATTTTTATGATGTTTGTAGCTCTCAGTTGCTTATGATTTGCCTCAATTATCTATTGCTTTATCCTAAACCTTACAATTCATATCCATTTTCAATTCTAAAAGAGGATACTTCCTATAGTTAAATTCAATTGGCATCTCATACCTTTTTTTAATTGAATTATGGCTAGATCCATTGAGTTTTCTCCCCCTTTTAATGTATGGTTGATTTGATGATATCAGTTTTTTTATTATCTTAATTGGTGAAACCCTAATTTCCAAATCACACCAGTATAGGGTAATGCTAAGTAGATGATGTTGGCATTGGGTTCAAAGACAACCATTGGGAAGGATTCGCACAAACTCTATGTGCCTACACTTCTTAGAGGTTGGGATAAAGATGAACAGTCAGAGTCATCAAGTTCTGAGGAGGTTCATGAAGTCATTGAAGCATACCCAGATGTCGTGCCAAAAAAGTTGTCTGGCAAGAGTTCCCATCGAGGAGACATGTAGACCACGGCCTCTTGTCCAAGCTTCTTATAGGTTCTCTGACCTTGAGATGGCTAAACTAAAAGAGCAATTTCTCAAGATGACCAAAGTGGCTTACCTTCGTCCCTCTCATTTTCCCTATGCAATCCTTATCCTTTTCTAGTGCAAGAAGGATGGGTTACTTAGGTTGTTCATTTATTACCAGGTGCTCAATAAGCTCACATTTGAGAATCGATATCCTTTGCCTCTTATTGCGAATAGCTTTAATTGATTGAATAAGGTATAGTTCTTCATGAAACTCAACCTGAGACATGGGTACTATCAAATTTGAGTTGTTGTAGGAGATAAGGAAAATGACCATTACAACACGCAATGGATCTTACAAGTTCCTTGTGATTCCCTTTGGTTTGTGCAATGCACTAGGACCTTTTGCACTCTAATGAATGATGTTTTCAAGAGCTTACTTGACCTACGTATGGTCTTCTACTTGGAGGATCACAAGGCAGACCTCAATGAGGTGTTCAAATTATTGTACAAGCACCAACTCTATGTGAACAAGGAAAAATGTTCATTTTCCCAAAGGGGGATCTAATTTTTGGGCTACATTGTCAAAAATGGTATGTTGAAGCGAGACCTAGAGAAGCTAAAAGTGATCCAAGAGTGGGAGCCATTTAAATCAGTGCACACACGCATTCATGTACAAACGGTAAGATGTCATCATGGTAAGCATTGATAAAGTGTAATCCTCACAAACATGTGATCTTATGATGTAATCATAGTAAGAATATGTGAATATGTAATCATCATAATATTAGAACGATGTAAGAATTTAACAAAATATGATAGTCATAAGATGGAAACAATATATGCATATGAAGCATTAGATACACATGTGAGTATAACATCAAGATGTGTGATATTAAGGAGATGCCCCCAAGTGGAAACTACAATAATGAACAAATATGTAAAGAGATACATGTAATATAGAAGGTGAAATGCGGATGAAAGATATATGAAAATAAGGCTCACAACAAACATGGGGTAATTGAAAGGCCAAAGTAAAAAAAAAACAAGATCATGCAATAAGGAAGGATGATGACTCACAACCTACCTAACATAATAAAAATAGACAAATAAAAAATATAAGAAAACATGATATACTTTTGGTCAATATAGTAAGTGGTTGTCAATCATTCCATACTTTTCAATTTCTCAAATCCATAGGAAACAACACAAAATAACATATAGATATGCCAACATAAATGACAAACATAAAAGGGAAAGATAAAATTGGTTATATAGATATGGAAACAAGGCTCAAATAGTTGGAATCTTAATCAATAATTTAGGAAGAATCATGCCTCAACTGATCATCCTCATCCCAAACATGATAGTTTTCTCATCATCATGTAATACCAAACTCTTATTTACATGTGGTGCAAATCTAGGTAGGGAGTCCAACGGAGAAAAAAAAAAAACTAATTTCATAGCCTAAACAATTCTCATACAACATTATATGCTTGACAAAAGAAACAATAATCTCTCTTGTATCAATTTTGATAATTAGTCTTTCAAATAGTTTTCAATCATGTTATAAAAGAACCTAAAAACATTATAAAAAACATAAAAAACAGCATAGGACTATTCTAAACTTTGAGATGGATGATAATTTTATTTTATTTTCACCATATAGTTAATATCAAGATTTCTCAAATTTCTCTCTTTTTACTCCAATTTGAAATTAATCTTTTAAATGTTTTTCAATCATATTGGGAAAGAACCTAAAATTATTACACCAAAAAAAAAAAAAAAAAAGACTATTCTATGCTTTGAGATGGATGATAAACTAATTATTTTCTAGTTCTAGTAAATCTTTAGTTTTCTTGAGTTTCTCTTTTTAATATGTATTGTTAGCTTCTTCCTCTATTATGCCCTTGTTTTATTATTTTTCCTTTCTTGCCATCATATTCCATGTTGTCATGATCTAGGGCACACTTCAATTCAAGAACAACTTTCCTTCATCTCTGCATTTTTTCCTTGTGATCCTTGCAACCATTTTTTCTTGGCCCTAGATGTCCTTATGAATGATTGGGTACAAATTATTCACTTTCTAGGTGGATTTGTTATGCTAGGGCTATTATTAAATAATATTACTTTAATTTGAAATTTTCATTTATTTTAAACAAATCTTTCAACATAGTATCAAGCAAAACCCTTGAACAACATTTTCTTCATCTCGATTGAAATGGCTTGAGGAATTCACATGCTAGGTGTTTGAAGAAAATTCAAAAATTAAATGTGACTAAGAATAGTTGTACAACAACTAAGAATTATTTTTAAATAACTAAGAAATATTTCAGAACTAGTGGAAACCATTACATAACAACTCGAAACCTGTGTCACACAAGCACATGATACTTATTTGCATTATTTATTTGGTGATGCAAGATTTCTCTTGGATTTAGATGTTTACATTATACATGGGTAAGTAAAATGTACTATTAGACTAATATTCCATGCTAGCAACTTCATATTCATTTATCCAGGATGCTTCTTTAGCTATTTCACCAAGTACTCATTATACGTGTTCTCTTTTGTTGTTGTGAGTCTACCATTGCTTCTACCTCATCTCATTCTTTCTCAAATAATTATTCTATCTATCACATTTATAAAGTTGAAACTATAATTCCCATTCACATGTTTGGCCCATATAATCAAAATAGAGATTACACATTAAAATTTAGTGAGATATCCACTCCATTTGGGAGCTATATCTCATAAATGTTTACTACAAATTTTGCTAATACCTTATAGGGCCCATCTTCTTATATTTTAATTTTGTTTAAGTTCTAGTTGGGAATTTTTCATTCCTCAAACGAACTAAAATAGCTATCCAACTTCAAATTGTACTCTTCTTTTGATATTTACATGGTGTTTGTCCTCTTTGTGCTCTTTTATGAATTCCCTTTTATTTCCTTATGTAACTCATACATATACTAAAAAAATCCTTTCCTACTGATAGTCCTGAAAATTACTGCACAAAAAATCATGTCCCAGTGAAAATTCAGATCATTTTGAATTATTCTTGCTCTTTGTTCTTGCTCTCAAGGTTTAGGGTTTAGGGTTTTACGCTTTTTTAATTAAATATTGTTGAAAAACCCTAAGCTTGTTATAATTTTGAGTTACCTTTTTGTCTTAAAGTCCGAAGGGTCTAAGCTTGTGGCGAGGCCATGTCTTTCCCTAGGCATTAAGTTGTTTCTATGTCGGGCCCCTATTGATATTTTCCTATGTCCGCATTATTTTTTCTTATGGTCGAGCCCCTTTAATATTTTAGCCAGCACCTATTATATTTTCCTAAGTCTAATGTTTTAATATTTCGATCGACGGCTAAAGGTAGGGCAAATCTGACGGCCTACGCTACCGCGCGGTCGAAGGTACAAGGAAGATAAGGACCGCAGCATCACGAGATGATGCCACGTGTCCTGAGCGGGTAGGGTGAGCCGACGGTTTGACATTTCAAACATTTGATGTTACCGGTTCCCAATGGGTAAATTCTGAGTTACTAAGGGCTTTCTTATCTGCACATGCTTGAATGGATGGAAATGTTTTAATTTCTGCAAAAAAGTTGCTCGATTGTTAAGGGGCTTAAGAAGGCGGTCATAGTGGCAGTGAGATAAAGCTCAAATAGATCTAACGGCCCTCACAACCCCATGAAGGAAGATGAACAAAGTTTAAGGACCACGACATCATGAGATGATGCCACATGTCCAAGGCGGGTCAGGGTAGTTGATGGTGGGACCGTGGACCAGGTTGAGACGGTCGCTGACTGAGATGAGGTGGTGGTGAGTTGGAGGTGCTTCGTCATCTTTTTGACAAGTCCATTTGCCGCATGAGATGGCCAATTTCAAATTGACTAATGGTGATCGTGCAATGTGCCAATGAGGGAAGATCAACAGTCCAATTTTAAACTTCTTTCAAATGCAGTTTGGTGTCGTTTCTTTGTGCGCGAGAACAAAAAGGCAGACAGAGTCTGGTCTTCTAATAGAGGGATGGTAAAAAAATATTTTTGCTCATTTCAATTTACCAGAGGTTTTCAATTGAGGACAGAGAGTTTTTGAGAACTAGAGAAGATTGAAACGGGCCTTTGAAGCACAGTGCTAGGGTTTTCTGGTGTGTGTGAAACGTTAAGGCATCTGATAGGCAGTTTTGGCATCTTGTAGTGGTTATATCCTCGAGAAATGAACCCAGTCTATCATGAGCCCATATCAGATTTTCAATCAACAGCAACAAAGAGGGATAAAGAGCATAAAGAATATCAGAGAAGCAGTTGCAGATATTTGGAGACAGTTAGAATACATGCCTTAAAGAGGAATATTGTTGTAACAGAATTATGAGGACTGGTCATTTTTGAATGGTAGGTGTCTCCTCTGGCCCATAGCTTGTTTGCTCCCTTGTTTCTATAAAAGGGAATTCAAGGCCATGAGACAGGGTTCCAAATTTTGGTTCCTTTAGGGTTCCTCTTCTGGTTCTGGTAGCAGGTTTAGGTGGAGTGAGCAAAGTGTAAAGTCCTTTTGCAGAGCAAAATAGAATGAGTCATTGTTGGTGCTGGAAATAAGCCACACATGGACCGACGATGGACTGGTCCAAGAGGGGCCAGTAGCTCAATGGTAGAGCACTCTAGCAGTGTATAGAAGGTCCTAGGTTCGAGTCCTAGCTGGTCCATGTCTCAACATGGTATCAGAGCTAGGTCCAGGCTAGGAGCCCCAAGCACACGAGAGGTGTGGCTTAAGGGGGGTGTTGGTGTTGGAAATAAGCCACACCCGGACCGACAATGGAATGGTCCAAGAGGGGCTAGTAGCTCAATAGTAGAGCACTCCAGTAGCGTATGGAAGGTCCTAGGTTCGAGTCCTAGCTGGTCCATGTCTCAACACTCATGTGTCTTAGTTTTTGCAAGTTCTTGAAGGAGTCAGATGTAAATTGTTTTATGACAAAAATAGCAAATTTATTCAATAGAAATACAATTCTAATCTATTTCTCTCTAGTGTACAACTCTATCATCTTTTGAATGAAGTAAATCAAGGGTTTCTTTCATTCAGTGCATTGTTGTGATGTATGTGATTTTTGTTTATGCTTTGATCCAAGGGATCAATTAAATGCTAAAACAAGATTGCAGAGTGGTAGGGCTTGTTAAGGGATTTGATAAGTAGTTTAGGTTGGGATTGTAGATAAGAAATATTGTAAGGCAATACTTTCTTAGATCTGAATTCTATTAGATATAATTATGTTATAAATCATTTCATATCTTATGAATTCAAGCACCCAATGGAATAAGGCACTGATCCTAGCTCGTTTGAAGTCTTTACAGTCAATCTTATGCTCCATTCATCTATATTTGTTACAATTGTTGATTATCATAATACCTTTCAATTCATGTTTGTTATTGTGTGTTCTACCCATCTCACGCTCCAATTAGGTTGAGGATCATTGAAGGATTTTCCATCCTTGAGCATTCTCCTTGTTGTTGAGCTACATATAAGATCATCTGCTTTGTTTTAGTGAATCTTTGAGTATGGTCCAGAGATCATAAAATTCACTAATGGATCACCCTCCTAGGTTTTGCAGAGCCCAAAGTGTAGAAGGATCTTATATCCTTGTTAGTTGGTCCAATCCTTTTGATAATTTCCATAATTGAAGCTGGTTGCTTCATAGAAATTGGATTGAGTGTATTGGTGGCTTTTAAAGCATAAAACCCAATTTGGGAACCAACACCTACTAAACTTTATCTTCCCAAATTAGTCGTACTTTTCAATTAATCTACTCCTCTAGGACTATATCCATATTCAATATGAAAAGGACTTTTCCTTGTACTCTTGTCAATCGAATTGTTGTATATAAATTCAATTTGTGTCAATCTAGTATTCCATAGATTTGGATTCTTTCTAGTTAAACATCTCAAAAAATGCAAGGCTTTGATTGAAAATATCCTTTTGTAGATGATAGACTGAGCTAAAACTCAACTTAGTGTCTATTTCTTCTATCTAGTATGCAAAAAATGAACCATGAATTTCATATCCCTATTCGAGGAAATGTTATTTGGTAACCCATGCAATCATACAACTTCTCTAAAGAACAATGTAGCAACATGAATGCAATCACTTAACTTTTGTATGATGTAAAGTATGTCATGTTAAAAATATTATCTATACATAGAGTAAATTTGCTTTCATCCTATAAATTGCCTTATTTAGTAAGCTTAATCTAGGGATCAAATTTGTATATCACTAATGCTTGTCATGAGTAGCAAACCATCTGAATTATTTTAAAAAAATTTCTACATATCACTTCTTGTGTACTTTCTTCCACTTTACCTATTATTCCAACTTTCATAGGCTTAGGAATTAAATCAAAACAATATTTCTCTTTCTTCATTTGCATTTAAAAACTATTTTCTTGATATTAAACACAACTAATGACTACTATCCACTTCTTCCCATCTGCCTTCCAATAGAATCAATGAATATTGTCTTTAATCCTTCACAATAGAGAAGGTATTCATCCCACCATCATGCATAGCATTTCTATCAAATTACCAAGGCCTTTCCAAAAAGCATGACAAGTGTCTATGGGCATGCCACAATACAAAGTCTTATCCTCATATGAACCAGTTTGAAAGCTCAATAAAAATGGGTCTTTTTCCTAGATTTGAGGTCCTTTTTGTAACCATGAAATATAGTATGAGTTTGGGTCAATCTTCTTCAATCTAAACTTATTTACCATCTCTTCAGACACTATATTATTGATTATAAATTAATAGGTTGATTAAAAACCATTTCCTACATAAACCCATGAGAGAAAAGTAAGCATACGAGCTTATAGAATAACCATAATGTAAATAATAAAGACATGCCACAAGATTACACAAGATATACTTTGGAAAAACAACCAAGAGGGAAAAAAACCAACCTCCAAAAGCATCCACACAATGTATTATTTAGCAATCAAATTGCATTACACTTAAAGAGTCTCCATGAACACTTCCAAAAAAATCTAGGTCCTACAATGAATCCTCCATGTGTTCAAGCATGTATCCATACATCCCATACCATTCTTCACATATACACCCTACAAGAGAGCTCAATAAAATGACAACCAAGTGAGCTAGCCAACAAATCAATGAATTGGCCTCAACCACGAAACATGTATTTGCTTTTATAGGTTGAAGCTCACACAACACAACCAAATTATAAAGGTAAAACCATGTGCTTCAAAACCATAAGTGCACAAAACCATTTACCCAACCTTTGCTTTTTGGCACTAAGTTTTCCTAATATTAAACATTTCTCTTATGTCCAACCCATACACAAAATATCTTAACTAATTTTACATATAACTTTACAAATAGACCCAAATAAATTATTAGTATGAATAAATACATATCTTAAGGTGCATCACAAATAAATATTTATTTTACATAATTAAATAATTATTTCTTATGCAAGGTGTACAACACAAATTCTCCTAACAATCTCATACTTGTATATACATTGCATAAGGGTCGATAGGTGAAATACATCATAAACATCCATGAAACCAAACGAATAGCTAGCATGCTCTCATGCTATATAAAGATACCTACAACAACATCCAATATGAGAAACATCTCAAGAAAGAACACCAATCATCCTCCAACAAGCTACCCATAGAAGTAAAGGAACACACCAAGGTGAAGATGCACTGATTCAAAGAACACGAACATCAAATCCAATTGATGACAAAGGCTCCAAGATACTTTCAAAAAAAAAATGACATGAATAGAAATAGTAACCAAAACAAAAGCTAATACATCCAATCATCCCTACCTCCAAGGTATCCAAATATCAATAGAAATTATGCCAAAAACATATCTAACTCATAAAATCTATTAACAAATTCCTTGTATAAAATCTATCAATGAAGAACACACGCATCTAGGAACTCCCACTACATGGGTGATGTCAAATCTAGAAATAGATCAAGGCACATCAAGTCTACCAACCAATACTCCATACCAAGGTTTGACTAGTAATCAAAGTATGTAGTAACAAAGAACAATCATGATGATCCACACATGCAACAAAAATTCCATGTTCCCTCACAACAAGTAATCACAAATCTCCCAAGTCCACCATACCAAACCATGTGAACATGAACCTCCTAGAAGTAGCCATAGAAGAAAGATACAACCTATAACATGCCCTTCTACCAACTCCTCAAAGTGTTAAGTCGTGTCATTTAAGATCTCCTTGACAACCATAAATAAAAAGCTTTAACATCCAATTGTTTAGTCTGCAAGATCAAACAAAACAAATGTATGTCATATAACCTACATGGATGTAAGCCTCTCTAGCCAAGGAAAAAATGCATTCCCAAAACCAAGAAAAAGCCCAATAACATATCCTAAAATTCTCATAAATGATATCATAAACAACCTTATATGCACTTAAGGATATAAATGCACCAAATAATTGTCAATTGAACCCTATAGAATTAAACAACCAAATTTCAAGATCCATATCCATGAGAAGATAAAGCATAAAACATATAGTGCAATTTACAAACAAGCAATACATATTAGATGATTATCCATTGAGTAGATCTAGAGTGGGGAATGAGATTGTTCCTTCAAGATACACCAAGTCACAATGAATATCTCAGAGAACATTATTCTTTATAGGTTCACATGGAATCATGTCCATATCTAGGTGAAGGCTCCTTGGACTTCCTAATAAAACCTCCAAAAAGTAAATAGCTCAACAAATGTCACTAAACTTAAGAGAAATCTAATATCACCCAAGTCTCCAACTATCCATGAGAACCTAGAACTAATCAATCCATGTTAAGCTCCAAATTCAACACCACACACTCATGAAGTTGCAAAGAACATAATTAATATAATCAATATCAAGAGAACTAAATAAATCATTATCAAATATTGAAATACATAAATAGAAACATGTCACGACATCATGATCTAACATCTCTCCAAAACAAGAGGATATGTTAAATCATATGCTCCAGTAAAAATATCTTGCTCCCAAGTGCACCTATATCATTTCAATACTCTAATATGCAAAAAGAGCCCACCATGACATAACAAAAAACCATCCTTGTGACTAATGATCACTTAAAAAAATTAATGTCACAAAATGACACAAAGACCAAAAAGTCCATGATAGCCAAGATTTCACTATCTCTAATCACATGAAAATAATCATCTCCTATCAAACTGAAGATGTCAAAGATTGTCATTATAGAAAATAGGATCCAAGAGCTCCTACATGACACCAACAACCATTGTGGAAGATCATCCATCACCAAAACATCACTATTAAAAGAAACCATTAAATTATGTAACCAAACTATCCTAATAATTCACTATCCGAACACTCTAATAATTAATTGTCTCATTCTAGCATAACATACCAATGGTCAAATGACCACAAACAATGTTAAATAATTGAATATGCTTAAACCCTAAAAAGGCTTGTGGATATAGGCAATCCACATATAAGTCATCCCACTACAACCAATAGGTGGCCAACCCACAAAACTTTAACTCATAGACCACAAATTAATGTAACATGCAAACTCACCATCACATCAATAACCTACAAAATGAGATAACAAAGAACATAACTTGTACATCTCAATAGTCAAACACTAGATCACCTATAGATTTGATTTTCCAAAAAAGAAGTCATTTTCAAGTAACTATAGTCAGGGAACCAAATAAGAATCCAAGAGATAAAAACAACCTCCTAACACTAAACCACACTACCACTTGTATTCATAAATCAATCTATACCACAGCCTTTCAACCACAAACATGATCTTGTCATGTAAGTGGTTAGATGTACATGAACATTCATGACGAGATAATCATCACTATTTGAGTACTTGTACTCAATTATTATAAACCGACTCGAAGTTTCACATGTGTATCAATCATGTCCTGAAACCAAAACACAACTATGCACCTATATCCTTAAAAGTTCAACTCTATAAATACTTGAATACTTGAACCAAAAAACACCAAATCTAATAACCATCTATACCATCATATTATTCTCATTATATATATATATATATATATATATATATATATATATATATATATATATATATATATATATATATATATATATATTTCACCCACAATTGTTCCAAATGATCCCATATCCTTAGTATCTTATACGTGCTCAAACAAATACAATCTTCTTTCTTCTCGTCAAGTAAAAGCTACTTGTTTTATGTATTACCTTATAAATTCTTCCCATTACTTATTCAAAATCCAAAATATAGTTTCATATCTGAAAGTTAGGACTGGTTAACCATTCTAGAACAATTCTAAATTCATGACATAAAATTTTGACAAAAATAGAAAAATATACAAACCAAACCTGTACTAGTATGTTGTCATCAGAGAGTTTTTTTTTAGGACTATAGGAAGCAAAAAAATCCAATACCACTGTCTTGTGAAACAACCTCACAAACTCTATGGGGTTTCTGAATGAGGCCATGATTTCCTCTCTAGGATGTTAACCCTTGCACAATCAGTCCAGGGCCTGATTGATTAGAGATAGGGTGGAAATAGGTACAGGGTAGCCGCATTAGTATCATAGAAGAAAAAACATAGGGTAGACTGTCTTTGCTTTCTGAATTATTGATGCATGTGATTACGCATTCACTCACTAATGAGTTTTTTTCCCAATTCGATATGCAGAGATGAATAAGATTCTAATTTCTAGGGAATCCATACCAGCAATCCTTTTTTTCAATGAGAATGCTAAAACCTAAAATTAATATGGCAAATAGAAAGAGGAGAAAAGGCAAACACAAGTCCAGTTTTTGGGGGAAAACTTTGGAATCATTCTCAGCCCTAGTTCATGAAAGAAGTATCAAAAGTTTAACATGTTCAAAATAATACCAAAATCTACTCTTTCGTACAATTAAATGAAACAAATTAAACTTTTAATTTTTCATGAATAATGACGAATTTCAATTCGATTGATTACTTATGAGATGGTCGGTCCTTTTTGAGAGTTGGAAAAAATCTATCTTTAACAACTCAATGAGACAAACTGAAAAAAATATTTTTTCATGAAAAAGGGTAAATTCCACTTCCCCCAAGTTATAAGATAATATTTTTTCATAAGTGGACTCAAATGCTATGAATCGATTAACTTTATCATGCCCTAGTGCATACCTAAGTATTTTATCAACAGACAATTAGTAACATACATGTCCTGGGTGTTACTATAGATCTTTTAAATGAGAAATGTCAGGGTATCATTGTGCAGTCATGAGGGGACCGGATAGACATCTTCAACCAAAGAAGATAATTTGCTTTAAAAGAACCCTAGATGAAGAGATTGGTTGTGTAACTTCCTCTGGTCTATTGCTGAATACGAGAATATCATGTTAATGGCCACAATAAGGTATTTCAAGACTGGCCATGTTCGCTTGCAACAGCACAGTCATGATATGCACATAAATAGCTTAAATTGTTGGAATTTGCGAAGAAATACATTAAGGAACACTCCTTGTTCTCCATTTCTGCCTTCTCCAAGAATCCCTTATATTATTTTTCAAACAGTGATATTTGCTGGGCTTTTATATTTATATTTCAAGGAGATTGCATGGGCTAGACAAAGATACCTGGATTGATATGGAATGAAATTGCAAGATGTCAAAAGTGCTCCTTCCTTGTATATGGTTAACCACATGCTACAGAGCAGGTGATGTACCTGATTTTTACAATTTCAAGAACACTCGAAGTTCTCCACGATCACCACGAGTAATCCGCAGATCATCATCCAAAAATGTGACTTTGAACTCCCCACTTCGTAGACTAGATGGGGGCCTGAAAATTTCTGGTAATTCAGGTAGCTGAACTTGGGGAAGTTGGGATAAGCCACCCGCTGGTTGGACGATAGTCCTTTCGAAGATTATTCTAATGCTTGCAGAATCTAATGCATAAAAGTTATGAATGTAAATCAAACTAATCCAGTGCGATAGGTGCCATAATGAAATAGAACTGACATAAATTAATTTCTACAAGGTGAAACACACCTATGAGTTCAAATTTGTGGGCCAAAGTAGCAGTAACTTCAATTGGTGGAAGTGGCCAAAGTGTGCCAATCTGAAGGTTCACAATGTTATCAAACTCTCTTCGAACAACATCTATCCGTTGAAAGACCTATAAGACAAATACGAAGTTAAGAGGCCCACAAGTCCAATAAAATATCAATAACCACAGCAGTTGAAAGAAATTCATAGAATCGTCTACTATTCAGTGCACCTGGCCTAAAGTTAGTGGAAGCCTTCCTGTAGGAGGGCCTGGACGAAGTCCGCCGAGACTGCCAGACGCAAAGGCGCTGCTGTAGACTAATCGCCATCTTCCCTGCAGTTTATCGAGATCTGTAGAAAAGTCCACTATGCTTCCCGAAGCTTCAAGTTCCCTTGCAGGAGTGTCTACAGCCATCACATCAACTTCATTGGCAATAAGCCCTCTATCCAACCCAGCAACAGCACTCTGCATGGCATCCTAGCATTATCATTACTCTAAATCTCAAGTTTCTCTTACAAGAGAACCGAATATGATTTAAGATCACTTCTCGCATTTATCACATGAAATAGATATAGCATGAGAAGTCAAATATCCTGCAATGGAAGCATCCAAACGTTTTCCCTAGGACTCATGATGTTTACATTTTGAAATTGTGATATTTGACTACTGTAATTATAATATTAGTAAACTAAGAGTAATGAGATTGCAAGAACAGCATCTCAATTTCTTGATAAGAAAAAGAGAAAATTAATGAATAGCAGATTATATCTTCACCAATTTCAGATGAAATATAGAAATTGCTGTGTCCAAAGAATGTTCTAGGAAAATTTACAATTCAACACCATAGCAAATGAAGGAATCCTTGATCATCTTTGTTCATTGTTCTCTACTAGAATTTTATCTCCTGTCTTGAGATGGTTAGAAATGTGTTGAATTGATACGTTACATGGTGGTATTAATGGGATATAACCTTTGTCACAGTTTGGAGATATCTAAACAAAAAATTCAAAATTCGTCGAGCAAGTACCTAACATAAAAAAATGTAAGAGTTCGCTTTAAAATCATCCATATGGATAAAATCGTATTTTGTAGGCTTCTTCTCAACCTAAGGAGAGGATACGGACACCAAAGACATCAACTGAAACCCATAGTCCAGAAGACCGGTGGAGAGAGCCGATCCCGATGTGATGAATGGGGCGGCATTTTCTTTTATGGTCTGAAGCGAATCCCAATTATGTGCTTTCTCCTGATTTAAGTCCTGCAAAACCCAATCTGTCTATCAGTCTCTGCTTCCTCTCACGTCTCCATTACTACCTAGTGCTCTGTTTATCGCTTGTTTCTCAGTGTGTGCTCGATGAAGAACTGAACCAACGTTTTCGCAACATCTCCCTCATGGAATTCACCACATATCATAAACTGAAGCTGCTCTCTCTTGCCGCGGGAAAAACCATTCCTACGCATGTGCATTTGCAGATTTTAACTAAAATTCATGTATAGACAGCCTATTTCAGCTTGGATTTTTTATTTATTTCGGGGCATTTTGGACATTGAATTTTAAAATGTTCATTCAGACGTTTCAAGCTCAATGAACGTTTTCACATGCTGAAGAGGGAATTTTTAGAGCTGTTTCGTTTTTTGTTATGTCTGTGGTATTACTGGGAGAAAATAATGAAGCGAATGAAAGTTTGATTTCATACACATAATAAAAATTAAATGCTGATGAGGATGAAAATATGAAATGATGAAAAGGAAGATATTAAACTTAAATAAACACCAGAATGCTCCACTTCGAACCAAGGATTAAATATTCAATCCTTTAGGGTAAAACTAAGCCTATGCATAGAAGAGATATTCCATAATATGAAGGTCGACCACCCAGCTAGCACATCATTAAAGAAGAGACTGTGGAGTATGTATTAATCTATTCACAATTTTTATTTTTTTTTCAGTAAAGGCAGAGCCGAGTTTTATATTAATTATGGATAATTACAGTATTAACATGGCTGATTGATGAAGGATCAAAAAAACTTATTGAATGCTTCTGAAACCATTCTCAGCACTTTCGAGAAAGAGGGTTTTCAGGCAAATAGAAAACCATATGCATCATAATCTATCATTCCAAAATCTAACAAATTTATGTAGTCTAGGAACATATAATCTATAGAAAGTTTGAATAGCAGATTCTCAACTGCCAAATTAACAGAGATTTTAACCATGATTATGTAGCCAAAAAATTAACTATTACTAGAGTCTAGAGATAAGCAATGAAATGTCTTAAAACAGAGCCAAATTAAGAAACCTAGCTTTCAATTTCATCCAAGGGCTCAGTTGGAGAAGAAAAATTTCTTGCTCTCCCACGACCTCTACACAGAGGACGGCCACGGCCACGACCAGACCCACGGCAACCCCTTCTGGCTCCACCCCGACAATCCTGTTCAACCTGGAGCTCCTCATCTTCGGTTTTCAGAGGTAGGATTCCATTTAATCTTGCAAATTGAATGAGTTCTTCCTCTCTACCTTGGTCTTCTGGATTTTCCCCTAAGAAACGCCACTTGAGATATCTGAGACCTACTCTAGCAAAAACCCTATGTCTGTCCAGGTCCTTCCCTTTCAAGTCTAACAGGAAGGGGTAATACTTAATGAGCTCGCCATGGGCATTGAACAGAATCCTCTCGCTTGGCCGAGGAGCCCCTGATTCATGAAGTGCCTTGTTAAGAATTTCTTGGAATTCTTGAAGGATTTCATCTAGAAATAGCTTCTTGGTGAGGCTCCATACGGCTTGCTTGGCTAATTTTAAGTCCATCAAAGAAGCAACGAACCTCGATGATATACTAGTATTGTCTCAAGGATACTCCTCCCTGTTCAAATGCCCACTTCCCAGAATCATTTTTACCGTCAAGATAACCAGAGACTCTGTGTGGAGAAGGAGGTGCTTCAGTCTCAAGTCTTTAATTCTTCTGAAGGATACTTGACACGTCGAAGCCGAGAGGGAAATGGGGGTGTCTGCTCCAAAGCAGGAAGTGGGCCTTGGATAGACACTCATAATAAACCCATACAAATCCTCTATCGACATGGTTGGCGATTGCAGTGGATTCAGACAAGAGAACGATTGAAGCAGATTGAACTTTGGGATGATTTTGGCAGGATAGGAATGATAACGACTTGAAGAATACGCCAAGGAAAGATCGTCGGGTGCGCTCTTTAACACCTAATTATGAGGAGTTGCTTTGCATTAAATTTGCCAGCTAAGGTGGCGGAGTATATTTGTCCCGGACAAGCCAAATCTCCCTGGCTCAAATAGATGACTATCCTACGGACAGCACACTCCTTGAGTCCGAAATGACGGCTCTTGCCAGCTGGATATCGAGAAGCGGAGAAAAGAAAAGGCTTAATTTGAGAATGCATTTAGATGACGTCACTAGGTTCAGGCCCGCTGTTTTACCAAGGAAAAGTGAAATTTGAATTCAAAAAAAGAAAATAGCCGTTTCCTCACTTGCCCACCAAAGATAGACATGAGACATTTGCTTTGAATTAGGAAGCGATCTTTTCTGATTTTTTTCACTTCTCTAAAATTCGTCTCTTACACTCAATAGACTCAAGGGGCATATTCCTGCTGATTTAACCCGATCTGCTATGCCAAGCTACCTAACTCCCTGATCCCACCAATGAATGAAGGTTCTCTGAGCTGCTAATTTTGAGAGGGCATCTACCACTGAATTTGCTTCTCTATAGATATGTTTAGCTTCATAATGCTCTATTCTAGCCAAATTTTCTGTTATATTATCTAGAATTGCTTGTAGCCTCCAATTTGAGGTTTTTTTTCAATTTGAAAATGAAACAAATGATGAGAAAATAGATGAGTGATTTGATGCATATTTACTCGAACCTTCAATTGTTATTAAGGAATCATTTCCTGAGACTTGAAGATAGCCTCTTTAGATTGTTCTATATTATGTCCCTTGCAAAGGATAACCACTATCCTAAGATTTACAATATAGATCTTAGCTAGTCCACACTACCACCATTGTTGAATGAAGGCATGTGTAGGGCTTCAACCAAGTAGTGGTTAATGTTGGGATCTAGTTCCATTGTTCATAGGAGAATAGTCAAAGGGAAGCATCGTAGAAAGAGGAGGTTGTTGGCACAGATGCAAATGTGTTTGCTAACTCCAATGGTGATCAAGAGGGTAATTTATCTCCTATTTCTACAAGTTGCAATTGTCATAAGGCCCTATTGGTTATCTACATGGTTCCTAAAGGCAAACTATGGAGCAGAATGGAGGAACTTGGGATTCCTTATGACCTTAGGGTTGCAGTGCATAAACTTTATGATCAACTAAGAGCTAAAATCAGAACAAAGGAATGTCTGAATGCTTTGGCAGTGACATTGAACTTAAACAAGGGTGTCCTCTTTCCCTGTAATGTCCCTACTAGTTAGAAATCATTAACCTGCAAAATAGATTGTTAGAATACAACAAACATATATATATATATATATAGAAGTAATCTAAATTGCAATCTAACTTTAATACTAAATTAACATAATCATAATTTTCATCTAATAAAAAGGATACAAATGCCATACGAAAGTATGTCCTTAGGCGGCCGTGAGGCTCGCCCTCTTGGAACCCCTTGGTTCCAAGATGTCCTTAGGCAGCCATGAAGCTCGCCCTCTTGGAACCCCTTGGTTCCAAGCCCTCTAGGAAATCGAAGATGAGTTCGAATCCTGTCTTGGGTGTAACCTCTTACACCCAAGCCATCCAAGGAAGACCCTTGTCTATTCCTTGCCTTGGGTGATGCCTTCATCATCCAAGTCCTCAGAAGGGATTGGCCAGATCCGTCTCTTCTTGGTTGAACTTAATCAACCAAGCCATACATATGCATATCAATGTTCAATATATTCCTATCTATTTATTAATATGTATTTAATAACATCTATTTACGCATATTTATCACATATGTTTACACATATCTCTTAACATGTTCATTAGCATATTTATACATATTAATTAACATATGAAAATCATTCATTAACATATAAATTAAAATATTCCTTAACATATTTATACGTATTAATTACATTCGTTAACATATATATTAAATATGTATTAATTTCATTCGTTACATATATATTAAAACATTCATTCCTTACTGTATATATTAGAACATTAATTACTTATATTCCATATTACATACAGTAAGTAACTAGTAACATATATATAACATATTAATTTATTACTTACCTATTATGTTCGCAGCAGTAGTGGTTCCTCTAACCGCAGTTTTTCCTTACCCTTCCCGTGGCTTCATATATTCCTCCGTGAGTCCTCTTCTATTCGCTGCTGTAAATCAATTGTTATATAGCCCAATCCTACCTTGGCCTCCTTCCCCCCATCTCGGGTGAATTAGATGGTCTTAATATGTGATGGAAAACGATGTTTGAATAGACACGTATTCTTAATTTGTCCTGAATCGCACCTTTTGGTTATACTTTGATCGGTTACTTAACAAATCAGAATCTTGTTTTCCTTAATGATTTTGCTGATCATTGATGATTCTTAAACAGATTGATCATTATAATGTAACCGTCTCTCATATAGTTGACCCAATCCACCATCTTGATAATAAGTAAATTTGACTTGTTTTATCTTTGTCCTCCATAGACATAAGTTTATTAAATACATTTCTTAATATGATTGCAAATCATGCTGCCAAGTGGAGTAGTCACTGAGCTTTCCTCTCAAGACATTATCGCTGACATTTAGTGATGACAATATTATCTCTGTAAGACATAATCGCTGCATATCACTTCATATGTTAATTGCTTTCGAACATATACTTATCACTGCTTAGTCAACTCTGTGCTATGTCTTAATGGTATTGCCATGAGCCACGTTACCCAATATATTTCTGAAGATTATTATATTGGCAGCATAGGAAATGATATGCCTGTGAATGGAGACAAGAGGTGATATGGTTCATTGAGTGGTTCGTATTTCACTTTTAGAAGATTTTGGAAGGAGTTTATATTGTTGCTAGGGAGACCATTCTGACATGTGTCAGATCTGGTCTACCATACACTTAAAACAGCAGCAGCAATCAGGCTCAAAGAACCAGTGAGTTGCGGAATTTTTATTTGTGTTTTCTTGGGTCCTTCCATTATCTTCAGCTACCAGCCATTAAGAAGGGAGAAGTGGGGCCCACAAGGAAAAGCCCCCAAATGTAAATATCAGCTCCAAGGATTAAAAATATAAATAATCAGAAAATACTCCCTGTATGATGTATATAAGGAATTGTTTTATGCATCTGAAATCAGTCAAAAGGCTTTCTATATAAGGAACTGGTTTTATATATATATTTTTATCTTTTAATTGTATTATTATTTATTATTGAATATATAAATTATATCAATAATATATAGTATTTAAATTATGTTCATAATATAATATTAATTTATTTTTATTTGTAAATATTTCAAGGATATTATTAGTAATAAATATTAATTAAATAATAATATTTAATTAATGAATTTTAGATAATCATTCAGTGATAATTATTATAATAATTAATAATAATTTCTTCATTTAGGCTCTCTCTCTTCATATGTATATAACGATCAAGGAGGGGACATGGCATTCCCCCACCTTGTTTAGCCTTTATATTGATAAACTTGAAGAGTGTCTAAAAAAAGGGTATGTTGCGAAGCTGCTCTTATATGCGGATGATCATATCCTAATAGCAAAATCTGTGAATGATTTGAAAGAACATTTGAAAGCACTTGAACTTTTTTGTGTAGAGGTCAGAATGCAAGTAAACACTAGCAAGACTAAAGTCATGATCTTCTCTTTGAAAGGAAAGAAACAACAAATTACCTCCATGTTTGAAGGCTGCACGTTGGAGAAAGTGGAAGAATACAAGTACTTGGGATTTGATTTCCACAATAAGCTCAGCTGGGAGACTTGTAGGTCAAAAATTATTGAAGGAGGATTGCAGGCTTCCTATCTCTTGCAAAATAGATGTCGGAAAGCAAAATTATGGGATGGTGTGATGTCCCCATCCAAATTCTAATACAATGTCTCATTGACGATTCCTTGAAGAATACATTATGTGCAACTAGTGAAGACCGTGAGAGAAAAGGCAGGATTATATTCTGTTGCAGATCAAGTTAAGAATTCAATCGATGAACATCCACGTACTCCATATTGGCATCTATATTAATCACCGACTCCCTGTTGTGACCTTTTTCACACATCGCCCCATTGAAGATGGGGACCCTCTCCTTTTCCTGCTTTCTAGGGTTTTTGTTAGTGCCTGTGACCTTCCGCTTCAGTTCTGCTCAGTTCTGTCAAGTTTTCAACGGTTTGAGTCCTAAAGATTGAAAGTCAGTTTGTGCAAGCCAAGCGATAACAGAGCCCAGATACCGTCAAAGTGCCTAGAAAGGCCAAAGGACGAAGAACGCAATTGATTTGAACGAATTTGAACAACTTTCTATTTTTAGATAGTTTGTTTTTTTTGCTTTTTTCCTATTTTTTAGGAAGTTTTGTTTTTGGCATTTTTAGCCCAATCCCCGGTATGGCTATTTTTAGAAAGTTTTCCCTATTTTTTGGGGATGCCTGCTTTTTCCTTTTTCGAAGTGGGGACCTAGGGTTTGCACTGGTACCACTAACCTGCTTCGATCGCGATCGAGAATTTCTAAGTTTTGACCTAAAAAGCTAAGTTCCTACATTTTAGGGGTCATGATGCTTCGGATGGTTTGCCTGAGTATGGATTTCAAATTTCAAATCAATCTGGTTAAAATTGAAGAAATTGTGAAATTTTGAAGCGTTCCAAATATTTTCTAAGTCTGGCTAATCAATGATTGATGGTGAGTATTATGGCAGGGGATGAAAAGTCCGCCCTCTTCATGGTTGAGTTCCAAGTCTTCAAAAAGTTCGCCCAAGCATGATGATGGAGATGCCTAAAAAGTCCGCCCTGTGAAGTGAACATGAGAAACTTCGCCCTATGCAGAGAGCTAAAAGTCTGCCATGAAGATGATTTCAAAGTGAAGAAAAGTCCGCCCTCTTGGTCCCTCCAAAAGTCCGCCCTACTTGGTGATCTCTCAAAAGTTCGCCTTGGAGGTAGTCTAAAAGTCCGCCCTACTTGGCGATCTCTCAAAAGTCCGCCCTTGGAGGTAGTCACTCAAAAGTCCGCCCTACTTGGTGATCTCTCAAAAGTCCGCCCTTGGAGGTAGTCACTCAAAAGTCCGCCCTACTCGGTGATCTCTTGAAAGTCCGCCCTTGGAGATAGTCACTCAAAAGTCCACCCTACTTGGTGATCTCTTGAAACTCCACCCATGAAAAAGGTCTAAGGAGGCAAGAAAGTCCACCTTAGGGTGGAGAGATAGCAAGTGGCATGAAGCTCACAAAGTCCGCCTTAGAAGACATGCAAAGTGAAGAAATTCCACCCTACTTGGACATGCAAGATGATTTTAAAGTGAAGAAAAGTCCGCCCTTAGATGGTCTTCTAAAAGTCCGCCCTGAAGTTAAGTGCATAAAGTCCGCCCTATGAAGGAGTTTTGAAGTGCACAATCTAAATAAAGTCTGCCCTATGAGATGATGGTGAATGGTGTGCAAGCCTCTCAAAAGTCCGCCTAAGGTGATGAAGGAAGATGCCTATCTCTCCAAACTTTGCCTAGAAGATGGTTTCAAAGCAACACTTAAACTCCGCCCTTGGTAATACTTCAAAAGTCCGCCTTAAAAAGTATGATGTATAAAATCCGCCCTATTTTACATGGCTCTTATCCTTCATATTGATGGAAGTTCAACATTGCAACAAGTTAGAAACATGACCAACAAAGTCCGCCTTGAGGGAAACATGATAAAGTTAAGACATGAAGTGCACATAAACATAAGGAAAGTTCCCACTCTATAAAAGTCCGACTTTGCCTTGCAACACAATGAGAAACAAACTTCATGAAGTCCGCCTAAGTCAAAGGTGAAGCCAAAAAAATGCTTGCTAAGTATTGAGGAAAGGAGAATATTCCTTGGTGATGTCATCCAAATCTTCATGAAATTCGAACTATGGATGGAATTAGAAAGTTTTGAAAGAAGATATCTCAAGATCAAGTTCGAATTTATGGACTAAAAATCAATTAAGAAACTTGCACTTTGTGAACCAAGAAGAAGATTTTCGAACTTGAAGAGATGACAAGCCAACTAAAGTCTAAAATAGAAACTTTCTTTGTGGATACGATGGACTGAGGATGAATTAGAAACATGAATTGGAAAAGATCTGCATGTTTCTAATTGCAATTCAAACTTCATTACAAAAACATTCTTCACTTCTTCATTCTCACACAAAAGTTCGAACTTTCTGAGCAAGTTAAGAGCAGATTTCAGAGTTATATTGCAGGCTGAAGGAGGTTCGAAGAAGATTTTCACAGGTTGAATCATTTCCAGCTTTGTTCTTCATAAGCGCCAACAGATTTTTGGAGTATAACCAGCTAATAGGAGGCAAATCATTCGAATTTTCTGAGTTTTCCTAAAAATCTTTCTATCTTCTTGTCTTTTCTTCTCTCCCCATCGAAGGTGAAGTTGGTTAAGTACAAATTTATTACATTCTCTGAGTTTTTAAAATTCGTTGGAGATGATTTTAGTGGATTTATCCAAATTTTCAGAAGGAAAGATCATGTTGGACTAAATGCAATGAAAGTTTTCAAGATTATAAGACCTAGTTTTGGATTAAAATCGTAAAAGTGTGGAGTTTATATGTGAAAATTCCATCTTTTTGTGACTAAGTATCAAGAATAGAGTGAGATACCAACCACTTAGTCATCAAGATCCTAAATTTTAAGTTAAATTTCTGGTTTCTAACTTAAGTTTCGTCTTTATTCGCAGATTTCGAGCACGATGAAGTTCCAAGTAGACAAGGATGCTCCTCCTGAATCAAGAATGAACTCAAAATGGAAGAGTATTAGTGATACCAACCTCGGGCACATCAATTTGAGGGAATTTAAGAAGCGGATGTTCAGCTTAGATAACCTTGTGCCTATCGTGACCACACGAAAAATGATGAAGAGTGGTATCGTGCATGCTGTTGGCTTCTTCCCTACCATGCAGTGCACGGAGTTGGTAGCCGAGTACGCTAGGCACTATAACCCTGTCAGTAGAGATATTGTGCCACCAGATGGAAGAGTGTTGGCCAATATCAGTGATGAGGCCATAAGGGAAGCTTTCAGAATTCCAGGAATATCATAATGTTGTATATGTGACCAAGGATGAGGCTGATCGAATGTATCAAGACCATTTGGAGGAGTACGACACCATCATCAATCATTCCTGGTTGGACAAGCCAAGAAAGGGTGCCTCCAAACTATAGAGGAAGAGCTTGGTAAGGGCGTATTTTAAAGAGGATATTGGAGATATGATTTAACTGTTGAACAAAATAATGGGTAATCCCCAAGGCACTCCATTTGAGCTTGGATGTATTATTTCATAAACGAGATAATGAGTGGAGTCAAGATGATTGATTGGGCTCGGATGATAAGCAATAACTTGGACAGCCAGCTGAGAAATCTGGAGGCGGATAGGACCTTTTACATAAGCTCATACTTGTTCTATTCCCCGGCTAGAACCTATAGATACAGAGGCCTCACCTGTAGAGGGGAAGTAGGAAATAAAGAGAATCAATTTCCTGTCTATGATTGTTATCCCCAGCTGCACATGGAAGAAAAGTTAAATTTCAAGAGGGTGAATGATACATTTTTTATGCACATCACACGAACACTGCAAGGTGGATTACATCAGAGACTCTCTCAAGAGTCTATGGACTTCATAAGCAGATTCGGGTATTGGTATATTCAATACCCGAAATTCACCTACATCAGAATTCGGGGATTTTTCGGATCTCCCTATAAGCTCCCAGTCTACCCTACAAACCGAGTTGTGCTACTGGAAGTTGTGAGGCAACTAGAGGGCTACATGACAGTTCAAAGAGATAAGCAGAAGAAGGCAGGAACATCCTCTCTCACGATTGGAAATGGACTAGAGACATGCCCGTCATCACAAGCCACTGCCACTGCAGAGAAAGAGCTGGCTTGGTACCCTTTCTACCAATACAAGGCAAGAAGGAACTTTGATCCATTCCATAAGATGAAAAAGGTAGAAGGAATGGTATTCGAGCACAAAGCTGATTTGGAAGATTATTGGGCTAATGCAACCAATAGTTTTGAAATCAAAAAAAGATTTTGGTCAAGGATTCCCCTAAGTATGGTGAGAGCAACAGAAGTATTCAGAGTTGCTGATCAAATAGAAGACAGTCCTGAGCTTCAGCAGTCGGGCTTTGAGAAAATGAGAAATGAGCCACTGGCCTTGGTTGATTGGTCAGAAAAAGAAAAGTCAGATTTGGTAGACCTTATGAGATCAATGGTTGTGTACTCCAAGTGGTGGACATCTGAGAAGAAAAAGCAACTAAAGTCCAAAGGCATTGCCCTGACCTATGATTTAATGGGAATGGATGACTCTATGTCCTCCAACCCTTGTATCTCTACAGGCAATGCTCGGAATCCAGAAAGTGTTGGGTCCCGGAAAAGAAAGGAACTGGTTGGAAGCTCTGGAAAGGCCAAGGGAAAGAAAGTTGTTGGAGAGAGACGTGAATCCAACAAAGGTCATTCCATTCTGATTGTGCCTGACCAGAATGCAATTGAAGAGCAAGAGATGGACCGAGATATGGGGAATAATGAAGTGAGAGTGCCTTCTCCTTCGATTGAAGAAATAATGAGAGAGGTTGTCCAAAACCCGGACAAGGAGCAAGTTCTTAATAAAACCACAAAAGTTGAAGAGCCTAAGCCCCCAATAGTTTTCCTTGATGGTATAGTTACTAGACCAGGAGGGACAGATGGTGAATTTGATCAAAATACTGTGGAGCAGTCAACCATTCCCGATTGGTTCAAAGAAAGGATAAGGGCTAAGGTTTCTAATGAAACCCATTCTGAAGAGAAAACAGCAACATTTTTGGCAAAGGTGAATGAACCAGTCATAATTAAGTCAATTAGAAAATTCTCTTTGATTCAGAGGGATAGAGCAGGGTTTAGGACGGTTCAGATAGCTGTACCGAAATAAGGTAAAACTCGAGACAATATTGCCCCAGAGGATTATAAGATTACTACTATGGAGTTGGGTAAGCCTACTCAGGACCAAGAAGTCCAATACTTTAACGACTCTTGCAACGCCCTCAAGGCAACGCTAGCCAAGGAGAAGGAAAAAAGAAAGAAGGTTGAGGAAGAGAATAAGCAGTGGAGGAAATATGTTCTCCATCTAACCAGGGCACTTAACCATGAGATACAAGTCACCCCTCCACAACCTCTTCAGCAAGAGTCAATGAAAGATTACGAGGACATGAAGGGCACATTCACGCAAGCTAAGGAATGGATCTCAGATTCTTCGACATGTGCTAACATACTTGTGGAAAATTTGGTATCAGCACATGAGTCGGCTTCTTCATTGGTCAGCAGAATTCAGGACTTAGTTGCAAACTGGGATGACGTTGAAGAAATCCAAGATGAAATACTTCCACAATTGAGGGTTATCTGAGGTCTGTCAAAGGGAAGCTTGGTAGATGTAGGTGTAATCCAGGCTGGGGATAGGTATGATTTTAACACTTGGTATTAACTAGGATTGAAGTCCTGAAGAAATCTAAAACTAAGTGTTTTGAGACAGAGGAAAGTGTCAGAGAGATTTTAAGTAAGGTGTTTTGTGTAGCATCAGAGATTTGGAAGAGGGTATACGTGAAAAACACCTGCAGGCAGAGAACCTGAGAGCCAGAATTCAGTCGAGCTTTTTCAAAGACTCGGGGATGATTGATAAGGACGATCTCTCAAGGATTGCAAGTTTTCTCCTCATTGGTGAGAACTTTCTTGTCCAGGCAGTTGAGTGGGAAGGCATCTTCGCCACGTGTACTGATGATGTGGACATCGTCGACTTCCAAATTAGTAACTTGCCAAGTGTCACTATGGAAGAGGTTCGGCTCATCGTGTCCAGATACATTGAATCTGCAAAAGGGGAAACTAAACACTCACCTCAGTGACAATAGCAGCTATGTCACTTGTCATGTTCTCTTTCATTCAAACTAATAGAGTTTTGAGAAACCTTAATTAGGGTTTATAACTTTCAATTTGGGCCCTTGATCACTGTTTGATCTCAGTCGTTCATTATTTTCTGAAAAAACTATATAAGGCTACCTCCTCTCATTTGGAGAGTGTGAGGTTTTTTATATATTGTTGTGTGAAGGTCATTTTTTCAAATAATATATTGCATGTGCGCTTTCTCTTAAGGCTTTGTAATCTCTGTTGTTTGAGTGATTAGCATGGTTTCAATTTCCTCAACACATTAGTTAAAAGTTAATTTAGATTTGCTTTCATGTTGCTAGAATTGAATGAAGGATTTGATAAGTATTAATTAACGATGTATCTCTACTCATACTTTTGGTGAATGGATGATTTCCATTTCACTGTGCAAAGTTAATCTGAGCCTATCCCCTGTGTATGCCAACATTTCGATCATAAGCACAACCCATTGAAGATTGCACCCGCTTTGTGTAGTTGTCCTCAGTGTGGCAAAGCAAAGTGCGGTTTCCCGAGAACACCTAGTTAATACCATCTCCAGAATTCGTAGGATTAGATCAGCTTTCTTAAACCCTATCCCTTTTCCCTTTTTGAAAGTCTAAATCTCGAAAATCCAAAAAAAAAAAAGAAAGAGCCTAAGTCCAGAAGCTTGAAAGACACTTGTTAACGTAAGTCCCCCTTGAGATTTTCAGCATACACTACCCAAGTAGCTATTTCATTAAAATCGCTTGTTCGCACATATAGACCTTGGAATCAGTAGTGATTTTCAGGAGAGGATAGAATACCTTTGGATATCTTATTCTAATGTTTGGTAGATGATAAAACAGACACCAACACTCCCCCAATGACTTATTAGAATATAAGCCAACTTCATGGTCAACTTATTAATCAACTTCATCAGAAGAACTGCAGCATATTTAATAAAGAAGATTACAATTGAGGTGGCGGTCTCCCTAAATATTGTAGCAGTCAATGAACAACATAGCCGACTTACAAGTATGTCTAGCAACAACTATATTGTCACAAGGCAAAGATGGTGATTAGAAGAAGTTCTAATGGGCAACTCCAAAGGGGTAACTCTAGACAGAGACGTAGCCACATTAACAAGCTGGTTGACCAGATTAGTCAAGAAGCTGATCATCATAGCAAGGTGTGATTAAGAGATGACAAGTAAAATCATTTAGAAGGACGTGATCATTAAGAATAAACCTTTCTGTTAAAGGGACGTCACTTTTAATATTAGACTCGTTCCAATACATATATAAAGGAGGATGTATGGAACTCAGAATCATCAGAATTTGTCTTTTACTTCTATTCATATCCTTCAGTGGTTTGGCTCGATTGAGCACCAGCCTCTTGGCATTAATCAGGCCGCATACATTTAAAGAGAAATCAGGAAGAGCACCAATATATAATTGCATACTCATAAAGACAAATCAGGAACAGCAAGATTCATAATCACTATAAGCGATAGAAGCAGATTGAAGCATATTTCTTAGTGCCATATCAGAGATAGCTACCAGCAACATTAATTACACAATTCATATTGCACAATTTCTATTGTTATAGCAGAAGTGCAAATCAGCTATAGAACAAGAGATCATCCTTGCATAAATCTAATAGATATCGGAGACAGCAGTGATACTCTATCCTATTGATTAGTAATATATCATATAACATCACATTATAAGTGGTATCATAATCTACCATTCATGCGATTAAGTAGCATTAAATATCATCATTTTAAGTGTCATTAGAGTCTTTTTGGATAGAAGTCTCTTGCAATTGATTTATTAGTTACTTATTCCCTTATTTCCTGAGAATATACATAAGGGAGCATTGCAGATTGGAAAACCAAGAAAACCCTCTTTGGTTTGTTGGTTATGCCAGTTTTCCTTTACGATTGTGAGATTTAGGCAAGCAGCATGTCAAACCACAAATGGAGACAATTAGAAAGAATCCAAAAGCATCTAGCCATTAGTAGTCTCAAGGTCAAGTCAATAGTTCCTTATGAGATTCTCCTAGCAGAAGCGGGAATGTTCCCAATGGAAGCCTCAGCAATTAAAACGGAGGAAGAAGACTTGGATGAAACAAAATAACAAATGGATCAGCAAGTGGGACATTGATTTGCAAGATTGGCCCAACAATAATGAAGAGATAAAATGGTTTGTGTTTGAAAAATTTAGAACTGCCATGTGGACAAAGCATGTTGGTAGAAAAAAAGAACATTATATCAAAGAGTTTAACCTATTGGGTGAGCATAATAAAAAAGACCATCAAGGGCAATCAAGGGAAAGGCTAGACTTCTAGTTGCTCAAATTAGAACTGGGTCCCACCATCTTAGATGTGAGACAGGGAGATGGATGGTTCCTAAGGAGGAGGAGGAAAGAACTTGTCTTTTCTACAATAAAGGGGTGGTAGAAACTGAATGGCACTTCATCTTTGAGTGTGCTGCATATGAGGATATATGTACACAGTATGAGGACAATTTGAAGGTGAGCAATCTAAATGAGCTATTTGAGGAGGCAAGACTTCACAAAACTGCGGGCTTATTGATCTAGATCCACAATAGAAGAGCTGATAATGAAAAGAACCTGAAAATTGTTACCGACGCTGCTCTTGGTCCCATAGACTGATGGTCTCGTGGACATCATTAAAACTCATTCATTCATTCATACTGAGTTCTGACTAACTTTTAGCTCTGGAAAATCTCAAACAAAAAGAATGGATGGGTACATCCCAATGTGTGAACTATGAAGCTAGTAAAGAAACATTGGATCATCTTTTTTTCACATGTTCTTTGGCAACATATTGTATTCATATGAATTTCTTTTGTATCACGTAAAATTTCAAGCTAAATATTTGTTTCTTTTCTCAAATCAAGGGTCTTGTTTCAAAGCTTTGTCACAGTCATCTATGTTGTTCTTGTTATCGTTATTATATGTCTTTGCAAGGCAAATGGAAAGAGCTTTCAGGAGGTGAACAGCAATGATAAAGAAAGTAGCGAAAATCACTGATGTTCTCCAGTAGAGTGGAGAGTGTTAATAGAAAGACAAACAAAGGTTTTAACTAAAACTTGAAAGTGTAGTTGATTATTGTGCACTTGATAGAATGATAACATATTACATTTTCAAATTTTGCAATCACCATAATGAGGCATGCACCATGATAAAAATAAACAACTGTTAAGTGTTGGAAAAAGGTAACATAAAGGCCCAGCCCTTCTAAAAGTAGACATGAAGATTCAAAGTTACAATTTTGCTTTCACACGCAAAAGTAAATGCCATAGGAAGAGTAAATAAGATTGCCAAGTCTTGTGGAGGCACAAACCGCATAATTAAGTAACATGTTTTAAAGTTTTTTAAATTTGCAAAGGCTATACAATAGCTCATGCTGCTAAGGCATGAAAACAGTTTGTTTCAAGTTAAAGTTGCAGCCAAGATTATAAGGTCTGCAGCATACTAAACAAAAACACATTTCAAAGTAAAAGTTGGAAGTTATGTAGAAAGAGTATGCTACGAAGGAAGAAAGCAAGGTTTTATTTATGTGAAAATTAACAAGTGCTTATGACGGTGCATGCCAAAGTTTGAAAACACGGGCTCGACATGGACTCAGTAACCCAAAAAATTGACTCAAAGCAAGACTTGGCACAAACTCAACAAGAAACATTGCAAAACACAGTAAAAAATGTATATATTTTCACAAAAAATAGAAATTAAAGCATTCATAGAAAATAAAAATCTAATTTGATTATCAATTTGTCATAATTCAAACATTGTGTATGTCATATGACCCTCAAATGATCAAAATTTAAAATTTCAAAGTTTCAAAGTCAAATGGTACATTGTATTACGAAAAAAATATAAATAATAATTGTATAACATATTTACATATGATGGTATGTCAAAAAGTAGCCAAGTACAATCTACTCCTCTCTCCAATCCAACAAGATTTTCATCAATAAGCCTGACATAGTATGCTCTTTGATAGTCCAATCAGCAAAAGGATGGATTGGTGTCATTCAAGTCAATGGCATCATGAGGACCCTCCATCTTTTTGGTTCGAAGGTAAAGATTGTAGTAGATGAAGCCAAGGTCATTGAGGCACTCCTAGGTCAAACTATTTCTCTCCTTCGTGTGAATGGTCATAAATAGGTTTCAATTACATTCACAACTAGAAGCACTACAAGGCTAGGGCAAAACACAAACAACTAGCCTTTGAAGATTTAGTGCACTAACACCATAATTCTCCCATCACAAATCTACAAATAAAAAATTTCAAAAAATATAATAAGTTAAAAAATTAGAGCTTGCTCAAAATTTCAAGTTTCTAGTTTCTACTTCTAATGTCAAGCTAAAATTTAAAAGGTTATCTTTTTACCTAGCCGTTGTTTTTTCCTCTAAATTACTGGAGTTAAAGAAAAGAGCCTCCCCTTTCCACCCTTGCAAACCTTCAACTTATCAGGAAATTTCTCTCTAATTTCATTACCTAGTACCATCTTATCAATGCATGTAACAAGGCTTGCCATGACCTCCTCATCAACCTTACATGTATCAAAAAAGTAGAACTTTGGGAATACGTAGCAAGCAAAGGCATGTTTTGGCTAGTGGATTTGGTTTGGCAAGAGTAAAACCATCGGCATACCATCCCCATACACCATACGAAGAACCTTGACCAAAGTCACCCATAAAATTGAAAATAAATTTTTAATTTTAAAAAAAATAATCAAAAACAGCAAATAAATAATTTCATAAAAAAATTATTTTTGTATTTATTACTTGAGTAACTCCTTTGCATTTTCTATGAACAACTCATTAAAAATTATTCTTGCAGCCTTCTCCCCTTCAATTTTTTGGCATATGGAGACTCCATCTAGGAATTGGACAAAAATATTAGCTTGAGAGAAGGAATTGCATGTAATGTCCCTTTTTTGGTCCATTCCAACATTCTTGGAAAGTTCCAAGATTCTTGGAGAGCAACAATTTTATTGAAATAGTTTTATGATAATGGAAGAGTGTTCCAGGGGTCAAGATGAACACAATGGTTTTTTTTAATGCTTTCAAGGAGCATTCCATGCTACTTGGAGAGCACCAACTTTCCTAGGACCTTGGGATGTGCGGATAAAAATAATTAAACAAATAATTTAAGGTGACATTAAATTATACAGGCAACTTGTGTTTATATATTTATATATTTTACGGAAGGGTGACTTACATCACAAAGTGTTTTAAAAGAGAGCCAAAAAATATTAGCCTAGGCATGGGGTTCACGTGATTTAAATAGGTTATTGTTTAAAAGTGACAATGACATGTAGATTTCAAAAGTAATATGTAATTAAAAGTTCTTGAAAAGTATTTATTTTATTATTCAGGTGATAAGTGAAGTTTTATAAGGGAAATTATCTGGTTGCCCTAAAAGTGCCTATTTAAGGAGTTGTGAGAGGAGTGTTAGACTGAATATTGTATTTGCTAATTGCTCTGAGTAAGAACTTGAAATCTCGTATTTCTTGAGGACGAAAACCCTCTTGGAATACCAATTTCGGGGATGAAAACCCTCCTAGTTGGAAAGAGTGATTTCATCCAAAATTCACCTATATCCTGAAAATATTGGGATTTGACAAAAACCCTCAACATCCATTGGAGCAATTTCATTCGAGGATTGCCTTGGGGCTAGAAGTTATAATTTTTCCAGTTTGTGGCAAAGTGAAGTTTAATCAGATTGGTATTGCGGATGAGGTTCTTTGATGTATTTTGATTTGAGGTTATTTGTGCAAGTAGTGAGCTGTTTTATTTGACCTTTCTTTGGATTTGTGAAGTAAAGAAAATTTTGAGAGCTGGCAGACAAGTTCTAAGTTGGCTCTACCTTCCCTACAGGCTGTACCCTTTGAAATTCATATTTGTTAAGGGTTTAACATATTATTTTCTGCTCTTTACTATCTCTGCTAAGCATTGTCAAATATGTGGAAATTGGCAATGTTTAACATATTGTTTTCTGCTGTTTACTATCTCTGTTGGCAGCAATCCATAGACAGAGCCCCATATCAAAACTCAACCCCTCAAGTTCGAATTAATTTCAATTGCATCCTTGGAGATGGATCAATTTCAATGATCACAAAAGAACATGACCAGTAATCAACATAAACCAACTACAAAAGTGCCATTCTTGGGAATCGTCTCACTAGAGATTTCTTCATTATAATGAAAACTATCATTTATCTTCAACAATTCCAATTCTCATTGTGCTTAGAGTTCATTCATGCTTGGATCATCAGTTGCATGGAAAACCTAACCCATTCCCACATAGTGGAGCTGATTTTTAGTAAGAAGAATTCCTCTTGCACCCTATTTTTGGGAATCTCCAACCATGCCTAAAGAATTGTGAGCCCAAGGTCCCAAGAGACGCCATTTGATTGCCAAGAAATTGCATGACAATCCCCTATTGTTGAATGCAGGACCAACTCTAAACCCTATTCCGAGATGCAGTATGCATATGCAAGCCTGACCTTACCTCAAGGATCTTCTACTTCAATTACTAGCTACCTTGGATAGGCTTACAACCAAGTTGACCACTACCAATGCTCACAATACCCCCATGAAAATGATTCTAAGTGAGCAAGGAGAGGATCACTCCTTTGTGTAAAGCATAATTAGGGACTACATTGTTATCTACTCTTACCTCTCTCACTCCCCCGTTCCAAGTACCTTCCCCAAGTAGACTTAAAACATATATGCACCTAACTCTAATTCCAAGTAGACTCTAATGATATTCTATATTATAAATTATGCAGTGTTAGTTTTAAATTAAACATTGATTACACTCATAACATTTCCATTGTGATTAATTTTCTTTACATATTTTGTATTTTATGTTAGACCTTTCTAATGTGAATATGACCAAGGTAATATAGAATTTGATAATATCCATACGGTACCCATACTTGTCTACAGATGTCTTCATCTCTAGGCCTAAAAATGTGCAAGATAGGCTTCCATCGCTTTGTTCACCTCACCCAATCAAAATGAAGGTCCTCAAAAGGAAAGACTAGAGTTTGGTGACAGCTTGAGACCATCAAAGAAAGGAAAAAAAAGTCTGATGGCAGTGCATATTTTGAATAGAAGGTATTTCTTTCATTGACTAGCAAATATTACCAAGAGCCAAAACTGGTTTGAGAAAATGAGTAATGTCAAGATCACACGCTCAAGGCATCATATTTTTCATCAGTTTGACATGCAAAGAGAAGTTTTCCACATGAAGCCTACTTATAGCACCAAACCTTAGCATCAACACTCTGATAGCTTGGCACCCTCTTAGCCAGCATCTTCAATTGGTATTTCGCCCAATTGGTATATATTGAGACGAAACAAATTTATTAGTGCAGCAACACAGGTTGAGCACAACACCAACTCTTGCACCAGCTAGCGCAATACCTACTGATCTCCCATGATCAACACCAACTTAGTCCTGCCCAAACCCATGCTATCTGAATGGACCTCCCCGTATCAATGACAGTCCGATTGACTTCATACAATTGCTCTTCCCAGATCAAAGCTAATTTAAGTAGCTTGCCCAGGGTTAATGTCACTAACTAGCTTCCCACATCATCGCTTCTCAATTGGCTCATCCCAAATTAGTACCACATCACTCTGACTAGCTCAATTTATATCAGTGCCACCTCAACTAGACACCTCAATTGTTATCCTAGACTAGTACTAATGTAACTAATCTAATTAGCTTTCCCTAGAATGACACCACTCCGATTGGCTATCTTCATTGAATTGACATTGTTTGATTAGCTCAACCCAAACTAGCAACACACCAGTTAATCAATCTGCACCACTTGAATGGCTCACCCCAGATTGATTTGTAATGTCCCCTTATTGTACCAATTTAAGATGCCTTACTTTTAATGATCAAGTGTATAATATTGCAAATGAACCAGTGATCTCTAAAGAATTGTATTGCCTGTTACAACTGAATATATGAATATCTATATGTGTTTCACTAATGAATTAGTAGAGGAATGAGGAATTCAATCAATATTATTGCCAAATGATCTTATGATGACAAGGTTCGAGCTTATTATAGATTATGCATTTCTGGTCCCATTTAAGAAATCTGATATGAACGTTGACCTGGAAAAGGACAGATGTCTGATAAATCAATCCTTCTTAAATGCAGATACTATGGAGTGTATTGTGAACGTATATTTATATACGAACAGATGTATATGTTATATCTACAGTCACTGTCTCAGATTAATATCACTGTTTTCACATGGCTATTCATGTGTAAGAGACAATAGAATGAATCTGATCACTATGTCTGATTGTAAAGATTACAATGGCAATCTCCCCTGGCAATGTTTTGATATATAATGCAGGAAATATGCACCCTTGTTCCTTACGGTTGAGGCTTACCTTTGATCCACCCAATACTGGATAAGAAATGAAATATATACTCCACGCTCCCTTTGTGAGGATGTGATACACCTTTAATATGTCTTCAAGGTTGAGACGGTGAGGAGTTGTGCCCTTATATTTAGAGATAAACCTTTTCCTAATCGTGTCCTCTCATAAATATCTAATCGCACAGCTTAGTTAGTGATTGTTAACACATAATTGGGTTCCTTCATGGATCGCATGGTAAGGCATTATTCTCAGATGATAAGTGGTTATCATCGTGCTTCATCTATTAAGGATAGTCACAGCAATCTCCGTTAATGACTGGACATGAATCGCAGGCAGATTATTATTTGTTTGTTATGTTACTTATAGTTTAATATTATTTATATATATTAATTTTAATTTTATCATTAAATCGTACTTCAAAAGTGGGGACATTACATGATGCCACCTCAACTAGCCACCATAGTTTGCATTCAGATTGGCTCTCCCTACAATGGCACCACTTCAGTTGGGTCAGCTCAGATCAATGCCTCCTCGATTGGCTATCCTCAAGTTAGTGGAATACTCAATTGGCATTCCATAAGTTACTGCATGATGTCAAGGACTTCTCCAAATGTTAGGCTCAACATCAAATCTCTGTGATAGTTGGCATCACCTCAATGAGCATGCCCATAGTTCGTGCACATCAACAAACCAGCCAATGTAACTCACACATGGAAGATGAACTGATACATTAGCAAGAAGATGAACCACCATCTATTACAGGAACCTGAACCATTCTAAAACTGCTCATAATTATAATGATCTCTCTTGTAATTGCGTGTGTGTGTGTGTGTATTGGCATTCAACCCCTATGGGAATGCATCAGACTACGTTTCATGCCAACCACACAAACAGTTACAATGCTTTCCCATAGTCTCTAATCACAGGGATTCTCATTCTCAATCTTCTATAAATTTGTAACCATATGTATTATCCCTATTCATAGTGCATCCAAGAGTATTATTCTGCTCTCTCCATATTTGTGAATGTGTAATAATTTGTTGTGTTGTCTTTTGTTTCATATTCATTCCACAACTCATAATGTATCAGCCAGAATATTGGATTGTCCTCTATGCCAGCCTGGGCCCAACACTGTGAAGCAAAGACTCTAGTGCAAGCTGGATATGTATGTATAGTCAGAAAAAGTTCAAATGTCTTTGCCTTGGTGAAGGTTCGTTGCTTAAATCTTGACACAGATATAGTCAGCTAAATAAACAATGCCTGTACCCATCTAGTCTAAGCTAAATACACAGACCTGATTTACAACGTGACCTGACAGGTTTTCAGCATCCTGTAGATTCTAAATTTTAACTTACTAATATATATTTTGGTTCTCAAAAACAAAAACTTTTTTTTTTTGCTATCTAGGATTGGAGTGGTTCCTCAGTCTCTTCTCTAGTGATGATTGTACAAGTTGGTACATGGGTGGTCTACTTTATAATGTTACAAGCATTTGTGTTTGTTTGTTTGTTAGTGAATAGCATCATTCAAATTTAGGAGTTTTATGGTAATTCTTGCTGATTTGTCTCATATATAGATCGTATGTGCATCTAAGGATCAAAAATTCAATGGTCATTGTGTTAACATGCAATTTATAATTAACTGATTTATCAAAAAGTGAATTTTCAATGTTTCAACTGCTGATAGTTCAAACTTCAGATATAATGCTAATTAGTGTTAGTTGCCTGACTCTAGTAATTGTTATGAGCTATGCAGTTGGCTTGTAACTGATTTTATGTCTCTACACAACACAAATAGTCTATCACCTGAGTTCTAAGGCAGGGATATTTGTTTGAACCAATCCCTATGTGATAAGAAATTATGTAATAAGTGTTTTGGATTTTCTAGTCTCTTTCTTGTGTGTGCATATGTATATTAGATGATTTTTACATTTCAGTTGTGATGGGTGACTACTAGAGCTGGATTGGAGAGGTCGACAATGTACTTCATTCAAAAATGCTTTACATTTCTATAATGATGGATAACTACTAGAGCTAGATTGGATAGGTTGACAATGTGTTTCATTCAAAAATGCTATTCAAAAATGCTTTACCAAACACTGATTTCCTTTCTATTTTTGTTCTAATATATGAGAAGGGATGAGTTGTACCTGAGTATGGTTCAACTCATGGTGTAATTGATGTGCCTTTCCCTCACATAGTTTTTATAGTATAAATCACATACTGTATGAGTTTGGTTTCTCTCTATATAGTTTTTATGGTATTAATCACATACTGTTTTGAACCCGAGAATGGTTCAACTCGAAGTAGGAGTTCCTTATGGTGTTAAAAGTTTATGCATACAGCAATTGCATTTATCTCCTAATACTTCAACTAAGAATCCCAAATATTTTTTTAATACTTATATAGCTAGATATTCTTAAAATATTACTGTCATCCAGATGTTTCATTTGTGTCAATAGAATTCCTTCATTCTGCCTCGTAGGATTTCAGTTGCGCAATTGATTTTAGCTTTCTTTACATGTATAGTGATTCCTCATTGGGAGGTTTGCGCAATTGATTTTAGCTTTCTTTACATGTATTTAGGTTGTTGAATATGTCCCTACTAATAGGCTTAAGCATATCAATCTGTTTTAGTCAGCTGGCATATTCAATTTCTTCCAAGTCTCAATTGTGTGTGTTGAAACTTTTTAGAACAGTCAGTATTGGTCCCCAGGTTGGCAGCCTAACTTTTTCTTTTGCAATGGTCGGAACTCGTTGTGTTACTAGATCCACCAAGGGACCAGCCAGATCCAAGTCCAGTTCCAACCAGAACTGAAGTCTACTTCAAACTGCCTATGGATCCACTCAGGACACAAGGCTAGGAAGTTGGGTTCATCTACGACGAACCAAAGGAGGATCTAGGCAGACCCAATTGAAGCCAAACCAAACCCCTCGATTCTCTTACACTTTTTTAATTTTTTCTTTTTGCTATTTTTTCCAATTTTTACCTACTTTTGACTTTGACCTAGGTACCTTAAAACAGATCTCTAATCCTAAAAGTCCCTTCTAAAGCATTTCAAACACCAAAACAAATTCATTTTAGCTCATTCTTATTGCTAAAGACAAATATAATTCCAGAAGGCTATACTTTAGTTTTTTTCTTGTCATTCAAGAAAGAGAGTGAAAGATTGATCTTTGAAGGTTCTACAATGGTTGCATTGCCATTCGTATGTATTTGCAAGTATTCATTAACTGCCAAGAAGATTTTCTATGAATGTATCACTTTGCTTAAAATTTGAAAAGAGCTAGATTTTATATATCCCGTTTTTGTTTTTAACATTTTATTTGTTTTAACTGTGTTGTTTATAAAATTTCTTGCCATAGGAATTACAATGGCAACTAGTTCTAGCTCCATAGGCTGACCTAAATTCAAAATAGATCCAAGTTCTCTTCTATAGAAATATCTTGATATGATAGAACCAATTCCAAGCAGTGGGGGGTTATATTTGGATTTGCAAGAGTTGATGTTTAATATTCAAGTTCATATAGTAGGATGAAAGCCCATTTGTGTGAAATTTTTATACTAAGCATCAAAGCTTTCCCTAAAAAGAATGGTGTACTTGTACCATTGGAGCAAGTGATAGCACATAATATGGAGCAGAAGCAAGTAGATGAACCAGCAAGCTATAGAAAAAATCCTATTTTAGAAAAAAGAAGATCAAACGGAATGAAGCCCACTATGCACCCATCTAATCCAAATGTTGTGGTAGAAAGCCACCCATTTTTAGCCATCCTTGAGAATGAACAACCCACTACAAATAAAAGACCAAAGGGACCTTTGAAAATGGCATTTCAAAATGAGAGTTGAGACATTGTTGATCAACATAAAGCAAGATGTATTTATGCAAATGGGTTGGATTTTAATGTTGTTCACTCACCATATTGGCAAGCAACGGTGAAAAAAAATTAATGAAGCTCCAAATGGGTATATGATTATTATTTTCATATTGAACTTAAAGTTTGTACAATGAAATTTTTATAATGTTTATCATTTATGTTTTAAATGACATTCAAGATTATGATGGGTTTTATTGTTTATATGATGCTATGTGGTACTCTAAACTTAATTCCCTTCTTTTAGGGTATGTATGAATTTTATTTCTTTTTTGTTCAGATGATCCCATAACAAACCCACCCAGCTGACCCCCCCCACCCCACCCCCAAAAAAAAACAACGATGTATCCATGAACCCAAGCCAGGATCTATACCCAAACTAGCAACTCTGGTTGGGAAGTATGTCCATATCATGGGTGGGCTATTTGCACACAAGCATTGAAACTGTAAATATTGTGATTAATTTTTAGCATCTTTTGAGCACTTTCAGTTTGAGGTTCAGTGTACAATGGAATGGTCATCATTGCTGTTTAATTGAGGTGTATCATGCAGTCTTCATTGTTGCAAAATTTATGGCCATTGTTGTGATGTTGTAGTTTTATGCATACATATGAAAAATTATTAGAGTGGTTGTATACAATGTGAGAGAAAAATGAGGTTTTTCTGATAAGGTTTTTGATGAGAAGGCACCCATTGTTTTAGTTATCCTTAATCCTTTTCAAGACATTTTATTTTTCTAGTTGCCATTAATTGGTACGTTCAGTTGGAAATGGTACTGATTTTGTCTGTTTTACTTCTAATATCGATATCATTGTCATTCCAGGATGAGGAAACTTATGTATATAGACAGCTTAGACTCATCATGCAAATAAAATTACAAAGAATTAATGTGCAGCATGTTGTATCCCTCAATCAATAATTTCCCATGAGTATTCTCTAAATCACATCACCTCCCCAAGAGTAAAGACGAGTGTTGTGACATTTTCACACATCGCCCCATTGCAAATGGGGACCCCTACATTTTTTGGGCCCTTGCGGTCTTTCAGCTTTCGTTTGTTGGGTCTTTTGGTAGCAATCTCATCAATCCTCCAAGTCTGCAAGTGAGTAGGTTCAATTTGATCAAGTCTGCTTTTCGTTTGGGCAATTTTGGCCAAGTCTAGGGCTTGTTTTGACAGTTTTAGGGTTTCTTTTAGGGTTTTTGAAAAACTGAACGTAGAATTGGCATCAGAGCCCTTTAAGGAACCAACACATGAAATTTGAGCAAATTCTAAGCAACTTTCTATTTTTTAGGGATTTCACTGCCTCCCAGAATGTCCTCATTTCACCGAAAATCCAACTTACTATTTTTAGCAGTTTCTATTTTTAGTAAGTTTCTATTTTTAGAAAGTGTCCCTGCATCCTGTTTTGCTCTAACGCTGACACTATGAAAAGGCAGGTCCTTGCAGTCTGACACTGAAGACCAAATATGCACGATCATTTCTAAATCCGGAAAGTCAAAGAGTAGGCAAAGTGATCAAAATTTGGCTGTGTGGATATTCAGTCTAGGAACGGAAAGCTTGAAAATCACCAAAGTCCGGAAAATCACTTCAAAATCCAAGCATGTCATCCTAATCTGTGGTCCGGAATTCATGAAAAGGACGTAAAATCCTTGACCACTGTGAAATGGCGCCCAGTTCCTTGGAGGGCGCCAAAATCCATGTCTCCTGGAATTCATGAAATTATGTAAAATCCAGGTTCAGGTCAAAATTCTACCCAAGGAGTCAGGAGGGCGCCAAAATCCATGTGTCGTGGAATTCGTGAAATTACGTAAAATCCAAGACCAGGTCAAAATTCCGCCCAAGGAAGCAGTCGGGGCGCCAAAACTAAGTAGTCAAGAATTCATGAAAGATGGAGGAAATCTAGGACCAGGTCAATCTAACGCCTAGATCAGTCAGAGGGCGCCAAAGTGAGATAGCCAAGAATTCATGAAGTTGTAAAGAATTCCTTCCTAAGGTCAATCTAGCACCCAAGTGGTCTGGAGGGCGCCAAAATCCATGTGCCATGGAATTCGTGAAACGACGTAAAAACCATCACCAGGTGAATTCCAGCCCAAGAGTGGAAATTTTCCAAGGCAAAGGGGAAATTGAAGGTCGGGAATGGATTGAAAAAGAAGAAAATCCCCTTGGGAAAAATTTAAAAAAATCCATTTTTAGACACCAAATTTCAAAATTCTTGCAGATTTGGATTCATGAGGCAATTTTCTCTCTCCTAGACGAAGGACCTAAATTTTAGGAAAGTTCCAAAATAATAGATGTGAAAAATTGGTCAAAAAGCTCCCTACGAACAAGATGAACTCAAAAAGCACAAAAATTCCTTCCTCAAGGAACAAATTTCCAAAATTTCTTCTCCAGTTTCGAAATGTCCCTAAAGTTGGAAGCAAAACGTGAAAATCAAGGTTCAGAAAGGAAACTTCAAGAATTCAAAAAAATTCCTTCCTCGGGGAAGAATTGCGCCCGAGAAGAAGGAATTCCAGGAAAGTGAAAAATTGACTAGGTGATGGAAATTCCTTCCTTCACGACAAAATTCTTGGAAAAGAGGAAATTTTGACTAAGCGTTGGAAATTCCTTCCTTCGGGATAGAATTCCAGGAAAGGTGAAAATTTGGCTGTGTGGTGGAAATTCCTTCCTTCGCGATAGAAATCCAAGAAAGGTGAAAAATTGACGAAGTGTTGGAAATTCCTTCAAGACGGAATTCCAAGCAAGGAAGAAATCACACCCAAGGATGAATTGAAGCTAATATTTCTAAGGCAAGGAAGGAAACAAGGATGAACTGAACAAGAAAATTTCCCCCGGGAAAAATTTTGAAAAATCAATTTTCAGGCATCAAAAATCATCCGAATTTCAAAATGATGATAGCTTTCGATTCGTGAGACAATTTTTTCTCTCCTGGAACCTAAAACTCTAATTTTGAAAAATCCCTAAAAAATAGAAGATCTGCAAAATTGATGGAAAAGCTTCCCCGGAACAAGGAAAATTCAATACTTCAAGAAAATTCTTCCCGGGTAAAGTTTTCTCTCTCCAAGGGTTTCTCGCCAAGTGGCAGCCTGGTCAACGCATGATGAACTAATGGAATCTTTTGCATGCAGCCGTCACAAGTAGAGGCGATGGTGCATTTATGGCATGATGGGGCAGTTTTGCATGAAGGAATCTTTATTTCACAATGGGCGATTCTTTTGCATGAGGGTGCATTTATTGCATAGTGGGCACTTTGAATGTAATGGTTAATTAATGCTTTATGGGTGCCATTTTTGGCAGGATTGTAATTAATTGTATATGGGCATAATGGGCATTTATTGTTGATTCCCACCTTGTTGCATCATGTGTGGGGAATCTTTTAGGAAAAACCCTAATTAGGGTTTTGCATTTAGCCAAGGCATGATGCCTATATAAAGGGGTGACCCCCTCATTTGTAAAGCAGAGGGGACTTGTATGAAATTGTTGCAATAAGTTTTTGAGATAATAACAGTGAAACATTGTTCTCTGATGGTGTCCACTTAAGTTATTTTCAAAACTTGCATGGTTTCACCTTCCTCACTTAGAGTAGAATTTTATTCTCAGTTGGTAGATAAAGTGCTTTGATTTCAATGAAGAATGTAATGGTGTTTGATGAATTTCCATGGTTCATAATTTTTGCATCTTGTTGATTATAAAATGCAATGCAAAGTTAGCCTGAACCCCCAAATTTATGCTAAGTTCGATTGTAAATAGTCATTTGGATTGCGCCATGTTGGGTATTCAAATGCATTTTCTCAATGTGTAAATGCTTCAATATCCTCAGAAGATTGCACCAGTTCTTGTAGAGTTGTAGTTAATCTTGGCAAAGCAGAGCTTGGTTTATTTGGAATTTGTCCACCACAACACTATTCATTGATATTATCACCCTTAGGAGTAGATTTAAATCCTTCTAAACCCTTTCCCCTTTATTTTCAGTTCATTTTAGTTCGTTCGAAGCATAAGCATTGCAAAATTGCCATATCCGATGATGGAGTTGCAGCCACAGCAAAGAAGTGAAAGAACGATCCAAACGTAAGGCCCCTTGGATTACCAGCAATCACATCAGCCAACTAAGTCATGTCCATAGCATAAGGGAACCTTGGAGTCGATTGTTTGAACTTTGAACTTCCTGCAATCTTAGCATGCAATCACACTTTGATCAAGAGAGAGTAAGGTGACCGTTGGTAACTTTATTCTGTGTTCGACGTAGTCATAAAAAATACGTCAACAAAGAGTAACATCTTCACCATAGTAGCATTTGTTTGGATCTCAATTGGAAAATTGTCTTTGACATCAAGAGCTTGGACCGGTTCTGAATGGTCTGCCTTTATTTACACAACCACTGTTGTTTTTCTATTGTTACTGGACATTATATTCAGTTATACTTTCATTGATGATACTACCTAGTCAATCCTAGCAAAGGCCACATATATGTATCAGAGATTAAGCCATGTATGCCTGTATATGAAGCATTTCAGACTGAAAATGTGGATGGTTCATTAATACTGGCAAATAGTCTATTGTCTTACTCATTTATGTTTATTTGGAGGATTATTTTCTGTACTATCTTTGTATGAAACCAAAACTTAACTTAATGTTCTGAATGGCAGAAAGCTGCATAAAAATGAACTAATAACCAAGAGAAACATTGGATAAGCCATGTGATATGATACAGTCACATGGGTTATGAGACATAGCCACTTAGTGTAATGACTTAGATGTTGTACTTGTTGTGAGGTATTCACACATCGCCGCATTGCAAATGGGGACCCCCACTTTTTCGCTTTCTAGGGTCAGTCCTCTTAGCTTAGTAGTTGGTCAGCCTTAGAGTTGCTATTAATCTTTGCATTGAAGGGATAGAGTCTCTCAAGTAGCCAAAGGGTTCATCAAGTCGGGGTGGTTTCCTGGGGTTGGAGTAAAGACAGTCAGTTGTTAAGGCTTTTGAAATGGATGACTTGTATCTTGTTTGTAGGGCTATGATTGAAATGAGGAACTAAGAAAATCAAGTGAGTTGAGCATGATAGGTAAATAGAAGGACTCCTTTGTATCATGCCTAGGTTTCTTGTGTTATCTAATCATACTTCTTGTTGCAAGCACAGGCCTTGGAATGGTGTCCTTGAATTTCTTAACCTAATTCATGTCCTTGCCAGGGTCTTAGGGCGAGAAGTTCACTAAGGTGATGTACCTCATTAAGGGTCAAGAGCGAACTTTGTCTTTGAGTCCCGTCCTCCCGAAGGTCATAGAGCGAATTCACCTATCTTGTCCTTGTCCTTTGAAGGGACGGTGAGCGAGCTGCACTTTAAAGCCTTGTCCTTAGGAGGGTTGGTGAGCGAAATCTTTAGCTTAATTCACGTCCTTACCTTGGTCTTTGGGCGAAAAATTGTTATAGGTCATGTCCTTGGAAAGGACATTGGACAAATTTACCTACCTTGACCTTGTCCTTGGTGACCTTCCAAAGCGATCTGCTGATGGTCATTGAGTGAATTTGAATGTGTCTTTGCCTTGTCCTTCCAAGGGTTTGAGAGCAAAATTTGAGTCTTGTCCTTGGGCCGGCCATGGAGCGAGCTGCACTTTAGGTCTTGTCCCTACTAAGGACATAGAGCGAAATCCTCCTTAAGGACATGGAACGATCTGCATGCCTTGACTTTACTGCTGGTAAAACGAACCTAAGTATGAGTCTAAGAGAGAACTTGGTTTACAATCATGCCTGTCTTTGCCATGGTCAAAGAGTGAATTTGGAGCTGTCCTTAGAAAGGTCAGCCAGCAAAACATGTTATAGGTCCTGTCCTTAGAGAGGACACAACGCAAAATTCAATTTAGGGCCTGTCCTTAGAGAGGACACAACGCAAAATTCATTTTAGGGCCTGTCCTTAGGCCAGTCATAGAGCGAACTCCCTTCTTAGACCTTGATCGCTCAAATAATGAAGCAATTTAACAAAAAGTGTGTCTTCCAAAGCAGATTGAGTGAAATATGTTATTTAGGTCCTGTCCTCATTAAGGTCGGAGAGCGAAATATGTCATTTAGGTCTTGTCCTTGGGCTGGACACAGAGCGAAATTTGCAATATGTCCTGTCCCTGCCAAGGACACAGAGCGAAATGCATTGTGAGTCTTGTCCTTAGGCCAGTCCTTGAGTGAATTTGATCATTTTAGGTCCCGTCCTTGGAAAGGACAGGGAGCGAACTGCTAATAGGTCTTGTCCTTAGGTCGAACAGAGAGCGAACCTCATTTTGACCATGTCCTCATCAAGGTTTTAGAGCGAAAAGTTTATATAAGACCTGTCCCTGGGAAGGAAAGTGAGCGAGCTGCAATTTAGGGCCTGTCCTTGAGAACGACACAGAGCGAAACACCTATCTTAATCGCCCAAAGGACTTGAAATGAATTGATTTGGAGTCCATGTACCTTGCTGGCCCTCTAGAGCGAATTTCAAACCATGTACCTTGCAGACTGCCTAGAGCAAATTTCAAAAGTGTACCTTGCAAGAGTTTTAGAATGAATTTTGTATTTCAAATTCCAAGAAGAGAAGTTCAAGGTAAGAAGTCGGCTATCATAAAGAAGCTTTTTGTTATTTATTTTACCAAGTCGGCCTATTACTCCCAAGGACATGTCTCTTACCCTAAATCGCATATAAAGGGAAGGTCAAATCAATCATTCCAAGCATCAATTCAAACATTTTTCTCTCCATCAGTGGCAGGTCAGCGAATTACTCCAGCAGGACAATGATTTTCATCAGCATATTTGTGAATTTCATCCAGCATATAGGCGAAATTTATTATTGAAGATGCAGGTCTGATGTCTTGAGAAGGCGAATTTATCATTTAAGTATTAAGGAAGAGCGAATTTGCCCAGTTAAGAGACCTATCAACCAGCAGATTTCATCATTAAGATACCCCAGATTTGCCCTAGGATATTAAGTTCACCTTCCACACAGCAAATTCACCGATTATTGTCAGTCCTTTGATCAAAGTTAGTGAAAAATCACATGAAATCAGAATGAGAGATCAAGTCAAAATAGAAGTATGAAAAGGTTATAAATCATATGTGTTGATGCTTATTTGTTTATTTTGCAGAAAATGAAGAAAGAAATGGAGAGAATCACGTTGGAGGAAGATCAAGAAAAGACCTCAAGGAGAGAATGTCAATATCAAGATCAAGTTACAAGGAAGATATCCTCAAGGAGACTTCATGAACGAGCACAAGTAGATGACTACACAAGAAACATTTACTAATGTAAGAGCAAGATCTACACCAGCACGCAAAGAGAAGGCTTCATTTACAACCAGAGCATGCCTAAGAGGAAGAATCTCGAGTATTCTTACCACACCCTAGAGGCATGAAGAGATCAAAGGAATGTTATACAATCACTCCAAGGCAAGCAAGCGAGGATGAAAGAAAGACTTAACTACATCAATACTTCCCATCACCACTACTTTGAGTGAGCTAGATAATGTTGAGTATCAAGAGATATCTCTCAACATCCCTTCATGATGACAAGTCAACTCTACAAGTGCAAGTTGAGGTGGAATCCTAGTCATCGTCCCAGTCACCACTCACCACTCAGGGAAGGTCTACATTAGCATGTCTAGATGCAATGTACCTGACTCACCAGAAATGGCACAAACTCCGAGGCACCTACCCCTGCTATCTATTGGTCATACCAATGTGTTGTAATTATCTAATTGGCCAAATTGAGTTTGTTGTAACAAACCCTAATTAGGGTTTTCATTGTATAATCTTGGCCATTGATGGAGAATCAATCTTGGCCATTTGTTGTAAAAGAGCTCTCTATAAAAGGCTCAAGCTCTTCATTTGTAAAGGTTAATAGCTAATAGTGAGTTAATAGTCAGTAGATAGTCTTAAGAGAATAGAATAGAAGTTAAAGTAGAGTAGGAGGAGAAGGCAAAAATTGTTGCCTAAGTTGTAAATGAACTCCATTTTCATTGAAGTTATGGTGAAGTGTGTTGTTTCTTTACAATGTGCATGGTTTCTTGTTAGATCTTCATGTTAGATGGTAAGTAATTAGATTGAGTGGAGGAATTTCTTGAATGTATTTATGTGGAATCCACCTGATCCATACCACTAGCCTCTTGCTGCTTGTAAGAGCATTTTGTGTGATCAACTAGAATGTTATGAGTTTAACTTCAAATCGTTCTACACATTGCTTATGCATTAACTTGAATGGTGGTCAATGTTTAATGGCATTGATTCGAACATCTTAGAAACGTCCTTAGAAGATTGCACTAAGCTTGTGTCAAATTGTTCATTTTGATGGTGAGACCTCTCTCAGTAGGATTCCATCTAATCATTCACTCATCTTCCTACATTCTTAGGATTAGAATAGATCCTCTCAACCCTTCATCTTTTGCCATTTTTTTCCAATTCAAGTTAGTCTAGGACAAAGAGCATTGCCCAATTGAAATATCAGATGATCAAGTTCCACCAAATCAAGCATTCAGGCATTCGAATGTAAGTCCCCTTGTGATTCCAGCATAATCACATCAACCAATGAACTTATCCACACGTAGTGACCCTACATTCATAAACCTTGGAGTCGTCTCGAATGAACCTTAAGCTTCAGCATCCGAGAGATTTTGTTCAAGAGAGGATAAGATACTTAAGGTATTTTATTTTGTGTTCGCATGTGCGTAAAAAACACATCAACAAAATAATCTTTCCTGTAAAAGCTTTCGTGTATATCTCTTGTTATCTTACATACATGATTCAAAATGGGTGTACAGCATGTACAATCTTACAGTTGCAATTAACTTCCTTAGATCATATCAAGAGCCAATGAATCTTTGGATCGGGATTTTATTTAAGGTTTGTGTTATCTTCTAAAACCAATGTTAAGACCGTCGCTCGGAGTGGAAGCCCTTCCCCTCATTTCATCTAATTCTTAATGTATGAATTCGGAATCTGAAGATTCGACTGAGGTTGATTTCACAGTTGATACAGATAATTTTATTGTTTAATCGAGGAGCGTAAAATATATATTGATATCCTAATATTTAAGATTGGGCACAACTCCCCCAAGGATGGAATGTCCAGCTTGGGTTTCACTTATATAAGTCAGCCTCCATACCGATAATTATTCATCCAACATGAGATTTTACAGGAGGAAAACTAAAAGGGGAAATAAAGAATGAAAACTGCAAATTTTGAAAATTTATTGAAGAATATTAGAAATGCAGTAGATAGGCTTTTAAGCTTCTACGACAGTGCAGCTGATACGATTTACCTTACCAAGTAATTGTAGTGTAATGGTAATATAAAAGTGAAACGAATTATTCCTGCTTTGAAGTTAGGATGGAAGACTTACGAGTAACTGCGTCTTGAGTGAAGAAAGAGAAGCAGGAGATACTTCTGTAGCAGTGGCATTTATTCTGCCACTTGCATTGGTCGTCTTCATTGAAATTATTCCTCTGCTCAAATTAGGGACACCACGACTCAATGAGAAATTGCATAGTATGGCAGCCATCAGGTGTACCTTCTCCAATGCAATCTAAACGAGTGGATAGAAATTTTGGACTTTGCAGTATGTAGACTTGCAACTAAAGGTAAAAGCATTTTGCCTCGCGCAAGAATAACCAGCCTACTTTCTAGTGGGAGTTTTATGAATCAAAATCTATCGTAAGATTGTTTTTTCTTACAAAACAACTCCCGTCATTTTGAATGTCTGATGGAACGCTCTGGACCATCTTAGATGCCAAATATGGTAGTGGTGGAAAACACCCAAAGAATGGTGAACCAAAAGGTTTTTCATATTTGTACGTTAAGATTAGTGAAATGGTATTATATCATGCGGTGTAGGGGTGAGGATCCATTATGTGTGCATCCTAATTTCGGGGGTCTACGTCATGTGGACTGAGAGATCATTTTTTTAAATCGCCCATGTGGACTGTTGAGTTGGCAACCCAAAATCAAAAGTTGACATGCCACCGATGATTTTTTCCATGTCAACGTTGAATTGTCATCCAAGTGGTCAAAAAAATGCCACTTCGGATTGCCGACTGGAACTTGAGCAGGCTCACCCCCGAAACATGCCATGCTTTCCGTGATCATCGAATGTGTTGGCCGCGTGGCGATCACTCACTTGCCCACCTTACCAACCATCTATTATGCCCAATTCTCCTGCCGCCACATTCAAATTCCAACTGCACTCGCATTTACTACACATCACCTCGCCTTCACTGTCTTTGCTCGATCGCATTTTTCGAAGTGTTTGGCCTTTGTTGTGCTCAACCCCTCGTGCATTGTCTCGAAGCCCATTCATTTCCTTCCCACAGAAGTTTCGTTGATGGTTTCAATTGCTTGTCATTGACCGCCTTCAACCCGGATTTGGACCAGAACGTGCGCACCCAAAACTAGGTAACGGCTCAGTGCATACCCTATTTCGCAGGATTTTGTCTGCTTTTTTTCTGATTTTTTGGGGTTACATTTTCGTGTTCGGCTCCATTTTTTTTTCTGCTACTCCCTCGCCACCTCCACTTCGCAGGTACAGAGCCGAACGATGAGGACGACAGGGATCTACTTGCAGATGTTGAAGTGGCTCATTTCCCCTTCAACCCTGGTGAAGAATTTTCCCCACTAAGGCTCACGAATTTGCAATGTTTTGAATTGTTTTCTTTTCCACATTTGTCCTCTTACTTGTTTGTTTAAAAAATTGTTTTAATTGTTTGGCATTCTTCATAAAAAATTTGTTTCTAAATGTTTGGCATTCTTCGGGAAAATTTTTATGGTTGTTTTTTTGTGTTTTTTTAACACAACCTTCTGTGTTCATAAACACAATTACATACAAAAGGGAATTGTACTCCTCTATTCAAGCATTACTGTAATTTTAATGGTGTCGTGTGACTAAAATTTTGGCTCATTTCGTCAAACAATGAATCTATTGGGAGTTTTGGCATTGATTTGCAACATCATTGTGGTTTAAAGGTTTAATGGTTTTGAATTTTACCGTGTTGGTTAACAGATTTGTCCCTTTCTTCAGATTATAATGTTTGCTTTCTTTGAATAATCATATGGCTCTTGAACACCCCTTTATGAAAGGAAACAAATAAACCAACAGTTGGATGAATCAATTAAAAATCCATCATCTGCATTAGAGGGCAGCTCTTTGTATGATTTGCAATGAATTTTATGCAGAAAACTTTGAAATGGAGACATTTTAACCAGAAAGCGTGGAAAGGCTTTAGCATTCATCTATCAACACAAAGGAATGCTTTTAGAATAAAACGGAAAGATTATTCTAAAGATCAAATAAGAGCTCACAGACTTCGATTTTCACAAATGTTCATCACATAAATTCAGAGCAAAAGCAAATGCATAGCAATATGAACTCTTATTGATTCTCTCTCATGCCTCATAGGACAAGGGGGATCAACACAACTCAATCCACAATGAATTTACTTGCAAATAATGGTAACAATGAATTCAAAAAACATAGGAATAATTGATAACAAAATGATATCATGCACATTAGTTGATTTCTCAAGAAAGATAGCCAATCCTTAAACACGCAGATTCAAAGACTACACATCATAACATTTCATTACTAAACCAGTCATTCCAAATTTAAGAAATTCATAGAAAAACATATATTGTTTGTTCTTGGAAAAATCACAGTTTTTCGGACCCTAGCATAAACTAACTTCCTAGCTTAAATAGCCTCTAGGCTCATAGTTTGTTACAGAATCATTAAAACTTTGCTTTAACCAGAGGTTAAAGAAACTGTTTGCTAAAACCAAGAGAAACTAAAATAACAGCCACAGAAAGGCTAACAGCTCATCCTCTAATTAATCATGACTCCACCATGGCAGGGGAAGCTACTGGTCTATCATGCTTTGTCGTAGAACTACACACACCAACACCACTCTAAATGTGCCGCCGAGAAGTTCAGGATGACCTGAAAGTAGGGGAGTCCAATGTGCTGGATTCATTGCTTCCAAACCTCCTTGTCCATATTCACTTGTGTCACCCTTGCCTTGTGCGCTTCTAGATGATCGGAACAGACCGCGAGCATTGACTCAATCCTGGCTACTTTTGAGAAGTCCTCTGTAGTCAAGGACTTTGTCTTTCGAATGAGTTGTATCCTTTCTTGGAAAAAATTTGTCATCTCTATGGCAGCTTCGATTGTCTGGGCATCATCTTTCATAAGCTGGATGTCAATGCATTTGAGATCCTTTTGCATTGTATCAATTAAATCTGTCAATCCTTTTAGTAGTTTAGTGGACTCTTCATGGCCCTATTTGATAATTGAATTACAACACTCCATGTTTTTCCTTGACACATAATACATTATCATCCAGGCTTTCCACAGGTTTTTCAGCCAAGAACTTCATCACTCCATATTTTTGTATATCATTCATCTTTGCAAGAACTGCCACCCATTTGGTTCTTTCTTTCTCCTAGGCAACGGCCTCTAATTCCAGTTCTTTGCTCACAGTCACAGCATCCTCGTATACTTTCACCAGATTGACAATATAGTCTAAACCTTGCTAAATTATAAGATCCAACCATTTATTGAAAATCTCCGCAACCATTTTGTTTCTTTGGACTTGATCCAATATCTTTTGATTTGTTGGAGATTTGGGATCAAATGATACTGCCACCTGTGACAAGGGTTGAGGATTTGGATGATGAATGGCATTGATGTACTCAGCCATTTGAGTGATGATTTGCTTCAGCCCCCTTTTATCCTTCTCGTCCTTCCATGTTCTAGAAATCATTCTCTTCGTGGAAGACTCCAAATGTTTAACATCAACGGCTCACGAAGCAACCCCCAGATCAATCTTTTCAACTGTGAAGTCATCCTCGGTAGCCTTGTCTGCGTCTCTATCTAGAATAGGCTTGGCTATCTCGGCCATCCAATGACCTGTTGCTTCATCCACCTCAAGCATTGTTTGCATCTTGAGTCTTTTTGGCTTGGATACCTTTCCAAGACACTTGTTGACCATGTCTTCAATAGGGATTATAATTGGAACCAAACTTCATTTCTTCCCAACAACAGCTTCCAACCATTGCGGTGTGTTTGCAGGTTCTTTAGGTGGAGGAGTTGTCTGAGTATCAGGTGAATTAATAATAACCAGAGTGTTCATGGGGTCCAATTCACTCTCTGTTTCTTTACCTATGTCCATTTCTTGCACTGCAGGCTCACCTAAATCATGTTGATCCATTATTGCTTCTACCTCTTCACTAGGATCTAGGTCCACAACAATCTGGCTCAATGTTGGCTTTTTACTCTTTTTCTTGATCCTTGACCGAGTTACTCGAACTGTTGTAGAACCTAATGGTGACTTGTTTGATCTCCTAGGTTGGATTTTTTCAACACTTGGCTTTGAACCACCTGCAACATCAACAATTTCATTAGTGGAAGAAATAGGAAGTTGAGTCACAGTATGTGAATCAACTCTTAGTTCATGGGAGGATATGAGCGATCCTTTCTTAAATTTTTGGTCTCTCAAACACTTCTCAGTTCTCCTAACAACATTGAAAGTTTTAGCTTGAACATTATCATCTTCCTTTTTATTCCAGTCAATCTCGGGGATTGGCTTTCCTTGAACTTCCTTGTTGAATTCAGGATCCGGAATATCTTCCCTTATTTCCTCCTGAACTCTGGATACATTGATATGAAGCTTCATGGTGACTATCTGTTGCAGAGTAAATCTTGACCACAGTCTCCTTCTTACCTCGTATTCATCACTGCAGTTCTCCTAGTAATCTTCCAACTGGGGCTCATGATGGAAATGGTCATCCACATTTAGATTTTCCACGGCGTAACCTCTGCTATCAAACCTACGTCTAGCAACATAGGGCTGCAGGTTCATTCTCTTAAATTCCAATTCCAACTTTAAAGCATCAGATACTAACTTACAGTTGTAGTATCCAAGTTCAATAGAAAAGGCAACTCCAGATTCGCCTTTTACCCCCAACCTCTTATCAATATGAGCTAGTTGCCTGCTCACCTCTATAAGTACATAGCTATCGAAGGCATACCTTGGTAGCTTGAATGGTTCGCCCTCGAAACCACCTACTCGAAGATAGGTGAACCTGGGAAATTGAGTGAAGAAGCTTTCATATATACTTATTAACTCCATTGCTTCAACTGACATCCTCTTGTTCACATCACCCTGAAGTTCAAAAGCAAGTCTCCCTGCGAAGACACCATTCCATCTAGCAATATGTTATACATGTTTCTGTTGATGTAACAAAGGGTAGTAATCATACACCTTCATGCCATCCACCCATGGTTTATTGAGCAAACCAGGCCAATCTCTGGTACAGGCTAGTATGTAGAAAAGATAAGAGGACATATAAAAACTAGACATACCCACAAAGTTACTCAAACCTTCATGGAGTCTCTTTGCAATAACCTGGGCCCAATCAAGATATTTATCACTGGATAACAACACCTGAATGTAAAAATACATCCAATCTTCCCAATAAAAGGAGGGTGAGTTCCCTTTTAGCCTATTTAGTAGTATAACAATGTCTCGCACTTCTGTGATGAAGTGCTCTCTAGTCAGGGGCTTTGGCAATCATGACCCTCCTTTTTGAACTCTAAGGAGCCAATTTCTTGCAATTACACTCCTATACATACTCTTTTCTTTGAGAAGAAGGTGTATGAGGTCCCAATAGACCAATCCTCATATGATTCCTTGTGTGGGATTCCCATCACCGCCATTATTGTTTCTCCGTTGATACCAACTAGCAGCTCACCATTACTGGTTCTTATGCATCTATTCTCTGCATCATACCTATTCATGCAGGCTATCACCAAATCTGGACATGGTGCGACAGGTGGAAATGCAGCGGCTTCAATGAGACCACTTCTCACTATTTTCTCCATCATTGAACCAGCTTGAGGGTTCTTGGTTCTTTCTAGGAAATCCTCTAGATTGGCGTGAGCCAAGGAAGTATCATCTAGCTCTAGTAATATGCTCACTAAACATGAAGTTCGGCCAAGCTTCGGCAATACCGGCCTCATACTACCTATCTATACTTTTAATCAAGCAATTCTAAAATAGGGTAGAATTCTACTCCAACAAGCTAAAGATTTTCTTCCTATACTGATAAATCCTCAGAACTAAAGAAATACAGCATAGGGGAATTGTCTGAACTCACCCGTTACCACCATGAATATGGAAACCTTCTCAGGAAAGTAGAGCTGAATTTACCTTCGACGCCTCCAATTTGCTCAATTATAGTAGTTGCAACCCTTACAAATTAAGGAAATGAATTCATATATCCCCTTTAAACAGACAGGAAAATACCAAGAAAACCACACACGCTTCATAATGATTCACTTAAGCGTGTGAAGTAACAGTGAAATGACCTAAAATCTGGCACCTTCTTAATTGCCCGTCACTTCCGCACAAATAGTTAATGTTCTCATGATTACTTTCCAAATTTAGAATTTTAAATTATTAGATGTCGGGAATATTCATTCTTGCCGCGCCGCTTTCAATGTTAACAAAGTCTTAGAATCAACTTGAACCAAACCTTATGAACCTTGAACCATCTTACAAAGAGTTCAATGGTTCAAGTTCATCCGGGAAGAACAACAATAAACTAGTGGCTCAAAACAATACCGGGAACGAGCAATAACCATGACTAACAAGAAAGAACTTTGAACCTTTGAACCGTTGAACCGAAAAGACAATTGGTTCAATAGGTTCAAGCTCAAAGCCGACTTAAAACATATTGACACTCGCTCATTAAGCAACATTACATAGCCGCGACTCACAAAAAGACATTTTGAACCTTGAACCAAAAAGGTTCACAGGTTCAAAGTTCATAATGCATAACAATAACGCACTTTCTTTAGTGGAGATAAAGGCCGCTAAAAACATTTTCCTAAAACGCGCCTTGAACCTTGAACTGTTTTTAAAAGTTCAACGGCTTTGGTTCAAAACAAAAAGGTACAAAAGACCCGAAAGAAATAAAGACACCATAAGGCAACTTGCAAGCTTGAACATTCTAAATGAAAAATTGTGGGGGGGGCTAACACATCGTTAATGTTTAAGGGTTTCATTTCACCATTAATGTTTCAAGGGTTCAAGTGTTTCAATTCTTTTGGTTGATTGTTAATTTATAATGGATTTGTGAGTTTAAGTGTTCATTTCATTTACGAATTCACTGGATTTACGCTATTAATTTCACATTTACTGACAAAAGGGTTTGATGACTTTAAAAGGTTTTTCATGGTTTCGATGTTGGCTTTAAAATTCACATTTACTGTCAAAAGGGTTTGACGGCTTTTCAGTGTTTCACTGTTAATGTAAAAGGGTTCACATTTTCAGTTTTATTGGAAATTGGGTTTCCAGGTTTCAATGTTGGCTTTAAAATTCACATTTACTGTCAAAAGGGTTTGACGACTTTTCAATGTTTCACTGTTAATGTAAAAGGGTTCACATTTTCAGTTTTATTGGAAATTGGGTTTCCAGGTTTCAATGTTGGTTTTAAAATTCACATTTACTGTCAAAAGGGTTTGACGACTTTTCAGTGTTTCACTGTTAATGTAAAAGGGTTCACATTTTCAGTTTTATTGTAAATTGGGTTTCCAAGTTTCGAAGTTGGCTTTAAAATTCACTTTTAAATCTTCCATTTTAGAAGGGGTTAATTTCATGCTCCATTGTCTTCCTTGTCAGAGGATTTAAATCAATGTGATCACTTTGAATTAGCTCCTTCAATTTCAATTTCAATGTCGAACTGTTAATGTATAGGGTTCACATTTTCACTTTTATTGTCCAATGTGTTTGATGGTTTCCAACTTCACTTGATTATTGGATTCACTTCATTCATTATGGGATTGACCTCATTCATTGTGGGATTCACTTCATTGTTTTAGGGTTCACTGTTAAAGTGATTCACATTACACATCTATAAGTGTTCATTTTCATACGGTTTACATCTTCGCTATTCTAAAAACAATATTGTCACAGTGTATAAATCAATGTTTCAATGTTGGCTTTCATATTCACTTTTAAATCTTCCTTTTTCTAAGGGGTTAATTTCATGACTCGTTGTGTTCCTTCGGTTTCAATTTCAATGTTGAATTGTTCATGTATAGGGTTCACATTTTCACTTTTTTTGTCCAATGTGTTTGATGGTTTCCAACTTCACTTGATTATTGGATTCACTTCATTCGTTATCTTATATGTCGCAAGGTATTGTGTTCATTCTCCTATGGTTTACATCTTCACTTTTCTAAAAAGAACATCGTGACAGGGTCAATAAGTCATTGTGTTCGTTGTCAACTAGGTTTAAATCAATGTGAACACTTTTACATACTCATTGGGTTTCAATTACAATTCTTCACCATTAATGTATATATGGCTTCAACTTCTCACTTTTAATTTACAATGTGTTTTACGGGTTTCAAAGTTGACTTGATTTTGGGATTCACTTCATTTAGGGTTGCAAATTCACTTTTACTATTAAAGGGTTTATGATTTAAGATTCATTGTTAATGTAATTTGCATAGCACTTTTGCATTGTGTTCATTGTCTAAGGGTTTACATTCTAATTTGTTGCAATCACTTTACATGTATCATACTTTTACAAATGCTTGCCAAATTTGATTTATAGTTGTGAAGTTCTTTGAATACATTATGTATGTCCATGTACACAATTAATTATTAGGAATCCTTGAACCCTTAAACATTAACAGTGAAATTGAATCCCGTATACATGTGTCAGTATAAGTCAAGTATCTACCTAGAAGTATGTACATGTACATGCATATGTGTACATACATGTACATGCATATATGTATGTACATGGATGTGTATATATGTATGTGCTTGCACATAGAAATTGAATCCCTTATACATTAACAGTTAAATTGAATCCCTTATACATGTGTCAGTATAAATCAAGTATCTACCTATGTACATGGATGTACATGCATATATGTATGTACATGGATGTGCATATATGTATGTGCTTGTACATGGAAATTTATTCTCTTATACATTAACAGTGAAATTGAATCCCTTATACATGTGTCAGTATAAATCAAGTATATACTTGTGTTGTATGTGCATGTACATGCATATATGTGCATACATGTACATGCATATATGTGCATACGTGTACATGCATATATGTATGTACATGGGTGTGCATACATGTATGTGCTTGTACATGGAAATATGCACGTGCAAATATGTGTAAAGATGTGCATTCACGTATGTAAATCCAAGGCAACTACATATGTGCATGGATGTGCATGAACATATGTAAATATGTGCATGCAAATATTTACTTTGGCGTGCATGCACATATGTACATGTATATATGTAGATGTTTTCGGAGGTGAGTAGGGGAGAGGATCCAAGACATGCACACCCTAACTTTGGAGTCCACATGGCACTCAAAGTGGACCCAGAAACCAACTTTTCAACCTGGCCCCCATGTAGACTGCTGAGTTGGCTGCCCCAATTCAAAACCATTTGACAGTAAAACTGAAAATGTGAAATATGGCACATTAACCACTCGTGCATATAAATCAGGATGTCACACTATTCTAGTAGATGTATATGCATACATGTTTGTATGTTTTTACATGTATATGCATATATGTATGTACATGTATATGCATGTGTGTATGTACATATTTGTGGTCCATATTGTTTAGGAGGGCAGAAGTAGCAATATTCAAAACACGTGTATAAGTAGCACAACCGAACTTGAAAGGTCCACAAACTAGTTTTTTAGAGGAGTCTTATGTTACATTTAATCCAATTCACATGTAATGTGATGATTGGGCCAAGGTCTCAACAATTGGAACAACTACATTAAGTCACTGGACGAGGACATGCCATCCTCATAATAGTAAACAATGAGGACATGTTGTCATTTTAATCTTTGTACTCGTGATTTATGTTGCACTTTCACATTCATATTGAATGGTCTGTGCAGCACAATTCTCAAGTATAAAGGTTTTCAAATGGTTGTGTGTCCTTGTTGTAGTTGATTATGGAGGTGCAAGTAAGGAGAGGTGACGCATAGTTAATGCCTCTGCAGTTGGAATTTGAATGTGGGGCCATGAGTATTGGGCAGAGTAGATGGTCGGTAAGGTGTGCAAGTGATTGATCACCACAAGGCTAGCTTATTCGATGCGGATGGAAAGTGTGGCAGGTTTCAAGGGTGGGCACGCTCTCATTCCGGTCAAGGGTCTGAAGTGGCATTTTTTTGGCGACTTGGATGACAACTCAACATTGACATGGCAAAAATCATCGGTGGCATGTCAAATTTTGATTTTGGGTTGCCAACTCAATGGTACTTGTCAATATTTGCTCCTCATCCCATAACCTTTTCACAATTGCATTGACATATAAAATTGTCATCTTTGCTTGTTCATCTTTCAAGTACATAACAGGAAACATAAAACATGTAGTTGTTGACATCTATGCTCAACCATCCCATTACATGTATTGAATTGCAACAACGTCTACATAAAAGAGGTATGTACATAATTGGAAACTACAAGCATGATCATGTTCACAACATCCTCAATCGTCTTTGCTCATTCATCCCATTACATGTTTTGAATTGCATGTACATATAAAACAAATGAAATGCACCTAAATGGATACATAAAACAAGAAGTTATTGACAAGTTGATCACTCATCCCATTACATGTATATTGCATCAACATCTATATAAAATAAGTATGCACATAATTGGAAACTGCAATCATGTACTAGTTCATGATATCCTCAAATTAGAAACTGCAATCATGTACTAGTTCATGATATCCTCAACCATCTTTGCTCATTCATTCCATTACATGTTTTGAATTGCATGTACATATAAAACAAACGAAATGCACCTAAATAGATACATAAAACAAGTAGTTATTGACAAGTTGATCACTCATCCCATTACATGTAGACAGTTGCATAACATCTATATAAAATAAGTATGCACATAATTGGAAATTGAAATCATGTATTACTCCACAACTTCCTCAATCATCCCATTACTTGTTTTGTATTGCCATCGACATACATAAAAAATACCATATGAGCATAATTCGAAACAAAAATCATGTCAAATCCATGTCTTGAAAAGACATTTTCGCAGTTCTGGTCTGACTTGATAAATCAGAAAAGTCACAAAAAAAAAGCACATGTTTTCATGTTGATGTCACTTCATCCAAGGGGGAAATGAACTTCTTCTAACTTCAGGTGGTACCCCTAAGCCTGCGATAGGTGCCATGTTCTCATCACCTTGTAATGGGCTGCCATACCCAAGGTTGTTGGCAACCACTGCCATGTGTGTTGAAGGAATAGAAAAAGTCATGGGTGGGAAAGTTGGTTGACAAATTGAAGGTGGTAGAAAATACCCAGGGTTTTCAGCAACCCCTGGCATGTGAGCTGAAGGAATAGTAAAGGTCACGGGGGGGGGGGGAAGGGAACTTGGTTGACAAATTGAAGGTGGTCGAAAGGTGGGGATTATTGTGTTCAGCATGTCCTGCATTATGTGATGTCGTTCTGGCAATGGACTCAATGGAGTCGATGGACTATTAAGCATCCTCTTTCTTGCCAAAATCATTCTCTTCTCCTCGATGGCCCTTTCCTCTTCCTTCTTCTCCTTTAAAGCCTTCTCTCATTTTTTCCGTTCCTCCTTCTCTATCTCTTTCAACCTTTCCTTTTTCTTACGCAATATCTCCTTTTGTTTTTTTTCAATTCCTTCTTTTGCTTTGCCAATATGCTTGTTGCCTTTTTCTCTTTGGCCTGCTCTTTCTTTCTTTCTTTGGTCTCCTCTGCTTCCATCTTCTTCACCTCTTGAACCATTAAATGTTTCACAAAATCATCTAATGTAATCAACTGTGAATTATAACTCAACCGCAGCCCATCCTTAACACCTTTCCCTTTTGTCTTGTTGACGATGTGAACATGTAGCTTTAAAAATCTTGATAGCACTATTTCCTATTGAGAGGGGCTCGTCTCACTGACTTGGGATAGCAGACTCTCGTTTTCCTCACTACCAACTTGTGTTGTGTCTTGTGTGGTGTCTTGTTGTGTCAATTCTGCATGAGGTTGGCTATCCGATATGCCACAATCGACATAGTAATGCACCACATCATCCACGATAGTTGTGGGTGGTGAAGGGAAAGTGAATGTGGAGTCTTGATGTTCCCCTTCCAATTCAACTCCTAAAGTCATCACCCCGTTGGCCACCCATGTCGGTGCTATTCGTTGTGATGGAAGAGAAAGACTATCTTCCACACTATCAGTCACTCTTTCAATGATGTTTTCTGCAACAGCTTCACTTGAAACATCAACACCGGATAGGCTCAACATGTTTTCACAGCTGAAACATCCTCTCCATTTTGAATGTCGAATGTGGTGTTGGGTTGTATGTCATCCATGAGGGCATCGAGATTGATGGGCCATATCCCTATCCTTCTGAAGCCTATTATGATGTTAGAAACTATCAATGCCTTATTCAAGGACTTGCTTCCTATTTCTGCCAGTTCTTCCCTCCTGATCTCCACATTCGGAAACCTTTCCAACCATGCCACTCTTTCTTTCTTTGAAAAATGTTTTGAACAGAGATAAGACACTCACATCGAGTGGTTGTAGTCAGTGAGAGGTGTGTGCTGGGAATGTGAGCAAGTCTATACCCAACATCCTTGCCTCTTGGATGGTTGTCACTGCAACATGGCTGTCATGGCCATCAAATATAAGCAAGTGCATGTTGGTGGGTGATACACCCCGTGGAACAGATCGCACAAAGTGGTACAACCAATTAAGGAATAGTTCCTTTGTCGTCCATGTGTGTTTCTGTGCTGATATGCAAGCACCCGACTCACATTTGGTGATGTAATTCTATAGGTGCTTCTTCCCTTTGAACAAGTAGAAGCCTGGGATGCTTTGCCCGTAAGCGTTCACGCAGCACAAAATCGTAATCCATTCCCGGCTCTTCGGGATTATGTATGAGACATTGTGACTTCCTCTCCTAGCGAGTACCCTCATAGCACCATTCCTGCCTGCCATAACCTCGGTTTCATCATAGTTCCAAATCCGATGAGGACCATACGGATTTGTTGCATAGGCCTTTGATAATGTCTCATAGAAAGAAACAACAACAACAGGTCTCAGAGTGAGTGACATGTCTTTGTCAAGGCCTTCAGTTGTCCGCAAGGTGAGTTCTAGATGTCAGGCTTTAAAACAAGCCCACCATGACTTCTCAAGCATGCCATCCTTGAAAGGGTTGGGTCTACCCTCACAAATTTGCACTACACCTACCTTCAAGTTCAGGATCTCAAGGCCATGACCAGCCGTTGCCATCTATTGGCACCACTCAACAATCTCTTCTTCCTCTTCAACAGTGAGGATGGTTGGGGGACCTTTCTTTGACATTGTTGTTAGTCCACCTAGCCATTTTGTCATTGTTGTAGCTGGGATTCCCCACTTGTTTGATGCTCCCCTGATAGACATGTCATTTTCCTCTACATTATGGATTGAACCCTCCATGGACGAAGCCGATCACAACTTATGTGGTCTTGTAAAATTCATTCAAGTTGAAAGAGCGGAAACGTCCACTGTGGGCGGTGAGATAGGTTTTGGTTCTTGATCATCCGGTGATGGGGGAATAGGCTCTGCTTCGGCCACATTAGGAGGCGGGGTTTGTGGCTAAACTGAGATCTTCACACCTCTTTTACGTGATGGCAACCTTGTTGATGCTCTCTTCTTTGCACCATGGCCAATCATCTTATTATTTGCCTTCCTCATCTACAAGAATAGTAATAAATTGTACGTTAGTTGTAATTCCATGACAAATATATAGATCAATATGAATTGAATAGTATGTATGGAATTTTTTTGTAATTTAAAATGTAACATGCAAACATATATACAGTACAACATGGGTTACATTGAGATGGAACCAACTAACCAAGTGATGTTGTAAGTCGAAGCCTATTGAATGATATTAACTTTGATGCTTGACATGGCACCATTGTGCAAGTAAGGAGTGGATGACAATATAGTGTAAGATGACAGTAATGCTTGAACAGTAGAAGTACGGTTCCCTGTGTGAAATGATATCTTTTATGGGCATATGTGTGTGGAAATGTATTATTTATTGGAAACTTAGATAGTAAGGGTTTAGAGGTACATGTGCAAACTTAGTCTCGCATGGATTCGTGGTTGAAACCTTCAAGGTCAACTAGATGTGGTGGTGTAGCTGAAATGGCTTCCTTCCAAAGAATTAGATGATTGTATAGTCAGCAAGGCAGAGTAGAATGCAACCCAGTTTGTCCATGATAAGGTTGAATGTATACTTTGGTAAAAATCCATGATGAAATATGTTCATTGACTACTCTTCGAAGGGCTTGTTGCCATGATAGAGTAGCAAAGCTTTGACGAAATTTTTGTCTATATTTTTCTAAACAAAACCTATTCAGATAGTTGGTTTGCCATGATTCCAGATTCACCTTGAATAATTTAGAATAGAAAGACGATCGGGTGGGAAAGAGATGATCATCATAGGGGTTTGGACAGAGAAAGAGTTGGTCAACAATATGAGAATGCTTCACACTCCATTCTTTCTGTGCACAAATGTGTGGATAAAGGATTTGAACTGGACATTCAGTGGGTGGAATAGGTGAGTGGGAGAAGGGATCAAAATATTCACGGAGGTAAGTTTTAATGTCATAATCTGCAACAGTTGGAGTGAGGGTTGCAATGACACCTTGAGTTGTTAGTGTGTGATGGGCCTTCAAAAAGTTTTCCCTAACATATTGATAATTTTGAACAATTTGATACTGTTCATCTCTATTTGAGATATCCATGCTCAGTTATGTCCATGTCCAATGTCTGGAATGTATCATCATGACTTCTCTGCAATCATCTACATTATGGTATACATTACAAATATATCATATCACCTGATAGTTGAACACATCTGTATATATCATGTCACCATATAAGATTTGATGCTTCTGGAATTTGCATCAATGTTTCGGATCACACCCTGTGATCCACCATCAGGATGAAGGAGAGTGTCAACTGGGCATTTAATTTGTACATCTCTGGGAACTATACTTATGTGAGATGATGGCTCACAAAGTGTGATAAAAAACGTTGGTGTAAAAAAGAGACAGACAATCAAATCTAGAAGACTCTAATGTAATTCAGTAATGGCTTGTGGAAATTTAGTAAATTTAATATCTATAAATTTAGTAAATCAGTAAGTAGTTTGTTGTTTGATGTTCAATTATGTTTGGATGTTTCTGTTAAATTAATTTGAAATCTGATGTTTGTTCTATTTCAAGGTCATTTCATTAGAGTCATTGAGGGTTGGTTTTCTGTCATGTAGGGTTTTAAGAATGTTCACTTGTGCATTTGGAACTACATTTCGATGTTTGAATTGGGCTTATCTGCATAGTCACTGTAAATACAATTGTTGAATTCATTTCAAATAGTCACTATCTAAATATGAAACATTTCAAATAGTCAATTTTTGAATTCATGTATTTACAATTTCTAAATACGATTCAGTGTTGTGTTTGAATTTCCATGTACACTAAATTGAGTCACTATTTCATGTATGTCCACTTGAGTCAATGTTGTGTTCAAATTGGCATGAAGTCAGTCATTTGAATGGCTCTATGTTTATTTTCATTCATCTACACTTTTGTCTGTATTCAATTGTGCATTTTAATTGGCTTCTTTAAAGTTGAATTGGGTGCTATAAAGTTGAGTTTAATGAATTGGGATTATATATTGAAACCTTCAAAAATACATAATTGAGTGTATAAGTATTGCATGCGGAATATATATCTTGGACAATGTATATATATACACACACATTGTCAAATATGTATATTTTGTTGAAATGTGGCGACTGATCAGCAAAGTACTGTACACTCAGCACGTATCCTCGCCGGGGTCCGGGGCCGGGCCGGGCCCCGGGTAGGGGTTCGAGGGCGGCAGCCCCCGAGAAAATTTTTTTTGCCGTTTTTTGTTGATGAAAACCGACATTGTAATAAAACCTTAAAAAAGGCCGACTTTGTTTGTTGCCCTAAAAACGCATGTTATAAGCGGCTGGAATGCTTAAGGCATTGTAAGGTTGATGTACTGTTTTTGCTGGATAATAAGAAAGATTGGACGACTGTGTATGGTGGACGTAACCCATTCTGGGTGAACCACGTTAAATCTCTATGTTATCTGTGTCCTATTTTATTTCTTTATCTTTTGTATTTAAATCTGCATATAATTGTTAGTTCATATTTGCTTCGGATCTGCTTGAAACCCTAACAATTGGTATCAGAGCGAGGTTTTCTATAAATTGGCAGGACTTTCAGATTTGAGTGGGAGCAATGGAGGATTCCAAATTCAAGGTCGAAAAGTTTAACGGCCAGAATTATCAGTTATGGAAAATGCAGATGGAGGATTACCTGTATCAAAAGGATTTGTGGCGGCCATTGGAAGGAAAAGCAAAGAAACCGACCACAATATCAGATGAAGAGTGGGACATTTTAGATAGAAAGGCACTGGGATCCATTCGATTGTGCCTTGCGTCGTCTGTAGAATTCAATATAACAGAAGCAAAAACGACTGTAGATTTGATGGCAACATTGGCTAAGCTGTATGAGAAACCCTCGGCTTCGAATAAGGTATTTCTTATGAAGCGTTTGTTTAATTTGAAAATGAGTGAAGGAGGATCTGTAGCGGAGCACTTAAATGAATTTAATACAATTACCAGTCAATTGTCTTTGGTAAAAATTACCTTTGCAGAAGAGGTTAGGGCTCTCTTAATTTTATGTTCTTTGCCAGAAAGCTGGAATAGCTTGGTTATGGCTGTAAGTAACTCTGTCTCTGGTAAAAATACTTTGGTATTTGATGATATTGTTGGTGTTATCCTAAGCGAGGAAATGCGAAGGAAAAGCACAGGTGAGACTCCAACATCATCGGGTAGTGTTTTGAATGTGGAGAATAGAGGAAGATCAAAGGAAAAAGGAAAAGGCCCTGGGAATGAGAAGTCACGAGGGAAGTCAAAGAAAGGACGCTCTCAATCTAGAGGAAAGAAAGATTGCTGGTACTGCGGAAAGCCTGGTCATCTAAAGAAAGACTGTTGGTCTCGGAAAAACAAAGAAGGAGACAAAAATGAAAATGACAGTAAGGAAGCTAATATTGCAAGTAATACTTTACAAGATGCTTTAATCTTATGTTTGGATAATGTTCATGATTCCTGGGTAATAGATTCTGGGGCTTCATTTCATGCTACACCCCATAGAAAATATTTTCTAGATTATGTTCAAGGTGATTTTGGATAGGTATATTTGGGTGATGATGAGCCCTGTCAAATTATTGGAAAAGGAAAGATAAAGATCAAGTTGCAGAATGGTAATGACTGGTTTCTACAGGAGGTAAGACATGTTCCTAATTTAAGAAGAAATTTAATTTCTGCAGGGCAACTAGGTAGTGAAGGTTGCATAATTACCTTCTCAGACAGTATGTGGAAGGTCACTAAAGGATCATTAGTAGTAGCTAAAGGTGTGAAGGTAGGCACATTATATCTGTGTACTGGTAACACTTACTCTACCTTAGCTGCTACAGATAAAATTACTGCAGGGACAACAACAATAAATGTTGCAAGAATAGATTCGATAATGTGGCCCCATAGGCTTGGGCACATGAGTGAGAAAGGGATGAAAATCCTTCACTCCAAAAATCTATTTCCAGGACTAAAGAAGATTGATTTAGAGTTCTGTGAAAACTGTGTTTATGGTAAACAGAAAAGAGTCAGATTTCTCAAGGTTGGGAAAGAGAAGAAGAGTGAGAAGTTAGAGCTTGTACATTCAGATGTATGGTGACCAGCTCAGGTATCATCTCTTGGTGGCTCTTGTTATTATGTTATTTTTATTGATGACTCAACCAGAAAAACATGGGTATATTTCCTAAAACAAAAATCAGATGTTTTTGAAACTTTTAAGAAATGGAAAGCTTTGGTTGAGAATGAGACAGAAAAAAAGTTGAAGTGTCTCAAATCGGATAATGGAGGTGAGTATTGCAGCAAAGCATTTGAAGATTACTGTTCCTTAAATGGGATTTGAAAGCAAAAGACAGTTCCAGGAACTCCACAGGAAAATGGTGTGTCAGAGAGAATGAATAGGACCATCATGGAACGTGCGAGGAGCATGAGATTGCATGCTGGATTGCCCTTACATTTTTGGGCAGATGTTGTACATACTGCTATCTATTTGATAAATAGAGGACCTTCAACCCCTTTGGATGGTGGTATTCCAGAGGAGGCATGGACTGGTAAAAAGGTAAATTATTCTTTTCTAAAAACTTTTGGTTGCGAAGCTTTTGTCCATGTTGATAAAGAAAACAGAACCAAGCTTGATGCTAAATCTCAGAAATGTACCTTCATTGGATATGGGATAGATGAATATGGCTATCGGTTATGGGATTTTGAAAATAAGAAAATAATTAGAAGTAGAGATGTTATATTCAATGAGAAGGTTATGTATAAAGAACAGATGCAAGAAAAGAAGCATGAATAGGACAAACAAGAATATGTGGTGTTGGATGAGATTCCTGAAAATGAAATGCCACAGGTACCTGATGCTCAGCAACAACAGATTGTCCCACAAACTCCTGCAAGTGTTAGACGTTCTACGAGGACAAGTAGACCCCCTGAAATATTTTCTCCTTCTTTGTATTCTATTTTATTAACGGATTCTGGTGAACTAGAAGAATATGAAGAAGCAATGCAGGTGGATGCCAAACAACAGTGGCAACTAGGCATGAAAGAGGAGATGGACTCCTTGATGAAAAATAAGACTTGGGACTTAGTCCCTTTACCTACAGAAAAAAGAGCCTTGCCTAACAAATGGGTTTATCGGTTGAAGGAGGAGGAAGGAGGTCAGAAAAGATATAAGGCCAGACTTGTGGTAAAAGGTTTTGCACAGAAAAAGGGTATAGATTATGATGAAATATTTTCTCCAGTTGTAAAAATGACTTCAATTAGAACTGTACTTAGTCTTGTGGCTACAGATGATTTACATCTTGAACAATTAGATGTCAAAACAGCTTTTCTCCATGGAGATTTGGAGGAGGAAATTTATATGTTGCAACCACAGGGATATGAGGTCAAAGGTAAGGAGAACTTGGTGTGGAGGTTGAAGAAAAGTCTGTATGGCCTAAAGCAAGCACCCCGACAATGGTATTTAAAATTTGATAGTTTCATGGCTGAACACGGTTATCATAGATGTCATTCTGATCATTGTGTATATTTTAAGAGATTTGATAATGGCAGTTATATTATCCTGTTGCTTTATGTTGATGACATGCTTGTTGCTGGGTCTAACATGCAACATATAAATGATCTTAAACAGAAATTAGCCAGGTCATTTTCTATGAAGGATTTGGGTGCAGCTAAGCAAATTCTCGGTATGAGGATTACACGGGACAGGAAAAATAGAACCTTGAATTTGTCCCAAAGTGAGTATATAAAGAAGGTGTTGAAAAGATTTAACATGCAGGATGCAAAAGCAGTTAGTACACCTTTGGCTAGTCATTTCAAATTGACTAAGGAGATGTGCCCAAAGGCACAGGAAGAGGTTAATAAAATGTCTAACATCCCGTATTCATCAGCTGTTGGCAGTCTAATGTATGCAATGGTATGCACAAGGCCAGATATTGCACATGCAGTGGGAGTTGTGAGCAGGTTTATGAGTAATCCGGGTATGGAACATTGGAATGCTATGAAATGGATTCTTCGGTATTTGAAAGGAACTACTATGAAGGCATTATGTTTCAAAGGATCTAATGCTGCTCTAAGTGGATTTGTTGACTCTGATCTGGCAGGTGATATTGATTCATGGAGGAGTACTACAGGGTATGTTTTTACTATAGGGGGAACTGCAGTCAGTTGGATTTCTAGGCTGCAAAAGGTTGTTGCACTTTCAACCACTGAAGCTGAGTATGTTGCTGCTACAGAAGCCAGCAAAGAGATGATTTGGTTGCAATGTTTTCTGAAGGAATTGGGTCAGACACAAGAGGATAGCCCATTGTATACTGATAGCCAGAGTGCCATTCATCTTGCGAAGAACTCTGCTTTTCATTCAAGGACAAAGCACATTCAGCTCAGGTACCACTTCATCCAGACTATTTTGGAGGAGGGTCAGTTACGTCTTGAGAAGATTCACACAAGTGAGAATCCTGTCGATATGTTCACAAAGGCAGTTCCACAGGAGAAGCTGATTTCTTCATCAGTTTCTGTTGGTCTTCTTGATTGATAATTGTGGAATTTATACCAGTCAAGTCCTAGTGTTTTATCTAGTGGATGTTGCATATACAGTGGTGTCGTGTAGTATCAGTCTCCAAGTGGGAGATTGTTCGGTGTGGAGCCTGATTAGTCTCCAAGTGGGAGATTGTTGAAATGTGGTGATTGATTAGCAAAGTACTGTACACTCAGCACGTATCCTCGCCGGGGTCCAGGGCTGGGCCCCGGGCAGGGGTTCGGGGGCGGCAGCCCCCAAGAAAATTTTTTTTGCCCCGTTTTTTGTTGATGAAAACCGACATTGTAATAAAACCTTAAAAAAGGCCGACTTTGTTTGTTGCCCTAAAAACGCATGTTATAAGCAGCTGGGATGCTTAAGGCATTGTAAGGTTGATGTACTGTTTTTGCTAGATAATAAGAAAGATTGGACGACTGTGTATGGTGGACGTAACCCATTCTGGGTGAACCACGTTAAATCTCTGTGTTATCTGTGTCCTGTTTTATTTCTTTATCTTTTGTATTTAAATCTGCATATAATTGTTACTTCATATTTGCTTCGGATCTGCTTGAAACCCTAACATATTTGAGAGCATGTATATACATATGTATACAGTGTCAGACATGTATATGTGGACACAAGGAAGATGGGGTTATATATATACGCACACTGTCAAATATATTTATATTTGATAGCGTGTATATACATATATATACTTACGTGAACACCACGAAATGGGGTGTGCACGTTGTGGGTCCTCTCCCCTAGAACAAATAATGTCAAGTGGATATGTCAGGATAGTGAACTGTGCATTAATGTAAGGAATGTGAGGTGGCATATGTGTACTATAACAACAAAGCTCATTAATGTAGAGAATATGAGGTGGCGGTTGCTTATTTAGATGGGAAGTATGCATAATTAAGCCAAAATATTCAAAGAGATTTGGCTCTCCGACATTAGTATAAAGAATTGAAGAGGAAAAAAAATAAAAAAATCAATGCATCTATTTATAGGGGTAAAGAAATGCATTGAGAATATAGTTTATTTTAGTATTTTTTCAGCGAAGGGGAAGCATTTTGCAGGTACCGGTAAGCATGGAAGCTACATTCACACTATACACCTCAAGGAAGCAGCTGGCATTTGCTAGCACAATATCTAATAAGAGATTGAAGCAAGTTTTTAAGTACTAGGATGAAGAATTTATCATGGCATTGAAGGTGTTCCTTGGTGACTGTTTGCTGAAAAACAAGACACAGGTACCGCATGAATGTTGACATTGTCAACATGGTTTTGGCATGGGGGCTGGAGATTGGGAAAAATGCTGAAAAGTGTGCATGGTTGTTGCGGGGAATAGTGGGTAAGGAATGGTTAGGCGACCTGAAGTCTCTGCTGGACAAGGTCATTCCTGGAATTGGGTTTGATTATCTAGTAGGGGAAGGAGTGGAAGTAGAAGCCATGACACTCTTCCCATTCATTAGAAGGAGAGTGAGGCAGGACCAGGAAGCGAGGAGATCCGAAGCGACCGAGGGGTGGAGGTTGCTTGAGCTATTTCTCTATGAAAAGGAAGCTGGTGCACCTATCACAGTGGCAGGTGAGGTGGGTGAGGATGAAGGCGGTGAGGTGGGTGAGATTGGAGTCAGCGGATTTCTATGAAATGCAAAAATGATTATTTTTGGTCTTATGCCGAATCATTTTTGTAATCATTTTGGTAAGTGAATTATAGTTTTAAAAAAAAACACAATATATTGAACTGTTATACATAAATTGAAAAGAGGTTTGTGGATTGTGAACAAAAAAATACCTGCAAAACACGTATTCTTTGTCTGAATTGTGTGGCTTCTTGCACCTCTGCAACGTGCTCTTTCTCAGTCTTCTTGGTTCTTCGCTTCTTTCTTTCGCTCACTAAATGAAATGCGTTGATTTCAAGTGCTTATTTATGTGACAGAATTTGAATTTGAATCGAAGTTCTTTAATTTTTCTACCTATTGTGTTGAATTTGAATTTGAATCTCCATATTTCCCCATTTATGTCTGAGTTGATTTTTTTTGTTGTTCAATTTGTGGTCGTACACAAGTGCTGTGATGGATGCATGTGATATGACTGGTAACAACGCTGAAGTGACCATAGCAGCCTAGTTTGAGCTGGATAGATGGGACGGGGGATGCATAAAGGTGTTGAAAGGGTGTCGTGGTCTGACACAGACGTGGACAAATTATGACCATCACGTGACATTTGATTGGCCATGTCAGTGTCCACGAGTGCTCACATGGCATGGGGTTATCGTCATGTCATTTTGTATTGCCTCCAAGTCGGCTTATTTAGGCTTAATATGTTATCGTTTTAATGTTTAATGTAGACTTTAATGTTTTTATCGTGGTCCCTTTATTGGGCACGTGATCTTATTTGACAGAACTCAAAAAAATTTATTCGAATCAATGTGAATGGTTTAAATGTTTACATGTGAACATAAAGAGTTATATTTTGAATGCAAAAGACACACTTTATGGTTAATTTGTGTGATTGTTTAATAGTATTATTTATTTATTCAATGTTGAACATGTGGTGGGACACACATCAATGGGTATTGGGTGGTTAGGCGAACACCTGTGGGCCCCTAACCGCCTAAGACATATCACACATTTAGGTCCCCGCACACGTAATGGCTCCTCTTCCCTATAAGATTTACAAAAAAATTAAAATCAATTGTGTTTATATTTAATCTTGTGTATGTTAAAATAATTTATTTCTTCCAATCAATTATATTTATATTTTAAAAGTTGAATCATCAATCATGAGGTGTTATAGAACTTACCCACCAAAAATATTGGCATGTGTTGGAACATAAACTCAATCACAACCTCATCCCCATAGGTATAGGGCACCTACCAAATCAAAGATGGAAAATAGTAGTAGGAGATAGAGGATCAAGAGACCTAAGTGAGTGAGATCATAATCCTCTTTGGAGTTCATTTTTTATTTATGGTTATTTGATTTGCACTTCATGTGAGAAGTATGTTTGTGTGCCTCTCATGATGGAGACTTGTACTCAATTATTAATATTATTTATATATGACTTTGACTATAATGGTTGAACTATATCTTATTATAATTGATATCATCTGTGGTGATCTCCCTTTGTGTATAGGGATGGTTTGGATTTTAGCCATTTGATCATTTATGGATCTTCATGTATGTGCTATGCTCTTATTTCAATGTTTTTTTTAATTTCATGATGTATATGTAATATATATGCATAGATTAAGGGCATATAAGGATGCATTTAAATTAACATGAAGACATTCATAATTTTATTATGGTGTGACTTTATCTGTTGTCTAATGTGGATATGATTTGGACAATATGGTTTCTTGTAATGGATTTTTTATTCATGGGATTATAAATTGACGATCATACAAATACTTGCTAGGATTCAAGATATAAGAGCTAGAGAATCAAAAGGAAATAAGAAAAATGATAAAGGCAAAGATAAAAAATTTATGAAAAAAAATTTGATGCTGATGTAAATTGCTCATTAAGATAGCACTGGACATTAATTTTTCTTTAAAATAATAAATTAATAATATAGAAAATATGGTATGAGGACAGAACTTGGAGGAGCTTAGGAAGCAGATAGAGGATCGATGGGGTTGTCATGCAGAGAGCAGAGAGGAATCCAAGGGCGATCAAAATCAAATCGATCGAGGTGACTGGACTAGAATCAATCGAGTCAGATAATGGGTAGTGGATGCAAAAAATGCATTCCCAATGAAGGAGATCAGAGCAATATCCATGCTAAACCAATACAGGTATGTGCAACAACAAGACGACAATCAAGGGTAGATAAGGAATCATAATCCATAATGGGTTTTCTAGGGAGGCTGTTGGGTAGACAAGAGTTACCTGAATAACCACCAGCAAGGTCGACAAGCTACGACTTCAATCAAGCAACCAATGTCAGAAAGCAATTGGGGGAGGAGGCAGAGCTTACAATGGATACAGAGGCGTGACAAACGAAACCCAAATTTTCCTCCACCAGCAATCGATTAAGATGGTAGATCAAATCTCAGCTTCTTCAAGCATCGTAGAAATAATAGGTTGCAGAAATATAGGAACGAGAGGTTCTGGAATAATGGTCTTGCAAGAGATATTAATGCAAAATTTTGGCGGAGGAAGACAAACCCTAACACAACAAGTACTGAAGGGGATCAGGTTAAAAAAGTTGATAAAGGAAAAGAGAAACTAGTTCCAGAGGAGGGGACTTCAAATTGGTTCAAAAATGCTCCAGGTATGAACCCCAATCCCCCTCCCTTGGAAAAATATGTGTTAATTAAGATAGGCAAATTGAAAAATGAAACAGATAGATTAAAGGAGATAGGGATTTTTATAAAATGGGGAGGGAGCACAACTGAGGTTGGATTTGCCAAAAAATGGTGCTATGATACTTGGGAGGAGGATATCCAAGTCCGCACCATAGCAAATGATTACTTCATGGTCATTTTCCCATCAAACCAAGAGAAATGGGATGTGTAATGGTGAAAATTAGGATTTCCACCATTGGATGTAGTAAAACCACTAATTTTGCTTAGGGACCATCACATTAGGGAAAGATAGGATTTTGATAGATCTAAACCTAGTAGATCTAGATTCTGATCAAATTCCAGGGGGGTTGAATGTGCCTCTTCTTTCCCTTGAGTTGAATTGAATTATTGAATGCTAAAATTAGGGTAAATGTGCTAAAAATTGAAATAGAAATGCATAAACAGTAAGCTAAAGTCGTCGGATTGAGCCACAAACCTAGATCAAAGAAATGCAAGCAGATTAAGACCTGTTCCCAAAAAGAGATCCTAAAATGTCGGGACCATGTCACCCACGCCCTCGTCCTCCAAACTTTTTGCACTCCAATGGGGGATGGATTTGTCATTGTAAATAACGCTTATTCTGAAGATTACATCTTGGTACATGTTTCTTGCACAAAAAAAAAGGGGAAATAGGTTGCGAATAGGGGTTTTCCTAAGTCAAACCTCGGTTTAGGAATTAACATTGAATGAAATGTTGCAAATATTGAAATAAATGATGGAAAGATATACCTCAAATATGTAATGATTGATAATGATGCTTTGCTTCTTGAATGTAACCACATATGTTGTATGAAATGGCATGAACATGACAGAACCCTAATAACACACACATGCTTGCATATGAATGATGTAATGTTGCTCCACAATGGATAAATGAAGAATATGCAACCTTGAAGATCTCTAAAAATGCTTGATGATGAATAATTCAATGCTTGAATGATAGATTGCTTGAATGGGCACCTTATGATTCTCCTTTTTATTTTCTTGTCCTTTTTTCTACATATGATCAAATGAGAGGTATGGACCTCCTTATATACTTGCCCATTGAAAAACACCTTAATTGTCCGACATGGGCCAACATAGAGATCACAATCCTGATAGCTCATTGTGACCATTGAGAGGGGCCAAATTAAGGTCCTATTTGAGAGGACCGAGGTGTCATGCCTTGGTCCTAATGAGGACCATGGCACCACACCCTAGTCCTACCCCATTTTAGGGCCAGAACAAAAGGGCCATGTGATGTGAAAAGAGAAAATAAGGCTATATTGCATGATATGAGTAGAATTGGGTCCTATTCCTGCTTTGGGACATGAACACTAAGATGAGGGCCAAAATGTGGACCAAATTGTAAGGGAGTATAATTTAGGATGCTACAGGATGCCCTAAATAATGGTCCACACTAGCATAGGTATACATATGAACAACTGGTACCCGAACTTCAATCCATGGAAGCACAAATTAGGGGAAGGGCCAGTCTGGGTTAGGTTATATGAAATTCCACCTGAATATTGGGAAGCAAGTATTCATTGGAGGTAATTTGGGTTCCTTAATTGCTATGGATGAGATTATGGTTGATAGGAGCCAATGGACTTATATTAGTTTGTGCATGGGGATAACACCGCAGCAGACACTCCCACAAGCAATCAGTCTCCTTACTAAGAATGGGAACAAAGTGGTAAAAGTAGAAAGAGAAGATCAATTAGTATTGTGCCCTATTTGTAGATCAAAGGAGCATGGAAAACTGGATGGTATGGGGATGGTACGAATCAACAAGGGCAATATGTATGATCAGACTATGAGTAGACAGAAAAGAAAGACAAGTTCAAGTGATCAAAAAGCTTGGCAGGAACTGGAGTAGAATTGGGAGGATGAGCTCATTAGAGCAATTGTGGGAAACAAAGATTTATCCATGATGAATCAGACAAATAGCATAGATTGGGACCTAGTCAACACAAAGATTGAATCACATAACGACAAGATAATCACACGATAGGAAGAGAAAATGCTTGGTAACATGATGGACCCCTCTAGAGATCTTAACAGACAAAATAGATTAGAATGTATTCAAGAGGATCGGGGTTTGAATCTAGAAAAGCCTAGCAAAAAAGCTAATGTGGAGTCTGAAATGGTGCCACCCTTCGCTAATGGGTCTAGAGGTGCTGGGATAGGAAATGTATGTCAGGGGGAAGCTTGGATTGTATCAAGCACAAATAATCAAATAGAGGCTCTGGTTAATATAGAGGCACTCACTTCAGGGTTGAACGGGATGAGTGAGTACATTCAAGGGGATAGGGAGGATGACAAGGAGATTGAGATAATGTAGGAGGGTAGCATGGATTCAGATTTAGATCAAGAAGAATAACTTGGAGAAGACCAAATTAACATCTTTGAAGAGTGTCCCATACTTAAAACGCAATCTAAGCTGAAGAAACCCCTGGGAACTGCCGCCCCTAGGAATTGTCGCCATCGACCCTCCATCCATGGCCGCTGCCCAATAAGCTCGCCCCTGCACAGAAAAAAAAAAAAAAAAGGAATAAGAGGCATATTTAATATTAAATAAAAGATTAGGGTTTGCATGGTTAAAACACTTATATATATATATATATATATATATAGGGTTATGAATATAAAGTTGGTCAAATTTGTAGAAGTTTCCTTTTATTTATGAGTATGGTTATACATACATACATACATACATATATATATATATATATATATATATATATATATATACATACGTACATATATATACATATATATATACATACATGTATATATACATACATACATATATACATATACATGTATGTATATATATATATATACATGTATGTATGTATATATATATGTATATATACATACATACATGTATATATACATATATATATAGATATATACATGTATATATATATATATGTATGTATGTATGTATGTATGTATATACATGTATATATCTATATATATATATGTATATATACATGTATGTATGTATGTATATACATGTATATATATATATGTATATATACATGTATGTATGTATATATACATATATATATACATACATACATACATGTATATATGTATATATATACATATGTACATATATAGATATGTATATATATCTACATATCTACATATGTATATATATATATATATGTATATATATATATATGTATATATATATATATGTATATATATATATATATATATATATATATATATATATATTGTAGCGTCCTAAAATTGCGACACTTGCAATTTCGACTGCATTTGGGTCTTCATGATGGTGGCGCAACGTTGAACCTGTCTGGAGACCCCGAAACCTGCTTGCGACATCAAAAATTGCATATTTCTGCACCTTGGCCTGATCCTTCCTTGCACCTTGCTGTCCCGGGAGGTGGGACCATGGTGCCCAGCGCCCTGGTCCTTGGCCCTATTTTGGGCCCGATCTCTTGTTGGGCATCGGGTCTTTAAGTTTGCAATTCGGAAAATAATGTTTCTAGGTCGGCCTAAGGTCGGAAAAATCAGTCTCTCAACCCTAATTGACAAGTATATAAACTACTTTTCCTCTCCTAGAAAGGGAGGAGAAAAGAGGAAGAAAATAAGCAAGAGCAAGACACGGAAGCGATATTCAAACATTCAAACATTCAAGCATTCAAGCATTCCTTCAAGCAATTGAGTATTCTAAGTCTCCATTCAAGGCTAGGTGTTGCATTCAAGACAAGGATTCAACCATTGAAGAGGAGATCACTTACAACATACAAAATACAACATTCATTACACCTTCGCATGTAAGAATACAAACATTCTTACAACAAGGTATCAGTACTTGTTTACATTACAAACATTTACATTTACAACATTCTCATTTCTTGGTTAATTCCAAAACTGGGGTTTGACCTAAAGGCAAACCCCTAATCCCTAACCCCCCAATCGTCCTCTCTTTTCTGTGTACGTTGTAGGTACGCGGTTGTAATTGAAGATCTGGAATCCTTGTGCAGAGATGAACAGATCCCCCTTCGTTTCACGGATTTTTCGGAGGACCGTGTGCACTCCGGGGGCCATCGTCCCATCAACTTTTGCTCAAATTTGCAGAACAGCATCGTCTCGACATTTTACTGCTAATTCCAGGTCCGTAGCTTCATCCTGTATCCCTATCTTTGTTTATAAGCGAATCTTTCCTACTTTACATGCATTCCTAGTTCAATCTCCCTATCTACATTCTTTACAAAAGAGGGTATCCTTGATGTCTTAACCCTTGAGACTCATTTAAAATCCAGTCTTGCATTGCGTGGGATTGGATCTTGTGGGTTTCAACCCCTCTTTTGAATGTAAAGTCTCTCCTAAGTGAAAACCGTCAACCCTAGTGACCCTCCTTTCTCTCTCCTTGGAGTGGAGTGGGAGGAACAACTAGGGTTCGATTTTTCCACTTTACATTTTGGTGAACCCGACGTGAACATCCTAATTCTGATAATTCATGGTTAGATCTGAAAAATTGGCTTCCTTAATTACATTTCCATGTTTGATCTTTTGCAAATTTTAGAGGTTAATTGCATAAAAACCCTAAAATTTTCTTTGTAGTAATTGAGCTTGTGAAATGTTTAATTGTTAATGCTTGTTTCAGATCTACCCTTCTATTGCAAATTGTCAATTCATATTTGTGCTTTAATTCTAGAAATTAAGTGGTTAAGTGTCAAAACCCTAATTTTTAAAACCCTCTTGATTCAACCTTTGACTGATAATTTCACTGATCAAAACACCTCCAAATCGGCTGTAACTTTGGATTCCGCAACAAAATCACAATATCTTTCATCTCTGAAAATTTGGAAAAAAGTTGCGAGGACCGTGTGCACCCCGAGCGCCATCATCCCCGACATTTTTTCCAAAATTTCAGGAGCTAGATCTTACTGTATTTTTCTACTAAAATCCAGAATTTTGGCTGATTTTATCAATTCTAACACTTTCAAAATTAAAGTCAAAGTTGGTCTAGTGATTGCTTGGATAAAGGCTTATAATCATTCAAAAATTGTTGAAATCGAAATTTTTGTTAAAATTGTGTTTCTTACTGTCCTAAATCTGAAAAGTGTGTTGGCATTCATTCAAAATTTCAATGCTTTGTTCAAATTTTTGCAGTTTGTGACTTTTGAAATTAAGTGTTTAATTGCATCAACTTTGATTCCCACTTTCAAATTTGGATTTTGCATGAAATTGAGTCAACTTTTAAATTTCAAAGCTTGCACTGCTTTTAGTATTCCCTCTAAAATCATAAAATTTAAAATTTCAGTTTACTTCTTTTTTTTTCAAAATTCAAATTTTTGCCAACAAACTTGGTAGGGTTCAATTTTGAGATTGCAACTTTATTTTGGCCTATCTACAGATCGTAAAATCACTCAATTTTTTCAGATTAGCTTTAAAATCATCATAGCTTTCATCCCTGAAAATTTCGAAAAAAGTTGCGAGGACCGTATGCACTCCGTTTGCCACGGTCCCTGACATTTTTTCCGAAATTTCGGGAGATTGTCCTGATTGTATTTAACATCTTAAATCTAGGAGATTGGCTGATTTTATTGAAATTTTCTACCTCTAAAATTCAAAATCTTCTCTCTCTTTAGTGCATGAGTTTTACAATAATAAGCCCTACTTACACTATTCCCATTAGACGAAGCCTTAGAATTAAGTCTTTCCAAGGTTTAATTACCGAGGAGATGGAACCTAATTTGAATGGCCTTTTTAATGAGGACATGGGTAATTCCTCTAATCCTCTTAATGATGAAGAAGCTCTCCATGAGGTCCCTGTAGAACAACTTTCGAAATTGGATAACCAATTTGATGATTTTCAGCGATGGATGTCTCAAGAATATCCCGATAGTCAAGCTCTTTCATTAATTGAGGGTCTAAAACGTATGGTTCAAAGTGATAAGAATGGAATTGATATTTTGCATGGTATTGCACACATTGTGGATTCGAATGTGATGCCGATGAAAAGTTGTGCCGAAACTTTAGGTTATACACAACCTCCTACTCAAGTCAATCATTCTATTCCTTTGACGACTTCTATTGCTAGTATACCTACTTTTACATCAAACATAATAACTACTTCAATACAAGGCATTCCACCTATGATCACCAGTCATGGGGGCAATCCTTCCTCTTCAATCAACCCTCTTCCTTCATTCAATCCAACTTCTTCATTCATTCCTTCAATGAGTGTTCCTATTACATCTCCACAAATGAACCTGGCACAAGGGGGCAATTCATTTAACCCTTCTATTCCTCCTTGTAGTGTTCCTCCTTTCCAATCATCTCCTATGACTAACTATCATAGTGTCCCACCACCTTACTCTCAATCAATACCTTCTTTCAACAACGTAATACCTCCATCACAATCTAACACGTCTAATATGAACTCTTCGACTGAAGCGACCATTAACAATCTTGCACAAACTGTCTCTTCTTTATAGCAACAAATTGCCTCTATGAATCAATCTAAGTTTAGTGTGCCCACATTTGATGTTGCGAGCCCACTTTCTCTTGACATTGTTCGAGCTATTCCCCCTAAACATGTTGAAATCCCGCAATTGGAGCTTTATAATGGTAAGGGTGATCCTCTAACACATGTTAAGACCTTTCAAACAATATGTACCGATTTTGCTTATGACCAAAGGTTGCTTGCAAAACTGTTTACTAGAACATTAAGAGATAAAGCCCTACAATGGTATTGCTCGTTGCCTTCCTATTCTATTACTTCTTTCGAACAACTTGCAAATGTTTTTATTCAACAATTTCAAAACAATATAAGTCCTAAAGTTACTTTGATTGATTTAATGCATTGTAAACAAGGTGTTAAAGAAAAAGTGACTAATTTCATTGGTAGATATAAGCATTTGTATGCTCAGATTTCTTTTCCAGTACCTGACAATGATATTCAAAGAATTTTTATTTCTAATTTACAAAAAGATATTAGAGAAAAACTCCTGTTTTCTGAGTTTACTTCTTTCCAACAGTTGTGCGCAACTCTTCACAATTATCAACTGACTGTGAGTCAAATGGAACAAGCAAATCCTATGGCTCCGAGTGATAAGGGTGATAGTAGTCAACAACCATTTGGGAAGTTTAAACCAAACATAGAGGTCATTAAGTTCAATGAAAACATCATCAACAACAATGTGAATGCAGCATCAGGTGTGCCTCCTATTTCTAAGTTTTTCAAGAAAGAAAGAAAGTTTACTCCTTTGAATGAATCATTGCATAGTATTATGAATAAGTTATTGGAACAAAATGTGCTTACTCTTCCTCCTATAAGGCAAATAGATCTTGCAAAGATTAATTCACCCTATTTTGATAATAAATCTTTTTGTCAATTTCATCGTCAACCTGGGCATGATACTGAAAAATGTTTTGCTTTAAAGGGTAAAATTCAAGATTTGATTGATAATAATACTATCTCTATTTCTGGTGTGAATGATAAAGGCAACACATCTGTAGCTCCTCCTAACCAAAATCTTAAGATTTTTACTGATCCATTACCTTCTCATACCTCTAATGTGATTGATACTAATGATTCCTCTGTCTCACCTGATGATCTTGTGTCTATGACTCTGAATGTGATTAACTTTGTAGAGCAGCAGAAAATCCCTAAAGAACCTTCCATCACATTTGATTCCAGTGAAACTATCAGGGCACCTGATGGTCCTTTATATATAGTTGCAAAAGTCAAGAATACACCTTGCCATGGAGTGCTTATTGATCCTTCTTGTATGGTTAATGTCATTACTGAAGAATTTCTTTTTACTTTGCAATTGAATCAAGTGATCTATGACGAAACAAATGTGGTTGTGAAACTATTTGATGCATTTTCTTCTCCTGCAATTGGTTCTATTACATTACCTATTGAGGTCCATAACAAACCCCTTGATGTGGACTTTTCTATTATTCCATCATCCGAACAATTTCGTGTGAAGCTAGGTTATCCTTGGCTATCTTCCATGAAAGCTATTGCTTCTCCTATTCACAAGTGTTTGAAATTTCCCCATAATGGTGAAATTGTTACTATCAATCATAGCCTCTTTAAACCAGCTGAAAGAACTTCTAGCGTTCCTATTGATTATTTTTGGCCTAAACAATTCCAATCCCTTCCACTGCGGAGTGATCATCTTTTCAAATCTTATCAAAAGTGGAAAAAAGATATGATCCTATCTCTAAGTGAACCTAGAACACCCAAACTTGATATTCCTATCATTCTTGAGAATGAAGTCCTTCCTTTGAAAGATAAAACTAATGTCTTTCCTCAAGAAAATTCCCAACCCACCCCTATGAATGTGACTACGTCTATGACTAATAAATTTTCTAAAGGTAGACCTATACCTCCTCGTCATGATGGACTTGGTCTCCTTCCTAAACCAAATATTCCTCCTTTATATGGAGCAGTTCCTCCTCCTTCCTCTTATAGAGAGAAGAGACCTTCCTCTTCTCCTATTATTCAACCTAAGAGACCACAACCTAAACACCCAAGTGATAAGGATGAGAACATTCCTCCTCCTCACTCTTCTCAACTTCCTACTAAGACTAGACGAAATCATTCTACACGTGAACGCCGACGAAAGTGTCATCTTAGAGCTCAGGCAGCTGCTTCTCAAACTTTGCAATCCCCAAAAACACCTTCAGCTAGTATTATTCCATTTTCTCCTCAGCCAAAAATTGAGCCAAAATCTCCTAAACATAAGATGCATGATGGTCTTGATCCTGTGCGAGTTAAAGATCCTATTTTTATAAATCTTGATGATGATATAGATGAAAATGTTATTCATAATGAAAATGTTACTCCTATTCATTCTGATAGTGAATATGAATATGTTGATGTTGATAACCATTTATCTAACGAGTTTTCTAAAGCACTTATCCTAGCTCCTAGACAAGAACAACGTGGCTTGGAACAGGAACATAGCCCTTGTTTGGATCTTGTAATAGCTCCATCTGCTGTGTTGGATGTTCCTCCTCTAGTGTGTTTCCTACCTTCCCGAAATATTGATCAGCAAGATCGGGGGGTGGATGACGTACTAGACTAGTTTCATTAGCATAGCACACTCTCTCCTCCTCTCTTGATCTCTTTTGTTACTTCTTCTATGTGCTATTCTCATTCTTCTATTTGTTGTCCTTAGTGTTGTCTACTTGAGGATGATGCAAAGCATTGAGATCTTTTTTGGTCTCTCTCATGTTGACTCAAAAGACACATGTGTTCCCTTCTTCTAGGTGACCTTCCTTGATTGGGGAATGAAGAACAATTATGCATACATACATATGATATACATGAATTATCATACAACATACTGACCCCGAGAACAACGAAGTCATCTTGTGCTTTGTGTGTTGTGTTTATTATCCTTGGGCTTATCTCACACTTGGGGGCTAAATCCTTGTGATAACGTGCTCCTTTCCCTTCTCATTTCTTATATGTATCACTACCTTAAAGCAATCACCCCCGATGAGGCGTGTGCAATCGCTTTAACGTAGGGGGGCATACACCCCGTCCATATCTCTTCAAGATACTTGAAAGTTTCTTGGCGAACTTAGCTTTGCCTTGAAAATATTTGGTATTTTTCTTGCATGACTCATAGTGAGGGAACCTTACTACTGACAGTCATGGTTCTCCCTTGTGATCTTCCCTTATACTTTGTCAATCGAAGTCGTAAAATCATTAGTCCACTGGGGGCTTGGTGTATCTTGCCTCCTTGACATGGTGAAAGTCTTTCAACATTGTTTCCTTGTACTTTACCGGAAGTATGGGCGTACGCTTATACTCCCGCTAAAGTGGGGGGTAAATGTAGCGTCCTAAAATTGTGACACTTGCAATTTCGACTGCATTTGGGTCTTCACGATGGTGGCGCAACGTTGAACCTGAATGGAGACCCCGAAACCTGCTTGCGACATCAAAAACTGCATATTTCTGCACCTTGGCCTAATCCTTCCTTGCACCCTGTTGTCCCGGGAGGTGGGACCATGGCGCCCAGCGCCCTGGTCCCTGGCCCTATTTTGGGCCCAGTCTCTTGTTGGGCATCGGGTCTTTAAGTTTGCAATTTGGAAAATAATGTTTCTAGGTCGGCCTAAGGTCGGAAAAATCAGTCTCTCAACCCTAATTGACAAGTATATAAACTACTTTTCCTCTCCTAGAAAGGGAGGAGAAAAGAGGAAGAAAATAAGCAAGAGCAAGACGCGGAAGCGATATTCAAACATTCAAACATTCAAGCATTCAAGCATTCAAGCATTCCTTCAAGCAATTGAGTATTCTAAGTCTCCATTCAAGGCTAGGTGTTGCATTCAAGACAAGGATTCAACCATTGAAGAGGAGATCACTTACAACATACAAAATACAACATTCATTACACCTTCGCATGTAAGAATACAAACATTCTTACAACAAGGTATCAGTACTTGTTTACATTACAAACATTTACATTTACAACATTCTCATTTCTTGGTTAATTCCAAAATCGGGGTTTGACCTAAAGGCAAACCCCTAATCCCTAACCCCCCAATCGTCCTCTCTTTTCTGTGTGTAGGTTGTAGGTACGTGGCTGCAATTGAAGATCTGGAATCCTTGTGCAGAGACGAACAGATCCCCCTTCGTTTCGCGGATTTTTCGGAGGACCGTGTGCACTCCGGGTGCCATCGTCTTGTCAGCTTTCGCTCAAATTTGCAGAACAACATCGTCTCGACATTTTACTGCTAATTCCAGGTCCGTAGCTTCATCTTGTATCCCTATCTCTGTTTATAAGCGAATCTTTCCTACTTTACATGCATTCCTAGTTCAATCTCCCTATCTACATTCTTTACAAAAGAGGGTATCCTTGATGTCTTAACCCTTGAAACTCATTTAAAATCCAGTCTTGCATTGCGTGGGATTGGATCTTGTGGGTTTCAACCCCTCTTTTGAATGTAAAATCTCTCCTAAGTGAAAACCGTCAACCCTAGTGACCCTCCTTTCTCTCTCCTTGGAGTGGAGTGGGAGGAACAACTAGGGTTCGATTTTTCCGCTTTACTGATATATATAGATATATACATGTATGTATGTATATATACATATATATATATATAGATATAGATATATATGTATATATACATATATATATATAGATATATCTATATATATATACATACATACATGTATATATATACATACATGTATATATCTATATATAGATATATACATGTATGTATGTATATATACATGTATGTATGTATATATATATATACATACATACATGTATATATGTATATATATACATATCTGCATATATAGATATGTATATATATTTACATATCTACATATGTATATGTATATGTATATATGTATATATATATATACATTACATATACATATGTATATATATATATACATATATATATATGTATATGTATATATATATATACATATATATATGTATATATATATATATACACATATATATATATATATATATATATATATATATATATATATATATATATATATATATATATATATATATATATGGATTGAGATGTTTTAGATTAAATATTTATGAAGTTTAATCTTTAGGGAATTTAAATTCTGTTGTAAATTATTTGACTATAGGGAATAATTTTAGCTCACCTAGATATAGGTTTATGAGATTAAACCTTATAGAACAAATTTCATTATGAATTTAATTAACTCCTTAGACGGTTTAATTTAAACATTTTTTAATTATTGATTTAAATAAATTTTAGACATTATAAACAAAGTGCTAGGACTATTTTAATTAGATCCTTAAAGCAATTAATGCTTATTGAAGATTAATATTTTAGAGAGTTGTGATTTAATTAATCTATTGACAAGTTTTGATGATATAATAAAACTATTCATCTAGTATTCCGCATTTAATTTTATATTATTTTCGTTTACTTGAGTTAGTGGTTTAAGTTAACCCAAACATAGTTAAGACAAAACTTGCTAGTGCATTTCATATTAGCATTTTAATGTTATTTAGTTGTGATTTTAAAAAAAAAAATTATCTCGTTCGTGCCCAAAAGTTTGGGCATGACATTTTGGTATCAGAGCCCTAGGTTCAAACACTGGTGAACATGAGCTACATTCATAACTTAGTTGAAAACAAACTATGGCTTGAAGTATAACACCTAGGTGGAAAACTTACGAAATAACAAAGTGAAACATAAGTGAAAATTCTTGTAAATCAATAGATCAACATATATCAATTCAAGGGGTTCCAAGGGTCACTAAAAGCCCTGAAATTTGAACTTATTAGTCATAAGGTTTATGGCATAATAAAAACCCCAAGGGCTACAAAATTTTAAATTATTATTTATATGAAGTATTTTCAATGTTTAATAACGAAAATTAGATCTTTTGTACTTATGAGGTTACCATTCATTTGGAACCTAAACACAATAATTTCCCTAATCAAATCAAGTACGAGGAGTTAAATACTACAATAAAATACATCTGATGGTAACTAAAAGAATGCCATCCATCGAGATATGTTCATGACAATGGCAAGTCAAGCAAGGTAGTTAGACCTAAGATAAAGGCAATAAACAAGATAAATAAGATCGAGACAGTTCAAGTTAAGTTTTTAAGCTATGTGAAATTATGATGGTTAAAAAGATCAAGGCCGCCATTGGAGACATAAAGGAAGAAGAGTTAAAAGGAACTCTTGCAAATCTCAGATAGAAGCATTAACCTATCCTAATGACTAGGTACCTTAAAGAATGTGGTTATGCTAGATTTCTTATTAAGAGCATTTATTAGACAATGTTTGTAGCAATACAGTGAAGCTAGAGTTGGATAACCCTAAAGGTAAGAACTAAACTGATGAATGGCAATCCCCTTGATCAGAAAACCCTAGTGATACTATAGGTGAGTAAAATATGGAGAAAGGAGGCATGAACTTCTTGGGTGAAAACACGTAATTACAATAAACCCTAAGTTCATCCGTGGTTATATAATTGGGGAAACAAGCAAGTAAAACCTCAACTAATTCCTTTACGGGAAGATAATCTTGGAGAAATTAAATAATGGAAGAGAGAGTAGAACTGATTTGGGAATCGTACAAAAATCCCCATTGAAGTGCAAGGAGTGTAAAAGAATTAGGATCTTATAATCTAGGAATGTGTAACTAATATTTGTTCAGAAACGAAGGAGAAAAGTGCAACCCAATCATGGTTAGTCGCTAGGTACAAGATAGTATGTAACACAATTTAACTACTAGGCACAATCGAAAAAGTTTTGCAAAATATGGCACTCAAGTGTGAAAGTATGCAAAAACATTAAGTATGGATGAAGCAATATGCAGATGGAAAGGGCTTATGGAAAGATAGCATAACAGTAATATGATGCCAAATCTTTAATGAGAATTAGTTGACAATATAAAATAATTTATGAGAACATTGATAAGGAGCCGAATTATGTGGTTAGCCAAGGGAGAACTAGGAAAATTACGGGAGCCTTAAGACATTGGTAACTATTGGATGCCTTTAATTATACCATAATTGGGTAACAAAATATTATGAAGATAAGGTGGTTTTTGTGGATTGAAGAGATCGAAGGTTGTGATATGCCGGAAATGGGCTAGTAAGTAAATATAAATAAGTAATATGGAACAGGACAACTCTCCTTTTACTAAATTTTAAATTAAAAGGATGGGTGTTGGTCACTTTTCGAGTGCACACCCCCTTGACTTCATAGTTGCATAAGTGAAGTAGGAAAGAATAAGTCCACTATCCGAGTTCTTTGAAATATGTCTTGAAATGTGTGGGCAGAAATTGTTGTCAACCATTATCGATCTTACTTGACAATAATTCCACCCCAAATGGCTCTTAACCTTAAGTGTTAGTAATTTGGCAACAAGCTCCTACCTAATCAAGGTAGGTGAATGTTCGAGGTGAAAATATAAGGGGCTAGCATAAGGTGCTAAGAAACCAAATGATGTCCCTAGTAAAATTATATGATTACATTATACAAATCCTAAGTGGTTCTAAGTAAACAAGTGTCAAATTTGTGCCGAACTATCAACTGTTTGTGTAAGACATGAGAGTGACGATGCTTGAGCTACCACGTAACATTGAATCAAGGTTTAGCATATTAAGATAATTAATAGAAGCCATATTAAATTAAGTTATTAAGGAAGGATGTATTAACAGGATGGAGGAAACTGGATAATAATTAAATAATTGATATTGAACCAAGTAACTATATAAATGTCTATTTAGTAGAAGATGATCTAATTAAGTACTACTAAACGCAACTGAAATGAAAGGGACTTTTGAGTGAAATTATTATTGCCCTTATAAACTTTATTCGATCCGCTTGATAATAGGAGTTATCGTAATTGTTATGTTAGTAATTTTCTTAACCCTAACGCCTAGGAGTTTTATCGAGACCTAAGGTTTCGTTGGATCAGCTTTCTAAGCTTTAACCTCAAATTAAGCATAGATTGCATATAGTTATGCGTTCAAAAAAAATTAGTGCAAGAGGAATGGACGGAGAATGGTAGAGTTAGTGCAATCACTTGTCAGAATATAATTAAGGATGTTAATAACCCTATATAGATAGTGGATTATATCGGAAAGAATTGCTTGAAATAGTAAGCACGTGAAGGTTGATATAGCTAGCCCTAGTGATGTGATTTGTGTAAATGACTATCATGTTCATTGAACCACTGATAGTGTGTCAAGGGAGAATACCGCAAGGAGTGAAATTAGGCACAAAGAATTAACAAAGAATATATTTTATCAAATTAAGAAAAAGGAAGGAATATCCTCCTAAGTAAGATAAATTGTGAGTAATCTGGAAGAGAAAGATGTATAACAATAGTGTGACCTAGACCTAATGAATTGCGAAAATGATGATTGTCGACTGGTAAATTTGGCATGTGTATGGAGATGATTGCGTGGATGATATCTAAAATAAGTATTAATAATTTCCATCACTCCCTTGGAATGGGATTGTTATGTACCTTAATGTTTGGAAATTGCGAATAATGTACCCTATGAAACTTAAACCTTGGAGCCTAGAAATATAAAAACATTTTAATCCCTAGTAGTAGAAAAATACCCTATATAGGGGTGGATTTGAAGAAACTAAATTTGATTATGCCTTGTTACCTAAGAAAGTTGGAAGAAATTATGCACCTAGGACGGTTTAGCAAATATTTTATTAACACCCTAATGAGGTGCCTTGATGTAGAATAAGTAGATTCGTTTTGGTAAACTGTGATGTCAATTCTCTTAGAGGCAAGCATGGATGACAATTGTGGGGGATAAACATGTTTTACACGAACCGTTAATAAGTATGACTCCTAGAAATTAATAAGTAAAATATCATGTGTAACCTTGATTGTGGGAGTTGATGTGTGTTATTGATATGATTTGGATAGCGCATTAATGAAAGTTGTTGAAAGATAGTACTTGTAAACACCTACCTAAGTTCGAAGGGAAATGTAATAAAAATACTAAGAATTTAACCTTGTGAAGATACTAAGTTAATTACAATAATAAGTTGATTTGGATATTTCACCTTTCTAGTAGGCAAGATAAGATTTTGAGTAACTTATTGAAATTGTGGGAAATGTTATGTCCCTACTTCGGAAATCTACTCATGCGACTTCCAGGAGTAAGTCGAACTCTAGGGGAGGAGGATGTAAGGCCTTCCCCAAACCAAGCTTTGATTAACTTAGTTGACCATGTTTGACCCTACTAATAAATGCTATAATTCAATAGGATGGGCTATGTTAGACAGATAGATTGGTGAAAAAAGTAATTGAACCAGGTTACAAAATCATTTCACCTTGAGGTGTACAATTTTATGCATTATGGATTTAGAACTTATAAGATTCCAGGATTTGGATAACATTGATGTATGTTCATGCTTCATTTATATGCGTTATGATATAGAACTCTATATGATTCCAGAGTAGGATTACTTTGAGGTGATATATGCCATTAGTGGATTTGTAGGACTTCACTATGATGATAGAAATAGGATGTATGTTTTATGTATGGATTAAAATTATGAGGATTATGATAACTGCGTATGTGGATTTATTTGGATGTAAGATGTATTGATTTGTTTAAATGTATATGGTATGCAGAGTGTATGACGTGTATTCTTATTCATGTGTTTAAATGTTATATGAGGTTATTTGGAAGTACTAATGTGTAATTAAGATGCACAGGAAAATTATCCATGTGACCATGGAAATATTATGGAGAACCAAACCTAGACCTATGTACGTTTGTAAAACTAGGGTTTGTCTATTTGGAGAGACAACACCCCATTTGTATAGTATTTTATTTGTGAAAGTGGATGTTGCATGTGTGTTAGATTGAATTTATGTATTTGTATAAATCCAACAAGAGACAAAATTTCATGTATAATTTCGTAAAAGTATTTTTGTTGTGTCACTTGACACATGTGTTGATTTATGTTTTGATTTTTGAATTGTCTCTTGGAGGGAGTTGTTTAACCATAGCTTTTTCAATTAATTTACCGTGGTTCTATATTTCTCTAGGGTAGAAAATCTTTGGGGTGGTCAACTTAGGTTTGACCCGAAAATTAACTTCAGATGGGTTTAAAAAGGGTTAAATGGACTCCTAGGGGTAGTTTAAGAGTGTTTCCTAAAGCCCAAAAGGTATACCTAAGGGTTAGGAGTAATTTTATGCATGTACCAACTCCCATGTGACCCTTTAGATACCCTAAAAAGTGGGTTTCCTAAGTTGAGCGAAAATTGAAATTAGAAGCATCATCTAAGTTGTTAACTTTCCTTTTTGATGAGAGATCCCTTTTGATCTTTTTTCTGACTTTTCCTTTTTCAATTTTAGAAACCTGTGACAACTCTCACTAAGGTCTTCTTAAGAAAGAATGAGAGATTTTGTGGGCAATCACCCACTCTCAATTTTTGGAGACAATGCAATTTTGAAAAGGATAGATTTGGTATAGGATTTTGGCTAAGGGTAGAGAAGCAAGGAATTGTGGAATTGGGCTGCTCATCCTCAACTAATCTAGCATTCCTTTGGGCAGTTGAAGGTTGGTTAAATTTCTCTTGTATTGTTTTTATATTGCATGTTATGTTGAAAGGAATTGCTTGTATGGAAAAGGCTTGTTTCTTGCATTTTCCCCTATGAAAATTTATTTTGTGTTCTACATTTTACTCTTGTGTATTTTCTGTGTTTTGGGAGTAACCAAGACCTCCTACTCTTGGGAGAGAGGATGGTCTTGTGGGTGGTAGAAGTTTGACAGCCCTCGAGTGAGAGGCTCTCGTTAAGAGAGTGATCTCAAGGGATTCCTATGTAACCCTTGTTGCATGGCTTGTTTATGCATTTGGGGGTCATAAGGAGGGAAATAAGGCATGAATGCCTTCGGGGGCATAAGGTTGTGGGGTTGTTATACTTATGATGTATCATTGTTTTCCATGAGGTGGCCTTGAGTTTTACTATACTTGCAGTCTCCTTAGGGTATTTGGTCCACTACCACTCGTGTAAAGACATCACAATGTGTGGTGCAGTGTAGCCTTGGTTGGGAATATGTTTGTGATTGTTTCCCCTTCATTGTTGTGTTGTATGTGTGTTACCTGTCTAGGGCTTGGTTCTCCAAGCTCGGGGGTGGCTACTAGTTAGCCTAGGCTGGGAAGTGAGCACTCCATGGTCATAGCTTTGATTAAATTGCAGGTTGTCAGAAGAAAAGAATAAGACAAGTGGAAGTTTGCTGAAGTTATTTGTTGCAGAAAAATATTTGGAAATGTATTTATTATTTTCCTCATTTATTAGAAATGAGAGACCTATTTGTAAAGTGACGATAATGTCTTGGAAATATGTTTTAAAGAAATGTAATATTTATTTATGCTATACTGCAGAAAAGAAATGTGTATTTCTGGTTTTAGTTTTCTATATTTCTGAAAAATAACATTTGTTGTGTAAAGGATATTTTGAAAAGTAAGAAATTTATTCATTCCCTTTTTGCATTTAAAACATAACATTAGAAAAGAAATGAAATAGCTTTGCATGCATGTAGTAGGCTAGAAATAAAATCTAAAATTTAGATATGTGCATGGAGGTGCAAATTTAGTTATTTAAATTTGTCATTTATTTAATTGCAGAAAACAAAATCTAGAAGAATATTATAGTCATCTCTAAGGATTTATTTAATAAAGCATAGATTTAATTAGTTGTTGTTTTAAGTTTGCTTGATTATGTTATTTACACTTTTTGCAGAGATTAAATTCTAAGGTTAAATGATCTAACTTTTGTAAATAATAGCCTATTTATCTAGTTGCTGTTAAATTTATTAAATTTTAACATTTATATGGTAGCTGTAAGAATTATTAAATTTTGTCATTTGTTTATGTGCAGAAAATAAAATCTATAGTTAAATAGATTAATAGAAATAAATAATTTCTCGAGTTGTTGTTCTAAGTATATTTAATTCTGTTATTTACTTTATTTTCGCAGAAAGTAAATCTCTATTTAAATAATCCATCTATTTTTTTAGCAACTAGGATTTTGATAAAAGGAAATAAATACAATGATTTTAATCAGAAGAATTTATCTAATTTGTTAAAATGTTTCAAAATAAAAAAATATCAACATTTATTAACAAAGAAAATGCCCTAGATCTAATATACAGTTAAAATACACACACACACACACACACACACACACACACACACACACATATATATATATATATATTTATATTTACAGATAAATATGTTTAAATGAGTTTTTTTTTTTTTAAACATACTGATATATATATATATATAATTTATTAAATATTATAAATGAAATCATTTTTTTAAAACAAAATATATATATATATATAATAATAAATTTTAAAAAAACTCATCGCATAGGGTTTCAGGGCCGAACCGCTGTGTTTAGCAGAGTGGTCGACGTGGCTAGGAGCCTCCACTGTGGGCGACCACAGTGGACGACGCCACTGTGGTGTCCCATAATGGACGACCCAAATGCCGCCACCGTGGCTTCCCACAGTGGACGGCTCGAGCACCGCCACTGTGGGTAGCCACAGTGGTCGCAGCCACTATGGAAACCCATATAAGCGATGCCCCTGGGAACCGTCGTCGCTGACCCTCCATCCATGGCCGCCACCCAATAAGCTCACCCCTGCACAGAAAAAAAAAAAAAAAAAGGATTAGAACCCTAGCCCGGTTAGGGCTAGGGTAAAATGTGGAAAGATAATAAAGAATGAAAAAAAAAGAAATGAGGGGCATATTTTATATTAAATAAAAAAAAATTATCTCGTTCGTATCCAAAAGTTTGGGCATGTCAAGGGGGGACAAAACAAACAAAGCCAAATTGACCATGGCAACAAGTGTGAAAGGTCAAATGAAAATGAGAAACAGGAAGGAGGTCATCCTTCCCTAGGAGACATGAAGCTCATAATGTGGAATGTTAGGGGCATGAATGCCCCTAGCAAATGACACTTAATCAAGCATCAAATTGATCAAAGTTGATATGGTGGTATTGCAAGAAACCAAATGGAATAACAGTGAATCTCAAAACAAAATGAGGTTATGGAAGCAATGGGAAGGAATTTTTGTAGAGGAGATTGAGGCATCTAGGGTATAGGTATTATATGGAACCATTTAGCAATTCAATGCTCACTGGTGAAAGAATGTCAAAATTGGATGGTGGTTAGGTACAAAATTTTGAGTCGGAATAGGGAGATACTAGTCATGAACATGTATGGGTCAATTTCAACAATAGATAAGAGAAACTTGTGGCAGGGTTTAAAGTTGTGGTTGGGGTTTCAGAGTGGGCTACCCACAAATTTAGTTGGTGACTTTAATGCTACATTGAATAATATAGAGAAATAGGGTGGGCTACAACAAATTTCCAGAACTCAACTAGATTTCGAAGCCTTTGTTGACGAAAATAATCTGAGAGATATTGAGGCTATAAATGAAAGGTTCACCTGGACTAATAGGAGGCTAGGTTTCACCAGCATTGCTAAAAAAATGGACAAGTTCATTCTATATGGGAATTCGGACCATTAGAGGGATTCCTTTCAAGCCACAATATTGCCATTTACTGGCTAGGATCATTTCACGATTCAACTTACCATCAATGCAGAGGTCCCCAATGGGAGTAGCCAATTCAAATTTAAGAATATGTGGTTAAGGGATGCTAAATTACACATACTAATCAAGTCTTGGTGGAGTGAAGTCAAGGTGGGGGCCAATTCGAGGTTGTATCTGCTTAGCCAAAAGTTGGGTCGTATCAAGAATAAGCTTAAAGTATGGAATAAAACTCAATTTAAGAATATATTTGAGGAAAAACCTAGGGTGGAAGAGGATCTACGTACCCTAAATATGAAATTAATTGAGAGAGGAATGGTGAAAGACGATTTTGAACAAGAGCAATGTTTGAAAGCAGAACTCATTGAGATAATGGCTAGGGAAGAAATCTATTGGCGCCAAAAATCAAGATAGGTCTGGTTAAAAGAGGGGGATAGAGATACCAAGTGTTTCCATAAAACTACAATTGTCAATAGGGGTAAGAGCAGAATTATATAAATAGAATGGGAAGATGGCACTGGAACGCAATCTTTGAAGGAAGTTAATATAAAGGCGATACAATACTTCCAATCAATTTTGAATAAGGCTATAGATAATCATGTCATAGAAAGGGAGGACTTTCTGAGTCACATTCCCAATTTGATCCATGAAGATGACAACTTGGATTTGTTCAAATCTGTCAGGTCTGAGGAAGTAAAGATGGCCACTTTCTAGCTTGGGGAAGACAAGGCTCTTAGGCGGGATGGTTCCCTACAAAAAAAATTCAAGCCTTTTGGGACATCATTGGAAATGATCTACACAAGGTAGTGGAAGAATCTAGAAGAAGATTGGTAATGTTGGGCTCCCCCAATCATACCTTTATTGCACTTGTTCCCAAGAAGAAGGATGCATGTTGTATGGGTGATTTCAGGCCCATTGCACTATGCAACACAACATACAAAATAGTAACCAGGATAATTGCCAATCATCTGAAAAAAGTGTTAAGGAAGATCATATCAGATGGACAGAGTGGATTTTCTCCAAGAAGCTCTATAGTAGAAGGCATAATCATTTCTCATGAGGTTATTCACATGGTGAGGAAAAATAGGCATCCTAGTATGGTGATCAAATTGGACATCCTTAAGGCTTATGATTTAGTGGACATTCATTTTTTACTGAGCATCCTAAGAAAGTTTGTCTTCGGAGATAGGTGGGTTTAATGGATCAACTGTTGCATATCCACTCCAAAATTCTCAGTACTTGTCAATGGTGTGGCACATGTTTTATTTGGGTCATCTAGGGGCATTCAACAGGGAGACCCCTTATCCCCATTCCTTTTCATAATTATGGTCGAAGCTTTGGATGGGGCAATATCCCATCTTAGAAGCATTGGGCAATGACATAGTATAGAAATCACTACTGGAGTGGATGCTGTCACTCATCAACAATTTATGGATGACATGATTCTCTTTAGGGATGTTGCAAGAAGGGAAGCAAGAATTATCAGAAATCTACTAGATAACTATAACAAAGCTTTGGGGCAATCACTCAACTAGAGGAAATCGAAGGCGCTCTTTTTAAATGTTTAACCCAATTTGCAAAGGGATATTGGTAGAATTTTGGGACTTAGAGCTGCCAAACTCCCTGAAAGGTACTTAGGGATTCCTCTTTTCGGGGGGCATACCAAGAAATGCTACTAGGAAACATTGATCAATAGTTGCAAAAGGAAAATGGAACTGTGGAAAGGGAAATGGCTATCATCGGCTGGTAGGATATTAATGTTGAAAGTTGTCCTAGTTACTATCCCTATTTTCTCCATGTCATGCATGAAGACCCCCAAGACTATGGAAGATATCTCAATCCAGTTAATGAGACACTTCTTTTGGAATGGGCCAAAAGACATCCACAAAACTCCCTTGTTGTCAGCCAGGATAAAATATGCAAACCTCTTGGAGCTAAAGGCGCGGGCCTTAAGCAATTACACATCATGAACTTGGCTTTGGGGGCAAAACTAGTTTGAAATATGTTTCACAATGGAGAACGTAGATGGGTACAAATATTGAGGATCAACTGCTTGGATTCAAATGAATCGATTAGGATCCTAAATACACAGAACCCACCTAAAGGATCAACCATTTGGAATTTCATTCTGGAATGTAGAGATATCATAACCAAACATATTACATGGGAAGTAAAAAACGAACAAAGTGTTTCCTTTTGGGAGGATTCTTGGGATGGACATCCTAAGCTAATTTCATTCCCTCATTTGCACATCATCAAGAATATGGGCAAACAGACTATGCAATTATGGATATGTGAATAATATCAATAAAAAATCAGAAATGGAGTTGGAAGTCCCTAGAAGTAATCAATGCCCCACAAGAGCAGAAAGATGAACTACACAGGTTGCTTATAGGAAAATGTATCATATGGACAAGATTGGTTGATGAAATCAGGTGGTGTGCTTCAAAAGATGGAGAGTACAAGGTTAAGATGTGCTATTGAATCAAGGAAACCATTTTGGAAGATCAACAATGGTCAAAGGACCTTTTGTGGAGCAAATCTATTTTGCCTAAGGGCGAGGCATTTTCATGGTTGGCCATTTAGAATCGAATTCTAACTCATGGTAGATTGGCAAAAATAGGAATTGTGGGGAATGGAAGGTGCATGTTATGTAAAAACTACATAGAAGATGTGAATCATTTACCACTACTTTGCACGTATACGGAGAGATGTTTGAAGTTTTTTCTCCAAAAGCTCAATTTTCAAACCCCACTAATGGATGCTTGAGAGATTGGTTCTCTATGTGGCCCAGGAAAACCCAAAAGAGCATGTTTGGAAGCCTTTGGCAAGTCATACCATTGATAGTTGTCTGGGAGGTGTGGAAAGAAAGGAACAAAAGAATATTCAAGGAGCAATCAATGGATATGGATAGGTTGATCAAGAAGATGGAGGACTCTATCACCGAGCTTACAAATACATCAGCTAAATTATAATCTATCAGGAAAAGTGTATTCACAATGTGGGAGGACATAATGACCAAAACATTCAGAGGTTTGGTAATCCCCACAATGGCGAGTGATGGAAACTGCAATCAGATGAGGAAATTGAGGAATGAGGTGTAGTGGTGTACCCCTGAAATCAGATGGGTCAAAGTAAATTTTGATGGGGAAGTGAGTGGAAATCATGGGCCTAGTGGGATTGGTTGTGTGGTGAGGAAATGTAGATATTATTACGGAATTCTCATAACACATTGGGGTATCGACAAACAATGTAGAAAATTTTTGTGTTGCCCTGCATGGTCTCGAGCTCTGGAAGGAGGTAAATGTGACCAAATTTCATTTGGAGGGTGATTCCATGATCGCCATCAATGCAAGCCGGGTAAAATCCATGCCAGATTGGAGGCTCAACAAATGGATTTCTCATATCAGAAAGCTTATTGAGGGTTTCATAGATTTCAAGGTTAGCCACATATACAGGAAAGGCAACGCCATGGCAGATGACCTGGCAAAGAGAGCGGTATGCAATCAAATTGATTACAGGGATGAGGGGCACTAACATATACTCCACATGGCTCTACTTGATGGTGGTTTGGGTGGAATGGTTGGGGTTGTGTGTTAGAATGATGACAAGATACTATGTTATCCTTGTATGAGATATGGTGGTACATTCATCAGATTACACTATACATTCATTGGTGTGAAGAGTTCACATGAGCTTCCCAAGAGGATTTGGGAGTATTTCTAATTAACATTGTGAATATTTGAATGACTACCCGCATGCGGTGATTCTACAAGAGCTATGCTGAAACATTAATGCCAATAAATGTGGAATGGTTTTAGGCACCAAAACCACCCTTAAATCATGATGAGAAAGCCTTTCAATCTCAGTTCTGGTAGCTCTACATTTGAACTAGGCACAATGGATGCACCCATTGTCCTCATAGCCACAAAACCATAGATGGATTTCTTAGGTGAGATCATGGACAAACGGTTGGAAGGGGTCTTGGAGAACAATCATGAGTACATTCGGCATGTTGTGAAGACAATCTTGGGAAGGGAATTCATGTGGTCCCATCGTAGATATTGGGTAAGTTCTAATATCACCGCCTTATTTTTAGCCATGCTTCTGTACATGGGTGTTTCGAAGGAATGGTCAAAGAAGCTTACCCGAATGGTGTTCAAACATGCATTTTTGGGAGAGATTGATGCATCACTAGATAACCTGGATGTGAATTTGTGCATTACCCTCCCACATTAATACTACTTGGGTCAAGCGCGCAAATATCCCGTTGTGACCATACTGCAACAAGAGGTGGTGTAGGCCCATTGGAATGAAGTGGACCGGAGCAACAATTTCCTATTGTTCATGGATGGAGTCAAAAATTGTAATGAGGCGGACTAGCATTGGAATTATTTGACCACATAGGGGTTCTTGGATGAAGACGAATTTGCACCTGATGATGCAATCGAGATGGTAGGGTTGTTGATGCTTGGTCAAGGAGAGGAATGGATTCCAAGTGACAACCATGTTATGGAGGACATTGCTATGACTCAGGTCCATGCCACTTGCACCCAAGATTGCTGGGAAGTGCAACAAGCCTGACGTGGTAGGAAGATGAAGCTAGATAGGGAAAGAGAGGATGCAATTGGAAGGCATGCAGGGACTGGCAACTAATCATGGTTGGGGGTGTTTAGAGGCTTCATCGTTACCTAGTTTGTGGCCATTTTGATATTTTCTTTCTTAGTTATACTGTGTATAGTTTCTACCTAAGTATATATGTCATGTTTGAAATCTGTAATAGAATTGTGTGTGGATGGTCTGTCGGAGGTATATGTTTTAGTGGTTTGTTTTGCTTCATTTTGGAAGCTGGTGAAGTCGTAGCTATAGGAGATGGTTTCATTTTTGGGTTGTTAACTAGCTTTGCTCTGAAACACTGTGAAACCTTTTTTTGGTCTAATACGATGGGTGTTGGCCCTATCTAGTGATTTACTTATAAAAAAAAAGATAGCACTAGACATTAAAAAGCAACAATATTTATAGATATCTCCTAAATTTAGATATAATATGGTTAATAGGTCTATTTTAATGTATAGAAAAGTGTCTTCAACAAGGATGATCTTTCAAATATGAGAAAGAATCTCAATTATCTCACATGACTTTTGTGTGTGTACTTTTCTTTTTACTCCATTTCTAATAATGTCATAATTGTAGAATAGATTGATGTTTACACTTGAGAGTATGAATGCTATGTCATAATGTTTTATTTTTTTGTTTTAATTTGGTGTGACTATTAGATCAGTTTGAAATAACCTCATGCTATGAAGAATAAGAAAGGTTTTATCACCAAAGGTTAGGTAAGGTGAATAAAAGGGTTAGATGCAACCAAGTAGGTACAAAGTAGCTTCTAAGACTTCCCACTTGTTAAGAAGAATTAGGGAAACTTGAAAACTTGTTAGATTCTACATGATAAAGTTTTGATGTTTATTATGTATAGAATAAAGAATAATGATATGTGAGACTAGCATCAATTTAAATTTTTATATCGATTCATCTATATTAGGAAGATAAGAGAATAAAATTATGGATTGGGGATCTCATGACTTATGAAAGTGACATATATACTAACATTTTAAGGATCTTAATAAAAATTTGAAAAGAGAGCAATCATAAAATTAGATGGGGTATGAGGGATAGAATAAAATGGAAGTTTATATTAGTTTAAGATTTTATTTTATTTTAGAAATGGTATTTATCAAGGTGAGAGGCATTCATAGTTTCACCAAACTCTTCAACTTTTGTAGTGCACATAAGGTAAGTGATGTTGTTAACATCTTCCTTAAATAGATATAAACCTTCCTAGTCCTCGTGAAACTTTTATTTCTTGTACCTTTTTTTTATTTATGCTTCCTTTATTAAATACTAGTTCTTTGACATTAAATGGTTGAATGTAGGATTCCCCTCATGATTTTGGTAGTTTAGGTATTACAACATGTGCTAGTGTGAGAAAGGGATGAAGATGAAATATAATCAAATAAGGAGTTCCTTAATCAAACAAAAGATCATTTAGTCATGCTTGAGATAGACCTAGATTTTTTTTTGATTCTTGATGGATTGTTAAAAATGGTGAAGATCGTAGGGAGTTCAGGTTTATTAGTCTCGGGGAAATATCAGCTCGCACTTATCTTATCATTTTTTTCTATTGGAATTCCATGGGATAATAAACATATTTTGTAGCAAATTTAGAAACATTACATTTTTTTGTTCTCATAATTATATGATAATAAATTTTATGGGAATTCTACTCCACGCATTCTATCGTCATCAAGTAACATATTGATTGCTTAAACATGAACCTGGAAGGTATTTCCAAAACTTAATTGGATCTATTAGAGTTATTATTTGAGGGTAACTTATTGGGGCTTCTTTTGTTAGCACTATTGAGGGAGATCGATGATTACTCGAAGACTCATTATTAGGTGAGTTAGATAAAAAAATATTCATTAATTTTTTTACATTGGTTGTCATGATGATGTTTTAGAACTCTCATCCCACTACTATTTTGGTAGGGTATCACACATTTGATGGTTTTAAGGGGTTCTTATTGTAGACACCTAAAATTGACCTAACACTTGTGACACAATATTTTACTAATTTTCCTTCTAATTATTTAAATGATTTTTATTATTTAATTAATTCAACGTCATTCTTTTGATTTAAATTCAAAAGTTAAAATTCCCCTCTATCCTCATAATTAAATACTTTTAAATTATTTAATTATATTATTTTCTTCTAATGTTAATTAAATAATGTATTATTTTAATTAGTCTCTCCCTCTACCCTTTAATTAAATAATATTTATTATTTAATTAAATACATCTACCTTACAATTAAATAATTATTCCAAATTATTTAGTTTGTTGACTATATCTTCACAATTAAATAAATTATTTGATAAATTTAATCGTACATCCCTTTTTGAAAATCAATTTCCTCCAAATATTTATTTTATTTATTCTCCTACAACACATGTTTAAAATGGCTAATTATTCTCTGTTGCTAATTATCACTGACTTCTACTTCAACTCACAATCACCTTTTTTTTGACGAAGCCCGTCAACCCACCTTACTCCCAATCAATTCACTTAATAGCCTAGTCATATATCCTAGCCAAACAATCAAGTTAATTGACTAATCAATGAATTCCAATCGTGCATGAGCAATCAACTCTCAATCAAATTATCTCAATAATCCTCAATTGTTGATCATTTTGTTCTTTCAATCTGAACCATTGATTGGTATCATGAAATCTATAAAAGCAAATCTTATTCTCATTCATCAACAACCACAATCTTCAATTTTTTGTGCTATTATATTATAGGAAAGAGCTGCTATAATTTTGGGAGCTTAGTGTCATAAATTGCACCCCATGCAATTCCATACTACATAAACACCTCCATTTTAAGTTGATTGGATAATTTCTTCACCTCCTTGTCCTTTTGTCCACTTAGCTTGCCCCATCATACTGCTTTCTATAGTTTTCCGGACTTTGTTGACTGTTTGACTCATGGATGCCTGCTCACCACAAAGACATCTATATGTCACACTAGAATCCCACAAATTCACAGTCTAAAGGTAGTCACTGAAGCATTATGTTTGTGACTGATAAAGTTTGTAATGCCTCTTGTTGTGGCCACCGACATTGATTTTGCTCCCAACTTGTTTATATTGCCTTGGGAGCCTTATTTTTTAACTCTATTGACTCTGTTTGATGTACTCAACATCTCTAGCATTAGAACCACTCTCCCTGTCAATGTTCAACATTCTTCTCAAGCATCTTGGCTCTCTCACATTTTGGACGTTTTTCATGCTTTGAGGAGGACCTCATGCTTCTTCTTCTCCATCTAGCAAGCTCTTCATTGTGGGTGTGTAAGGGGAGTTCTTCTCTTCTTGTTTTATGTCCATTAGCATATTTGATTATTGTATCTACTTTAGATTTCATCTACTAGTTTATCGATCAATCTATCTTGGCTATCTGTGGAGGTGGAAACACCAAAATGGGGGTTTGACTGTGGTTGACCTCTAAAATACAACCCCAACATTTTATTTTATGGCTTGTACGCATGTTAGAACAAAGAAGAGTTATTTTGTTAGAAGCTTTAATCCTGGACCTATTTTGAGAAAAAAAAAATTCCTTTCTTTCTCTCTCTCTTATCGAAGTATTTACAGTCATTTTTACTTTTTGTCGTACATTTGTTTAGTTTAATTTCATCTCGAATACATATCTTGTCGCCCGACATTCTCTATATGAAACTTTGTACTTTGTCTATACAAGATGCCAGTGCACTGCACTGTCATGTCATTTACAACCCATGTTTGTGTCCTCAGACAAAGAGTTGGTGAAGGTTGCCAGAAGATCTTTATGACCCATTGTGTTACCTTCGGGGTACTTGACAACCTTAGGTTTTGTACTCATCTTGAGTTGAGAGGCCGATTAATGAGTCCCTGAGAAGTTGTTATCGATCTACAAGAGTGGTTCAGTTTTCCCATCTACATTTTGGTGAACTTGATGTGAAAGTTTGTCTTGTGTACGTATAGTTGACCTTAAGAGAACTTACATTTTTTCTTTAATTATTGTCTCACTACTTGTGTTGGGATCCTTCCTTACACATTTTTAGAGTTCTCAAAGTGTTGTAAGGCTTGTCTATGAGATTTACGACCTATATTGCCTATGAGATTGTTGTGAGGAGAATTTATAAGCCAAGTATCCCTTTGAATCATTATAGTCCTACTTGGTCAGGCTTGATGTTTGTAGATATGAAAAATCTAAGTGATCCCTTCGCTTCCTATCCCCTTAAGAGTAATATTATCAGGGGCTCTTTTGCAAAAAGATCACAAAATAATTCTTGAAATAAAACCCCTACAAATAATCCTCCTAGGTCTCCTCTTGTTATCAATCATGAATCTTCTCTTGAGGTTTCTTTCAACCAGATTCACTCCTTAGAGGAGACTTTGAAGGACTTTGAGGGTTTCCTTGAATGAGAAAATGTCCTCCCCAAGGCTGGCTTTGTTATCCATAATTTGAGAGATATGCTTATCCCAGATAAGAAAGGCCTAGAGGTGTTAAGGTCCATATCAATGATTGTTACAATTCATGAACCACTTGTTGAGATCCCTACTCGGCATGATCAATCTAGCAGTATTGGTCCATAGATTAGTGTTGATATCCCTGGAGCAATAGTCCACATGGTAGATAGTGGATCTACTATCAATATTTTTATTGGTGGTACTATACCTGGTATTAATGTTTCACAAATACCCTTGAGGTATAATAGCATGGCTACTTCTTTGACGACCTTTGGCACTTATGTTAGTGTTCATGTGAGTTTTGGAGGTGGTAGAGGTGGTAGTATTGGTCCTCATGGCTTTGTTTTTCTGCCTCCACCTCCGCTGCCTAACAATCATGTGTTGAATACTATAATGCATAATATGAGACAGTTACAACAATAGCTTACTACTCTTACATCTACTATTAATCGGTCCTCATTCCTTTCTTATTATCGTTGTATTCCTCTTGATCTAAGTATCTTAAACACCATCACCCCCCAAGGGGTGAAATCCCTAAAATTTGATCAACATAATCAAGAAGATCCCAATGGTCACATTAACTCTTTCATGATAGTCTACAATGATTATCATAATCTAGATTTCATGCTATTGAAGTTATTATCTCGATCCCTTAAGGAAACTAGACTATAATGGTACAATTTGTTGCCTTACTACTTTATCAAATCATTTGACCAACTTATGGATGCCTTTCATATGTGGTTTCAAGCGAACATTGGAAGCAAGGTCACTATAGCAGACCTTGTTCACTACAAACAAAAACCTAATGAGAGGATTATAGAATTTATCTCTTGAAACCAATCAATTTCTACAAGAATCCCTTTTCCCTTCCAGACAACAATTTACAGAGAATTGTTTGTCAAAAATCTGTAATCGACACTAAGGAAGAAGCTAGCTCTTAACTGTTGTTCAAATTTTACCAACCTATGTTCTGCACTCATTGATTACTAGCACACGATGACTCAATTTGGAGAATTTTCTTCAAAATCGCATGTTGATACTCTCAAAGATGCATCTTCTACAAGAGGGTCTAGAAAGCATAAAGTTATACTGAATGTTATTACTATGACTCGAGCCACTGAGAGATCTATGCAAGAGAAATAGTGGAATCGATTCTTCACAAAGTTAACCAATTCCTATTTGAGCTAATGCAAAATATCTTAAAACACAATCTTATAATGCTTCCTTGCGATTATACCACTTCCCGATAACAAACCATACCCTTGATGGTATGATGGTTCCAAATTTTGCCACTATCACTAGGTTCTTAGACATGGTATTGAGCGTTGTATTTACAGTCTTAGACATATAGTCCAAGATCACATATATAGTGGTATTGTCTGGGTCAATGATTGAAAACAAAAGTATAACAATTTTGTTGACAAAACAAACAGTGAGTTCAAGATCTATATCAATCCTTTCCCACCTCATTCATTAAACTACATTTTGTCATCATTATACCCTAAGTTGAGTGGTGTCTCGTTGATTAACATAATCACTAGCACTCTAATCTTACCCCTAGTCAAAGGACAAGAAACAATGACATGTCCTTCATACCTTTGGATGCTCCCTATTGTGGGGATCCTACTCTATCATATATCCCAACTAAGATATACCGTCATATGGGTATAGGTGTGATGGTCAATCTCACATGCCAAATCGATGTAATTATGGATGAAGCTCTATTTATTAAAACTACATTGAGTAAGATATGATGAGTTGTGTGCCTCTATTTGCACACATAATGGGTTGTGTGTTCCTCCTCTATGTAACAACACTTTGACTATCCATGTGGGACCCAAGGCGGTGTCGAGTGTATTTGTTGTCATTTTTAAATCAAACCTATTCTAGGTTAAGAGAGGTATCCTCTAACTGATCATTGTGGAAGCAATCCCCTCAATTATTCACAAGTGCACCAAGTTCCCTCATGAGGGCACAATGCATGTTTTTCGAGGATACTAGATTTTAGTCAGTAATTGCCCATGGGGGCTTTTCATTAGATCATTTATGGCCTGCTCTGATTAGGCGTATGTTCCTTTGTGGAGACCTCAAGTACAAAATGGGGGAGTTGGCCTCTATATCAGTCTATCCTACAATTTCTCTATCTTCTCCTACATCAGTTTTCACTCCTCCTTCCCTATCTACTCCTACTATAGTGGGTCGTGTCTTCTACCCCTTCTTCAGTGGGAACTAAGGATAGACTTGTTTCTCAAGATAGACCTCCTCACCTACCTATGACTATGCAACCTCCAATGGTGTTTTCTATTCCTGTGATTGCACCTAGGGCAGTCAAAGGAAAGACACAGGTGTTGTCGACATCCACAACCCACCCTCCTTTTGAGCTCCTAATCACTGTTGATATCTCTAATCCTACCTAGTATAATAATGGTAGGCTTTCACCTAGAGCTTGTTCGTCAACTATAGATCCACAGCCTTTGAGGGTACCCCCTATTTCTCTAACTACTCCTAAAGCAAAACAAGGAAGGGTGCCCACAATTGCACCTGTAGGACCTATTTAAGCAGCACCTCCTACTTCATTGGTTGGGACTTCTCCTTTATTGGTAACGACCTTGAAAGCCTCTGCCATGGACCATGATGTTGTTGAACCTTCTTTGAATTTCATTCCTAGTCCCCATTTATGTCAAAACTAGCTTATATGTGAGCGTAAGTGTTGTCGGTGGGTGATGGCCCAAAAATGTGAAGCTACCTTAAAGGATTTTTGATGGTTCTTCAGTGTCTTCTCCTACTCCTATTGTTTATGTGCCTAGTCTTACTCCTATTGCTCCTATTGCATCTATGTCTGCTGCATCTTTCATTTTCTTGATTGCTTCTCTTGGGTTTGCCAATGAGCCTCACCACAAAAGGGTGCAGGTCTTCATTGCTCCCTCCTTGGAGCTACCTCTCATCACTTCCTTACTTGATATCCCTCTGCTTTCTAAATCCATTGACATGTTAGATACACAGGTGACCAGTGTCTAGTGTAGCATTGTCTACCTCACCTACCTCACAACCTCCTCTTCATCAAATCTTTCTTAGGGTACTTAAACTCGCTACAGTTGATTGGAGACCTTTACCTCCATCAAAAACTAAACAAAATTTTGAGCAAGGACCCGTTCCTAAGTTTTATCATCAAAAACCAGCTCTGACGACCTTTGTTTCTATTTCTTTGTCTTTTTTGGTGCTTGTTTCTTTATCTACATTTCTTTTCACATTGTTATTAAGGTTCCACCTTCGCCAAAAATTTTATTTGTTCCTCTTTTAAAGTCCGATGATCCAAATTTTGTTTTGTCACCTTAGGCCGAATCACTTGCTCTTCCACTAAGAGGCATTTTTTTGACTCTCTAGAGGATATCCTAGCACTATCTACGATCTTAATCATTGAATTTTGCTTCTCAAGAGATCTAGTATGAAGTTGTGGAAGCTACCTCATCACTCACTCTTTCCATTGACAAAGCACCTATTGTTGCCCTCATGATTATCCCTCTCCAATCTCGTCCTCCCTCCCTATATCATCAAGACTGGCAGGATGATGACCTGATGGGGGAAATTACTAGGACAACACCCTCCTTATCTAATAGATTAGAATGTATTTGTCTGTGTTCCCCCATTCTTGCTTGATATATTTTGTGACCCTCTGAAGGACCCAAGTTACACTATCGGTACTTGGAAACATGGGGTGTTGATTTTCTTTAGGTGTTTGTGCTCTCCTAGAGGACCCAAGTTAATTCGTAGGTGCTTAGAAATAGGGTATTACCAGTTGTAAACCTTATTCTATTTGTTGTATCTTGATTTTCAACATTCAGGGATGATGCAAAGCATTAGAAGCATTTAGGCTCTCTCCCATGTTGACCCAAATTTTTATTTTATCTTTGTCTTTATGTGTCTTTTTTAGATCCAAAACTTTGGGACCATCATGAGTAAATCATACATAGATACATACATTATTTATTTTTACTATTGTGAGTTATGCTGACATCGAATTGATCCCCATATCTCTACATGTTTTTGTTGATGTTATGGGTATCATGTGTCATCTATTGCAAGATGGCATTCCAAAAAAAACATTTTGTTATGTTGGCATGACACAACATCTCTTCTCCTTAGAATGACATGTATTCCATACATACCATTTTAAGGGGGGCTATCATATCTCTGAATTTTTGTATATCTGCATTTGGATCTCAGTATCTATTTATCTAATGATCTTTATTTTATATTATTTCCTTGGTGGGGGTCAAACCACTTGATCTTTATTGCCTTTGTGGGGGCCAAACCACTAATGAATCTATGATTTCCCTATCGTATGACTATCTATCATAACACAACTTGCTAACAATACCAATGAAATCTTGTTTTTTAATCTCAATGATCACTATCGTGTTAATTATGTGTTTGATAGTATCATTTTATTTCACTTTTTCATCTAACATGTTTGTCTATAGCTAACATGTTTGTGATGAAATAGCTTAGCAACATCTTATGAAGGTCCAAGTCTCTTCCTGGAAACTCCACATGGTTAGAGGATTTTTCTTCCCCTTTGTATCTTGATTAAATTTTTTTTAAATTTTTCTACTTTAGCTTGCATCTTGCAATAATGATATGCTCGCTAAAGTGGGGGCAAAATGTAGTGTCGTAAATTTCACCCTATGTGATTCCATGCTACATAAGTGCCTCCACCTTTAAGTCGATTTGAGAATTATTTCACCTCCTTGTCCTTTTGTCCACTTGGCTTTCCCCATCATCCTCCCTTCTATTCTTTTCCTAACTCTACTGATTGTTTGACTCACAGACACTTGCATGTTGCAGAGATCTGTGTGTTGTGCTAGTGTCCTGTGACTTTACAATCTAAAGGTGGCCATTGAAGCATTAAACTTGTGACTAATAGAGTTTGTAATGCCTCTTTCTATGACCACCAATGTCAATTTTTCTCCCAACTTGTTTATCTTGCCTTAGGAGCCTTATTTTGGTCTCTATTACCTCTATTCTATCTACTCAAGGTTTCTAGCATTGGAATCACTCTCCCTTTCAATCTCAAACATTCTCTCAAGAATTTTGGATATCTCACACTCTGGACATAATTTTTGTGCTTTGAGGAGGACCTCATGCTTCTTCTTCTCCATCTGACAAGATCTTCATTGTGGGTGCGGAAAGGAGTTCGTCTCTTCTTGTTTTCTATCCATTAGCATATTTGATTGTTGCATCTACTTTGTATTTCATCTATTGGTTTATCTATTGATCTATCTTGACTGATCATGGAGGTGGAAACACCAAAATAGGGGTTTGACTGTGGCAGACCTCTAAAACACAACCCCAACATTTAATTTTTTGGCTTGTGTGCAAGTTACATCAGAGAAGAGTCATTTTGTTGGAAGCTTCATTTGTGGACCCATTTTGAGAATATTTCATTCCTTTATTTCTCTCTCTTATCTAAACATGTACAGTTGTTTTTACATCTTATCATACATTTGTTTAGTTTAATTCCATTTGAAACACATATCTCGTCTCTCTACATTCTCTGTAGAGAAATCTTTACTCTTTTTCATACAAGATGCCAATGCCTTGTGATGTTGTTCATGACTTGTGTGTGCATCCTCAAATAGAGAATTGGTAGGAGGTTATTACAAGATCTGTGTGACCCATCCAATGTTGTCTCAAGAATACTTGATATCCTTAGGTTTTGTACTCATCCTGAGTGGAGAGGTTGATTAGTGAATCCCCAAGAGATTGTTATTATCTTGTTAGAGTAGTTCACTATTCCCCCTCTACGAGAACCACCATCATATACAACACAAGAAGGAGAAGAGAAAGCACGATTTCAATATTTTAGATTTCATTTGGTTTATTGACTCATTTCTTTTGTTGAATTTTATTGCATTTGAGAATTTAATAATAGATTTGGGTTTGTGGTTTCTCATTTGGTCTATTATAGTATTTCTCAATTTCAATGTGCACACTCATGTTTGGACTAGATATTACATTACATTTAGTTTTTGACATCTCTTCTTCATTGTCAAAAAATTGGGTCTTCCTCTTCAATACTATTATATATTTAATTATGTCTTTGGAGAACTTGTGTGGGGGTCACTCACTTCATGTAAGGTAGTTGATGAATTTAATTTATTTCTATTTGTGCAAAGTTTGGTTTATTTTTTCTACTAAATGGCATCTTCTATATTTATAAAGATATTAATGCCTAAGAACATATTGAGTACATGGACCTAGTTCATTCCTTTAAAAAAGTACTAGAAGGGTTCATCCTTCTCTATTAGTTTTATAATTCATAATATTCTTTATGGAGATAGAAGTGACATGTTTAGAACTCTCTCCCCTTTTGAATGTCACATTTCCTAGTTTCTTGTTCAAGTTTGAGACCTCATCTTTCTTTCTTAGCCATATAGTTTATGGTGTATGTTATATTATTATGAATTTATTTGTAGTAATCTTATAGTCAATTTGTATCACAACCATATTTTTTTGTGCCTACTTTTAGTATGTTAAATGATTTTGTATCTCCCTTTGCCATGTATGCCTTTTCTAGGTGAAGGAAAGGAATTTCTTGAAATAAGGTATAAGTGATTGCCTTTATCTTATGAATCTAAGGTATCCATAATAGCAAGTTGTAAATACTACATTTATCTCGGATGTAAAATATTATGGGGACCTTATTTTCCCAATGGAAACTAGGAGTGACTTTATTGACATTGGTATCTACCTTTAGGTTATCGTAACCTCACAAGGTATCTCTACCTGCAATGACATTTGTTTTTTTCATATTATTTTATTTGGAAAAGGGAGGAGGGAAATTGTGTTGATTGCAATCCCGTCATCAACAAGAATTCTTTTTATCCAAGTGTTATAGATGCACACTTGTAGGTATATATTATGGTCTCCTCTCCTAATTAATTAAAACTCAATAATTATTTTCTTAATTTTGAAGATGAAACTAGGGACATGTAATTCTATTTTTGGTGGATATGGATATAGATCAACTTGGTTGATTTGTTCTTCTAGAGGTGGAGAATATGGTTTAAATATTTTATCCTAATGGTTTTTAGGATGGTTACATAATGAGATATAGAGGTTCCTAAAATATTGATGAATGAGATTTTTGTGAATATATTTTTAGGATACTCTACCAAGTTGTAAGGACTAATATAATTGGTAGTGGAGTCAAATACAAAGACCATATGATCATGATACTCAACCTCTAAAGTTGCATGAGATTTTTGTGTTTAATCATTTCAAAATATTTCAAGAATAAGCCTAGAACCTTGGTCTTTCCATTTATGCCCAGCTAAGAAGGATTGTTAAATCATTCTAGTTGGAAGGTGCTTTTCAATATCAATGTAGAAGGATTTGAGGAACCAGGTTAACATAAGGTATTGTTGCATTAATGTAGAAATGATGGATTTTTTTAGATTTATAAATTATAATTTTGAATGACGAGGGACCCTTTTGTGGCTATGATTTAGGGTGTCTTGTAGGTGACAAAATGTGATTTTTATCTTTCAGATAGTCAAGAGTGTGTAAAATTTAGTTTACAACTTTTCTTGAATGTTGAAAGACCTTACGTAATAAAAGGGTGAAAATTTGTTGCTTGGTTTTTGTCAAATAATCCTTAAAGTCCTATGTGTTTTTAAAAAAAGGAAAATATAAGAAAAATGTCATGCCCATTTCTAGGAGAGAAGTTATTTTGATGTTTTAGGGTTAGGTTGTTTGGTCTTGTTGAAACAAGTTGATTGCATTAAATATATGGAGGTTGCCTACCTTCCTTATGTAGACCACATTAAGAAGTCAAGATGAATGTGTGTGGCATGTTGCATGAAGAAGCATAAATTTTTAGACCTTACAATAAATCATCTTCATGTGCCCAAACATCTCCACAAATCTCCAAGATGAAGGCTCTACATGGTTGCATTCTATACTCAACAAATATTTTGTCTCATGAAAGATTTGATAGAAGAAGTTATATGCAAATTATAAGCCTGTAGAATTTTACGTGTTATTGTAAAAATCATGGAAGCTTGTTGCAGTGTTGTAAATTTTATACCCTTGTAATTTCACCTATGTTTTGTGTAATTCCTACATGCTTGCAACCTTAATATGTTGGGATCTTTGCATTATTCTCCAGCTATATATCACGAGATGCATAAGTTTTTTTCATTTTTGCGTTTCTTATTGTGAATGTTGATTAGTGTTTCAACTTCATTGTTTTCTTTGTGATTTTTGTGGTGGCTTCTATTCTTGTTGAGTTTTTATTTAGATAGCTTGCATATTTCAAGATGCAAATTCCTCAACATGTCAATCATTGGTAATGCTTATATGCTTGGTGTCCCATAGTGTTTTGGTTCATAGAGATGTGTTTTATTTATGTAGTGATTAAAGTGATCCTTATTCTTTGATGCTTAATTTCACTAATTTATATATATGCATGTATGCATGTTTACTTTTATGCTTTATGTTGTACCATATTGGGTGATTATGCTATGCTTCGGCTATATATACATTGAGATATGTGTGTTGAGTAGTTACAAGAACATGGATATTTCTCCACTTGGCTACATAAGTCTAAGTTATTTCCCCAACAATGGTTATATTGGAGATGTCACACTAGGTCGTCCCTTTTTACCAAATACACTCATACTCAATCCACGTGTGATATACATTTTGTTTGACTTGTATTGACCTAGATCCAAATTAGGAGTGATTTCAGAACCCATAATTGTCACAATATGCCAATGAATGACTAATTTAAATGGTTTCTTAAATTTCGTGATTTTTCATAAAATAAATTTATGACTTGAATAATTTCATGATTTAATTGCCATTTAATTGTAAAATTTAATAGGGTTGAATATTTATTTGAATTTAAATTATGAAAAGGTGAATTGAGTGAAAAAGATTTAAGCAAAAATTTAGTTGAATTCAAAATTATAAAAACAATGAAAAAGAGAAATGAGGTTCCAAAAGGAAAAAGGTTAGTCATTTTTGGGCTCTCAAAACCACCATCTCCTTGTCATTTTTAAAATTTGAATTATGGGTGCAATAATGAATGGAATTGTATGGGATTTGTTTTGGATTAGATAGGAATGAGAATATGATTACTATGTGTATGACAACAAAATTGAGGTAAGTTGTTCATTTCTCCTCTTTTAATTATGATTTTTTATTTTGAATGTCATAGTTACCATTATGGAAGCATAGGAAATTCATAATGCATATGAAATTTTCAAAATTGAGTAGGAATTAAATTTATTATGATTTTTTTAATATTTTTCATTTGGTGCCTTCTTGATGTCCAAATTTTCAAAAATGCTAAAAAATAAAAATTGATAGTTGGAAATGGTGGTTGTGAGTATTTTGAGCTAAAGGGAGCATTTCTTATTTTTTTGAAAATTTTGATTTTTGGAAAATGTAAAATTTCAAGCTATTTTAATGGAGTTTCTTAAAAGTTATTATCATTGGCATGGTATGATGATTAAATTGTGGTGTTATTGTTCTTGCCATGAAGGTTCAAACCCTACTGGGGTGCTATTAATGGATTTTTAAAAGAGAATGAGGTCCCCCCATTTGTGACCTCAACAATTCATAGCTCCAAGTCAAAATCATTTACCCCTTTAAAAAATGGAGTTTCTCAAAAAATGTTTTTGCATTAAAAAATAAATTGATAAAATTTAAATTTTGGAATTGATTTTAATGATTTGTATTGGTTGTAAAATGAAATACAAACACCAGTACACAAATATGAAATAGCAAACTAGAAATAAGGGTCCAAAATAAGAGCTTCAAAACATAGGTTGTAGCTCTAAAGGGATATTATATAAGGGCCATGTCTCATGTGGTATATATAAGTAGATAATGAGTGTCTAATCACCAAAATAGATGACATATAGATGATAGAGATGGGATATAGATAAGTTATATGTATAAAGGAATATAAAGAATGTAATAGATATGCATTGATATATGAATACAGATAATTCTAATTTTGGGTGTATTATGTGTGTGCACCATTTTATTCTAATTTACAACTAAGATAGAATCTAGAATACCTTCCTTGTTGCCTCAATAGGACTAAGTCAGGGGTAGAAGACTACAACACCAAAAATGCTTTGGGTACAAATCTCTAGTTTGTATTATTATCAAGTATTTTTAACATAATTCCTATCATATTCATCTTGTGCAAGTTATTTTATTACAAACCTCTTCATGAACACGACTTATTTTAGATTGAATAGGAGAGAAAATTTTGTAAAGGGGATTGTCAATTATATTAAACCCTTTTAGCATAAAGGCGTCTTCTTGCACCAAGTTATCCTTACAAGGGAAATAATTTTTAGGAGAAGGATCAACATCATTCCTCAAAGCCTCATCTCCAAGAGAGAGATTATTACAAGAAGTGTTGATAGTCTCTTCTTGGACCCAAATATCATCATGGGTAAGACTAATTTTGGGAGAGGGATAAGCATTATTCATCAATGCTTCATCCTTAGAAGGGAGAGCATGTAATGTCCCATTTTTAGGACCTCTTGTAGTACGACTAGTGTTGGTCTCCAGGTTGGTGCCAACATTCTCAAGGGAGTATTTTGATGTTGCAAGTGTGTTCGGATGGGTTAGTTAAGATGAATCACACTTTATGGGTTGATTTTGGACAACTTGTCCAAGACTTGCTATTTATAGTAAGTTACTATTTTTAATCATTGTTAGTTTCGACATTGATTGGTCAATTAAGAGACTTATTATTTTTAGTAAGTTACTATTTTTAGCAATTATTATTTATAATAACCATCATTTTGGTAACTAGCCATGGCTTCGATCTCCTCTTAACTTGAACATGCAACATCTTTAGTTTTAGAACTTGAATAGTTGGGCCTATGTTTAGTATATTACTAGTTATAGTAAATGTTACTTTGGGGGAATCGACAACATACTCAGCTTTAGTTCTCCAACTGGTTCATGGATCACCTTCTAGGGATTTTTTAGAGGGTTTGACAGACACTTACTATTTTTAGTAAGCCATTTAGATTATTATTTTGGCTTATATTAATGACTGGAGGACTCATTTAATTATTATTAAAGTTAAATTCTTTAATAATATTAAATTAAATTAAAAGGTTGTTAAAAGAGGTTTTAAACGCTAAGCATTTAAAACCTAAATAAGTCCAATGCATTTAGGTAACTTGGGCACCCATCGTGGAGATATTAAGTTATATCAAAAAGAAAATATTATTATTTTTAATGATTAAAAAGGCACATAGAAAATCATGCCCTTTGAGGAAGATATAAAAAGATAAAAAGAAATCAATTCCTCATTCATTATTAAGATTACTTTTTGAAGAATTAGAGAAATTGTGAACAAGAGTTTTCTACAATTTGAGAATTTAAGGCTTCTAGGAATGAAAAATCCCAAGAGTTCAAATGCTTGTAGGTGTAGAACATCATCCAAGAGCTTTGATTTCAAGAGGCTTCATTTAGAGGCTTCAATTGAGCTTAATTTCATTGAATTTGACAGAGGATTCAAGAATATAATCAGGGATTTATGATAAGTGGGTTGAAAGAATTCTAAAGCACATATTTCAATAGTTATTGCACACATTAAAAGAGGAATATCATTGCAAATTTAAATTGTACCAATTTGAGGGTTTCAAGAGGAAGTGTGTGGCTTTCGTAGGGCACATTCTAGACCAAACAAGGCTGCAAAGGGATGTTTCATCTTCTCCTATCCAACCACCCTCATTCTGGCTTCCACATGCTCAAACTTGGACATTTGAATTTATTGTATGTAGTTAACCAATCTAGGCATGAAAACCCAGGGTTGATCATCATTTTCCACTATTGTGATTTTTGCCTATAGCTGGTCCACAAATATTATCAACAAATAATATATTATCTATTGCAAAGAAATTTGGGTATGTTTATATTTAATTAATCTAATTATAGCAGGCAAGGCTTTATCTGTAAAATTTGTTATTTTTAAATAAAATAGTTAAATTGCAATTCAAAGTTTATTTCTAGCATTATATTTCTATTCTGAAAACATCAATTAAAAAAATAAAGAGTTAAAAAATAAAAAATCCCTCAATCCAAAAATTAAAACTTCAAAACAAGGGGAGATATTACAGTGGTATCAAACTAGAGTTTTCTTGCCATCTTGTTGGGAGATTAAATAAAATTCAGAGGTACAACAATGTTGAGTGGTCAGAAGAAGTGTGGAAAATTTTATTGGCAAACTGGGGTGGGACATTACTGAGCATTAATAAAGCTTCTAGTGTAATCATGTTCTTACCTCAAAATATCCTTATGAATAGAGGGGCTAATAGTCATAAGTTGATCTAAAAAATTATCACAATACAAAGACAAGTTGATCAGAGGCTGACATTTCATCTTAGAATTAGTGGCATGGAAGAAAAAAAATTCTGCAACATGAAATGATTTTAAAATGTCCCTTTTTTTGTTTTTTCGTCTATGATGTCTAATGCAATGAAACAAAACTTGATATCTCACATATGCAATTAATGAAGCAACTAAGAAATGCAAGTACATAAAGTAAGCAATGAAAGTACATGAACTAAGCAATGCAAGTAACATGTAATAAATGAATGCATCTAAATCTGAAAATGTCATGCAAACATCATATGTGAAACTATAAATTAGAAATATGCAAGTGTAAGACATGTCAGGATCACCAAAATGTAAATGTAAGGAAAAGGGGTTCACTAGTCTAACATGCAAACTAGAAAATAAACCCAATCCCACCAAATACATTGCATAACAACCAATAGGACCAACTAAAAACCCTTGGGAGAGTTGGGGGGAAATTGTGACTAATTGAATTCTCTTTCTAATTGATTTGGATTCATTAGAAATTGAATGTAAAAAACTACGCTAAATAATGCAAAATTGACAATGAATAGCATAAACAAGTAAATGCAAAATTAATAATCCAAGAACAAACCAAAATCTAGAAAGGGGATGCAAAGAGAAACCTCTATTTGAAATATGAACTAAAACTAGGTGGACACTATTTTTAGGTGCCCTAGTCTAGATAGGTGTCCAGATGCAGAATAGGTGCGAAATTGAACACAAGAGAATCTATCCTTCTTTCTAGTCAAATCTTGAGTTGAACCACCTATACTATGGCAACACCCTATTCCTCCTATTTTTTGGTGAAATAAGTTTGGTTGTCTTTTTCTTTGTCTATATTGTGCTCCTATATACTTTGTCTAAGCCTAGATCTACACACACACATAGAAAAATGGTGTAATAGGGACTTGCCTTAGTAAAACCCTAGGGAACAATGAATAGGAAATAGAAATATGAAATTAAATGATTGAATACAAATTCTCAATTGAAATGATTATACCTCCAATTAATGATGCAATTCTCTTAGTATAAGTCCTCCAACAAAATGCACCATGAAAACATAATTCAAGATGTCTTATTGTAGCTTGTTGCTCCTTAGACTCATATCTACTCTTGAAGAATGATAATTGCTCTTGGAATGAAACTTGTACATGTAAGAATGAGATGATGAAATGAATTAGGAGTGATGTCTTATATAGGGATCTCAAGGTAAAGTCGTCATTTGGTTGACTTAAAATAATCACTTTTTTGTATTTAATATAAATTTGGAAATGGCAAGACCAATATATTATCCCATTGAAATTTTGGGGAAAAAGTATTGTTCTTTGTTCATTGATTGCCATTGTCCCAAAAAAATAAGCTTTCGTTGACAATATTTTGAATAAATTTAGCATGCAAGATTGTAAACTAGTAAGAATTTCTTTATAGGTTGGTACTAAGATTTCATTAGGTATGTGTCCTAAGAATGATGACGATTTAGAGGATATGCCTAATGTGTATTATGCTAGTGTTGTAGAAAGTTTGATGTATGCAATTGTTTGCACTAGACTAGATATTGCACAAGCAGTGGGAGTTTTAAGCATGTTTATGTCTAACCTTGGTAAAGAACATTAGAATCATGTTAAAAGGGTGTTTAGATATTTGCAAAAAAAATTTGATTATTGTTTAGAATATGGACTAATAGCATAGATAGACATTGGACATATAGGGATTTGTTGATACAATTTAAATAGGTGACTTGGATAGTCTAAGGTCCACAAGTGGGCATGTGTTTACTTTATTTGGAGGAGATTTGATTTGGGTGAGTAAGAGGCAACCCACAGTTGCTTTATCCACTACTGAAGTAAATTACATGACTAATACCCCTGTTTCTAAGGAGACAGTATGATTACAAAGATTATGTGTAGGTATTGGTTTTGATTGCAAGACAATTCAAGTTAATTATGATAGTCAGAGTACAATTACTTTAACTAATAATCCTATGTATCATGCATAGACTAAGCATGTGGATGTACAAGACCATTTTTTTATGATTTGATTGCAAATGTATAGATTGAATTGAATAAATTTGACACTTAGAAGAGCATTATTGATTATCTCATAAAACCTATGAGTATGGAAAATTTTACTTATGGAAAAATGTCATAGGCCTTGTTTCTTGTGCCTGGTTGGTTCCATGATGGTGTGATTTTGCTGGCTCTTGCAAGGTATTTGAAAAGTGGGAGAATAATGGGAATTAAGGTGTCTCAACCTTATCAATTTTCAAGTATTTATTTATTATTATTTTATATTTTCCCATGGTTATTTGACATTTACTAATTGTGCTCCATCATAAAGGGCATGATTCTTATGATTTGATACTTTTGCCACATGTTGGTGCCTTTAAAAGTAAGCTATTAGTTGTCAAAAGATGCTCATCAAGTGGTATAGCATGGAAAGCCATTATTTAAAGATGTTATGATAGATTCTAAGATAACAAGGGATAAAAATGGGGTGGATCATTTTGGATGTGAGAATCAATCATTATGATAGGCATAAGAGGATCCTTACATAAGGTATTGATACTCTATGATGCATGTAAGAGTATCTCCTATTTTCGGGGTGTTCTTATAACAACTTGTAAGAGGTATAATGTCATGTAAGAGACTATGTTTGGTAGTGTATGGGTCATATGAATTTTTATCATGGTATTCTAGAACCTTGATTTAACCCATGTTAATGTTTTATGGTGGTATTTTGAGCCCCCATAAAATTATATGTTGAGGGGTTGAGTTGGAGACAAAATGAGATATTTTGCAAGTACACATGGGTTGATAGATTTGATGCAAGATTGAGAAAATCTCCAAGTATTGTAATTTCTTTGAGGAGTAATACAAAAAATTTCTCTTTTCTTGGTGAATTTTTTTCCCCGAAAGGGTTTCTCCATTTAATCATAGTGTTACATGTTCACTTTTCTATGGTGTTATCTTTTTTTGTTATAGTTGCTTTTATTTCAATTTGGTAAACATCAATTGTTATATCTGATTTATAGTTTTTTATTAATCTTCTTATAATGTTGTCCACCTCTTATTTTCTAACACCTGAATTCATTAACTTCTCAACACAATTCATAGTTCCTCAAAGACTCCAACCAAGAGAAATTTATCAAGAGCTTCAAAGGTTCTTAAACCTCCTTGACCTCTAAGAAGGGTGTAGAAGAAACGATGTTGGGAATTTTCATGGTTCCTAAACCGTCAACTGGAAGGAATCAAATAGTATATCTAGAATGTAAGTGAATTCACAAGTTCTTTAACTCATTGAGATGTTGTTGGGGTCTAAAAGTTTCTTTTGGTCTTGATATGTCGAAGTGCACAGATACATTTAATTTTCTAAGCATAAATTTTTAGACTTTTGAGGATTTCCATATTGTCATTCCATTATCACAATCCTCAAAGTCTTCGTCCTTTGTCCTTCAAAAATTCTCTAAATATAAGTTTCAGCTTGCTTGACTTTCCCTTTCCCAACACACCTGTATCCTCAATTTTAACTTTTCCTCACTCCCATTGGAGTTTTGGACTTCACCATTTCATCATCCCTTTCACGTATCCCCCACTTGTTTGTCTTATCATTATCAACATGTTGAACTCTCCCTTACTTAGGTACCCTTCACACTTCATCTTTAACTCCCAACTCTCGACTCAATATTTTCACTAAGCACTTTAGCTGAGTTAGAGTCGCATCCTCCCCTCTACCCAGGTGCCTACTTCTTTTCATTCCTAACTCTAAATTCCTATTGTTAACTTCATATTTTCATCAAAACTAGACTTTTTGTCATCCCCTTTGGGAATCTCCAAACTCTACCACCTAACAACTTCCCATATATATTCTATCATAGTTAAATAAGTGGGCATGCTTTCAAGATTAATTTCCACTATCTTATTCCCTTGAGATTGCAACTTTGGACTTACCTACATCCACATATCTTAATGGGACGAGTCATGAAGTACTCCTAATCCTTGATCTTTGACTATTTGAAATGTTTATTCTTTTCTCTATACACTCCCACCAACCATTGAATGACCTAGGAATCCATAAATGAGTCAAAAAGGCCTCACAACCATGATATCATATCATAAATTATTGTTTATTAGAAAAGGAATGGATTTTAAGGAAATAAAAGATAAGAGTGACCCATGCCACAATTAAAACAATAGACAATATTTTGAGCCTAATGGTGTTCACACCATTCTTTAGCAACATTTTTTAACAAATTTTCTTAGGTTCACCCATATTTTAGTGTGTCAAATCCATAGACGTAAATAAATGAATATTTTCCATATTTGGAAAATGTTCCTCTATACCACCTCCATACCTCGTATGATGATTCCAAATTTTTTGGTCGTTCATTTTCATGTGCTCTCATATATGAATCACAATGTGCAGATGACTATGAATAAGGTATGTTGGGTTTCCTCATGTCATTTGTAATTTCATCATCTCAAGGCTTCAATGATGTTATATACTTAAAAGATAATCTATATATACTATTTGGCTATTGTCTCAAATAGATGGTCATTCAACCAATTTTTGGCTCATCTTGAATGTATTATATAGGGCATCAATAATTGTGTGCCTAGATTGTAATAAAGGAATGTATCATGCATTGTGTAGGAAGATTTTACATTGTACATATTTGTAATGTCTACATGAGAATTTTTAATGATTTATGAGACTATGTAGTCATAGGTTTGTATTTCTTCTCCATATTTGATAGTACAATTGTAATAGAGGTTCGATGTATGTTTGGCAACATCCAATGCATTGTAAATTATTTGGAATGGTAATTCTTCTACTTGCATATGGGTCATTATAGTTTTGAGATAGATAATTTGTCATATCCCAACTCCTACTGTTTAATTTATGATGTTAATTGATCATGCTTGTAATATTTTTTTTAATTAATTATGGAATTGATGTGCAATATATATGCGAGTTTTATTTTAATTACAATATTGACCCAAGCTTCAATAGAAAAGCGAGTATGAGTGTGTGCAGGTTTCGTCGAAGGCGAAATCATGGTTGAGGTGGAGGCAACCTAGCCTTCTGGTTATAAGTGGTATGAGAGCTGGGGAATCCTACACAAACACCACGTAAACATATAATTGCATTTGAGGCTTTAAATGTTTCTTAGTGAATAACATAGCTATGCACATCAAATGAATAGTTGTTGGTTGCTTTTTTAATATTGTTTATTTAGTCAAAAATAATAAAATATTATAAATGACTAAATTATCAATTTATTACTAATATTGAAATTTATATAATATTAGTATATATCTAAAAATCTATTTTATTTAGACTAAATTATTTGTTTATTCTAAAATTAAATTAAATTACATATTTTATTTAGACATGTTATCTAGTATTATAAATATCTTATTTATAAATTAAATATTCTTTATTTTAATTGTATTAAATAAATACTTTTAAAACTAATAACAAAATTATCATTTTATATAAAATGAATAAAAACATAGAAAAGAATCTATTTAGTTTTGAACAAGAAGTAATAAATAAAGGAAATGAGTATACATTAGAGATTAAAAGGAAATAATAGATAAGTAAGTTTTAAAGGAAGATAAAAAATAAAATAAAAGCACATGTAGGAGAAATATACTTTTAATTTTAATTTAGATAACTTAAGCCTTCTATTTTATAAACAAATTATTAGAGTAGCCCATAAATGGAGCTGGGAAGAGTAGGAAGTGGCAATGGGAGAATTCAAAATGCAAATTCTCTTAAAGGTGGGAACTCTAGTTCCAATGGTGGGAGCGGCCAGAATGAAGGAGCTGGTCCTATGGGAGAGAAGGACAAGCCTTCAGACATTCTGAAGGTCGTTAACATTCTGCAGACTGGTGGTACTCTGCTAGAGAAGAAAGTGGGTTCTGGGTTTTTGGGGGAGGGGTCCAGCGGGGGGGCCAACCCACGTGAAGAGACCTTGGAGAACGGAAAAGAATCTAGAAAATGGTCATCCCTTTTTGGAACCTCTTTCCCTCCTGTCAAGAATATTTTTGATCCAACTGGTGGAAATTTCACTATCTCTATCTCTGATCTGGTTCTGGATCATAATATAAACAATATGTCGAACTCCCTGGTAGGCAAATTTATGGGTTCGCGTCCAAACATTGAAGTTGTAAGGTCTTATGTTAAATGGAAATGGGCTCTGAAGGGTAACGTTGAAATCTCGGCTTTGCCTAAAGGCCTCCTATATTTTACCTTCTTGTGTGAAGAATATAAAATAAGGATACTTTGTGGTAGTCCCTGGATGGTAGGAAAGACAACCTTGGTTCTTCGGAAATGGCATCCGAATCTGAACATGAATGACTCTCTTCTGGCACAAGTTCCAGTTTGGGTAAAGTTACTAGGTCTGCCTCTTGAATATTAGGTAGAAAGCATCTTCTCATGAATAACAAGCTCCTTTGGTGAAATCCTCTCTATAGACCCAGTCACAGCTTCAAAAATGAGACTCACTCATGCTAGGTTTTGTGTAGGGATAGCCCATGATGTAGACATGCCGAAATAGATAGATATAGTGTCAAAGTTGGGGACATGGAAAAAACTATTAGAATATGAATATATCCCCTTTGCCTTGTTCCATTGCAAGAAAGTAGGTCACTGGGCAAAATCTTGTCCTATCAAGCCTAAAGGAGAGCTCAAGCAGACTAAACCCCCGGTTGAAAGTAAAAAGGTACCAGATAAAAAGGTATGGCAAGTTAAGATTTCAGAAAATAAGGAAGCTAACTTTATTGATAACAACTATTTTGAACCCTTGGGGGAAAATAAGGAAGTGGTATCCTCAACCTCTGTCTCCAATCCCCCAACCCAGGAAGTATTGAGAACCAAAGTTAACAACCTTGTGACATAGCAGATCCGAATAGAGGAATTGAAAGAACAGACTGAATCTTCAAAAGACATAGCTGAAGTGGTCATTGTTGATACTTATGCTGATACAGAAATGCAAAAGAAAGAGGAACAACCTGAGGAAGGGGAGATCTCTGGCTCCCAAGAAGAAGAGACTGACTCTTCCTCGCTAATGATAAGCTTTGAAATGCAAGAAGCCCAAAAATGTACAATACTGGGTATGAACCTTTCAGACTTAGATCAAAACTCAAAACCAGTAAACAATGCTTCACATGATTCTAGATTCCCTAATTGGGGCAATGAAGATGAAAAATCTAGAATCCTCAATAATTCGGAAGCGGTTCTTGAGAAAGAAGCTGACTAGAAAATACCAAAATATAGGAACAAGAAAGGATCAACTCCCTCGACTTCTCAACTAAGGAAATCTAGTAGAATAGCTCAAGCAGATGTTGGGTATATCTCCTCTTCCCCAGGTCGACCTTCTAACCTTAAAGTCAGAGACAAGGAGGCCAGTAAGAACATTGCAGATGGGACTCAGAAGACTCTTAAGGAGTTAGGAATCGGTAAGTAACTATGAAGATTATCTCTTGGAATATTAGGGGACTTAATAATCCTCATAAACATGATATCATTAGGAATATGATAAGGGATAGTGAACCTGATGTTTTTCTAATTCAAGAGACTAAAATGAGTAGAGAAAAAGTTGAATCTTTGAAGTTTTTTAAAAATGGGAGTATTAGTAGTGGTGCTTCGGAAGGTATAGCTACCATTTGGAATCTTAATAGTGTCAAAGGCCATGTTCTTATTCAAGAAAATAATTTCTCCTGCATTAGATTTGAACATTTAAAAGATGGAACTTCATGGGTCCTCACCAACATTTATGCACCCAACACCTTGAAAGCTAGAAACTTCTTCTGGAAAAAACTTATAGAAACTAGGGACAACTTCAAGAATCTTAGCTGGTTGGTCATGGGAGACTTTAATACTCCTTTGAGAGAGGAGGAAATTTTTTTTGGAAGCCCCTCTTAGTTGGAAAGTAGGTTGGCCCTTATAGACTTCATAAATACTCAGGCTCGTAATGATGTGGAGATACAAGCATGCAATTACACTTGGAGTAATATGAGAACTGGTAATGATCTTATCCAAGTCTACCTTGACAAGGCTCTTATTTATGATGAATGGTACATACATTACTTCTGCTCCCTGTCTGCCCACATCCGGGTTGGGTCAGATCATTTTCCCATCACCTTCATTGCTAACCCAATTAATAGAAGAAGACATTTTCCTTTCAGATTTGAAAAAATGTGGACTCATCACCTTGAAATCAATCGTAATATTCAGAAATGGTGGAGTATCCAAGTAGAGGGAATTGCTATGTACAGAGTTGTAAAGAAACTTAAAAGTGTCAAGGACAATATAAGACTCTGGAATAAATCCAACTTTGGGAACATTTTTGAGGCCAAAGGTAAAGTCCAGGATGACCTTAAGAAAATATAGGACCAAATTCAGAAGGATGGTTTTAGTACTGTGTCTATAGTTGAAGAAAATGAGACCCTTAAAAAATACCATGAAATCATTGCTAAAGAGGAAACTTTTTGGAAGAAGAGATCAAGATGCATTTGGCTAAAGGAAGGAGATAGGAATACAAGATTTTTTCATATGTCGATGATCAAACATAAAGTGACAAATAGGATTACAAAATTGGCAGTGGACAATGGGGAATTGGTCAAGGAGGAAGAGATAAGGAATGAGGCTAAAAGGTACTTTTTCCAGAACTTCTGAGTAGGGATCACAGGTTGGATGCTGATGCTCAATCTTCTTTTCTTCAAAATATTCCTTGTCTCATTGATGAGCAGATGAATGCCTCCCTTTCTTCTATTCCTTCGATCTTGGAAATCAAAAATGTTGTTTTTTATTTTGATGGTAACAAAGCCCCCAGTCCAAATGGCTTCCCAATGTTCTTTTTTCATGATTTCTGGGATATTGTAGGGAAAGATGTTTCCAACGGGGTCAAGGAATTTTTTGGGGCTAGAAGAATTTTAGAAGAAATTAATGGCACTTTCATTGCACTCATTCCTAAAACCCAAGGTGCTGACTCCATGGACAAGTTCAAACCAATCAGCTTATGCAATTCTTTTTATAAGATTATCTCCAAGGTTCTTACCACCAGAATCCTGAATGTCCTTCCTTCTCTGATTAATCATCAGCAAAATGGTTTTATCCGAGGAAGACAAATACTTGACTCCATTATTACTATCCATGTGAATATTCATTCTCTTGTTAGGGCAAAGAAACAAGGTCTCATCCTCAAGCTTGATCTCTCTAAGGCCTATGACTGGGTTGATTGGTCTTTTCTTGTGAAGGTTCTTGTGGTTTATGGTTTTTCCACCAAATGTGTTGACCTCTTCAGTCAGCTTATTACCTCAGCCTCTTTTGTTGTTCTTGTCAATGGTTCCCCTTTCCCCTTTTTCCAAGCGTCTAGAGGACTGAGGCAAGGGGATCCCATTTTCCCTATCCTCTTCATTATTATGGCTGAATGTTTTGGTAGGTCTATGGAAAACATGGTTATGTGAGGATAATTTAAGGGATTCCAACCTTCTTCAGCTGATCTTATATGTTCTCACCAACAGTTTGTGGATGATACCATTGTCATGGGGGAGTCAAGTATCTCAAAAGCTAGAACCTTGAAGGACACTCTTTGTAAGTTTGCCTCTGCATCTGGTCAACTCATTAATTGGGTCAAAAGCAAAGTTTTTTTCATCAATACTCCAGAGAGAAGACAACATAGAATCAGTAGAACCCTGGAATGTCGGATTGCTGATCTTCCTGCCACTTATCAATGCCTCCCCTTGGGCATTGCACATATTGATTCTTTTTGGAGCTCTCTAGTGGACAAGTTTCATAAAAAGCTAGCTGGTTGGAAAGGAGCCCTTTTAAGTCAGGCTGGAAAGCTTCAACTTCTTAAAGCTTCTCTTCAAAGAATACCTATCTATGCCCTAAGCCTTTTCAGAATTCCAGTCAAGTATGCTAATGCAATTGAGAAAATTCAAAGAAAATTTTTACGGTCAGGGGTTGAGGATAAGAAAAGAATGTCTCTTGTGGCTTGGGATCAGGTATGCAAACTAAAAAGTAAAGGTGGTCTAGGCCTGACAAGAATCTGGATCTTAAATGAAGCTCTCCTGTCTAAACAGGTTTGGAGAATGTTCCACTTAGAGAGTGAATGGTGTAAAATCTGGCAAAGTAAGTACTCTCTTCTTTCCTCCTCTCTTTCATCTTTTATCACTTCTAAAATCAGCATTAATGGATCCCATATCTGGAATCATGCTTCTAAGTGCAAAGATAGCATTGCTAAAGGGGTTACTTGGAAAGTAGGCAATGGTAGGACAGTTAATTTTTGGGAAGACCCCTGGCTTTTGATAAACCTTTGACTGATTTCCCAGAATGGGCCCCTTATGCATCCTCCTGTATTAGAACTTTTGGTCCTTTAGTTGAAGGGTATTGGACTGGCAATAAATGGCAGAACATAGAAAGTATTCACCCAAGCCTTATCAAGCTCAAAAATCATTTGTCTTCAGCCTGGTTGAATAAAGAGGAAGACTCCCTCATTTGGAAATATGAACCCAAAGGTAATATCAGCGTCTCTTCAATGTATGGTGTTCTCTCCCCCGTCCCTTCTGATAATCCTTTCTGGTCTAAAGCCTAGTTAAAGGGTCTAACCCCCAAAATCAACTTTTTCTATTAGACTATTCTTCAAAACAAAATCTTAACCTTAGATAACCTCAAGGGTAGAGGATTTGCCTTTCCTAATAGATGTGCTCTATGTCTTAAGGAGGAAGAGTCAGTGGACCATCTGGCTATCCACTGTTACTATTATGCTTCTATCTGGGAAAGATTTCTTAAGAGTTTTTGCATTGATTGGGTGTTTCCTAATACTATTAGTGAGTTGTTCTACTCCTAGAATTACCATTGGTCTAACTCCTTTTTGAGATTTCTATGGCAGCTATCTCTCCCTCACATTCTGTGGGGATTGTGGAAAGAAAGAAAGAATCATATTTTTGGGGACACTTCTCTTACTTAGGATATTGTGTTCCAGAAAATACAATGGGTGATTGTGGAGAATATTGGGATCATTGGGGGTCCCTAATTTTCGACCAACCCATTGGAATCTCACATTTTAAGTTCCTGGAATTTGAAGTATGCTGGCAGTTCTGACCCTAAGCAAAACAAAAGATTAGAAGCAAGATGACAAACTCCCCCTCATGGTGTCACAACCCTCCTTTATCACTTTTGGATTTAAAATACAAACTCTATTATATTTTTGGATAAGCTATTTAAATGATTGAATGAATATTATAAAAGGATAAAATAATAATACACACACACATGGAAAATATACATTATTTTTATTTATTTATTTTCCACATCCAATTATGGCACATGTTGTAGGAAGAATAAGAAGCTTCTAGAGGATTCTCCACCATCTTGCATGTAACTCCCCCACTAAGTCTAATCAATTTGCATAAAGTCCAAAATTGGGAAAGAATCTCCTTTTTAATTAAAATTTTCTAGATAGTGGGAAGGAGGGAATTTTCTTATAAAATTATATGCAAGTTTCAAAGAAGGGAGTTGATTATGTTTTGAAGGAAATTTCCCAAGCTTTAAAGGTAGATCTTTTTGGTAGTCTCATTTTTCGTTGCAGGAATTTTAAGTTGTGGTTGAAGGATTTCCCCCAAGTTGCAAGGAAGGATCATAAGGGTAGCTAGTGGATTCAACATCAAGCTCGCTAAACCAGGTTCTCTCCTTGTTGTTTATCTTTACATTTACTATGAGGAATTCATAATATCAAAAATAGTTATAGATCTTCCTTTATATAAATAAATTCTTTTATTAGATTTCAAATCTTTTATTTGGAGATAAATAATAATGATAATGCTTTCATATAGTGCATGCAAAGGATAGTTATTTATTTATTTTATTTTCCTTAAGAAGATGTGCACATGATCTTGTTTTTTTTCAAAAAAATTTAGCAAAAAGAAAATCATGTTCTTTTATTTGTTTAAAATCTCTCTTTTTCAATTCTCTGGTTCTTCAAATGAAAATTTGAGTCTCATTCTTTAAATCTCTCTGAGATTATTAGATAAATAATTCTTTTATGTGATTATTAGCTAAACAAATCTCTCTATGAATATTAATTAAAATAAAACCTCTCTGTGAAATGAGTTGAATTAAATCTCTGAATAAAATCTCTGTGAAATGAGTTGAATAGAATCTCTATGAAATGAGTTGAACAAAATCTTTGTGAAATGAGTTGAATAAAATCTCTGTGAAATGAGTTGAATAAAATTTCTGTGAAATGAGTTGAATAAAATCTTTGTGAAATGAGTTGAAAAAAAATCTCTTTGTGAATATTGGTTGAAACTCTGTGAATATCAGTTGAATAAAATCCTCTTGTGAATACTGGAAAACGAATTCTGGAAATAAACAATTCCCCTGAAATCTGGAAATAAACCTCCTCCCTATGAATGCTGGAATAAGCTCTCTCTCTCTCTCTCTCTCTCTCTCTCTCTCTCTCTCTCTCTCTCTCTCTCTCTCTCTCTCTCTCTCTCTCTCTCTCTCTCTCTCTCTCTCTCTCTCTCTCTCTCTCTCTCTCTCTCTGTAAATGTTAACCTCCTGTTTACTGTAAAAATCAAATCTAAAACAATTGTTTAAATTCTGTTTTAGTCATGTTCTTATTTTCATAAATAAATACCCTCCTTGTTTATATGTCATTAAATAATTGAAAATGTAAACTATATATATATATATATAAAGTTTGTGTCAAATGTTAAAATTTATTAATGTTGCATAATATTAAAATCATTCCAAATGTTAAAATATATTAATGTTGCATAATGGCACGGTTTTCAAAAATTTACGGAGGCGTACAGGGGCGGCGGTTATTGTAACCGCCGGAGGGGACAATGGTACCCCCCACTACCCCTGCGGTCACTGTCATGGCAGTGGCCGCAGGGGAGTGGAGGGGACCACGGTGTCCCCTCAACCCTGCGGGCCTACGCATGCAGGACCGCAGGGGTGATGGGACCCGCGGTCCCCACTCCCCCCCTATTTGTTAATAAAACAATAAAAAGAAATTCGCTTATTTCATTTTTGTAAATAGTTTTTTTATATATTCTTTTTTAATTTGCAAATTAGAATTTTTAATGATTTCTTTGGGGTTAAATTTCAAGTTAATTGCTAACAATTAATTTTGTTTAAATTTTAATTTTAATTGTTAATAATTGCAATTTAGGAAATATTAAATTCTTTCCTTAGTATAAATTTTAAGTTGTTGAATTTAACTTAGAAAAGTTATAAATATCGAGGATTATTGTGTAGTGAATTCATGATTAAAGTATCCTTGGTAAATTTTATATTCGTAAATTATATTGTATCAAATTCTTTTAATTAGAGTTATTCATTCCATTTAAGATCCATTGGGCACTTAGTTGGCCTTTAGCAATTAATTCACATTAATATGATTTGAATCAATTGCCTAAATTAATCACTATTTTTGGATTGCTTAATCATGCACGCAAGTTACACTATTCTTATATCATGCAAATTACTTATAGATTAATTACATTTATTGACATTTTCATGCAAGTTGCACTATTCATATAACATGCAAATTACTTATAGATTAATTACATTTATTGACGTTTTTCATGCAAGTACACATGTAATTATTAATATGCAAGTTTCATGATGGTCATTGTTATGCAAAGTTATATTTCAAGTTTTGAATAATAAATAATGTTAGTTATGGTTTTTATTCCATGTAATTCATCAAGTAGTTATTTCAAGTAATTGAGCTTTGCAATGTCTAAATTCATAATTATTTTTCAAGCAGGATGTTTATCATAAGTTAGAAAATTAAATAAAGGAAGATGGAAACCTAAACCTAGTAGTGTTCGGTATATACGGTGCCTCTGGGTCACGCTTACAGGTAATGCCATTGTGTTGAACTATTGCACTTAACGCCTAATAAAGCTACATCAACGACGTATGTGGCATCGTCCCTATAAATCATCGGGGAGTAATAAGGAACACTTGGAAGTTAAAATCCAAGGGGCGGGTAATCCCCCTTGGATCGATAATCTAATAAGATAATTTTTAAATGATTTTTCATCCGTTGAGTTAAACCATAGTAAACCCCCTTTAGGGTTGATTTAGTAAAATGCTTTTATGAAATTGATTTAATCTCGAAGAGATATTGGTGATTGACAATTTGGTCAAGGGTGACGCTTATGATAGGTGTTAGGATGTAGTTGTTTTAGGCCACAAACAATAGGCCATCTTAAGCCTTTGTTTAAGTGCTACCACTGTGGGTAGAAACCATAGAGAAACTGTCTGGGACATTGACCCTAGAAAGGGTTGCGTACCCACTAATCAGTTTACATCAAACCATAGAGTAGAAAATAGAACTACATACTTTACGCCTTGATCTCGTGCCAAAGCGGGTATGTAGGCAGTCTTGGGACGAAGTTGTCCCTCGTACTCAGGCATTTGTGGGTGGGGTCTAGGTTTGGTAAAAGAAAGATTGAGTAAGAATCCTATTTTGAAAGATAAGATAATTAAATTGGAAAAAGTAATTCAATGCATACTCGGAAGGAATCCCGTATGGATTCGCTTGACTTCCTGAGGCTTTAAGCCAAATTCCAAGGTGGAATTCAAGCTTGTATTATGTTGTTTAATTACTCCTAAGGACAGCGACCTCGGCGCACTTCTGTTAGAAGAGTGTAGTACTTAGTGAGTGGCTCAGGACTCGAATGGTCCCGATGAGTCTAAGTCTCTGGCCAGAGCACCTCCTATCCCGATTGGATAGATGCCTACCCCGTATGGGTAGATGCCTATCCCGTACTGGATAGGTGAAATCTTATGTCCCGTATGGACCGATGCCTACCCCGTATGGGTAGATGCCTATTCCGTATTGGATAGATGAAATCTTATGTCTCGTATGGACCAATGCCTAACCCGTATGGTTAGATGCTCATCCCGGATGGATGAATGCCTAATCCAAATGGATGGATGCCCAGAGTATGCAATTTAATCAAACACAATGATTAAATTAAAGTATATCAAGAAAAAAGAATGGTCAATTTTGTCGAGTTAATTATGGTGGGTTATTACACATGGTTGGTTCAAAGGCAATTTTGATGGTGCTGCAAAAGGTAATCCAGGCCTTGCGGGATGTGGAGCTATTCTTAGAGATGACAAAGGTATATGTAAGGAAATGGTTGTTGTTCCAATAGGAAGCCAAACAAACCACAAGGCAAAAGCAATGGCAGCACTCCAAGGTATTGTACTCGCAAAAAGATGGAATTGCCCCTATATATGGATTGAAGGGGACTCTAACAACATCATCAAATGCCTTAACGGGACCTCTAAGCCCTCATGGTCTATTAATAACATTATAAAGGCCGCTAGAGACCTCATTAACACTTTTGAGAAAAGTTACATATCTCATATCTACCATGAAGCGAATGGTTCCGCTGACTGGGCAGCCAATGCAGCGATCAATCAAGATGAAATGATTACTTGGAAGGGAGAACAAGGCCTCCTAGAGGATGTCAGATTAATCATTTTTAAGGACCAATACAATAGCACCCCAAAGAACATTAATGTACAAAACAATAATGAAACGGATTAAAAGGAGTACTTCGAGCAATTATAATATTGTCAACACTATTTATTATAACACTCAATCTATCACTTCCCACGCTTTCTGGGTAAATTTGGTAGCTCCGAGAAACTCTCTGTCTAAAGCTCTCTGCAAGTTTTGACATTCATCTCTGAATAGCAAAAATATGGGCGGAAACAGGCGCCGCTATGAACCTAGTAGCTGTAAGGAATGGAAGGAAAAGGAGGCGGTCTGGAACATTCTGCAGAAGGGCGGGTTTTCAAATTTTATGGAGAGGCTCCATGGACGGGACGCCACAGTCAACAATTTATTTTGTAAAAACTAGAGAAAGGGCACTTTGAAGATGGCAGACCAGTTTGTTGTCATAGATGAAGACCTTATTGCCCAGGCCACAAGACTTCGAAGGGAAGGAAGCAACTACTACAGAGACAGAAAAATGAGCAAGGAGGCCATTGAAAGATATCTGGAAACTGAAAAGGAGAAAAAACGCCTGGTGAAGCTAAGTAAAACTTACTATCCCCCTAGGGCTTTTGTCAAACCATGGAGGGAGGTCCTTTTTGTTATTATGCGCTATATTACTTTGGATGGTAGATTCACTAAAGTATACAACTACCATTTTGCTTTGATGAATCATTTTAGGCATGATGAGAAGGTTAACATTCCATATTTTCTGTTATGTTCTATGAATGCCACCATTAAGGCCTATAAAGAGAACCCTATGGGTGACACTGCCATGCATCAAGGATTAATGGTTCTTATTTATGACCACCTCAAGGCTAACCAAATAGCCCGCCCGCAACCCTTTATTTCTGAGTCTGAGGGGGATGGGTTGGACTTTGTTTTTTCTTTGGATGAGGGTTCTGACAGTGATCCAACGAGAAATTCTGAGGACATCATAGATGACTCAGAAGTTCAAGTAGGCAAGAAGAGGAAACATTTGAAAACCAGGCCTTCCTCCTCAAAGGGCAAGAAATCTAAAGGCAAAATTCTCTAGATAAGCTCCTCCTCGGAGGAGGAGGTTTCTGAAAATTCAGAGAAGGACAAACCCCAGGGTTCTCTGAAAAAGAAAACCAAAGCCTATACTCAGACTAGAAACAAACAAAAGAGAAAGGATGAGAATGTGAAGGAGCTGGAGGAACATAAATAGAAAAAGATTTCGGATGTTGATCAGAACTTGGAGGAGGTGACCACTGGAGAAGTTCATAGGGTTGAAGATAAAGCTACTATTGGTGACACCCCAAATAAGGAACATGACAACTCTAATAAGATAGATCCCCCCTCAAACCCTCCTCCTAAGGGTTTGAAAGGTTTTATGGACACCATGGAATGGTTAATCACCAATTACAAGAAAGTTGTGGATGACAACAAGAAACTCAGCCACAGAATCCAGATTCTAGAAACTATCAACATTGCTAAAGGAAAGACTATGGCAGATTATATGGAGGATTTGACAAATACAGTTGCTAAAGCAAAAATTATAAGAGACTCCTTCAACCCCAGATTCGAGCAAATCGAGAAAGACTTGCTGGAGAGGAAAGCGAATGCTAATGCTATGGATCAAACTATGTCGGGAACTATCAGTAAAGTCAGTAAAATTGAGGAATGTCTCAAAAGTATCGCAGAGCAAAGCTTAAACATTCTGAAGGTCTCTGCTAGTAATACCAAAACTCTCATGAGCAAATTGGATGAGGAGAAGGACATCCTGGAAATTGACCCTGACATTGAAGGTACAAGAGATGTTCAAGGACCCAGAACAAGAACCAGAGGTAAAAAGAACGAGAAGAAGCCTAATAAAGACCTGGATAATCTCAAAGTTGTTGTGGCCACCTATGACCAGTTGGTGATTAAGGCAGAGGACCTCCTGAAGACTCTTTAACTATGTAGTGTTTTCCTAGTTTCTGTTGTTTTGTTGTTTCTATCTTTTGTTGTCCTTTCTATTTACTGGCCTTTTTGCCAGTCATTTTGTAAGCAGTTTTTTTGGTCCGGATACTCTATGATGATACTTCTTAATCTCCTTTGTTAAAGGTTTCAAGTCCTGAAAACCTGTTTTTCTTATTAATCAGAACTTAAGCCTTCTATGCGAAGATGAGTTGACAAATAAATAAAAAAATAAGATAAAAGTGAGTCCGCAAATAAAACAAGATAATGGAATTCATATTTAGCCGATAGGCTATTATAACGCGGGCTTTGCCCACCAGAATATCTCACACTATTGCAGAGAAAAATAAGTATTGTCATCGAGAAAATATATTGCCCTCACTGAAAAATTACGACGTCATTGAAACGGGTCTTGGTGTCACCTGTGACTGAAGCTTCCAATAAGCGATTAAGAGTTGAATATGATGATAATCAAGAACTACAACATGAAAGGAATGACTGGAATATGGTACAAACAAATCAAATTAGCGACAGCATAATATTAAGGTTGGGGGAAACCCCACTGGATTTGTTTCATGGTCGGTTATGATGTTCAATCAATAATTGGTCATTTGTTTGCTGCAGCTAACATATACCACCACTTACTGCAACTGTTAATCCTCACCCCTTAATTTCACAGCCATCGACAAGGCTTAATCGCTACACAAGCAACTATCAATAAGGGTTTCCAAAGTCAGATAATTTATCTAATTTTTTGAAACTCGGATGATTTGTCTAATTTTTCAAAGAGGAACGAGCCACATTCTACAAATATCTTATGCCTTCCTTACATCACCTACTAATTTTCACTAAAACAAATATTGAAGTCATCAAATCTGCTACTTTTACAATGCCTGAGTAAAAAAGTGAACTTGGAATACATTTTAAATATTTTTAAACATTCTTCACATCCAACATTACTAAGATCTGTAAGCCTGGGTCGTCCTTGCTATATCATAATCTTCCCTCAAGTGTGCTTAAAACTTGGTAACAATCTTTCAAATTCTCACATGATCCTAAAACTGAAAAATACTTATATTCTATTTTATTTTGCCATAAGAAATGCTACAGTACAAAATAAACTAAATCACGCTATTCTTTTAAGTAGTGCATGTTACTACTTATCAAATTGCCATTAGTTTTTATATTCAAAGTCATACTATAGATTCTAGTCGGTTAGCATTACCGAATCATGCAGTTGGTACACACAGAGACATCGGTATGAACAGTCTAGCCGGTTACAAAAGAAAGCAGTCACAAAACGCAGTATTCACCAAGCTGTTTACCGAGTATCTTTTTATGGCTACCGAGCAGTAAAGTTAACACACCGAGTTGATATTCACCGAGTGAAATGTGTTACTAGATACATTGAACCTAGACATGCACATGAAAACATGTTACAAGATCGAGGCACATCTAACTGTTATTACATTGGAAATTGCACTAGAAGATTATGTATGATTGCAAGGTCAATCTAACCAATGAAATATTTTGTTTAGTTATTCATTCGAGGAATCTTGTTTGTAAGATCGAAGCAATGAATTAGATCACCGCTTTAAGAGATCTATTTATACAGCATGGGAAGATAGTAAAAAGTATGTGTGTGTGAAGGAAGACTGTTACAGAGACACAGAGAGGTCACTGAGAAGGTTATCAGAGAATAGTCGAAGAACAGAGTAAACAGAAGGGTTTACCGAGTTACAATATGGGTTACCGAGGTATGCTATAAGCAAGGTAATCTTATTCTGAGCACATAGAATCTGCTATAACATTTCAGATGTAAAGTTGCAGATATTTGTAATGATTTTATTGTAATATTGTGAAGTTGAAAGAGAAACCTTTAACAGGGTAAAAGACTCTAACCAAGTCTATAAATTGTAAAGCCTCTAACCAGGTGCAGCATTCAAATTAATGTTGTAAAATCCTTTAGCAAGGTAGATCTAACAGATCTTGTTACGCCTAATAGGGTAAGCTATCAAAAATAGCTAAATGTAGCTCTAACTGAGCAATCTTTATTATTGCAGTAGTGAAGTTGTGGGTACCATCCCCACCGCAGTTTTTCTCTCTAACCAAGAGTTTCTGCGTAACCAAAATATATGTGTTATGGAGTGAATCATGTATGATTGTTATCTATTTGTTTTAACTTTATTTTATGTTACTGCACTATTATGTTTATGCATCCCAGTAAGGTTATTATTAAAGAAAAGTTTTGGAGTACTGATTCACCCCTCCCCTCTCAGTACATTAGCTTTCCATATTGGGCCTAACAATTGGTATCAGAGCTTGAATCTTGGAAAAAGGTTTAACTACCTGAAGAGAAAGATCTTATCAATGGAAGGCTATAAACAATCTTGGAGGATTGTATATCTACAAGAAGAGCTGGATCATGCAAATCAAGTGATTGCAGACATGCAAAGGCAAATGCAAAAATCTCTGAAAGTAAGAAGAAGATTATCCGATGACTTGCAGGATTCTCAAGAGTTAGTGGAACAAATCGAGACATCATCTGAGAACAGTATATCTAAAGAGACTGAAGAAATGATTGGAATGTTGAAAGAAAAGAACAAAGCATTGGCTAATCAACTAAAAGCAATGAAAAGAGAACATGAACATTTCAGTACACAAATGACTGCAAATCTAGATGCATTAAGGATAACTGAGGATAAAGCAAGAGATCTACAAAGAGAGAAACAACAACTTGAAGTCTTAGTATCTAATAAGAATGATGAAATCATAAGGCTAACTGGTATTCAACAAAATATGATAGATCAACTAGGTTATGCACATCATGAAGCAATTCTAAAGAATGATGAGAATCAAGCATTGAAACTTGAAGTATCAAGGTTGACTGGTGAACTTGAAATAGAGAAGAAATCCAAAGAAACATTGAAGAAGAGTTATGAAGCATCAAAGATGTTGGATGAGCAATTGAATACAAGAAGACCCAACAAAGATGCAAGACTCGGTTACAAAGGAAAAGAATCAATCGACAATGGAATTCATACTACCGAGAGAGGAGAATCATCAAAGCAAGCTGGAAACAGGAATAACATCAAAAGGAAGAAGCCTATTTGCTACTACTGTGGAAATCAAGGTCATACTGCCAACATATGCCAGATTAGAAAAGGTAAGCAACCTAATATCACTAAGTCCAATGGATATTGTTACAATTGCTATAAATATGGTCACACATCTAATCAATGTAAGATAAAGTCTGTTAACAACTATCAGAAGGCAAAATTCAAAGGGTTTTGTAGAAACTGCAATAGATATGGACATAGTACCAAGAAGTGCTGGTATAAGCAAAAGAACTACATGCGGTATCCACACCGAGCAAACACTAGAGGTTACCAAACTCACATAGATCCTTATCGACAATATGCAGTAGTACCATGGGATTACAATACAAGGATATGGTGTGAATGTTGTGGAAGATATGGACATATTAGTGCCAACTATTTTATAAGGTTTGGAATGAACAACCGAAGATCATGGAGAAATCCTGGTATGGCATGTTTTCATTGTCACAAAGTTGGACATTTAGCTGGAGATTGCAGAGATCGACCTAGAAGAGACACTGAAGAGATAAAAGAAAAATTCAAGATGATTTGGAAAAAGAAGGAAATCATGTCAGATGAAGAAAGCACCTTACCTACCGAGTTAGGTGCACCTATTCCAAATTAGTCAGAAAAGGTATGAAGGGACTGCATTCTCTAAAGGTTAAATCATAACAGTTCCTATTCTATTATGTACAAAATTCAAAATCTGCATAGTTAAGATGCAATTAGTCAGTTTGAAATTATATCAAAAGTACTTTACAGGAAACCTGTCAAGTCGGTGTATATAGGAAGCCTGTCAAGTCGGTTAATGAAGGAAATTTGGTTACTCGGTTAAAAACGAAAAAAGGAGTAAATCGGTAAAAGGTGAACTGAGTGCATTTAATGTTTTGACCTAACTTGCACGGCCCGATAAGGTATTTTTGAGTACTTAAAGGTATTTTCGCGGTCATTTTCATTCACCAAGTCTTCAAGAGAGCAGAGCAGAGCGAATCAAGGCGATCAAACTTCATTCAGAGTGAATTTCAAGGTATTTACATCAAATCTATTCACACTGTAAAGCTAGTTTCCGATCTAGTCAAATTGCTATTATCTACCGAGTGTGAAGCGTCAATTGTTTGTAAACCCTAAGGATAGTTTGCTAAATTTTACCTGAAACCTACAATGGCACCCAAGATCCAAGATCCCGTAGTTGTCAAAAATGTGGAGAAGCCCTCGCTGAAATATTCTTTGACTCCCAAAGTCGCCTCTGAACCGGATGATAAAATTGCATTTTCACTCATCCCAAATCGAGTCTTGTTAGTTGAAGATGTTAGATTCTTCACCAAATGCCATGTTGAGGAACTCGGTCATGTTGAGATTAGTGACACATATGATGAACTTTGCACTGATGGCAAAATGGATAGCAAATTCGAGCATATCAAAATCAAGGGATTAACTGAAGCCCTAGCCTATCCCCGTGTGTTCAAACCCCAGTGGGTTAAGTTTGTCTTGAGCAGAGTACATGATGATTTTATGTGGCTAGAGGAGCAACCATTCAAAATCACTAAGGAAATCATTCATGTGATCACCGGGTATCCTATCTATGATCATGCACGAGCACAAAAAATGATATCACAGAAGGAGCTAATTAGTCTAACTAGAGTAGAATCTGATTACCGAGGACTAAAATTGAACAATGTCACTGATGCAGAACTCAAGTTTGCAATTAGAGTAATTGGTTACTGTTTCTTCCAATCTGCAAGGGAAAACAGTGTACCATGTGCCGCAGTTGACTTGGCCTACAAAATAGTGAAGAAGGGAATGAAAGTAGATTTATGTGAAGTGCTACTGAAGAACTTGTTTGAGAACCTGAACACAATAAGGAAGCCAAAGAAGAACAACTTGACAAATACACTAAAGTTTGGTTCACTTCCTATATGCATGTTTTTCTACTTTGAGAAGTTCTTTCCCTCAGTCGGTAAAGTAGTTTGGGAGCTACAATGACCTATCACCCATCAAATCAATAATTTTATCAAGAAACTGGGAGATAACTTTAATGATATCATGGATGACTATTTTAGCAAATTTCAAGAGAAGATGCACAACAGGTACCGGATTCCACCACAGCTGGTAGAAAAATATAAGGATGATATATGTTTTGAGGTAGACACTAATTATTGTTATATGAATGTTGTTGAATCGAGGACTCAATCTTTGCCACCAATGGGTTATGAGATTGACTATGATATAACACAGCAACAAATTGATGCCTATCTATCGTTGCCAAGGCATGCTACCGAACTAAGATATGGAACATATGAAGAGGTGAAGGAAAAAGTAAAAATGAGCATTGTAGTACCTAAGGCTACAAGAAAAGCTACAAAAATGATAAAGGTTTTATCTAAGAAATTCGGAGAAGAATCCTCCTCTACACCTGTCAAAGGCAATCTTGCCATTACTGAAGAGGAATCAAAAGCTCAAGAGGTAGCAATAACATTAAGTACCAAGTTGCCTAAGGGTAAAGTTTTGAAAAGAAAGAAACAGGACATTTCAATGGCCCTGCCGACACCACCAACAAAGAGACCCAACACTAGAGCATCAACTGCATCTCCAAGTAAGAAACAAAAGAGTGTTACTATACCCAAGGTAACTAAGACCTATAAGAAATCTACTTGGAGACTCATTTTGGCAAAAGAGTCTAGTGATACAGAATCTGATGATGTGAGCAAATTTCAGATTGTAAAAAGCAAAAAGGTAAATATTCATAGTGCTGAAATTTTTTGTGCCAATCTTAAAGAATATGGTGGATTTGTAGGATTTAGATATGTTAAGTATGAGACTAGAAATAATGATGAGAAGCGACAAATTGAAGAAGCTGTCATCTGCACACTTCTAAAGTTTCGGCTAGCTCCATTAGAACTAGTAAAGTCACTTCTGAGTGAATTATACTCACATATTGATAATAGATGGAAATATGCAATGGACTCAGAGAAACAAATAAGAGAAAGAAGTCTAGTCCATCTATTCCCTGATATGTCTGTAGCAGAAATAAAGGAGCATTTGACCACATATAATTCTAAATTTCTTGTCGAACAAAGAGCCTTAAAATTGATGAATGGGCTATACATTGATGTGGAAAATGAGACAAAAGCAAAGTGGCAGGAGATCTTCAAACTAAAAGATGTCGGTGAACAATCTCAAGTTGAAATTGTTGATGTCACCGAGCAAGATCCTGATGTCACCGAGCAAGGTCCAGACCCGACTGACACTATTCAAATTGATGAAGATGTTATGGATGAAAAAGCACCGGAGCAGGAAATGATTGAAGGCACTACCTATGCAAAACTTGTATCTGGTGAATCTGTTTTAGAACAAGTTCAGCCTTATCCGCCGATGAAGCCACCTGTCTCAACCGAAGCTCCTAAGGACACAGATCAAGGCACCGAAGGTCACAAGTCTGAAGCAGCAGAAGATACTGTAGACACCTAAAATTGTCATGTCTAATTAAATAAATATCTTTATTTATTTAATTACTTTAGCCTAATTCATCTATTAATTAAATAAATCTTTATTTATTTAATTAATTCATTTATCCTCTTCTAGCCTTATTTCTCATTTAAATAAATACATTTATTTATTTAAATTATCCTTTTCCTAAATTAAATAAATATTTTATTTATTTAATTGATCCCACTTCCTCTATTAATTAAATGAATCTTTATTTATTTAATTAATTCATTAACCTTTTCTACCCATGACACATGTCATTCATCTCTTAATTCATACACTACCTACCCCTTTCATTATTTTATTATTTCTTTTACCTACCCTCTAATCATAGCCGACCTCCTTTTACACCTCTCAATCTTATCCCTCCATTTCATATAGTGTCTTCTATATAAGGAGATACTTCCTTCATTATCAAACCCTAATCATCTTTCATGCAATTGACTACACTACGATCCTACTTGCAACCACATTCCGTTCTTTGTTGAGCTCTTGTGCACATAAAATCTGAGAGCAAATATATCAAGCAAGATCAATGGAGATAGGAAGAATGAAGATCCAAACCCTATTGGACATGTGATGGTATAATCTTTGTGATTTCGTTTGATTTGCATTGTCTTAGGTAATCTTCATATGTTATGGTGGATCTTTGTTGTTGTTAGGCTAGGGTTTTGTGGTTGAATTCATTTAGCCTTTCAATATTGTTATTATTGTTATCCATTTTCACCATATACATTTTGGCACACCCGGTGGGACTCTTGTCCCTTTTGCATTTAACATCATTGTTGCAGATTTTGTATTTTGAAGTTGCAGATCTGACGTTTTCGGTAGCATTTTGATATTCCCGCATCTGCGCACTTTCAGATCGCGTTTTTGTTTTTATGGCGTGTCTGCAACATCTGGAATCGCGTCTGTGTTATTGGCAGTATTTTATTTTGCAGGTTCTAGAAAAGCGCGTTTGTGTCATAAAGTCGTGTCTGCGCTATTTTTAGCCGAATCTATGTCCAGAAGCCGCGTCTGCGTTCTGTAGTTGCGTCTGTGTCTCACAGAACCGCGTCTATGTCACGAAGTCACCTCTGTGTTGAGGGTAATCGCATCTGTGTTCACCGGTTTCAAATTTTGGGATTTTGCAGTTAGGGTTTCAGATCTGGTTTATTTTGAGCTAACATTTTTAGATCTAGCTAACGAAATTGGTGCAGCTTGTCTTGAAAGCAAAATCGTTTGGTTGAAGGCCCCTATTTTCACAAAGTCTTTGGGTTTAAAATTTACCTAACTTGTGTGCTTGTAGGAAGGGGTGATTATTTCAAACAATCCAAACTACTAACAACTCTTTGTTGCAGGTCCTTGGCAAGGGTTTTTGGATTTTTATTGTGTGCCTTGTTTTCATAGACTAGCAAACACTTCAATTGGTGCACTAAAATTGAATCATTGTCTTTTGTGTCTTGAGCAATAGGCTCTTTTTGTTTAATCTTTAGAGGGCCTATCTTCCCGTGTGGTCATTAGGACTACTAGTGAGAAGAGAATGACCCAAGTGGTAGCGAGGAAAACCCACCTCTTCCGAACCACTATAAACAAATGTATTCATGGTGAAAACTATGGATAACGTGTGCTGATTAGTTCATACCGACACTATGTCTTCCCATAAACCCGTTTGATCAAATTTATTTGATCAGTTGTAGGGTGTAACCCCTACCGGCTGGGAGCCTTCTATATTTATAGAGCTGAAAGTGTCGCATGTATGGCCACACGAGCGGATGCCCTTACTAGCACCTTTTTGTTTTAGAAGCCCAAATCCTTCTAGTTGCTGGGGCAGGAGGTCGGACCTCTGGTAGTAGCCCACACACATACGGTTCTTAGTAGAGATACAAAGTTTGCCACAAGGAGTTTTCGTGGGGACTGATGCTTGGCTGACCCGAGAAGTGAGTGCCGAGGGTGGAGCTAGTGAGGTCAACCATCTAAGTATCCGCTCTGAATAGCGTAGCCTCGGGGGTAAAACCCCATGTGGGATCAACAACTATTGTCTTGGCCAGCCATAAGAATTGTGCTTGACTTATTTTAAACATTCAAAACATTCAAGACCAAACAACAAAACATTGTGTCTTTTGTGTCTTCAAGTGTATGCAAAACAACTTTACATCAAACAACACACTTTTATTGGAGTCATTTTTGAGTCTAGACACTTGCAAACATTGGGTCTTCATCAATACTGTGTCCTCTTGTCACGAAAAATAGTCAAATAGTTAGATTTGGCCACAACAAAACGACTTCACAGATTGGAAAAAATTGCACAAATTTTGCAGAAACGCATCTGTGTTTGACATAATAGCGTCTGTGTTGTATAACCGCATCTGTGAAGGACAGAAATGCGTCTGTGTCCCCATATTCAACATTGCAATTTGCACAAAATCTCATAGGCACGTCTGTGTTGAACAGAGCCACGTCTATGTCGGGAAACCGCGTCTATGAAGTATACAGGCGCGTCTGTGTTCAGAATTGAAAAACTTTTACAGTCCAACAAACAAACACAATCAGTTTCGGAATTCTTGAGCTTCCTAGGTCATTTCTCCAGGGTTTCATTTAGCATTCAACCTGTCTTTGGGTCTCACAAAGTCCATCATTGCTTTACACCTCACATTGCATTCACATTTGTCTAAACTTGAGTCAAAAGGTCACTTGCTTGTCCTCATCATACTTTGTCAACACACTACATACAACAACATTTTGCTAGGTGGTTCCTCATCAAGGTTTCTTACCTTTGGGTCTCATTTGGTCTTACTTAGAGTCAAGGTCAACTTACCTCATCAAGAGAAACTATCCTCTCTTTGGAAGCCACACCTACTCTACTACATACATACTTGGTCTTACACTTTGGACATTGCAAGTACACTTCAAATTCATTCACATTCCATCCAACTCTTGATCTTCCATACTTTTTCCATTTTTCATCTAGTCTCACACATCTCGGTCAATACTTAGTTCATGGTTGAAACCCGTCTTCAAAAATCTAGGAGAGAAACTAAAGAGGCTCAAGAGTCTGCAAACATGAGTTCTTATGAGTATGACAATGATATCTTTTTCAATTCCGATCATACTACATTACCGGACATGGATGCCTTTAGAAACATTCCAAATGTTGAGAACATGGACACTACAAACAACAATGCTACACATAATGACAATATGGACAAATTTTCCATACATTCAGTAGATGTGGAATAATCCATTATGAATCCCCGTTTCAATCGATTGGTTGAGGAAATAATGAGAAGGGATAGACAATACTTCTTACAAATGATGGCACAAAGTGGAGCCAAGATACCTAATGATTTTGACATGTCTCAAATAATGGAACATAGACCTTTGCAACAACCTCACTCTAACATGGATCAAAGGAGGCCTAATAGTGGAGGCAATAGAGGACCACATATGGTACCTAAATCACCATCATCTTTGTTTCAAAAACCGGAGGTCCCATACACACATGGTCAAGCATATGATACATACCTTCGCAGACCATTATGGAAGTCTTATGCAGACAGATATGCTCAATCACATACCAATGCTAAGGATCAACCACCAAAGCAATTGGATATTCAAAGGCATGCTCAAAATTTGGAAACAAAGAAACCCCGTGTCAAATTTGGGGGCAACACATTAGAACATGACATGCCTGTAGAGTATGGTATACATGGACAAAATAGATATGGCGTTCCTCAACATGAATCTATACCAAGTGGTCCATATACACAGCATCACTATAGACCTCCTCCATATGAACATGTGTATGATCAATATCATCCATATATGCAACATTCTCCTCCTCCAATTGGTGCCTCAAGCATGGGGTATGGTCCAAGAAGTCGATCTCCACCTAAGAGCAATTTGGAGCAACAAATCAGGGACTTACAAAAGAAAATGGAGGACATAAATACACCGAAGCCAACATACACAATGAGAGACATATGTCCTTATCCATTTGACAAGAGCATTCCCATGCCTCCTTTTCCTACACACTTTGTGACACCTAAATTTGATAAGTATAGAGGAAAAGGAGATCCTAAGGCACACATAAGACAGTTTTTCATAGCTTGCATTGAGATAGCAGCAGAAGAGACATATTTGATGAGATTATTCCCACAGAGCTTAGGTGATCAAGCTATGGAATGGTTCTCCCAACTTCCACTTGGTATTAAGTCATGGGGTGACTTAGCAGAGGCATTTATTCAACATTTCTCCTACAACATAGAGACAGACATATCAGTCACTACTTTGTGCAACACCAAGCAAAAAGAGGGAGAGTCTTTTGCATCATTTTTACAAAGATGGAGGAATCTAGCTAGCAGATGCTCTTGTGAAATTCCACAAAAACAAATGGTAGAGATGTTCACACAAAATGTCAACAAAGACATTGGCTATGACTTAAGGAAAGCTTGTTTGTCTACCTTAAAGGACATCATTGAAAAAGGCTTAGCGACAGAAAAGGTCCTAATTGAACTAGGAGTCATTAAGATATTCAAGGAAAACAAAGATGACTTTAAAGGAAAAGACAAGCCAAGATTTTGGAATAAAAACAAGAACACAGTCAATGATGGTGTTGTTGATGCCAACACAGTGCGACCCAAATTCATCTTTTCGGGATCAAGTTCTACAAACAATCAAGTGAATACTCAAACAACTTCCAGATCACGAAGGAAGTACACTCCATTGGGAGAACCACTTGAGTCAGTTTTCAAGAAGCTAGTGGCAAATAAAGTAATCACAGTTCCAGATTTTCCTCCATATGAACCAAAGGTTAAACCAAATTGGTGGAATGATGATGAGTATTGTGAATTTCATGAGAGCAAGGGTCATAAGACAGGAAATTGCCATTGACTGAAGAACATCATACAAGATCTCATTGATAGAGGTGACATTGAGAGTGAGGGACATTCCTCTAATCAAGAACATGAGATGTTTAAGGAACCAATCCCAAAACATGACAAGGGAAAAGCTAAAGCCACAGATGACCAAACTAACTATACCAGAGAATCCTATAACTATGATTCAACTATCAATCACATCTCGATGGACAACTATGTCTCCACCATTATCATCAAGGACAAAACATCTGAGAATTCTACCTGGAGACCCAGGATTGTCCTAAAAGGTGTTGGATCTTCTTCCGAACCCACCTCTGAATGTCATGTTACAACCCGCCGAGGTAAAGTCACTTTGCAAGGTGCTCCAACTAAAAACACTGCTTCCTCATCAACCAAACCTGAGTATGACCTTGTAGAACAGTTAGGGAAGACACCCATGCTCATCTCCATCCTTGAGCTATTACGCATATCCCCCGCTCATAAAGCTATTCTTGACAAAATCTTGAGAGATACTGTCGTTCCTACTGATCTGAACGTGGACCAGTTTCAAGCCTTGGTGGGATACCTTTCTGTTCCACATTCCCTTACATTCACAGAAGCCGATGACACCTCCGTAAGTCAGCCACATAATGCACCGCTACACATTGAAGCCTTCATACACAAACATAGAATCAAACGAGTCTTGATAGATGGAGGAGCAGGTCTAAACATTTGTACATTGAGCACAATTAAACAATTGGGATATTCAAATAAGGCTGTGAATTCTACAAATCAAATCACCATTAAGGCATATGATGACGAAGAGCGTTCATCCAAGGGCACAGTCACCTTGCCTCTCAGAGTTGGGTCAGTTACAAAGGATGTGGTTTGTCAAGTCTTGGATCTAGATCTCACTTATAACATATTACTAGGACGTCCTTGGATTCATGAAATGAGGGCAATCCCATCCACATATCACCAATGCATTAAGTTTCCTCATAATGGAGTGGAAGTAACAGTTAACGGCGATCCTAATCCGTTCATATACTGCAATAACCTGAGATCAAAGACTGAGACCATCATTCCCAGTAATCGTGAAGCTGTTCCTGCCTCAGCATACATTGATCCTGAGTCATTAAAACCCTCGACATCAAAACAAGGTGAGCTTAAAGGCAAGTTTCAAGACAAGGGCATGGGGGAATACACTTTAAATCAGACCCTGTACTTATGACAAGTCATGAGTTCCCCAAAAGAATATGGAAGACCACATCCTAACAAGCAAGTATCCATCATGATACTCAAATGGGACCCTACTACCTTTCAAAGATGGGGTGAACTAGAAGAGGAAGATTTATACAAAATGTTTTACAAAGACATTGAGGATGACACGCAAGATCACATCAGTCTACCATGTGAGAAATATGGCAAAGGCTTCAAAATTCTACAAAAATTCGGGTACGATGGAAAAAGCCCTCTTGGGTTACAAAAGGAAGGCATCATTGAACCTTTACAACCTGAATTGACTTTCAAAAAGGAACGCTCGAAAGGACTTGGTTTCTTAACTTCCAAGGTCCACACCCAAAGGACAGAAGAAGCCTTACAAATCAAAGCTACCAAAATTCAACAAGAGGATCGCTATTCCATAGATTCCAACGAATGGGAATGGGGTTCAGATAAATCCTCCAGTGACTACGAGCTCACCGAGACATTCAGAGAGCCAGATGAACCCACAGAAGAAGAGGAATTCTATTACAAGTTTAGAGTTGGTCAAGAAACAACCCATGAGGATTCCAAGCAGTCCTTGTCTCAAGGTTCTAGGTTGAAATCACATAGGATGAGAACACCTGCCCAGAATGTGCTACTAGTGATGATAATTTGGATTCGTTCACGATCGAGACTGATGAGGAGAGTGCCATCGATGACCTCGATAATTACCTTGACATACCTGAATATAACTGCATCTTCACTCTTAGCCCCGCTAACTTCGAAGACATTAACGACCTTTCCCTTGTTCACCACCAACTCATTGACTGGGATCATGAAGGACCTGCACAGTTTGATACATTCCAAAATGATGAAGCTTTTATTGACTATCTTGGCATACGAGATGATCTTCCTCCCGGGGACCATAAGACGGGATACACGATAGAACTCAACAGCATAGCATATTTTGGTGAGGGTGTCGGACCTTCCAGTCGCAAAAATGTGAAAATAAGAACAAATCAAGGGTCTTATGGCGAAAACCACAATGTGGCCCTATCTGACCCCAAAAAAGTAAAAAGAAAGGACGTATCTGAGGGTGAAAACCTCTCTAAGGCACCCGAAGATGGAAGGCTCGACATTCTCCCAGCATCATATGAGGAAAAGTCATCCATGTTGGTAGAGGAGACTATCAAAACAAACATTGGTACAGAAGAGGTTCCACACAACATATTCCTAGCTCAATCATTGACGGAGTCAAAAAGGTCAAAATTCATAAGTTTCTTCAAAGAACGACAAATCAACTTTGCCTGGACTGGATCCGGATTTGGTAATGCATCATTTGACAGTTACACCGGGGGAAAAACCAGTGAAACAGAAATTAAGAAAGATGCATCCACAAGTGGCATTACTAGTCAAAGCAGAACTTGAGAAATTATTGGATGTCGGATTCATACGCCCAATTGATTATCCTGAATGGATCTCTAACTTAGTGCCTGTCAGTAAACCAGATTGCAGCATCAGAATTTGTACAGATTTCAGAGACATCAACAAAGCTTGTCCAAAAGATGACTTCCCATTACCAAATATTGACTTGATTGTTGATCTCACAGCAGGTCATGAAATGTTATCATTAATGGATGGATTCTCTAGTTATAATCAAATAAGGATCGCACCCAAGGATCAACACAAAACATCATTCACTTGTCCTTGGGGAACTTTCTCCTGGAACGTCATGCCCTTCGGGCTAAAGAATGCAGGTGCTACATATCAAAGAGCCATGACTACTATCTTTCATGATCTCATGCACATAACCGTGGAAGATTATGTCGATGACCTCTTGGGCAAATCAATAGACAGAAATACACATTTGGACATACTTTCAGTCATCTTTGATCAGTTGGAAAAATACAAAGTAAGATTAAACCCCAAGAAATGTGTCTTTGGAGTAACCTCCGGGAAGCTCCTAGGATTCATTATGTCCAAAAGAGGAATTGAAGTTGATCCAGCAAAAGTCAAGGCCATCTTGGAAATGCAACCACCAAGAAATATCAGTCAACTTCGATCCTTACAAGGCAGACTCTGGTCCATACGAAGATTCATAGCACAACTGGCAGATAAGTGTAATCCTTTTCAGCACCTGCTACATAAAAACATCAAATTCAAATGGGATGATAACTGTCAACAGGCTTTCCAGACGCTCAAAGATTATCTTCTGAATCCACCAGTTCTGATGCCACCAGTTCGAGATCAACCTCTATTACTATACATATCAGCTACTCCAACAGCACTGGGGGCACTCTTAGCACAACAAATTGCTGAGGGCAAGGAAAAAGCAGTATACTATATTAGTCGCACATTGGTGGGATATGAGCTAAACTACACACCAATTGAGCGTGCATGTATTGCCATGGTCTTTGCTTCGCAGAAATTACGACATTACATGCTCACTCATAAGACTAAGTTAGTTGCAAGGATCAATCCATTGAAATACCTTCTCAATAAATCAACACTTACTGGGAAACTAGCCAAATGGGTAATGATCCTCAGTGAATTCGACATCGAGTATGTGGACAGAAAAGCAATAAAAGGACAAGCCATCACTCATCAATTAGTAGATGCCCCCATGATAGATGATGTTCCTCTAAGTTCAGAATTTCCAGATGAATCTATTTTGACAATGTCACATACAAAGCCATGGCAACTGTACTTCGACGGCTCATACACACAGCACGGGGCAGGAGCCGGCATCCTCTTTATAACTCCTCAAGGGGATTCTATACCAAAATCATACCGCTTATCATTTCCTTGCACTAACAATATAGTGGAATATGAGGCATTAACAACAGGATTACGAATTGCAGTTCAGTGGAAGATCCAGGAACTTCGTGTTTTTGGGGACTCTCAACTAGTCATCCGTCAAGCAACTAATGATTACCAAACAAAAGATGAAAAATTAATGCCTTATAAACAAATGGTGGATGACCTGAAACAACACTTCACAAAGATAGACTTTGAGCAGATACCAAGAGAGCAGAATTGCACCGCAGATGCCATGGCTACAATTGCTTCACTGATTGATCTACCTCCAAACGAGACCCGTTATGAGTTCTTGGTGGATAACCTTTTGGTTCCTTCATATGAAATCATTCCTACTGAGATGATATGTGTTGTCGGTCCCGAGTCCCAGTTGTATGGTTCCATTTTCACATACCTTCGTGACAATACCCTACCTCCTGATCTATCAAATAACCAACGTCGCACTTTTATTCGCCAATCCTCTCGATATGTCATTTTAGATTATATCCTATACTGGTGAGGTCTAGATGGCACTCTTCTTAGATGTTTAGAAAGCGATGAAGCTCAGATTGTGTTACATGAAGTACATGAAGGGATATGTGGTCCGCATGCTAGTGGTCCTACCTTGGCCAAGAAACTCATCAGGACTGGATATTACTGGCCCAATATGGAAAAAGACTCATATAAATTTGTCAAGAAATGTAAGCAATGTCAAATTCATGGAGACCTCATACATGCGCCAGCACAAGAACTTCAACCAATTGCATCTCCTTGGCCCTTTTGTCAGTGGGGACTTGATCTCATAGGCAAGATTCACCCTCCTTCTTCCAATGAGCATAAATTCATTATCACTGCCACATAATATTTCACAAAATGGATTGAAGTCGTGCCTCTCACACAAGTCACTAGAAAACAAATTGCTACATTCATCCTCAACTATATCATTTGCCGATACGGTATTCCTGTTTCCATTATCACTAATAACGGGCGTCCCTTAAAAAATCAGGATGTTCGTGAACTATGTGACCGCTTCCATATTTCCCATCATTTCTCCACACCATATTATCCCCAAGGTAATGGTCAAGCTGAGGCGTCTAATAAAACAATCCTTAAAATCCTAAAGAAGACAGTCGACGATGCTAGCTGTAATTGGCATATCCAACTTAATCCTGCACTTTGGGCTTACCGCACAAGTGTCTGCACACCTACAGGAGCTACACCTTATTCACTTGTCTATGGCACTGAAGCTATCTTTCTTATTGAGGTCGAGCTACCCTCTTTACGGGTCTCTTTGCAAAACATCATCAGTGATGAAGACTATAGGGTCTCTCGCTTACAAGAGCTGGAACTACTGGATGAACGAAGACAAACTACTTTTAATCATCTCAAGGCTTACCAACAACGAATGAGTCGCAACTACAATCACAAGGTCAAGCCTCGCACATTTGAGGTAGGTGATTTGGTTCTTAGAGAAAACCCCAAAAATCAGCAAGACGGGGAGAAGAAGGGTAAGTTCGAACCAAATTGGCTTGGTCCTTATATCATCACAACAGCATATGGATCTGGTGCATATCAGCTCTCAACTATAGAAGGTGAACCTTTGGAGGATCCTATCAACAGCATGCACCTTCGCAGGTTTTACACATAGCTCTTTGGAGTATCCTAATTCAAAAAATACAAAAAAAAATAAAATTCAATAATACAAAAAAATTATAAAACAAAAAATTGTTACTTGGTGAAAACCTGGCAAACAGGCGCCTTGTGACACAAAAAACATTGAAAAATCAAAAAAAGTAAAGAGAAATAATTTCGTCCAACGGTGAAAACCACTTCGGTGGCGCCCTGGGCAAGTACCATGGTGAAAACTGGGTCACCAGCGCCATGTGTAGAGACATTGCTCCTCCCTCCTTCAAGATTCACTTTCATCCTTTCACTTTGCACACACTCACAAACTATTCGTTCATAATAACCTTACCCATTCCCATCATGGCTTGTTATTGATCTACCCAAGATTGGTTAGCCATTCATAATAAACCTCCCTTTCCATCCATAATAAATCAGACCCTATCTGTGGCTAAGGCAAATCCTACATCTAGTGATGGGTGTGGAACTCAGAGCATCACATGTTTCGAGGAGTACAATCTCTTCCAGCTTCCTTCAGTCTATCCGCGCACAATCCGCAATAAAGTAGCATCTGCATCATAGATCTGCAATAAAGTTTCATCTTCTCCATAATAAAGTATCAGTTTCAGATGAGACACAATAGCAACAATGGGCTTCAACAAAATCAAAATCTTTCAACAGACTCAGACAACATATGGTTCAGTGCGATCTATCCTTTTTGAAAGTAAACATTGTGACCACAATCAAATAAGACTTATACAAGTAACAAGAGACACTAAACTTGAGGACTACAGTGGATGTCGGTGTCAAGTCTTGGTTTTCTTTTGATTTTATCCTTTTGGTGACATGTCTTTTAGCTTTTCCGGGATGTCTCTGACTAGAGATTCTATCTCCAGGATGTCTTTGACTAGAAAGGCGAGGATGGGGTATCGTAACCTATTTATATTTGTTGTCTGTGGATTGTCTCTTAGTAATGCTATGACTTGTCCAAGGATATGAGGACACTGTGAGTCTAGTGTGAACTGGGGCATTCCTTGTTTGTGATTGTCTTGTCTCCGTGCAAACAGGTACAATGACTTTCTAGGTCGAACGTATGCCTCGATTGTCATAACCTATTTTGCCATAATAAAGCTCAATGATGATAAACACACAAGAAGCTCTTTCACTTTCATATCTTCTATCTTCCATCCCCCTTTCTTGATTGACGTCCATCGTCCTTCTCGAGTCCGCGTAGCCTACTATCACATGACTTAGTATAATGACACACCAAAAACATTTGCATCTTATGTAGTTTCACCTGCTTTTACCACATATAAGCATTTCATACATACATATAGATATCACATCCTGCACACAACATCTGTTAGCACAATTTACATTTGCATTATCATATTCATCTGCATTACATACATTCACATTTGCATCATGCATACACATATAAAAACATAAAAGAAAAAAAATATATACATTGCATGGCATCATATACATATTTGCATCCATAAACATAAAACAAACATCACATAAGAACATCTCATCATATAGGTACACATGCATATAGCTACCGCAAAGATGAATCATCTCATATATATAATCATAAAGTGTCATGATACAATGATGTCAAAATCATATGGCTACAAAGCACCCGCAGGTGTCTACATCATCATACAAAAATGGTAAAATACTGATACATAGGGAGCCCTCTATGGCTATGATGAACTCCCTCCCTCGGAGCTGCCTAGCCTCGATGGAATCTGAACCCCTGAAGGACCCGCCCCAGGATCATCCCTCTTGTCCCCTCTATCTAGTGGTGGTGGAGGACCCATAACCCCACCAATCGATGCCTGTCTCCTCCGGCTCCCTCTCGTAGCTATCATTGTACACGACGGTCTATGGAAGCTCCTCGCCCACTGATCTGCTAGCACTGCACCATAATAGAGATCTCGCCAGTAGGCAATCTCCTCCCCTGCCCGTAGAACATAAGCATATCCTACCCCTGTGTCCTCTGCTGCCTGTCTCCCGGCCCTCAGTGCTGTCTCAGCCTATGTATACCACTGAATAGCCTGATCCCGCTCCCGCTCAGTATCTCTGAGCCTCCTCCTGAGCCTATCCCTCTCCCTCTCCAACTCCTGGATCTCATCTGCCTGTCCCTGGCAGATCTCCCTCAGCTCTATCAGCTCATCCTCCTCTGCATCAGCCCCCTCTGGCTCTGCCTGTGGCTCCCCCTATACAGGTACCTACCCCTGTGCCTGTGCCTGTACCTGTATTGGTACCTGTCCCTGTATCTGTCCCTCTCCCTATACTTGTACCTGTCTGGGACCCTATGCTGCTGGCACCTGTAGCGGCAATCCACCACGACCCCTCACCACCCGAGCCTGCCTCTCCTCTCCACCCTCCCTCCGTGGTGCAACCCTCCTCTCTCCAACTGCCCCCCTCCTCCTCCGTCGGCCTTTGCCCCCATCACCTCCACCATCATCATCATCCCCACCACCGTCTCCATCTAATGCCTCTCCCGGATCCGTTAGGAGTGGGAATGGATGCTCCGCCCAGTATGTTGTGTACTCAGCATCCATGCCGGCATCCTCAATCTCTGGCCACATGTCCCAAGGTAGTGGCATCATCTCTACCAGTTGCGTAACTGCCTGATCATATGACAATAGGGGCCCAAACTGCGTCTGATCTCTCACAGTCCGTGTATACATGCCTGAGCCCCGTGGCATCCTCTGGATCCTGCCAAACTGCCTAACCAACATAGACGTGCCTATGCTCTGCACAGACGCGCCCGGGCGACATAGACGTGCCTTCTTGGCACAGACGCGCTTAAACATCACAAATGCGGCCGCATTTGACACAGACGCGGTTTCAAGCACAGACGTGCTTGGCACCAACACAGACGCGCCTCGCGAGCATAGACGCGCCTGGCACCAACGTAGACGTGCCTGGACGTTTTTGGACTTTTTTGGACCCTAGTCTAAGCGCATTTATTGCCCTATCTACCATGCATTAATGACAATAATAAATGCATCGAAGTACGAGGAGGTTCTATGGTACTTACCAGCTCTCCTGCCTCTGTCGGCCTCTAAAATCGGCGAACGCGGTCGAATCTATGAATAAAGGCCATCGTTGTTGACTGTTGCTGCTCTATTTTCGCTCTGCACTCTTCTCTCATGGATGTGTAGATGACAATGAGGATGTATTTTCCCCCATGGTCTATCTTATAGACTACCCTACCCCTAGCCCTCGTTTCCCGAGTCAGTCTTCATTATCCCGTGACTCTGTCACTTTATCCGGTCAGTCCATTCTATCCCGTCTTTCTTATCGAGAGATTGTTTGCGATCTTTCCAGACATTTTCATCCAATCTCTCGAGGGGGCATATCATTCCCATCTTGGGGCAACTCTATATCAGTTCATCTTATCTTCTTTGAAACAACGCGACAAGCCGCATTGTCTCAAAGAGGGGCAAAATGTAGACACCTAAAATTGTCATGTCTAATTAAATAAATATCTTTATTTATTTAATTACTTTAGCCTAATTCATCTATTAATTAAATAAATCTTTATTTATTTAATTAATTCATTTATCCTCTTCTAGCCTTATTTCTCATTTAAATAAATACATTTATTTATTTAAATTATCCTTTTCCTAAATTAAATAAATATTTTATTTATTTAATTGATCCCACTTCCTCTATTAATTAAATGAATCTTTATTTATTTAATTAATTCATTAACCTTTTCTACCCATGACACATGTCATTCATCTCTTATACACTACCTACCCCTTTCATTATTTTATTATTTCTTTTACCTACCCTCTAATCATAGCCGACCTCCTTTTACACCTCTCAATCTTATCCCTCCATTTCATATAGTGTCTTCTATATAAGGAGATATTTCCTTCATTATCAAACCCTAATCATCTTTTATGCAATTGACTACACTACGATCCTACTTGCAACCACATTCCGTTCTTTGTTGAGCTCTTGTGCACATAAAATCTGAGAGCAAATATATCAAGCAAGATCAATGGAGATAGGAAGAATGAAGATCCAAACCCTATTGGACATGTGATGGTATAATCTTTGTGATTTCGTTTGATTTGCATTGTCTTAGGTAATCTTCATATGTTATGGTGGATCTTTGTTGTTGTTAGGCTAGGGTTTTGTGGTTGAATTCATTTAGCCTTTCAATATTGTTATTATTGTTATCCATTTTCACCATATACAAATACAACCAAAGATCAGACGTCTCAAGCACCGTCAAGCACTGCAAATGTTACAGCTGAGACCCCTAGCACCGAGACACCCAAGGACACTACAACGGCTACAGGAACCGACCAAAGTGTTGCATCTACCAAGCAACCTACCGAGGGTCAGCAAGCCTCACAAGCACTTGTCTTAGTGCAACCGACCAAAGGAAAAGAGAAGAAGGTAAGAAAGCATAGTTTCAAAATTGATTTGACTAAACCAATAGTGTTGCCCAATGTGGATATCTCAAAATTAAAAGGGCAAGCACTTACCGGTTTTGGTGAACTATGCAAAGCAAAGGCCGAATAGGAAAAACAATTGGCTATTCAAAAGAAGAATAAAGTACTACAGAAGGTCAAGACACTACTAACAGAAATGCTACCTTCAACAACAGTGTCAACCGATGCAACCATCCACATTCAACTGGATGAACTCCTTACTAAAATAGAAACATCTAGAGTTGATGCATCTGAGTACTTAAGCAAGCTAAAAGATAAAGAGCTTACAGCAAAAATGATTGAAGAGGTACAAAAAGCTCTAGCTATAGGAAAAGTAAAGCTTGTCAAATTCATTGCTGAGTTGTCCCCTCAACTCAAGCATATTCTTTATTTATTTCAGAAACTTTGTACATTTTCCTTATTCATTAAAGATATCAAAAATAAAACTGATGCAATTGAGATAGAGATCACCGATCTCTCAACTAAGTTGACCACCGAGCCTAATTCAGTTCAAAATTTTTATACCAAGCTTCAACAGCTCATGGCTCAACTATTAGAACTCAAAAATGAAGAGCATAAAATCAGGATGGATATAATGACCCTTCAGACATTATTCCTTCCTCATCTCTCATCAGTACAAGAAAAGATCAACAGAACTACACGCCTATCAACTACACAAGAGGGAAGCACTCTTGATGGCTTAATATCACTATTAGCTGATATTCAAGAACAAAATTCATTAATGGAAAGTGTAAAGAATTCACTCTCAGTCGCCCTCACCAACGTCCGGAACAAGTATAAATCTATTTTTGATCAGTTACCGCCCCCGGATGGAAATTAAGTTTTTGATGTTTGTCAAAAAGGGGGAGTAATATTATAATACTACATAGGGGGAGTAATACCAGACAAAGGGGGAGTAATACTATATTTGGAGAGTGACACTGTTTTGGTAACACAGTTTTGAGTATTGTATACAAAGGGAGTATACCGAGCAGAATATACAGAGCAATCAGAGCACACAAGAACATAACAGAACTAAGCATGCAAAATTCAGAGTTATGTACAGGATAATGATAAGGGGAGTATATCTGCATATACTATTTCATTGACTATTGTATATATTGTCAAGTGTAGTCATTTTGCAAAGTATATAGATTTTTGAGTTATGACTTTGAAAGTAGTGTTTGTCAAACATCTCAACTAATGTCAAAAGGGGAGATTGTTACTACTTATCAAATTGCCATTAGTTTTTATATTCAAAGTCATACTATAGATTCTAGTCGGATAGCATTATCGAATCATGCAGTCGGTACACACAGAGAAGTCGGTATGAACAGTCTAGTCGGTTACAGAAGAAAGCAGTCACAAAACGCAGTATTCACCGAGCTATTTACCGAGTATCTTTTTATGGCTACCGAGCAGTAAAGTTAACACATCGAGTTGATATTCACCGAGTGAAACGTGTTACTAGATACATTGAACCTAGACATGCACATGAAAACGTGTTACAAGATCGAGGCACATCTAACCGTTATTACATTGGAAATTGCACTAAAAGATTGTGTATGATTGCAAGGTCAATCTAACCAATGAAATATTTTGTTTAGTTATTCATTCGAGGAATCTTGTTTGTAAGATCGAAGAAATGAATTAGATCACCGCTTTAAGAGATCTATTTATACAGCATGGGAAGATAGTAAAAAGTATGTGTGTGTGAAGGAAGACTGTTACAGAGACACAGAGAGGTCACCGAGAAGGTTATCAGAGAATAGTCGAAGAACAGAGTAAACAGAAGGGTTTACCGAGTTACAATATGGGTTACCGAGGTATGCTATAAGCAAGGTAATCTTATTCTGAGCACATAGAATCTGCTATAACATTTCAGATGTAAAGTTGCAGATATTTGTAATGATTTTATTGTAATATTGTGAAGTTGAAAGAGAAACCTTTAACAGGGTAAAAGACTCTAACCAAGTCTATAAATTGTAAAGCCTCTAACCAGGTGCAACATTCAGATTAATGTTGTAAAATCCTTTAGCAAGGTAGATCTAATAGATCTTGTTACTCCTAACAGGGTAAGCTATCAGAAATAGCTAAATGTAGCTCTAACCGAGCAATCTTTATTATTGCAGTAGTGAAGTTGTGGGTGCCATCCCCACTGCAGTTTTTCTCTCTAACCAAGAGTTTCTGCGTAACCAAAATATATGTGTTATGAAGTGAATCATGTATGATTGTTATCTGTTTGTTTTAACTTTATTTTATGTTACTGCACTATTCTATTTATGCATAACAATAAGGTTATTATTAAAGAAAAGTTTTGGAGTACTGATTCACCCCTCCCCTCTTAGTACATTAGCTTTCCATATTGGGCCTAACAGTGCACTTGGGCATATCTTAAGTAGTCACGAGGACACATCCTCTGTTAGGAAGGAGGAAATGGAAACACATATTAGTGGGAATCATAGTTATATCCTTATTGGATTCTAATTCCCAAGCTACTAATATTGTGAGTGCAAGAGTTATGGCTACCAATTTTAATAGTCGCAAGCTTATATGATTATTTTTTTAAATTGTATCGATTTATTTAAATAATTATTTATAAATATTTCAGTACTGATTTTATTAAATATGTCAATTTTATATTTTTTTTGTGTTTGATTTTAATTTTGTATTTTCTCAATAGAATGCGATTTATCAGTACGTTTCCTCTGCTCTTAGGTTAGCTTCAGTCTTACAATATGACAACTCACTAAGGCGGCTTCTCACTAACGTTCGTAGGTGCAGGGTACTCGCTAACGTTTGTAGGCAAGGCAACAGTCACCTCGCTCACGTTCATAGGTGCTCTCCTCACTGGTGCTCTAAGATGTAGGTCTGGTGCAGGTGGTGCAGGTCTGGTTGGGGAGAAAAGGTCCAATACCATGATTTGACTTATGGGCTCTACTGATATCCTTATGTCTAATAAAAGAATAAATACAAGAAAGGCAAGTCATGAGGCAAGGTTATAGGTCTAATTAATGATTTATGTGAGCTTCCAGCGGGTGGTTTGTGAAATCATAATGTGTGTGGTTAGATATCTCAGTGCATGCATCATCGAATGGATCAGAGAATGGATCGGTTGGTCAAAACCAAGTTACCCATGCTCAAAATATCGTTACTACCCAAAGAACCCTACTGAAGATCATGAAAACATGGAAGCTTGGATATAAATGATGACACTAGCCCATCAATACACACTAGTCAAGACAATCAACCCTTAATAAAGCATGCAGTTGATACCGAAAGGTACAATGGTAAAGTCGATAGTAATATAAGTTAGAACTCTTGCAGTCTTAAATATAATAAATATAATATATGACATATTCATTCTTTTTTTTTACAGAAATAAAAAATAAAAAATATTCAATCTAAAAATTTATCTTTATTTTTTTACTACACATAAAACGAAACTTAATTTAGAGTGAATTTATGACAGAATGTTTAGAGTAAATTCTTCTAAATGGTGAGTGTGGATTCTCAATAACATAGTAATTAAACTTCATTTAGAGAGAATTCATGAGTATGTTTGGAGTGAATTCTTCAAAATGGCGAGTGTGGATTTTCAATAGTAGAGTGTTTAGGGTGTGAATTTGGGGTTCCTGAAGTTGATGAAATTTAATTCTTATTTCTTTGCATTATATTCTTAGGAATAGGTTCTTTCATAAACTTTGGTTTTGGTGGTCACGCAAGAATTTTTGGACAACTTAGACACCCTGCAATAGTTTGCATTTTAAGACTTCGAAAATAAAAGATTTATTTATTTTGTGACTTCAAATATAACTTCATGTTAGTGTGAAATGAAGAAAAAAGTGAAATTCAACTAATTATGTAAAATAAATTTAAACATCGATGTACAACAACAAAATTAAAACTTACATATCTTGTAATTAAAAGTCTCTTAGAAATATGATAGCATTGTATATTATCAATTATCCTACTTGTAGCAAATCAATATTGCTATTGTTAAACCCTGAGGAGGAACTTATCCAAAAAGTACATACCTCTTCAGATTAGATTGTACAAGCTTCCCCAAAACATTGAAATGAGAGCATATCAATGCAAAAGTTGGGTTAGTAAACTGCGATATTGAAGGCAAACAAGAGAGCGTAACTATCTACATATGCTTCAATATTTGTCAAGTTTGATTTGTCAAAATCAATTTTACAAGCAATAAGGACAAGCTTCCCTTTGGGCATATGGAGAGAGAACCTTTATTTTGAGCATTTGTCATTATATTATTGTAATTGCAAACAATAGGTTCATGTATGAAAAATAAAACCCTTAACAAATCAGAGAAAGTATATGACTAATCAAGCACCCAAAACTGGATAAGGGCAACCATACACTCCCTATCAGGAAGGTTTGGAGACCAAAAGGTGTCTTAAGATAAGGAATGAAAACCAATGTTTCTAATCTTTCCATCAAAGTAAATATGAATAGAAGAGGCTACCAACTTGTAGAGATGATAAATTAGGGATGAAAAAGGGAATAAAGAAAATATCAAGGACCAATGCATTAAATAAAATCTTATTAACATATATGAATCCTTCTAAGATAAGAAGCTAAAGGATCAACTTGAAATAGACAAGGCCCATTTTATAGCAATACAATAAGAAGGGGAGACATCAATGATTGAGAACATAATTATTTTGTTACTAATATTTTGATACTAACAATGGAAAACAATGCAAACTTAAATGACCATAACACAATTAACCAAACCTTTGATCTTTTGCAGATGTTGAGATAGTCAATTTGTTGAACTCTATTTACAAACATTATGGATGGTGATTACAGGGAAATTAATGCAAATTAATGGAGCAGACAACTAAATTCAATAAATGAGGACCAATAATGAATTTTTATGAATTTTTAAAAAATTCAAATGTTTTTAGTAATTAAAGTTCAAATATTTAATAAACATAAGAGTAACAAAAATAGATATAAGATTTTAAATTATTTTACTATATATTACTATCGGCATTCCATTGCACCTCTATTTGGTGCAAGCGCTAGTTCTAGGAAGGAGAGGAGATAAAGGTAGGAGGTGGAGAATTCTATTCTTGTCCTTATTTTGTTTTAAAGTCCTCTAAAAACATGAAATTACACTCTGAAGACAGGCATGTTAAGTTAAAATAAAACAACAAAATTTATTTAAAATTGTAAAAGCTTATCTAATACATTTAGGATAAACGGAACCAAAATAAGTATGAAAATCAATTTTAAAACAAATATATTGAATTTCCTTCTAAGTGTCTTTATAAAAACAATGAATTAGTCTTCACTAGCGAGTTATGTATTTTTGTTTTAAGTGCAACAATAAACATAGTCAGGAAGGAAAAACCAATTATTAGAGTCTAGTTTTGATAATAAGAAAGATACTTATTTTTCTATGAAGACAATTCTAGTCTGTTTGTGAGTGTAAAAGAAGCTGACTACAAAAGGAAAGAAAAATTATTGCAATCAAGGTATATTTATTATTTATATTTTGTACTATTCCTATTGTTGTTTTCAATATGATTGTAAGTGAGTAATTTTCCACATACATGGTTGTATGTAGATAATGGAATCATCTACATACATCTATGCATGCAATTCTTATGAAGGATTCATGCGCATGTTTAGTATATAAAACAGTAATAATAATAATAATTGAAGAAGCTGAGAAATACAACTTTAGAGATCCCAAAAACACCTGCAAGCAAAAATATTGTCACAAGAGAAGAATGGAGGCAAAAAAGCAATAATGGCTCTGAAGAAAAAGATTATCATTTAGAGAGGGAATCAATTTAAATGAAAAAGTACAATTTAATCCTTATAAAAGGATATTAGCAACCCTAAAGGTGTGCAACCCTAAATATGTTCAACCCTAAAGAAATCCTAAAGGGATAATGTGTATTTAATAATTATTAAATACCTACAATATTATTAAATGCCTAAGTTTAGCTTAAGCGTAGAGTATAATAGACTAATAATTAAATAAATAATTATTAGCTAATACAAGATAACTCTAACATGATGATGATGATGATGATGATGATGATGATGATAATAATAATAATAATAATAATAATAATAATAATAATAGATACATCTTAAGATATTGGATTCAGTAATCTGGTTGTTAAATTGATATGTACATAAGAATATGTGTTTACATATACCCACAAACTGGGAATGGATATATATAAGTACACATACTCAATCTGCATGAATCATGTATTAATTAATCATTTTTGCATCCAAGAAAAGTGAATATAGGATGTGTTTCCTAGAATACTTGTTGAGTTGCTTTTTTGTATGGTGGGTATGGAAAGATTAACTTCTAGGAAAAGGGTGTCGAATGTGGAACTTAGAGAAGTGAATGCATGGTAATTCACAATTGTCATAAGTACATTGGCTAGAGTCAAATTTATTGCCTACCATAATTAACACTCTACCTCATCTCGATTGCATTATAGCATATTCGAGTAGGAATTGCATGTAATTAGGCTAGCACTGGGATTTTCCCCCTATCACTTACTTCCAGATTGCTAGGCATTTCGAGTAGGGTTGATGGTTCTTCGAGTTAGGAAGGACTTCAAGGAAGCTAAGGCTTCAAGGTTAGGTATAAAAAGTGCCTCAACCATGATCTTGTCGATTGATCTATAGAAGACTCAAGAGAATCATGATGATTAGAGAACTTTCATTTTCATTATGGTCTACTGGAAGAAATGTTGTATCGTATTGTTCATATGATGTAATGTGTTTTAATTTTATTTTGATATTGAAATTACAAGGGAAATGGTAATTTTTATTTGATAAATTCTAATGATGTAATTTATGTGAAATTATTTCTGGTGGAGAACTAGTAAGGTTATGCAGGTCCTTACATTATTAAGTATACATTACATTTTTATGTAATCTTTGGTTTCATTTATATAGAAATCTAGTTCTATTGATATTATGTTGAATGTGTTTCCTTTCTCTTAGTTGATCATAACTCTATTCCCCAATGGAGTGAGCATTAATCCAAGTTGGTTAAGAACCAAACACTCTCATTTAAGCAATACCTATGTCTTAATTAGTTAGGAGCATATTAGATTATATATATTATTCACGATTCATGAATATAAACTACAATTTCTTTTCTGGAATCCTAAATACCAAACCTCTAAAGAATAGTGTTTAGATGTCAACACATTGTCACCGTATATGAAATAATAATGAAAACATATTAAGGGATTTCAATACTACTATCATCTATATGTGCATGTGCAAGGTGTTGTTATAAACTATATTAGAGGTCTTATGTAGCTAGTTTATCTTGATTTAGTGACAAATAACAAGGGCCAAGTGTACATTTGGGTATAGATCTTGATTGTCCTAGTTGTGTAATATTTATAATGCATTAGCAGGTACAAAATTTGTGTATAATGACCACTTGTTGTCCCATAAATTATTAAATATAATATGGATTATGAGGTTTGGAGCTGCTTCCAAAATTATGGATAACAATGTACCTAAGTTAGAGTCTTTCATGTGGCCCCATCATACATATGGATATGATTTTGTACATCAATGTATGAAAAATTGAATATCAATACCTTTTTTGGAATCCTAAATACCAAACCTCTAAAGAATAGTGTTAAGATGTCAACACATTGTCACCATATATGAAATAATAATGAAAACATCTTAAGGGATTTCAATACTACTATCATCTATATGTGCATGTGCAAGGTGTTGTTATCAACTACATTAGAGGTCTTATGTAGCTAGTTTATCTTGATTTAGTGACAAATAACAAGGGCCAAGTGTACATTTGGGTATAGATCTTGATTGTCCTAGTTGTGTAATATTTATAATGCATTAGCAGGTACAAAATTTGTGTATAATGACCACTTGTTGTCCCATAAATTATTAAATATAATATGGATTATGAGGTTTGGAGCTGCTTCCAAAATTATGGATAACAATGTACCTAAGTTAGAGTCTTTCATGTGGCCCCATCATACATATGGATATGATTTTGTACATCAATGTATGAAAAATTGAATATCAATACCTTTTTTGGAATCCTAAATACCAAACCTCTAAAGAATAGTGTTAAGATGTCAACACATTGTCACCATATATGAAATAATAATGAAAACATCTTAAGGATTTCAATACTACTATCATCTATATGTGCATGTGCAAGGTGTTGTTATCAACTACATTAGAGGTCTTATGTAGCTAATTTATCTAGATTTAGTGACAAATAACAAGGGCCAAGTGTATATTTGGGTATAGATCTTGATTGTCCTAGTTGTGTAATATTTATAATGCATTAGCAGGTACAAAATTTGTGTATAATGACCACTTGTTGTCCCATAAATTATTAAATATAATATGGATTATGAGGTTTGGAGCTGCTTCCAAAATTATGGATAACAATGTACCTAAGTTAGAGTCTTTCATGTGACCCCATCATACATATGGATATGATTTTGTACATCAATGTATGAAAAATTGAATATCAATACCTTTTTTGGAATCCTAAATACCAAACCTCTAAAGAATAGTGTTAAGATGTCAACACATTGTCACTGTATATGAAATAATAATGAAAACATCTTAAGGGATTTCAATACTACTATCATCTATATGTGCATGTGCAAGGTGTTGTTATCAACTACATTAGAGGTCTTATGTAGCTAGTTTATCTTGATTTAGTGACAAATAACAAGGGCCAAGTGTACATTTGGGTATAGATATTGATTGTCCTAGTTGTGTAATATTTATAATGCATTAGTAGGCACAAAATTTGTGTATAATGACCACTTATTGTCCCATAAATTATTAAATATAATATGGATTATGAGGTTTGCAGCTGCTTCCAAAATTATGGATAACAATGTACCTAAGTTAGAGTCTTTCATGTGACCCCATCATACATATGGATATGATTTTGTACATCAATCTATGAAAAATTGAATATCAATACCTTTTTGCCCAACTTGACTATGTACTTGTGCTTGAGGCATTCCAATTTGGAATGCAAGATGATGTCCTTTCTTGTGACAAGCAAGGTGTCAACTAGGTATATTGTTATTTTCTATATGAGTTTAATATGTTATACTCTTTCTTGTTCCATATGATGAGGTCAACAAGCACGATTCTTTGGATGTTGACCTGTTTAAATATTTTATCTCTTGTTGATGTATATATGCATGATACATCATGGAATAAGTGTAGTGCCCTTACCCTAGTCAACTTTGCAAAATTGGTTTGACCTTGGTTGACTTTTTATGTGGCATTCTTGAGTGGTTGATTTACCGTGATGTAATGTTGTAGTCAGATATTATGATTATTGTGCGTACCTGTTAATGTGCTTTCACATCGATTCTTATGTAAGTTTAATTGTTTCCATGATTCTTGTTATTGAACTCAAGCTAACACCTTCATTATATATATATATATATATATATATATATATATATATATATATATATATATATATATGCTTGTGTGACTCATGGTTGTCAGAGATTGCAGGTACAGTACCACTGTGGTGCAAGGTTTGTCTTCATCTGGATTCGCAAGGTTGAGTATACCTCTTTTGCCCTTAGAATTTGGGTTAGGAGGTCGTAAAACCCTCATTTTACCCTAGTCATGCTCAAGTGAGTGTCACCTGTGGTCCGTCAATTTCCCTCTTCGTTTGGGTTTGTGAGTCGTGTATTTGGTTGGCTTTCTTGGGTTGTGTGTCTTGCGTGTGGTAAAAAAATTGAGTATTTTATCCAAAGTGATTAATTTGATTTAATGTGTTCATTTACGCATTAGTAATTTAAAATAAATAGGTTTCTTTTATGTGATTAATCATTAATTAAGAAGATCGCTCTATATATGTTGTAGCACGTTTAATTTAATGATTAATTTAAAATCGTGAATTTATTTAGTTTATGCACTTTAAAAAGGGAAGATTTAAAGTTATTTGATAAAGTGTGAAAGATTGATTTTAGGAATTTAATTTAATTAAAATGTTTTACCCTCATCAATATTGCGCAATATAAATGTTAGCTTTGTTAATATTGAGAAAATTAAAATTAAATGAGAAAGAGGCATTTTTAAGTTTAATTAGAAAAGCAAGTTAAATTATTTAATAGTTGAAAAAAATGATTTTCTTTCTTTTTTTATTTAAAAAGTGTTTAAATTCGAAATTAGGAGATTAGGTCAAATATTATTCCATTTAACCTAGGTTGGAAAATATTTTTAAGGTTGTTGATTTTTGGGGGGGAATAATATTTTTGGATGGAGAGAATTGGGGATTTTGGGGGAAGGATGAATTTCTACAGCTGCAGGTTGGGCTCTTCTTCAAAATCTTGCCAAGAATGTGAAATGAGGTAGGATTCGAATGCATCTCCGTGATTTCTTGCGATATTGGGTTTGTCTCTTCAAAAAAAAAAGAATGGTTGTTCTTGAAGATTTCTTGCTTTAAAAATCCATGAATGTTCTTAAAATTTAAGTTTGAGTTTTGAGAATATTGGTTGTTTTTGGGTCAAGATTGTTTAAATGGTTTTGTGGTTGAGCAAATCTTGCCTATCTGAAAGTTATTGAGTATTTGGAAAATCATGAACTTGCTGGGAAAATTTCCCATAATGTTGTTTTGAACATTCTGGAAAAATATATTTTGTGTGGGACTATGAATGAAATAAATTGGGGTGATTTTCTTAGTTTATTATTATTTTATTTTGATGGGGTTATTGTTTTGATTTTTAAAATCAAATAAGAAAAAAATAAATGCAAATCGAAATGTTTTTTTTTTTTTAAATGTATTTTTATTTATGCGGGCTAGGGTTGGACGGCGGAGGAGCCGAGGGCTCTACCCGTCCCTCCTTCCCGCGAGCCACAGGGACCTGCAACCACTAAGTGGCCGCAGGGATCCCTATGCCCACAGTGGCCGCAGGGAAACCCTACGTCCAAGTGGTCGTAGGGGGCCCCGACACACCACACAGTGGCCACGGGGGCTTCCCACCTGTCCCGTGATGGGAGGTGGGCCCCGTAGTGGTCTCCCCATTTTTTTAAAAAAGTTCTTAAAAAAAAAATTAAAACTTTTTATTTTATGCAAAGTATATTTCTTTTAATAGTTTTATTTATTTATTTATTATTAAATATTATTAATATATATTTTATTAATGAGGATTAATAAATATATATTAATTAATATTTAATTCAAAATCTATGATTTATTAAATTATTATAAATATATACTCTATTAATGGGATTAATATGCATATATTAATAATAATATTTAATTGAAAATCGTGTATTATTAAATTATTAATTATTTATATTTTATTATCCAAGGGCTAATAAATATATAATGATTAATATTTAATTTGGGTATTTGTTTAAATGAGGGAATACTCTTTGGGAATAGATAGAATAATATTTTTTATTGGAGATTCTTGAAATAAAGTATATTTATTATTTGGTAGTGTTAAAAGAAAAAATAATAATATATTATCCAAGAATATATTATATTTGGACTTAAATGTTATAGGTCATCTGGGAATTTAGAAATGGAATTCTAAAGTATATGAGTGTTTGGAAAATGAATTATTTATCTTCGAATAATTTGAGAACTTAAATGATATGCTAGTAGAATTATTGGATATTTAATAATGTATCGATTGGAAAATTTGTAGGTTAATGATATCTTCATTTAATAAAATAAAGAGTGTAGATATATTCTTCCTCTGCATTGTATAATAGACAAATAGCATTATTGCAATTGTGGTATTGTAATTCACCTTGTAATGATGATTTCTCCGTTAATGTATTTTGAAAACTTAGATCATTTAGAAAACTTGACCGACCTCTATTGTTTAAACCAATAGGAAAGAAGATTGTCCTTTCCCGGTTATTGGCTATGCAAGTTTAATTTTTGTTTTCGCTTTTGTTTAAAGTAAAGGCAAGGCCTTGATATGTTTGTTTGGACCCTGTCGTCTGGTTGATTTGTGGTTGGCCATAGTTGGTTAGGCCCCTAGTTAGAGTATCGTCAGACAAGAGACCTTTGTATTTGCTTTTAATATGTCCAGCTGGATCCGTTTCTATGTAGGGATCATTTAGATATTTATTGACCAAAGTGGTCGTTTGTATATTGATTATGTTCGCGTTGATGGCACGATTGTAAATAATGTGAACCTTATGTATCCTTAACTTATTTAATTATCAGAGAGGTCTTGCAGTTGAGCAGACCCGGAGATGTAGCCCTCCAGGGGTGAACTCTGAGATCATTTTGGTGTTATGTGATGCTTTTGTTCTTATGTTTCATGGTTAGTGCTAGCATGTATGGATGTCACATTGATAGAATGTATAAGTGGATTGGATGAGATTTATCGTAACGCATGTATGCAGTCGTCTCTTAAATGCAATAAATTGGATCATGAAGGAATGCATTCTGTTAATGTTAAAGGAAATAAGTATGCATGAAAAGACCTCATTAGTTATGATGAAATTATAGTGCATTTTGGAACAAGATGCATGGCATGTGTTTAACATAAAATTGAACGTAATGAATGGTTTAAAAATTATTGGATGAACTCGTCATATTACCTAAATTGTAATTCTAATGGATGAACTTCATTTGGTTACCTACATTTTAAACCTTGATAAATGAACTCCATCATAATAGCTAAATTTTAACTAAAATGGATGAACTCATTTGGTTATTTACATCTTTACTTTAATAAATGAACTTCACCTTATTTGCCATATTTTAACCTTAATGGACAAATGTGTCCTATTATCTATAATTTTAATTTAATGAACAATTATATCCATGTTTTAAGTAATAACATGTAATTAAGATAACTTGCTAAATTGGATCAAATGTCGTGAATTGAGTTAGATGTTAAGTTACGTAATCACGTTGGGAAACTCCTTAGGTTTGTTTAGTCTTCCGCTGTGTTACCTAAACATATGATAAGTGATAAGTCAATGTATCTTAATGATGTGTCTTATATATATATATATATATATATATATATATATATATATATATATATGCACTCCTTGAGTGTGTTTTAGCCTTATCCCTTCGGGGTTTCCTGGCGGGGCATTACAATAAACTCAACACCTATTATTTGTGGTTGTCATGCAACAAAAAAATGATAGTGGAGTCATCCATTTCTTGATAAATATATATAATTTAGTGCATGAAGACAAAAGCCTTTGTTTGTAGTTGATAGGTAGTGGATATGACTACAATTGGAGGGAGATCAACTCCTTCAGCAAACTTGTCTTTGATAGAGGCAAGTAGTTGCAACATTTTGTCCATGGACTTATGTCATGGGTCTTCTTTATAGGGTATAACCTATAATTATGTTTATAAATTTTACTTGCAAGCATGCCACTAATTTTTCTATATTCTCATGTCATTGGCTATATACCATCCTTCTTTGTTCATAGTTTTTTTTGCTTGTATTGTGTGTTTGTTTACAGTCACAACCCTCCTTGGTTATGATGAAGTGACCTCCCCGGAAGGCCCAGTGCTTCACCTCTGTGAGCATCACCTAGATGCAATGAGTTCTAAGTGTTCCATTCATTCTCATGAGAGATGGGTTCTTGTGAACCACTACTCATGAATCATGGGTCAATGAGTTTGACTTAAAAAACTACATAGTTGAATCCTGATAGCAACATCACAATTATAACATGCCCAATGTTCTACCCATTTGATCTATGAAGTTTTGAACCACAAGCGAAAGAAATACATTTCCAAAATACAAGTAATAATTTTTTTTCCTATTTTCATTTCAATAAACAAGGTGCATATTTGAAATATAACTCATTTCAACTTTTCCATTGCATCATAAAGTATGTACAATATCACATTCATAAACATATAAAAAGCTTCTATGAGCTTAATGAATCATAAGTAATACAAATAGTCCAGATGTCCTTGTTGGCATACATCCTCAAATATTGGCCACTAACTGCATGAGGAAGAGCATCACTCAAGCGCTTTTCCACCCAACCAAGACTTAACAGTCCCACGTGCCTCTTCTAATAAAAGCAACTCAACCCTTCGACAAAGAGTTTGGTTTGATTACCTTATAATAATAGCCTTACCAACATAGTGTTGTGTCCTACATAACTTAAGCTACCATACATTGGCTACAACCTACATGTATGATGTTCCTTGTCTAGTACGTAAACCTGGAACACAGTGAATTGACAATGCAAATAGTGGCAACCTACACTACATTGGCGAAAGAATTCACCACCCCATACTTTGATTGAGAGTCATATGTCCACCCACTTCATTGCTCTATTTGCTAAACTGACTATTTATTCTATACCTATACCATTCCCGTAAGTTAATAATAGAATGTTTGTTTAGGTTATTCCCATCCACAGATTGACCTAACCCCAAGATTAACCAACTCAATCATTCATATTCACTAAGAAGCATATCATAGCATAGTACTATCTTAGCTATCACATGCATAAATCTATTCATAAAGATTAACAAGTTTCTATTATCACAAGAATGCATGTACTACAAGTAACATAATTCAAACATTGCTTAAGTTAAGCTCACACAACATCATATAATATATCTCAATGTAAAAGAAAGGAAGAATCCTCATGCCTATAATATAACTTCACTACAATACCGATTCCTTCTCCCAATTACACTACCTTCACAACTTATTTACTAACATAGAAATTCTCAAACTCTCAATGATAACAACTAGCCTACTTCCTCACAATTCTTGAGCTATTCTCCTTCTCTCAATGAAAAACAATGAACAATAAGTAAAATGAAAAGAGATTATGGAGATGAAAAGATGAGATGTGATTCAAGATGATCTATGTTCCAAGAGAGCTCCTCTATTTATACATAAGTTTGAGAGACTTGATGCTATAATTAGGTTCTTTGAATTGCCACCACTCTTACTCTCACCACCACCACTAAAACTATGTGGCTTCTCTTCTAAACACAAAGTTGACACATAAACAGTCCCACAAAATACTACTATGAATCATCCTTAATATTTTATTTAGTCAAATATGATTAGTTATCATTAAATGCCACCTAAATAATTAGACTTCTATATCCAATTACCACATACAAATTGACCAAGTCTACCCATGCTTATTTGCATTATTAAATGGGTCGATGCTTGGTCAAATGTATCGATTTCCATAATGCATCTTACCCTATAAAGTGGGGAGGTCGATGAACACATAGTGCTTCCCACACATAGAGCTTACCATGGAATGGAGAAAGGAAAAGGTGGCAGTTTTATCACCACTTCACTCTCCTTTGGAGTAGGGTGGGCCACCTTCCATGGTGGGTGCCCCTTCCATAACACCCTCATTTGCATCATGGCATTCCAAAGGAGTATTGACCGATTCAAAAGGTATACGTGGAATCCATAAAAAGAAGGCTTATAATACACGCACACATATAGTATTAATTCAAAACAATTTAACTTCATAAATATATGTATGTATATCTATTAATATGTATGCATGCATGGATGTGTATATATATATATATATATATATATATATATATATATATATATATATATATATATATCTATGTAGATGTATATACATATATATACATACATATATCTACATATACATATATATGTATATATATATAGCCCTAAAATCTCATTTTGGTTATTGCTCATCTCAATTTTTATGTATTTATTGATTTTTCCTGCACACTGCCCATTAATTCTCTTCAACATCGTTGATAGCACATTACAATTTGTGCAGAGTCTTTAGGTAAGTCACTCACCATCATCTCACACTATCATCTCAGTGAATTATTTTTTCAGAATTTGTACGATTTTTTAACTTTATTTCAGATTATGAAGTGCAGTTGATTTTAGCGCCTTTTACAAATAAATCCGATTATGGCCTTGTTTTGAGATTTTTTCCACGGGTTCTTATTTTCAGAACCTTTATTTAGAAGTATTGACAAGCCCTGTCAACTACTATTTGGCATGATGCCTTGAAGAGACCTGTTCTCATGAGCTGCAATGATTGCAGGATATGCACATAATGGATTTGCGAAAAAAGCTTTAGAGACTTTCACACAAATGCAATTGGCAGATATAAAGCCAACTTCCATTACCTTTGCCAAGCGTCCTCCTTGCATGTGCTAAAATGGGAGCTTTGGAACGGGGCATGGACATCCATCAAAGTGTAAAGTCTAGAAGAATTTTATTAGATGTTGTAGTTGGAGTGCCTTGATATGCTTGTACACAAAATGTGGAAGCATTGGCCTGTGAATTGTTTCACAAAATGCCTCACTGAAATTTTGGTAAGGCGCATGAATTGTTTAACAAAATGCCTCAAAATTTTGGTAAGGCGCATGAATTGTTTAACAAAATGCCTCAAAGAAATGTGATTATATGGAATGTCATAAATGCGTGAAATGCACAAAATGGGTTTGGTGAAATTTTCAAGCAAATGCTATTGGCAGTTGTAAATCCAAATTCCACAACCTTTGCCAGCATCCTCTTCGCCTGCTCCCCAAATGGGAGCTTTAGAACAGGGTATGGACATCCATAAAATCTCAAAGAAATATCATAAGCCAGCTACCCATATCCCTAGCATATCAACAATACATATTTGCTTGGGGTCAAATGTCTGCGATCACCTTTTTATCTCCTGAGACAGAACACAACCTTTTCTAGCATCCTACCTACCTTCGCCAAAATGGCAGCTTAGGGAGAGGGTATGGACATCCATCAAAGCATAAAGAATAGAGGACTTTTGTCAGATGTACTTGCCACTGCCCCGGTTGACATGCTTTCAAAATATGAAAGCGTAGAAAAAGCACATGACCTGTTTGAGAAAATGCCTCAAAGAAATGTGGTCTCATGGAATGCCAGGATCGGATATGTACATCACTATATTTCCGGTTTCTACTTACACTATGTATTTGTGGTGCAATCATGGAGAATGAGAGCCAGGAGGATGTTGTTGTCATGAAATGTTGGAAACTTGTGTGTATGTTATTTCTTTCTCGCAAAGAAAACACAAACAAATGTCGGATTTGGTGGATTCCTTGCACCCTCTCTGCCTCTTTTCCTTTGTCACACTATTTGATCTTCTTTACCTGCTAAAACATCCGTATCACATTGGAATACAAAAGATTCTCTTCACTTCTTTTTCTTCATACCTTTTTCGGTCATTGTTATATGGGTCTTTCTACTTTCGGTCTGCTGAAACTCTCATCTGTCACATTCCTTTGGTTTCTAAGAGATGTGATTTTTAAAACAACAATTAGAATAAGAATCGTAACTGAGCACTCTCAGTGGTGTGATTGTCTAGTTTAGTATGTGTTAACTAATTATAATTTTGTTATTGCGATATGAAGTTCATAAAATTGGTAAGCAGTCTGGGGATTAAAGTTGGAAAACATTAAAAGCAATAATGTTATTTATATTTAATTTGTTTTTTTAATATTTTAAATTCCCAAAATAATACTTAGAAATAGTTGACAGATTGACAGGTTCTTAAATGTTAAACAGTGACATAATTTCTCAGGTTTGAAAAAGTTCCTTGTTGTTTGAGCATCTTTTCTTGTAGGTCTGATTTCTTTTGAGCAAAAAACAAGATGTGATCAATGTATAGCTTCCTGCATGTTTGTGTCTTATTTCACTTAGAATTTTACTTGTATCCTCTTTACCTAGAACACAATTGCCATTTGATGTTTGTTATTGTGATCTACATCTTTGGACATTCATTTTCTGGAATGTGTTAATTTATTAATTGTTAGAACCTGTCAACATTGCTTTTATATCTCTGTCATGGTAATGGTGTTTGTTTTGTAGCTACATATTTGTCTAAATTTCACATTACTTGTCAAAATTATTTGAGATAGATCATAAGGTGATGTGTTTTAAGTGCTTAGGTATCAGGGACTTTTTTATTTAATTTTCAATATGTGGGGCTTGGGAGGGATTGCATTGTAGTTTTTCATCTAAATGGTATTGAAACATTAATTATATTCACAAGCAAATCTGCAACAATAATGTCTACAGTAGCACTTTCCCAAAATCTGTGCCAGCTCTCTTTTTTAGTATTAATTATCTTTGTTCACCCAAGAGTGTTAAGAGGGAGGCTGTAGGATTCATGATTTTGACCCCAGTCTTTTTCTATGGACATTGTTTCTATCTCGTTTATGATTGTAGATGATTCTCTATATCTCACTCCCCAAGTAGATGTAATAAATGCTTAAAAGAGAAGCTATTTCATGTGTTGTTCTTCTGTGAAGAGAGTAGGATAATTATGTCCTTTTGTCGATTGAATAAGAAAGGTTGTCAGTAGTGAATACATCCATGGTATCACCTTCATTGTCTAAAGCAGAGTGTGAACCTGTCCAACATTTTAATTAATGGCATCTCAGTTGCATTACCAACTCAAGTGATGCAAGCAGGTTCAGGGAAAAACTTAATATCAATTTCACAACCACTTCCCATTGTACAACAATTTATGCCAGCTATTTTTTCTATTGCACATATTTTAACTATGAAATTCATATATTCCATTGAAAAGTGTATACAAAGGATACTTCTATTTGGTTTCAATAATGACTACTTCATACAAAGGATGTGGGATGTAAATTAAGAATGTCAGATACAATATTGTGGTTCATTGTTTCAGAATATGCATGATATTCATATATTCATATATGACCTCTCATTTTGCACAACTATTTTTGCTATTGCACATGATTTAACTATGAAATTCATATATTCCATTGAAAAGTGTATACAAAGATACTTCTATTTGGTTTCAATAATGTCTATTTCATACAGAGGATGTGGGATGCAAATTTTGTAAAGAAAGTCAGATACAATATTGTGGTTCATTGTTTCAGAATAAAGTTAATGTTCACAATTACTAATATATGCATGATATATAGTATGACCTCTCATTTTGCACAGCTATTTTTGCTATTGCACATACTTTAACTATGAAATTCATATATTCCATTGAAAAGTGTGTACAAAGGATACTTCTATTTGGTTTCAATAATGACTACTTCATACAGAGGACGTGGGATGTAAATTTTGTAAAGAAAGTCAAATACAATATTGTGGCTCATTGTTTCAAAATAAAGTTAATGTTCACAATTACTAATATATGCATGGTATACAGTATGACCTCTCATTTTGCACTGGTAAAATTTGACCAAAATGTCTTAATGTTTTTATAAATGAAACTCATTTTTGGCCAAGTTTTGTTGAATGTTCCTTATAGATGAGTATAAACCTCCAATTGTATTGTTGAGAAACAATCGCTATTGGGCCTCTACAATTAGTGACGCATTAAGTGTTAAAGTTGTCGACTCAAATCCTCACAATTACTAATATATGCATGATATACAGTATGATCTCTCATTTTGCACTGGTAAAATTTGACCAAAGTGTCTTAATGTTTTTATAAATGAAACTTATTTTTTGCCAGGTTCTGTTGAATGTTCCTTATACATGAGTATAAACCTCCAATGGTATTGTTGAGAAACAATCGCTATTGGGCCTCTACAATTAGTGACCCATTAAGTGTTAAAGTTGTCGACTCAAATCCTCACAATTACTAATATATGCATGATATACAGAATGACCTCTCATTTTGCATTGGTAAAATTTGACCAAAATGTCTTAATGTTTTTATAATTGAAACTCATTTTTGGCCAGGTTCTGTTGAATGTTCCTTATAGATGAGTATAAACCTCCAATGGTATTGTTGAGAAACAATCACTATTGGGCCTCTACAATTAGTGACCCATTAAGTGTTAAAGTTGTCGACTCAAATTCTTTTCAACTTAGCGTTAAGATAAAGACCATAATATTATGTATCTAGATGCTAGATACAATATCCTTTTGTGGGACACCAATATTGATTTTACTTGATGTTTTTTAGACTATCACATGGAGGTGATATAAGGATCTAAATATGGATGTCTTCCAAACTTTCTAATTTAGTAATTATAATGCAAAGAATAAATAATACTTTCACATGGACAATTGCAATATTACTTATTCGTAAGTGGTCAATTTGAACATGACAAATTCAGTTTTCATAACTTTCTTTTAATGTAAATTATACATTCAAATTTAATACCATATGCATATGTAATACAAGAAACATTGCATATAAAAAATTGGCACTCTTAAACCCGAACAATCTCATACAAAAGAATTAATAAATTTGATCTTATTGTTGTGTTCGTGTTATTATATAAGGAAGGCATTAGGTTGAACAAATACTTCAAAATTCATTGGGATACCGATTGTAGTACCCCTCCTCGATTGAACTTATTAGACTCATACTTTACTATTGTTACTTTCAGTGGATACATTACCATTATGTGTTATTCAGACTTATATGACATTATTTCATGCTTTATCTAGATATGAGATGCATAATTTATTTACAGTATTTCAGTACTTGTGATTTGTGGTATTTTATGGATTAGTGTTATGTACTGACACTTTACTTTATCTATGTAATGTGTAATTATATGTTGCATGTCTGCGAGTGTATTGGATGCAAGGGGACGATTTTCCTTCACTCACTTCGGTGAGACAGGGAACGTCGCGATTCTCCTTCATCGGTGTGCATGTCATGTTTTCTATATTGTATATATGCATGTGTGGTTCGGTGATGCAGGATATTGCAGGTACAAGTACCGGGTAGGTACGGGGTATCGTCTCCACCTGGCTTCATAGGTCTGAGCGTGCCTTATATTTGTCCGATGGAAGTGGAGGAGGTAGTAGTTGACCCTATTTTACCCTGTTACACTCTTGTGAGTGTCATCAGTTGGTCGAGCTATCAGTTTGTTCGGCCTTCGTGTATTGTCTTTTGACTTTTTCTGAGTCTTTGCTTGGGGTTTGCTCAGTATGTGTGTTTAGTAGATTTGATTAATTGATTAAATTTATGGAGTTATCTCATAGTTGGTATTATTGAATTATGTATTTTATGCATTGAGATTATAAATTTAATTAATTAAAAGAAGTTATTAAATTAAGTTGCAAGTTGCATTATATTAGAAATATATCTTATTTAAATTTTAGTGAAAAATAAATTAGATTAATTTCATTTATTGTTTCCTAGAATTTAAAAAATAAATAAATAAAAGAATAAATTAGAATTAAAGTATTGCTTTAATTTCTTTTTAAGGAAATTAATTATTTAGCACGAGAAAAGAAAAGAAAAACAAAAGAAAGAAAGGATTGTGATTTTTGCTTATTGCATTTTAATTTATCCTTTTGGTGGGAATTAGAAAAGAAAATAGAATTCCTTTTTATTACTAAAATTAAATATTAGGTTTTTTGGGAAAAATATGTGCAACCTAAAAGTTTAGGTTAAAGGGAATATATCTTTTTCTTTTGGGAGTTGACGGGAAGGAGGTGGCTATGCATGAAAGGAATTTTTGAAATTTTCTAGAGTGCTTGTTCTTGAGAAGGTGAAGATTTTGGAATTGTTGGGAAGGAGGCTCGGGTTTCAGAATTGGAAGCTTGTTGAAGGATAGAAAAGTTCTTCCAGGAAAGCTATATAGGTTGGATGGCCTCTTTTGGTTGTTTTTAAAGAAAATATTTTATTTCTTCCCTCATTCTGAATGATGTGTGTTTAAAAAAAATAAAAAATATAGATGTTTAGAATGTGTGCAGTAGTTTTGGAATGAATACTATGAAAGTTATTGAAAAATTTTAGTCTCTGTGTGTTAAAAATAAATTTTCAAATCTAAAACCCCTTTCTGGTTATTTCCTGTTCTCGGTTAAAATCCTTTCTTGAAATTTATTTTTTAGTTTTTGGAAAGAAGTTATTTCCATGGGTGTTTGTAGATTTAAAATTTTTGAGAAATTTGGAAAAGTTATTGTCCTCTTGTTTTGGGTATTTGTTTCGATATTTTGCACCGTGATGGAGTTTTTCTCTTCCCTGTACTATCTCAAAGATTTATCCAGAGATTTGGTTATCTCTGTAATTTGCTATGGTTGTTCTTTAAATATTTGTGCATCTTGAGTAAATTACTTAGTTTACTATGGTAATAAATTTAAAAGTTATGAGAAATTTGTTTTAATTAATTATTTTGGGGAATTTAGTTTAATTATTATTTTTTGGTTTTGTGTGTTGTGGGGAGGCGGAGCCTGCTACCCAAAGGTAGCAGCGCTACCCAAGGGTAGCGGTTGCTACCGTATGGTAGCAGCGCTACCATAAGGTAGTGATTGCTACCATATGGTAGCAGCTACCTTGTAGTAGCCTGTAGCTACCTTATATATTTTTTATTTTATTTTATTTTTATTTTTTTATAAACAAAGAAAATATTTTGATATATTTATGGGTATATAAACATAGATTTTTTTAAAAGCATTTTGTTTAATATGCTTTGGGTTAAAATATGTTTTCTTTGAAAATTTCAAATATTGGAAATTGAAAGTTAAAGTTTCTTTTAATATGTAGATGTTATTTTTGGAAAGAAAATCTTCGAATTCAATATGCAAATTTTTATTATTGAAAATTAAATATTCTTTTTAGCATATATATTTTAAATATGATTTAATTACATGGTTTATATTCGAAGGATATATATATACTCATGTAATTATATTATATTATTATATATATTCTAATTTGGAATATAATCTAGGATATGGAAACCTTTTTAATTGGAATATCTGGATATTATTCTTAAACATATGACTAGGGAAGATTATTTCAATGTGATAAATTTAGCTTTTGTACAAATGGCAACTTGGAATTTCCTTTATGATAGAGTGTATTATCTTATTTTCTGAAATAACTTAAATTGCAAGTTAATTATGCTTTTGGCTATTTTATGAAAAGATTGTATGTTTTAGAATCTTAGAGTTAATAATATTTTCAGTCAAGCGTTATTTCGTTGCAATTTTGGTTGAGTTGTCATCATGTCATATATGGATATACCCTGTGGTCAGGTGTTGTTGTGTAAACCTGTCGATGTGAGCCATTGTGTGTCTATCCCATATGGTCAATCCTGGTTTATGGATAGTGTACCTTTCACCTGTATTTGGTCAGGATTAGTTATGGCTGTCAGTTTCGCCATAGTGTTCTCATAGAGAGAAAACATTCTTGTTAGTGTCCTATGAGAGAGAGTGGCTTTCGAGTGGGGGTTGTGCCCAAAGAGGATGGCAAGATAACCCCTTGAAAGCCAGTTAAGAAGTGATAACCTAATAATTAATTAGGGGGTGGGTAGCTGAATTATTAAATTAAGATAATGTGCCTCGCACATGGTTGAGTGCTTGTATAGGCTCAGGATGTTGTGAGAAGGCCTGGAATGGCAAACCTATCACCTTGTCTTCACGAAAGGGTTGGTAAGGTCCGCATGATACTTAGATGGAGTCGGGGGTTCGGGAGAGGTTACCAGGATAACCCAGGATGGGGGCCGGGACCTAGGGTAACCACCGTAAGCCATGCGATGACACTCTCTCCTTAGAGTCACTAGTGTTTATGAGTTGAGTCACATGGGATTTGTGGAGTCGTTATCTTGTTGTTCTTGTCTTGTTTTTCTTGCTTGAGGGTCTTCTGTTATCTCCTAGCACGGTGGGGTGGTTCCACTTTGGGATCACATGGTCGGGTGCTAGAGCCACTTCCCATCGGATATTTGTGTTCATACCTTCATGCGAGGATCGGCTTCGCTGGTGTTCCTTGGATCGTGACTCTTGTACCAGCTCATATTCGTGATCATTGTTCAGTTGAGACCTTGTGGTCATTGTATCAAACATTTATGTAAACTTGGCAATGTAACTTTGTACTTCGTGGTATTCTTGGAAGCCATGTATATATGGATATTGTAATATTATATCAATGGAATGCATGTTAATTCAGTTGCTTTAATCTTTTGTATAAATGATCTATGGAAAAATAATTGCATTGGAATACTTTGATTCTTTCATTATGGAAATTGGATATATGAGTATGTTTTTAATTTAAGCATTTAATTTTCCTAATTAGATGAACAATTGGATTAACCATGGTGTTAATATAATCTATGAATTTATCTTCGTTGGTAACCCTTAGGAAATCATGTGTTAGACTTTCGTTGTGTTATTAAACATGCAATTGTTATAATTAATGCACTTATCTTTTAAAAAAATATATATATATTTCACCCTTTAGTTGCCTAGTTGTGTTGTTTTCCTTTAGGGTTTCTGGTGGGGCATTACACCAATTACTATTATGGTGGATGATCATATTCTTGAATGTGTCACAGAAGGGTTGCCAATCAATAGACTTATTTTGGATTATAGCGAAGCATTTGTTCGATATCTCAAAATGAAGAAGACAATAGATGTGTAAGTTTGCATATTATTGAAGCCAATACTACAAAATATTTTATATTTGTTTAATTGTGACAATTGGAAATAAGATATTTTTTATAATTTAGTGTAATTATTCAGAGAAGATTGTACCCTCCTATATATTATTCAGAGTATATTTTACTACAGGCATCTTGGAATTTACATCAATTCCCAACGCTTGGCAAAGTGCAAAGTAAGTGTATATGAAATAATCCTCAAAAATTTCATAATCAAAGGGCTCAACATTTGTCTTCCAAAATGCAATAGGCTTCCTATCCCCCTTCTTCCTTCTATGAAATGGAAGCCATTTAAACTCGAAACTACCTTTGTCCCTATCATATTCCCTCCCTAGAGATACAAAATCAATGGGCACTCGCACCTGGGCATTAGAGTTTAACATAAATGTTTCATAAATAGATTCCTTGTTAAACTTGGCTAACAAAATACCCTTCTCTGTCGAGACAGATCGACTATTTGGATTATAGCTTTTTGTCACAACTCTAATTAGGTCTACATTGACAAAAAGATTTGGAATGACAAGCCTTCCCAAATCCAATCTCCATGCATTATTCACTAGATTTGGAGCTCTACTCATGTTGTAAAAAAACATGAACAAATCCATTCCGCCAATCGGCGTGTAAGGATCCCCACATGATGTTGCCTTGTCCACAACTGTATCAGACATAATATCTGTAACCTGGGCATGCCTTCCCCTTTTCGAAGAACCAGGCAATTGAGCGATAAAATCTTCATCCAACGCCCTCTTAGCATTAGCTAAACCTCTTCTTGAATTTCCACTCATCCTATTTAAGCTTATGGTATTTAAGAAAACTACAAACAACGCTTCCAAAACAAAATTGAGTATTCAAAATTTATGATCTCACAAAATCGCAATCTGAGTACTACTTTTCTAAAACTAAGCCTAAAATATTGAGAAAACCATTTCGTAGATAGAAAAAATTAAACCGAACTACAGAACACCAACTTACTTGTACTTGACACTGCACTCAGCAGTGTCAAAGTTCAAACCCTTGCAGTTTCGTTAGATGCTAAATTGCTAATGCTTGGAGTTGTACTGTTGGACTGTCTGAATTATACAAATTCATCAACTATGACTCTTCATAAATATTGAATTATCTAAAATTGAATACAATTATCAAGTGACTAGGCATGTTCGAGGGGAACACACAGAAACTGCTCGCAAAACAGTAACATAAAACAAACCCTACCTCATAGTTTTGAACCTAAGCCATTGATCTTAATCAGTCAAGAAGATCGTCGGTAGTAGTAAATTGATTATTTTGCATTTATTTCTAATAAAAGGGGACACCTAGTATAATTGCATATCGATGGTAGGACCCATCATTTAAAGAACGAACAATAATTTATTTGTTAATTGATTATAAGAGGGTCCCGCGAAGGTCTGTGGCAAGTTGTGGCTTCATCACACTATGGTGGTAGGCCCATCTTGAACAAAATGCGATAGAACTAACCACTCATAAACTACCAAATCCACGTGGTACTATTCTGCGTCATCGCATATTGTTAGTAGGACTACGACCCACCACTTGAAGACAAAATTAATAGTTTAAAACTAATTCACACCATAAAAATATTAAAACGATTTCATAAGTTATTTGTTAATTGTTTATAAGATGGTCCCACGAAAGTCTGTGGAAAGCAAATTTGATAAACATAAATTGGAAATCTAATAAATCCAAATTGAAGACAATGTTTACAAAGATTATACAACAAAACATGCAACACAGTAAAGGTACCCAACATTGGAGCAAATAATATATAATTTATAAATGAAAAATTGAAAAGTGCACGTCGATTTACACTGGTATAAAGAAAACAATTTGGATTTTGCAATACCATTCATGATTCATGAATTACAGTAAACAATATAAATACCTAGTAATAGTCCGAGTCTCGACAGTCTCCTACAAAATGATAAATTTCATTGACTGACACTTGACTTGTCACGACTGACCCAAATCCAATTGCCAATTCATCTCGTCGAACTGTACTTCACTTTCTCTTTCATTCTATAGGAGTTGAGAAATACAACCCCATAGTAGCCTAAAGATCTTCTGCAAGTTGAATAACCTGTTACAAGGAGAAGCAATGAAGCAATAATATGAAGAACACACCAAACACAGGAAAAATATTCTCAAAAGATGAGAGCTCCAATTCACCAAAAATGTATTGTGAAAAAGATAATACAATGAAAAGAAAAATAACCTCTAATAGGTCAAGAAACCCTAAAAAGGGAAAACCCTAGGCTTGCACATAATAATTAATAAAATAATTAATTAATATGCACCTAATGTTAGCTTAAGTGTAAAAAGATAATTGGGAACTTAAAGAATTAAACAAATATTGTTTGATTAATCAAGTAAAGACTCAATTACTCTAACACCCCCCCTAAGCTAGACTTAGGGAGAAGCTAAAACCTAGAACAACTACTAAAAGCATGAAAGATGGGTCCTAGAAACAAAGCCTGATCAGGTACCCAAATACAATGAAATCTCTATGAAACAGAGACAAAGGAGAAAACCCAGTGGGAAAAAACTCCTCTCCAAAAAGAGATAAAAACATGCTAAAAGAAGAAGAAGAAGAAGGAAGGAAGGCCTCATAAAGACCCCCCAAGGACAACTTCCTTCACCCCAAGCATAGAACGTAGCTGAAGATAGCGTGGCGATGCAAAAGGTTTCGTGAAGATGTCTACAACTTGCTCGGAAGTGGGAATGTACTCCAGAATTAGAACACCATCCTGAATCAACTGGCGGATGAAATGCATGTGAAGCTCAATGTGCTTTGTCTGCTGATGCTCTACCGGGTTGCGGGAAATATGAATAGCACTCTGATTGTCACACCAAAGAATAGTGGGACTATCAGGAGGAAAACCAAACTCAGTCATCAACTGTCGGAGCCATAAGATCTCCTGACTAGCGAGCACAGCAGCTTGGTACTTAGCCTTTGTAGATGATAATGCATGAGCAATCTACTTTTTGCAAGACCATGTGATAGGACTAGAGCCAAGACAAAAAACAAAGCCAGAAGTAGACTTCCAATCGGTGACATCACCAGCCCAATCTGAGTCAGTGTAGCCAACAATGTGAGGTTCCCCTGATGTGTAGTGAATGCCATGAGAACTAGTGCCCTGAATGTACCTCAAAATATGTTTGGTAGCTTTCCAATGACTCTCATGAGGATCATGGGAGAATCAAGAGACAAGACCAACCGCAAAGGAAATATCAGGACGGGTGTGAGTCAAGTACAACAAACTGCCAACCAACTGCCTGTAAAGTGTAGAATCTACCGAAGGAGTGGGGCAAGCAGTGGTCAAAACAACCCTTGACTGAAATGGAGTGGGAGAAGGCTTGCAATCAAGCATGCCGAAGCGCTAAAGCATGTCAAGAGCATACTTCTACTGGTAGAGGTAGATCCCATCAGAAGACTGAATCACCTGAAGACCAAGGAAATAGTGCAAAAAACCGAGATCTGTCATCTCAAACTGGTCCATCAAGGCACGTTGAATATACCGAATCATAGAGGATGAGCTACCCGTGATGAGAAGATCATCAACATATAGCATAAGAATCAGGATGTCACCCTCAAGAAGTTGAATGTACACTGTGTGATCAGAGTGATTGCGGGAGAACCCAATGGAGAGCAAGAAAGAGTCCATCTTCTCATACCAAGCCCGAGGGGCTTGTTTGAGACCATACAATGAACGCTGAAGTTTGCAAACCAAAGAACTATCCTGCACAAATCCCTGAGGTTGTTCCATGTAGATTTCCTCCTGTAGATCCCCATGCAAGAAGACACTCTTCACATCCATCCAAAAAATAGGCCAACACCGAGAAGCTACAAGAGATAGTACAAAGCGAATGGAATTCATCTTGGCAATAGGGGCAAATGTCTCAGAGTAATCAATACCCTCAACTTGTGAAAAACCTTTCGCAACAAGACATGCTTTGTACTTATCAATGGAACCATCAGCAGCACACTTAGTGCGATACAACCAGCGGCACCTAACCATCTTTCTGCCCTTAGGAAGAGGACATAGATCCCAAGTAAGATTCCTCATCAAAGAAGAATACTCTTCCTCCATAGAACAATCCCACTCAAGGTGACCTGTTGCCTCTAAAAACTTATGAGGATCATCTGAAATAGCATGAATCAAAAGACTAGAACCTACAGTATGAGAATGAGTGAGACGAGTATCTGAAGGATCACCGGCCATAGGACCTGCCACCTCAACAGTAAAGCGAGCCCACTTGGGCATCTGAGGTGGAGCGGGTGGAGGTGGGGATGGTGGATCATCAACACCATCATTAGAATCATCCTCAAAAAAATCCTGAAGGGGTGTAGTGGTCGGAGGAGGCAGAGGAGTAGACACTGGAGTCGAGGTATCCACTATGGGAAGGCGCTCATCAAACTGAACATCCCGTCGAAACAGGACCTCTTTGGAATCAGGATCAAACAACTTGTACGCCTTAACATCCTCACAGTAGCCAAAAAAAATGAGTGGTCGACTCTTTTTCTCCATGGCGTGCCTTTGAGCATCAGGAATAAAAGCCCATGCCTCACTGCCAAACACTCTGAAAAAGGAAACATCAGGCTTGTCATGAGACCAAGCCTCCTCAGGAGTCATATGTTGAATAGCCTTGTGAGGCATCCGATTCTGAATATAGTTGGCACAATTGACTGCCTTAGCCCAAAAAGACGAATCCATGGACCTGGACTGAATCATACAATTCGCCATCTCCCGTAAAGTTCTGTTCTTGCATTCAGCGACACCATTCTGCTGAGGTGTGTAGGGAACAGTAAACTGATGCTACAAGCCATGCTCAGTGCAAAAATCTCTGAAAGCCCGATTCACATACTCCCCCCATTATCTGTACGTATCTACCGAATAGAACAGCCAAACTGCTTCTCTACAAATGTCTTGAAGGCTCGAAAGGAATCAAAGACATCAGACTTGTACTTAAGAAAGCACACCCATGTGCGTCTGGAGAAGTCATCAATGAAAGTGAGTACATACTTGGCCCCTGAAAAAGAAAGAGTGGGAAATGACATGAGGTCACTGTGAATCAACTCCAAGGGTGCCAAAGCACGAGAGGCTCTTCCCTTCGGAAAGGGATCTCTGTGATGCTTTCCAAGGACACAACCATGACAAACACCATCAGTGCAGGAAATCTATGAGAGCCCAAGAACAAGTGCATGTGTACTCATCTGCTGAAGATATCTGTAATTGACATGGCCCAAACGCTCATGCCAAAGCTTACTCATGAAATCTGCATGTGCTATAAGAGAAGAACTTGCACCCTCAGAGGGTTCAAATCCATCAAATTTGTACAGACGAGATGCAGTGTCAACACTCCTAGTAGCAACAACTAAATCAGAGTCATGGAGGTCCCGAATAACCACATCATGTGGTGACAACTCAACTGTCTTACCAGAGCCAAAGTGGCAAATCTAATAGATGGACATGAGGTTCGTCAAGATGTCAAGGACAACCAGAACATCTTGCAGAGTACCCCCATCCAATGAAACAAAACCTGAACCCAAGACAGAAAGCTGAACTGAGCCACCCACTGCAATCTGTGAAATACCACAAGAGGTAAGAGAAGTAACCAACTGCTGAGTGTGTGTCATATGGAGAGAAGCACCAGAATCTAGAATCCATGTGGACCCATAGGTTGAAGCTCTAGCAGTGAGAGCATGACCTTTCCCTGTGGAAGTAGAAGACGCCTGAGGTGAGGAAATGTGATGCTGCTGCATGGCTTCCTCTAAAGCCTCTAATCGTTTCCAACACCTGGAAACTGGATGTCCTTCCTTGCCACAAAAACTGCAAGTGTCTTCTGATTTCTTCTTAGTCTTGGAGGAAGACTCACCAGACTGTGAAGATTTCCCTTGTTTGGGAGGAAATGGTTTTGAATCAGACTTAGGAGCAGGCTTGGAGGAATTCTCACTACCTGCAGAAGGCTTCTTCGGCTTCGGTTTCTGCTTCTGTTTCTCCTTCTCCTTAGAGGACTGAGCAACCAATGCTTTGTTCTTGGAGCCTGAGAGTGTATCCAGCTGAGAAAGATAAGACTGCTCACGAGACAATCGCTCACAAAAGACAGCAAAGGTAGGCATGTTGAAACGAGCACCCAAGCCATCCATGGTGGAGTAGAAAGCAGAGGCAAAAAACTGAAAGTGACTCCGAAGCTTCGAAAGAATCAAATGAATGCACTTTGTATCTATCTTGTTCTTTCCACATCCTTGAAGAACAAATCTAGTAGTCTTGAATTAGTTCAAAAAATCCTCAATAGTGGGAAAGGAATCAAGTGACAAAGAAATCAACTCTGCCTCAATCTGTAATGCCTAAATCTCATTGACCCTCCTGAAGAGAGAATCAAACTTCAACCACATATCCCGAGGAGTAAGCAACTCATCAAGGTGAAACATAAGACTGTCAGAGACATGCAAAGAGAGAAAACCCATGGGCTCATCCAACTTGTTCCTATGCATAAGAATCTCATAAGGACGCTGCAGTAGTAGATGAACCTCATCCAAAGAAGCCCACAACCCTCATGCCCTAAGAACCCTCATGATGTGGGGCTTCCAGGTGTGATAGTTGTGTGAAGTCAACAACTCAACTGAAGGATCTACCATGAGACAAAAAAACTCGGCACTTGCACCTGCTTGGTGATTTTTTTTTATTATGTGATCTTTCAGAATAGACAGAAGATGCAGAAGGGTTTGTTTGTTTTGTGAGTTTAGGTGTTCTTGATTTCTGATATAAATGACAAAAAGCAAGAAAAAAACACCCCTCACAATAGAGAAACCCAAACCCTAGTACATAGTAATGAGAAGGAAGTAGTGCATAAGCAAAAAAACTTCAAACTGATATCTCATGTACTTGATGACTATTCTGAGAAAAAGGATCACAAATCTGAATAGAGCATGCTGAGAGCTTTCCAACACCTATTCGTTTTCGAAAAACGGAGTTTGTTTGCTCGATCTACGGTCCCAGAAGTGCAAAAAAGAAGCCCAAATTTGACTGGTAAAAAGTACAGTCAAACAAAAGATTTAGGAAAAAAATCCACCACCACGAGGTCCGTCTTGGAATCACCTTTCCGATGCCTATTCGTTCGCCAAAATCCGACTCCGGATTTGCAAGATAGAGTTGAAAAACCAATCCCTCCTCAAAAGGGTAAAGTGTGGGGCTCCGGTGAAGAAGCCAAGCTCCGGTGGTGCAGTCGGGTGGAGCAGTTGGACGGAGCGGTGGGTGGGCGGAGCAACCGAGCAAAGCTGAGCTGCTGGTCGGGGAGCGGAGGTGGCAGCGGCGCTAGGCCGGAGAGGCGGCGGGGTTGCCAGAGAGGACAGTCGGCGGGGGCCGGAGGCCGGCACGGGTTGCCGGAGTCTGCAGTCGGCGGTGGCCGGAGGGCCAGTGGGGCCGGCGTGACTGGTCTGCAGGCACCATACGACACCGGACAGTCAGGTCCGGTGCCCAAAAAACCTAAAAAAAATTTCATTTTCGCCGTTTTTTGAATGCTATGTGTTTTTTTAATTTTTTTTTGTGATTTTTGTTAAAAAATAATAAAATTGGCCTGCATGCGGTAAAAAGGCAAAAAAAAATTCTCAATTTGCGTGCCAGAGTCGTACGACCTGGTTGGGAAAAAAAAATCACCCAAATGCTCAGGAGTAAAAAATGGACAAATTTTATATGACTATAGGGGTTTTTGGGCCTTTTGAGCATGATGGTGAGGTTCGTTTAGGCCCAAAGTGCTCAGAAAAAAACGTTAACCCTAAGCACACAAAAAAAGGTCTAAAACCCCAGATCTGCTTCTAATGCAAAATTCTCAAAAACAAGAACAGATAGCTACAGATCTAAGCTCTGATACCATATAGGAGTTGAGAAATACAACCCCACAGTAGCCTAAAGATCTTTTGCAAGCTGAATAACTTGTTACAAGGAGAAGCAATGAAGCAATAATCTGAAGAACACACCAAACACAGGAAAAATATTCTCAAAAGATGAGAGCTCCAACTCACCAAAAATGTATTGTGAAAAAGATAATACAATGAAAAGAAAAATAACTTCTAATAGGTCAAGAAACCCTAAAAAGGGAAAACCCTAGGCTTGCACATAATAATTAATAAAATAATTAATTAATATGCACCTAATGTTAGCTTAAGTGTAAAAAGATAATTGGGAACTTAAAGAATTAAACAAATATTGTTTAATTAATCAAGTAAAGACCCAATTACTCTAACACATTCTCCCCTTCATTTTGCTCGCTTGCGTTATTCTCAGCACGACTACTAGAGCTTGATGAGCTCTACACTGTCATTGCTAGTTGAAATGTTTCCTAACCCTCTCCTTTTAGTTGTGGATGTCCAATGTGTGAGTGCCCTCTCATAAGGAAAATTTTTGACATTATACCAATGTATAAATCCTCAAAAAAACTTCCAAGTTCTTATCGAGTTTGTTTCTTGTCTTGGATTTTAAGAATCTCAATGCATTGAAAACTCTCTTATCCTCAACAGAACTCAAAATCATCATTTGACACAAGTCAGCCAGTTTGAAATATTCTGAGATTTCATCACGCAATGTTGAGCTCTGACTTATTTTTGCCCAAAGTCGTGATATTGATCCTGGTAGGTACGGACTATCCAAATCCTTAACCTATTCATGCATTGTTGCTACAAAACGGGCAAATTGCTCTGCAAGCTTAGTTCTACTTATAACTCTTTCTACTTCCTTTCTATCAACATTGAAATTGGCACTCTTACCAAAATAATTCACAAATTCCAGTAGCCTCTTATGAAAATCTTGTGGATCAAGTGTTCTCCAAAAATTAGGATAGATGATAGACATGGCTTCTAATAGTTCCTCCCGAGGGAATCGCTTTAAAATTTGTGTTGAAACCTCTTTTGCAATATTCTGTAAATTGGATTTCACAGAACTCACAATGCCGCTAAAATATTCCATTGTAACAAGTCCATCTCTCATTCTAGTAGACTGCGCACTAGAACACATGCCATAGTAGAACATTGGTATCTGCTTTCCGCGAACAAGGACACATAACTCACTGCGATCATTAAACCGTAAATAATTATCAGCACGACCCAAATCTATAATCTGATTCCATTTACTAAATGTTTCACCATTGAATGGATAATCATTTAGATATTGATTATCGATGCCCATGACAGTCATTCTACGCAGCATAGCATATTCTTGAACATACATAGTTCTTTGTTGGGCTTGTTTAATAAACGAGTTCATTTGGTCCAACAGGGAGAGAATACCAACCAAGGTTAACAGTGTCTTTGTAATAACCCACTCCACTCAACCCAAAAAAATTGTCTATTTTTTTTTTTTTAATCACTTATCCTTAATAGTCTTTGATTCAATCGCATACTCAGGTACATCTATCCAAACGAGATAGGCATCCATCCGACCGAGATGAGCATCTAACCATACGGGTTAGGCATCTATCCATACAAGACTAGGCATCTAACCATATGGGTTAGGCATCTAATAATACGGGTTAGGCATCTGTCCATACGGGACAAGAGGTTTCATCTATCCAATCTGGGATAGGCATCTACCCAAACGGGGTAGGCATCTATTCATAAGAATAGGATATGCTCTGACTAGAGACTTTAGACTCATCGGGACCATCTGGGTCCTGAGCCACTCTCTAAAGACTACACTCCCCTACTAGGAGTGCACCAAGGTTGACGTCCTTAGGAGTATAAAAATAATTACATAAACAAGCTTGAGTTCCACCTCGGAATTCGGCCTAAAGCCTCGGGAAGTCAAGCAAATCCATACAGGATTCCTTCTGAGTATGCATTGAATTAATTTTAACCTTTCAATTAGTATTTGCACAATTTGGTTAAAAGACCAAGGATCTTTGAGAACCAACTACTCACCCAAAACCAAAACCTAACCCCCATCCCCGAATGCCTGAGTACAAGGGACAACTTCGTCCCTAGACTGCCTACATACCCATTTTGGCACGGGATCAAGGCATAAAGTATGTAGTTCTGGTTTTTTAACTATGGTTTAATGTAAACAGTTTGGTGGGTACGCAACCCTTTCTAGGGTCAATGTCCCAGACAGTTTCTTTGCGGTTGCTACCCATGAAGGTAGCTCTATAGCAAAAAGGCTCAAGGTGGCCTTCTTCTTGTAGCCTAAAACAACTAAGTCCTATTTCCTATCATATGCATCACCCTTGACCCATTATCATCCACCAAAATTCATCAAGATAAATAAATTCCAAAAATGTCACACACAACCAACCCTGATGGGTTTTTCCAAGGTTTAATTGAGCGGATGTAAATTTATTTAAGGTTTATCTTTATAGATTATCGATCCAAAGGGGATTACCCGCCCCTTGGATTTTTAACTTCCAAATTACCCTTATTTCTCCCCGGTGTTTAATAGGGACGACGCCACAGACACCGTTGTTGCAACTTTATTAGGCGTTAAGTGCAGTAGTTCAACATGACGACATTACCCGTAAGCGTGACCCAGAGGCACCATAGATATCGAACACTGCTAGTTTTTTTTCCTTCAACTCCTCTTATTTAGTTGCCTAACTAGGAATTTAACTTTTAATTCATGAATCTTAAATGAAGATATATACTGATACAAAAAAAGAAACTATTATATACAAGGAATTATGCTTGAAATTAAAAGCTAAGGTATAAAAATTTTACATAATCAAAAAGAACATAAACAAATCAACTAATTGCGAAGAGTATTTTCTTTGAAGAAAAAAAAAACCATGATAATAATTTTAACTTGAATTAAAAGCATGAAAATGTTAATTGCTTGGAAATTATGATACTTGAAAAGATAACTTATGAAAAAATGATTTGAATTACTTACGAGATATAATTGTTTGGGAACAAAGCCACTACACTGTATGCACAAATCCTAACACTTGAAAGACACTAAATTGCTTGAAAGAAAATGAAATGATTAAATAGAAGGAATTTGGAAATGAGTTTGACACCTACTTGTTTGAAGGGAAGAACTATAAGCCCAACTAATTCTTCTTTTTGAAGTAACATAATTTTTTTATCTTTAATTATCTTCTACAAATAATAACCTTACTTTGAATTTGAAACATAATACTTGAAAGATACTAATTATCTTGAAACTCAATTTGCTTGATAATGATGAGGATCCAATAATCTAGGACAATTGATTCTAACCTTATTTTGTCTTTAAAAAGAATATGATTACTTGATTTGAGGTTCACAAGATAAGTCAAGTCTTATGTTAAGACGATTTCAGATTTGGTAAAAGTATTTGGTTTTCAAATAAAGTTTACCTTGAATGCTAATTAATATTATGTTCTAAAAAATAGAATATATTATTAAACTTAATGTTAATAAATTCATCTATACTAGTTGCTTTGCAATATTAATATAATCTCGCCCTTTACTAGTCTTATATGCCTTTGACTATTCATAGATTGATTATCCTCAAATGCCTTGCATACTCTATATGAGGAAATCCTTAACTAACACTAATTCATATTTCTTGAAACACACAAATGGGGTAATTCTGAATCCAAGCACAAATTACTTGAGAGGTAAATTCTTTTAACTTTTTAATACTTACACTAATTTGAAGTATTATAAAAATCTATTTAATGTCTATTAAATAACTTAAATATTTGATATGAATGAGGGGATCTATTTACTACCAGAATTAATTTGAAGTTGACTAGTGATAATTGATAATAAAAAAAGATCCAATAATATGGAATAAGTGTAAGGAGATAATGCTTGAGAATTAACTAAGATTCTAATCTTATGAAAGAAATACTTGCTTGAGAGTGAAAACATCAAGAAACTTCTAGGGGATTATTATTTCTTAAGGGAGTAAGACTATTAAATCAATCCTTTGAAATCGAACAAGTATTCAACTACATGTCTAACCAACATAATTTCATTTTACTCGAAAGTGTAAATTGTTTCTGGGGGGACACATAATTACATGGTAGAGAAATCCTCTTCTATAAATTGAACTAAGTGAAGGAACCCAAAGGTTTGAGATGACTGAGTGTCACAAAGTAATTCCTCTTGGAGACGAACCACTAATAGGTTTTTTTTTTTCTTGCTAACTTGAGCAAAAGTGTTACCCATTTTAAATAAGGAATAAGTTTTCCAATGCACTCATCATTTCCATCATTGAAGCAGGAGGCTAAGATTCCCATTATAAGTTCAATTCAAATTAGAATATTAGCTTAATGTTCTACTTGTTGAAAAGAATAATTACGATCTTAATACTCTAAAAATATTCCTGTTTGTATTTATTGGTCAATGAGTGTAAGTAACTTAACCTATAATAAAGGTAATGTTGATTGAGAAAATAATTAGTACTTGCTTAAGAATTAACCTTAATTTCCCTATTAAAATAATAGCCCCCAAGGTACCAATTACGCTCTAATAACTTGAAGGATAGAGAATATAAATTAATTATTTGGATTGCTTAAAATATAAAGTTATTTCAACTATTTGATTTGTCTTAATTACAACTTCAAAAAAATAAAAAAAATAGAAACAAATAATTAATATCCTAATAAAATTTAATTATATCTATTTAACACATAAATAAATAAATTAATTAATTAATTAATTTTAATTATTAATTTTAATATTTAATACATTAATATTAAGCAAATTTTAAATAAACTTTAAACAAAATTTAAATTTAACTGATTGTATAAAAATATACAGAGATGAATATGAATATGTTTGTAAAAATACAAGAAGATGGATATACTTCCAAAATATACAAAGATGAATATATTTCCAAAATACAGATAGATGACTTATTCCAAAATACACAGAGATGAATTCATTTTCCAAAATATATTTCCAAAAGATGAATTTATTTACAAATACACAGAGATGAATTCATTTTCCAAAATATATTTCCAAAACACATAGAGATGAATTTATTTCCAAAATACACAGATATGAATTTATTTTCCAAAATACATAGAGATGATTTTATTTTCCAAAATATATTTTCACTCTTAAAAAATCTGATTTTTTGAGAAAAAAAAAGAAAACAACAAGGAGAGGATTTCTAAAATCAAAATAAATAAAAATCAAATGCCAATATTTATATTTTGAAAGAAAAAATATACAGAGATGAATATATGTCCAGATTACACAGAGATGAGTTTATTTCCAAAATACACATAAGTTAGTTTATTTTACTAAATATATTTCCACTCTTAAAAATCTGATTTTTTGAAAAAAAAAAAAAACAGTGAGGGGGATTTCTAAAAATAAAAATAAAAACAAATGACAATATTTATATTTTGAGAGAAAAAAAAATATAGAGAGATGAATATATTCCCAGATTACATAGAGATGAGTTTATTTCCAAAATACACATAAATGAATTTATTTTACAAAATATATTTCCACCCTTAAAAATTTGATTTTTTGAAAAAAAGAAAACAGTGAGGAGGATTTCTAAAAATAAAAATAAAATCAAATGACAATATTTATATTTTGAAAGAAAAAATATATACAGAGATGAATATATTTTCAGATTACATAGAGATGAGTTTATTTCCAAAATACAGAGAAATGAATTTATTTTACAAAATATATTTCCACCCTTAAAAAATTGATTTTTTTGGAAAAAAGGAAAACAGTGAGGAGGATTTCTAAAATATAAATATAAATAAAATCAAATGATAATATTTATATTTTGAAAGGAATCTATTAACAATCTTATTTCCTACATGCAATCAAAAAAACTGAATAGAATTAAAGAAAAAGATTTCTTTGGATGGAAAAGAAAATTTATTATGTGAATTGGAATTAATCTACCAAACAAATCTGAAAGAGACAAAACAAGATTTCTTTTGAAAATATAAAATTTCATATATGCAAAAATCTGGAAAAAAAGAAGAGAAGGAGATTTCTTTTGAGATAAAAATACAAGCAAGAGAATTAGCAAGAGGGAAACCTAGATTTGAAAGAAGGATCTTGATGCTGAATCTGCACGTATCCTAGCTAACCTTATTTGATCCATGCCTTGCAGCCTGGTGGAGATCTTCCACAAGCTTCCTAAAATCCTGCAATATCTCTACGAATTTCTCCTACCACTAATATGATATTGAAACTAAAAAAAATTCCAAGATTATTCTATCACAAGAAAAAAAACATATTCCCCTTTTTTTTTTCAAAAGTTTACCATACATTATATAGAAAAGGTGCACCATTTCCACTATCGAAAGCATTAATTGAAATAAGAGATTCTTTTCCGAAATTGTCTTCATGCAAAATTGATTGATAGGATAGTGGGGGTTACATGCATTTTAAATTTGAATTTGAAATTCTTTCATGCAAGATTTATTTCTTACAACTTGTCATAGTGGCGGTTGCATTTGACCATGCATTTAAAATCTAAATTTAAAATTTGCTTCTAGAATCTTCTCATTTTCTCTTATGACATGTGCTTGATTAATATGTTGAATAAATAGATTTATGTCCTTATGAGTGAGTCACCACTTATTAATTCTTCTTTTAAAATAAATTCTGCCCTTATTCAATTTCCATCAAGAAATATAAACTTCCAAATAGGTTTACGACCTCGAGAGTGCGTCACCACTATTTAATTATTATTTTTATTTAAAATAGCTTCACCCCCATTCTATTTATCACTTACTAACATTAATCATGAAATTCAAAACAATAATAATAAGCAGTAGTGATAACAATAATAATTACAATAATAATAACAACAACAACAACAAGTCATATCTAGGTCCAAAAGGAGGGTTGTGACAGTCTTTACATCAGTTAACCTATGCAAAAGCATAGCACATTAAGCATCTTTCCTTTGTTCGTACATTAGACCAACCAGGGATCTATATTCTGAGAAAACTTGTTCCGCAAGTCCATGGATGGAGATCCATCTGGTCTCAACATCCTTAAGTAGCTTGTTACCATTGGTTATTCCTTCATCAAATTTCTGAAATTCTAAAAAATGTTTGGGACTACGACAGAAGTATGCGTAGAGCTCGTGAATTAGCTCATCAACTCGGGCTACCTCTTCATGATCGTGCACAATTTTACATGCTAAATTAACTCTGTGCGCCATGCAGTGAATGGGAACCATATATGGTGCAATGCTCGTTTGTAGCTTTGCGCATAGACCGTTCCTATGACCTTGCATCACTGCAACTCCGTCTGCTCCTACACACACCAGCTTTTTGGCAATTGTAAAGTCATCCATACCGGAAATTTGATTTAATTATTTCTTAGCCAGTTCATACATACTTTGTGCGTTGGTGCTCTCCATCTTAACAACACAGAGTAGATGAGGGTGTCAGACATGGTTTTGGACAGTATACACATGCATACACATCCAACAAGTATTGTCTACCACTGTAACTTCATCTAAAGATAATGCAATATAGTTTAACTCCTTTACTTTTTCCCATAGATCAGTTATTTCCACTTCAGCAAGACAACTCACCAAATCCCATCCACTGTTTACTAACAAATGAGTTGCAAGATATCTTGGAACACTTAGAAATCTTAATAATCCAACAATATCAGATTAGTCTGTCATAGGACGACCTCTGCTCAAAAGATTAAAAAGAGTAGCCAATTGAACAATTTTGGACATATATGTTTCATCCATAACCTTTTGAAATTGAGCTTCAAGTGAACCCATGCGTTTTCCTTTCTCCTTCTATTTTTCTTTATTCGCATTAAATTCCTCTGCATACCTGACATGCTTACATTATTCCTTGTTTTTCCATCTAACCATTGATGCTTCATTTCCGTCTATGGTTTGTTTCTCATAAACTTTGCCAATGTGCTTTTCTATTATATCCAATTTCAGCTATAGTTTGTTGTCCTTACGATGTTTCCAAGTATAGATTGTACACAAGCATTCTACTGGAGATTTGCCTTTCTCTGGATTTGGCACTGGCTCAATTAAAGTGTACTTTGAACTCCAACTTATCTGAAATGACCTTGTCGCATCCCACTCCCGCCGAATTTTTGTTATTGATTTTGTTCCCCCTCTTTCGTGCATTGATAGGAGCAACATTACCGGTATCGTCAGTAGTAGCATTACCGCCATTGTTAGTAGCAACATCACCGACATTATCAGCAGCAACATCACCGCCATTGTTAGTAGCAACATCACCGACATTATCAGCAACACCATCACCGCCATTTAACCCAGCATCTGCGGCATTATCAACAACAACATCACCGGCACTGCCAGCAGCAACGACATTGTCAGCAATAGCATCACCGACATTGTCAACCAATATGTTTTAGTCTGGCTACTCTGAGTACCCATTGGAACATTCTCTGCAACAGAGATAGAGGCATCAGGTGCAAGTGTTGATGTTGAGGCTCTGCTTGATCGAGTGCCAAAGTATGACCTTATATTATTATTTATGCATTTGGATGGCCTCCCTCCATCACTTTCAAGAGTCATGCCGCTCAACATCTCTTACTTACAAAAATTGCAAGAAGGAATCTGATTCCTACAGGCTATGAAATACTGTAACAGATAAAAAGAGGGAAAAATAAAATAGATAAACTTTGTAGCTTGTTGTAACAATGCATGCTATGTAAAGAATAACATATTAAAATGGAAAAAACTAAACCATAATAGCTAAGTTGCACGAAAATTCTGAAATCAAAATGACAGACACAGAGACACTAACAACTCAAAATGGCAAACACTAACATCAATCTTATATCCTTTGTCACTTAGCATTAGTTTCATAGTGTCAGTGTCCGTCAGTGACTCAACATCTAAAGAATTCCTCAGCAACTTGTGTCTAGAGAAGAGCATGTGGATTATGCAAGTGCAGACTGATCCAAACAAGGTGTAAACTATAAAATGTCACCTTCTCATGTATTTATATGAAACAAATTTTGGTGAAATTGGCCTGGATTAAGGCGGTGCAATTTTAAATTTGAAGGTGAATTATCGAGTTGGCATTAATGTTCAATAGTAGTGGGGGCGAATTGGGGCTAGCCTCAAGAACAAAATAATTAATGTTATTGTCGATATGGCCCCTTAAAATTTTAAAAAATTTGTGTCAATATTGGCGAATACATGGGTGTCCATCGGTGGTTTCTTCCATTCGTCCGAAAACATCAGAGCAAAATTAAGACTAATAAATATTCAAGCCGTGTATGATCTGGTGGCGAATAAACCGTGTTTCAAAAATAATGTCCAACCAAAAGGTGGCGAAAAAAAGGGCCATGGGACAGATTTTGCATGAACACGAGGCGATCTGACCACTCGTATAACGGTTTTATTCGCCAAATTCCTGACGCGATTGACCTACACAATTCGCCACTAAAAAAACTGCTAAAGAAGATCAACAGGCTTCAAGCGGTGACTGAGGCAGAGGCTTGTGGCAATAGCTTGACGCTAGATGAAAAGGACAAGAAGGTTTGGAAGGATGCTAATGATATGACCTAAAAATTGGAAGAATGGGAGACTATGGGGGACAATCTCAAGGATATTAATGCAAAAAATTCTTACAGGAATGAGAGGAGAGATGTGCTAAGCTAAAGGTAAATCATGAGGCTTTGAAAAGAAAGGTTGATGAAATGACTACTCTTGAGTCAGGAAATGGTGATAAAGAATTCAACCTCTCTACATGCAAACCAAGAGGAGATAGAATGAAGGTGAAGAGGAAGAGACACCCAGAGTCTCCTTCTATGGCGACGAACCCCCTCACCTCTATTGTCAAGGCTACTGTGGATTCGAACACTCTAGCCTCTAGGAAAGATTCTAATAAAAAGTTGTCTTTTCTTAAAAATTTAAAGTTCCTTACCATGAATGGCAGGATGATAATTCGCTTTCTCGGTAGACCATTCCTTTGCGTCTTTATCAAGTGTTGGTTGTTGTCTATTTTTTGTTTTTGTGTTTAGTGGTTATGTCTAGGTCATTTGTTGGTTTTTTTTTTTGCATGTTTTTGGTCTTTTGTGTTTTTTGATTGGATGTGCACACCTCATGTGCCCTAGGTAGTTGATTAGTGGATATGTAAAGGTTTAGGCCTATCCCACTTTAATTAACCAAAACAAGTAAGTTTAATATATGTATATGCATATGTATGATCTTTATATATTTATAAAAAAAAAAATTTTAATAAATTGCATATCAGTCCTACAACTCTTTACACAAACTCTTTACACAAATTGCACCTTGCCACCTTGCCACAACCTTTTATGTAAGTTGTGGCTTGTGTAAACATGTTACAACACTAGCTAAGGATTGTATCTTATTTGCTTATTTTTATTCAATTATTTTATTCTAACTTTTGAAAAGTAAAACATGTATATATTTTCATATATATATAATGAAAATGCAAAATTAATTAATTTTAAAGAAATGTTTAGATTTGCAAATTTTGATTTTCAATATTTTAATAATTTACAAAATTAAGAGAGTTTTATATAGTTTTAATTTATTTTTTAAAATTTATACAATTTTTACCCAATTAACTAAAGTCTAACTTTGGTTGAATTCACAGATTATATTCAACTTATTAAGTTATAATTACACAAAATTACTATATATTCTTTGATGTCTTCAATACATCCCATATTCTTTGATGTCTTCAATACATCCCACAAATTCGCATACTAAATTGAGCATCAGTTATACATTATATTATTTTCCGCTTATGTCATCTAAAACTAAATCATAGACTATATTATTTTCCGCTTATCGCCTGTTTTGAGGGGTCGCCAGAAGAAACTATTCTTGACGCTTCTTTCACTACATATTGCTAGATGACAACAATGCATTCCACAAATTCGCATACAAAATTGAAAATCTTTTCACCATTAATTTGCTAAGCATCAGTGAAGTGAAGAAATGCAAATGCAGGAGGAGAAGGAACTTGCCGAGTGGTGCACAAGCCTGGAATCCCGCATGGGGGATTTACGTATCGAAGCCACCAAGCTATTCATGCAAGCAAATTGTTTTATGAACCGCCAAGCTCTGCCTCATTGTTTGCAACAGCTTAATAGCCGTCACGATTCATTATATTCTGAATTTCTCCTGATTGAAGTTCATGAGGACCGACTCCCTGCTCATATTCGCTGGTTACGTGGGGTCTTCAATACCTTTGATTCTCTTCGGAAAAAGATCGTCAAGATAATGGAGAATGAAAGGAAGGCGAAAGAATTGGTAGAGGGACTGCCCATTGTAACAATTTCAAATTTTCATGTTGATGATGGACTTTTCTGTGGAGTTTGTAGGGATGATTTTATTTTGGGAGAAGAAGTTCGAGAAATTTCTTGTATGATCCGACACATTTTTCATTCTCACTGTATTTGGCCATGGCTTGAGGATCACAATACTTGTCCCATCTGTACCACGCCATTCTTTATGGAAAATTAGCTAAGATCTCTAACAGAAGGTCGATATTATAGTGTGCACGGAAAGAATTATTGAAAGTGATATTACTAGTTGTGAATGCTTCATTTTCTTAAAATTGCCCGGGTTTTGCTGATTTGAACTACACTGAATTGTATCAGACAAAAATACACGCATCTATTGTCAGATTTTATTAATTAGAAATTAAAATACATATTTAAAACAAAAGTGGATCGACACACGGCACGTCAAAATCACAGGGGATAGAGATATTTAGATTAAATTTTTATATCTTGAAATTTACAAACATACTCACGATATATTTCTATTTTTTAATTTGTTTTGTTTTTTTTATTACTTATGATTGCTGAATTGATACTCATATAACTAACTAGCGCTTGCACTTGGGAGGTGCAATGTGAACTGCCGATAGGAGCTTATATAAGCTTTTGCCAAAATCCTAATACTTATTCTGTTAAAAAAAGATTGAGCAAACTTTAAATGGACTCGTTGCATTTGAAAAATTATTTACATAAATGTTAAGTAGAAAAGTAGCTTGTATCTGCATATGTATCTGCATATGTATGGAAATTGTCACAAATTTTAGAGCAATAAAATGTACTCCATTCTGGGGAACAAGGTAACAATGGATCTAGGGAAAATAGTAACATTTCATACATGGAACTACAAGGAAATGGGTAAAAATTTACATGTATTCGACTGTGAAAGAGTGACCCAATGAAGTAAGGCCAGGACATGCCAATACCGGTTCCTGCCATTATTATCAGAAATCCAATGCTGTATCCAAATGTCATGCCAGCCAGCCACATTGAAGGTGCCGATGGTAGCAGAAAAACAGGAAACAAACCCATTTACCCAATAAGCACAAATACAAATGCATTCACACTAAAAGTTGTTGCTTCCCAATCCGAGACTAGTATAATCACCTATCATAAGGAACAAAATAAGATCTTTATGAGAAGTAAATTACTTTTTAGGACCAAGGGAAGGCAACATCCATGTAATTTGTCTTCCAATATCTAATACAAGAACAAAACCAATTCCAATCTAACTATTCATAAACAAATGATAATAAAATTTAGCAAAAGATTTGGAATATTCTAAAATACGGATATCCTACTCCTCCATCTACTTCCTCAACACTTGCAAATATATCTTAGACCACTTAGAATATGTTATGACTCACAATCATTTGCAGCCAAATAGCCAGAAACAACTACAAGCATATATTGCAGTTTGCACGTGTGCCCATTAACACACAGAGAGAGAAATCAATGCTTCAATCCCTCCTGCTCATTCTCATGTTAATGCCCATCTAAATCTAAAGTATGTCAAATTTTTCTATCCAATTGCAGTCGATATGTCCAAAAAATACAATAGCATGCACTCACACCATTATGCCATCTCAACTAAAGCTGCACTCGATATTAAATTTATCAATGATAAAGGAACATTAAAAGTTATTTCTAGAAATCTCCAAAGGAAAGAATAAGAACATTTTCAAACCTAGTCGATTAGAATTGGCATTTCCCAGATGATAAAAGCAGCTACAAGAGCCAATCGACTAAAGCATAATAAAACCACCTTAATCCACCGGCATATGCAATACTTGTTTGCTTTTTTCATGGCTTGCAACCTCCCAAATTCCTGGGACTCTGGTTCATCTAGAAAACCTAATCTAACATAATCAGTTTTTTCCTGACATGTCACCTGCCTAACATTCAGAATGACTTCCCTCATTGATCCAATGTCACCTGCCTAACATTCAGAATGACTTCCCTCATTGATCCAATAGAAGCAATGGACAACTTCTTGTTCTTTTCCTAACTATGAACAGGCCAATCCAGTCACGTGAATCTGTACACAGATCACAAAAAACAAGGTTCATGTTAAGGGTTTATATGGCCTTCATAATTGTATGTAAAACAGCTCAATTTGAATTGTTTCAATAGAACTTATTAATTGTAATAAAAATAGAATAAGTCTGATCCTAAAGAGAATTTGTAATAATTACACTTAAAATGAATGCCAGCCCCTGAACAGATTGCCCTTTCTTGTTACGACTGTATGTCAGCAGTCTGAAACCCTCCAAGAAGTCCATGTGTGGGATGATGGAATCTTAATCTGGAATACCATCAAGAGTTTGGTTCTTCTAGAATCATAAGATTCTTTATAATAATTTCTTCAAAGATGCGAAGGTGTTTATTTCAAATATATTGTTCTTCTTATACATTACTAGTGCAAGGGTTTGTACATAGTTTAATTCATTAAAATTCAATACAATTTTGACAATGATCTAAGGAAAAAAAGAAAGACTTTTTAAGTAATACTATTTGTCAAAACCTGATTTTTTTTTGGATTGGTTCTCATTATTTAAAATCACAGTTTAAGCCCATGAATGTTAGTTCTTCAGGTCATACCCACAGCTTAGCACCATGCAATAGCTAAACATGATGTACATCATAAGCCAAAGATGACATCCCTTACACTCGAGCCCATTTTGAAACAACAGATCAAACACAATATGCAGCAGGGTTATTTTTCAGCTTGCCCCTATGCACTTTAAAGCTATAACGGGTTATCTCACTCTTTATGTAGGGTCTAGGCTATTTCAACCCAATGACCAAGCCTGAATGCTGTGGTTTTGAACCTGCAATTGTAATATGTATTTAGTTCAACCAAATCTATTTCTATAGTCAGATTGAAGATTACAAGCAATTTAAGATTCAAACATTAGAACCCGGCATAATATACAATAGTCCATAGCAACTGCTCTGATGATAAATTTACCCTGTGACAACTCTGGTTCAACCATATGATCTGCATCTATTGAAAAAGAACAAGATACCGCAGTTAGTTTTTGTAATTTATATTTATTATGAGTGTATCATGCAGATGAAGTTTGCCTCTTTCACTTGTAAGGGAAAAGAAATGCACACACACCAAAAACTTTTTTCATACAAAACAAGCTTTGGGATGAAAGTCCCCAAGTTGATGCTTTATGGTCCTCCTTTTTCTGCAGTCCTAACATCAATTAGAAGTGCTTGTGTGTTTTTTGAGTTCCCATTCCTCTTGATTGTTAATCCTATACATGAGAGAGAGGCCATAGAAGAAATGACCACTCACTGTAATTGGTCCTCAAAGAGATAGCTTAATACACAAGCTACAAAAATCAAATAAGTCTAATTAAAGGATGACAGTCAAAACTCCAGAAAACTAACAAATAACAAAAAATGTCTGAATGGAATTAACCACATTGATAATAACTCTATGACAATAGAAGATTATAAGGATTATATACTGCAAAAGTTTGCCCATTTGGATCAGGATTTGGGGTGAATGTCCGCAGGTTGACATATTAACATCTTTCCCTCAAAGGTTATAGAAGGAATGAATACTCATGTAAACTGGCCAACAAAGACATAACTTGATACAGGTGGGTATTAGGATCCCAAATCATATCCACCCTCATAGATAAGAAGAGTTATCAGGTCATAAATATTTATCTTCGGAATACTAAATTATGTAAATCAAGAACATTGGGAGTAGATCATTGTCGTTAAAGTGCAGGAAAAAGACCGATTTCTCTTTTGCTAAGGATGAAAATTTATCCCTCCATGCTTCAATGGAGCAGCTTCACTTTTGAGTTTCACTGACCAATTTTAATTATTCTTAGACACTGACATAATCTCTTTATGACCTGTCTCCGCAGTTGTGAAAAGAACTAAACCGCAATAGGCCCTACATTTATCGACAAAACATTAAAGCGTATTGCTGAACAACCCTAATGTAAAGTTGAACTGATAAACACTAATTGCATTTACCGTTGACAAAGAACCACAATATTACAAGGCCTTTTAGACATTAAATACATCTAGCATTAATCGAAAACCCTACTGTAGCACAGACAATCACAGAGCTATTGGCATGAATTGTCTACAGACTTTTATGCCCTTAAATGGCTCCTCAAACCAACACCCAATTATGTACAGTGAATTCTCTTGTAATGTATAATTAGATGGAATCCCTGAGTTGCCAGAAGCATCCCAATAGCGGCGACTAGGACATACCCCTGTATGAGAGTGCGCAAGCAGCCAACCTTACAAGTACAGGTTGGCACCTCGAATCCCATCAGCTCAAAATCAGCAAAAAAAAAACAACGAGGATTTGAGAAAAAAAAAAGGCGCAAAAGCCATACCCATTTGTCAATAGGTAAATAAAACGTATGAATAGTCCCAGTTGATCCGGAATAAGGCCATAAACAATATCTCATAACTTAATACGGTAATGCACTGTGAAGAAGGATCGGGCCATACCCATTTTCTTAAAACACCCAATTGCATTGATAATGTGATACTAATATTTCCCAAACATACCACAAATGCTCTATGTCTACAATTAATTGTAATGTAAAATAAATCATATATCCAGAGTCAATGCATAGATCAACTTCCTTCAGATAAACAAAATGTATGAAGAATACTGGTTCCCGCTTTGTTACCTCTCTTGCCCTGCAGTATCCCATATCTGGGCCTTGTCCAGCTTCCCATCAATAGTGACACTCCTAGTGACAAATTCCACTCCAATGGTTAACTTAGATTCCAGACTGAATTCATTCCTTGTGAACCTTGAAAGCAGATTAGATTTAATTACCCTGCTAGAGCGGAAATTTTCTTGGACAACCACTCCTCGTGAATCTTGGGAAAGTGACAGAGAACTGTTCGCATGGCAGACGACATAATTGAATGCGTGAATAAATATACAGTAATCTCTGGTTCTTCAGAATATTATCGCCACCAGCGGCTTGAAATACTGCGTTACGAACAAACCCTGGGCGTCGGCCGCACAGCAATCCAATGTGCTACACACTTTGTTTAGCTTTTCTTTTACTCTGTTGCTTTGCTCGCTTGATCTAACAGCCGAGACAATGGTGGTTGCCAGCGAGCTTGGACGCCATGGTGGGAACGCGTGGGGTGCAGGACGCACGCGGGCAAGCACGACAATGTCCAGCACACCTGCAGTAACCCTAGCCCACCGACGAAGCCACGTGTTACACATGGTTGGAATGTCCAGCACATCTGCAGTTAACCCTAGGCCAGCGATGGGGCAATCTCAATCCCAATGTATTCTTTCTTTGCACTCGAAATCTACAAAAAAGTTGTGTAGAATTAAGTTGTATGATGTAGAAAGTTTGTGAAGTAGAATCTAGAGAGGATTTGGGTATTGCATATGGAATATGAATCATAGATCGGATACATCTGCCTAAGATTTGTTTAGGGGAAAATAATTTGCATCGATTTCACAATTTGTGATATTTCTGGTGCTAATCTAAACGACTCTATGAAACATGGATCCTTGCAAGAAACTACGCCCTTGATTAAAGGTTTTTTTTGTGCCTTGTATTCTCTCTTTTAATTACCACGAGGAAATATTTTTACCATTATCTCAATGTGATTTCTTTAAAACGGATAGTTCTTGATGCAGTAACCGTATAGGATTGTGTCCTTCTAAAACGGTATATGTTCCAGTGCACTGTTATGTTGTGAACTAAAACAGTTGCTTCCAGGTGACGTTATTTTTTGTCAATTTCATTTTAGCCTAAGTTTGTATGGCTGAAACAGAGTATAAAATTCAGCTTACTTACATTACGTATGAACAACAGAACAACCCTGTATTTCCAAATTCCAACTTAACTTGCCTTTTCTAGGTTCCATTATAGTACACGCATGAGACTATTATATAAGAAAATTAAAATGTTGCAGTTTATTCCGTTCGCTTATTCTTTTTTGTTATAGCTAAAGTTATTCTCTACTACAAAAATATTTTGTGTGTAAAATGAAAGGAGTTCTAATAAAATTGCCATTTCATATTATTTTGTTATCACAGAAATAGAGTAGAGAAATAAAGTATATGATTATCATACTTCCATGTAAGTTGCAAATTATAAATTAATATTACTAAAAATTTTAGGAGAGGTAAATGTAAATTAGTATAGTAATTCTATTTAAATAAATTCTTGAAAAGTTTTATTTTCCAAAACGGTAAATGTAAATTAGTATAGTAATTCTATTTAAAAAAAATTCTTGAAAAGTCTTATTTTCCAGAGAAATGTAAATTAGTATAGTAGTTCTATTTAAATAATTTTTTGAAAACTCTTATTTGCCTTGTATTGCCTTTGCCTCTGTATAGTGCTTAGGTTGAAATTAAGATCTAGCTTCATTAGAATTAAATAGCACTCAGATTATTATTTGATTATTACTTACCATTTACTTAGAATAGTTCGGTTCTTAAATTTATTTAGAACCTCACTGAGAGTTGCAGGTCTGAACTTAAGGTTCTTATCTCAGCAGGTGTACAGAAATATAGTGATTTAAATCTGTTTATAATTAGGAGGTATTTTTCAAATGTTAATGTCATAAGTTACAAGGTATTTTGTTCTCCTTTTTTAAAAACCTCTATCAATAGATGAGTGCTTTTCTTATTCTGTTAAAAATCTGCTAAAATTTCTTCATCAATTGTATTTTTTAAATAATAAGAGTATAAAAACCTATTGATTACTGCAAAGTAACACAATTATCATCCCAAATAAAAGTCTTAAACTATGTAGAATAAAATTGATTCATGATCAAAATTCAATTATATTTCTTCAATCATCATAATAAGTCTACATTATCATCCCAAATAAAAGTCTTAAACTATGAAGAATAAAATTGATTCATTACCAAAATTCAATGATATTTCTTCAATCATCATAACAAGTCTACGCATTTATACGACTAATTTTGACACTATAATATTATTGTTCTCCTCTCTTAAAAAGCTCATAATTCTTCGGAGACACCTTTACAAAATAATGAGTGTTGTTCATGGTTTACAATAAGCCTCCTCCATTGAAATAGACCGGAAAATATTTTCAGTCTTTTTCACTTCTTCAAAATATTTTGAGTCTCTTTCACTTCTTCCTTCACTATAATAAGGAAATGCACGAACCCTTTGACTGGGTGGGTAGGAAACTATAGTTCCTCGAACCCAAAACATACATTTGTGCTTCGAGGTGAGCCCGAACAGTTACTCTTGAATTCCACCCATCTCAGATTCAGTAATATCTTGAAGGCGAAGCACATTTACTTAAACTTGGATTTGCTTTTCTGTAATCTGCATCGGGTATTCAAGTATGCCTTCTGAGATGCGGCCTTCACCATACCTCTAGAGTACTCTCTGCATGCCTACAATTTTAGCACCAGTTTGGGTCAAACAAACTGCACGGGTGGGTCAAGTATTTTATCGAGCAACAATTCAAACTATTCCCAAAATATTAGATAACCTCTAACCATGAATTTATAAATTGTGACCATTGTAAATCAATTGTCAAAATTTTTGAAAGCATGCATTGACAAGTAGGAATTATGAATCACGAGAATTCATGATCAGGTATTGAAATTTCAATCACTACTATTAAATAATCTAAAACATCATTTAAATTCACATAACTATGAAATGCAAAAGAGAAAACCAATGACCATGTGAACTTGTGAAACTACATGACCATATGCAATTTATGAAAGAATGACATCTAATAGTTAATTTTCAAATAGAGTAATGTAAGACATAAATTACAAAATAGAATCAGAATACACTAATTCATTTCCTATCACATGATTCTCTTATTTGTCAAGTATTAATCTTGCTTAAGGTGCATGCTTGCCACGTTTACAAAAAATTTCAAAATGGTAGAATTGGTAGTTGTAATGGGGTGAAAAGTGAATGATGGAGAGATCAAGAGGAAAGGTTTTCTTCCCTCCAAGGAGAGATGAAAGTTTCACTGTGGATTTCCCTTCAATTACCTCACACACATTACATTTAAAAGAGGGGGGATAATTCACTAGATCCAATCTCTGAGGAGAGAGATTGAATACTAAATGAATTGATAATGGTGTGAAATGACAAGTTAACCCCTCTTTTAGAATGAGTAATGGTTGAATTATGTATTTTGGGACTAAGTGTAAAAGTAGCAAAGAATTGATTATAACTCAAGATAGAAGTGTGGGATGAAGTTGTGCACCTGGATCTGGTTATAATATGTCGAGACGAAGTTACCCTGTGAATTTGAGGAAAAGTTGTCAGGATCGTGTTGAAAGTGCACATGGTCCTCTGAAAAACACGCGAAACGAAAAGGGTTTTTCCCCAGTTTTGGAATTAACCAAATGATGAAAGAAATTACTTGCAAGTAAATGTAAATGAAAGATTGAAATGTAATTCACCTCAAGGGAGGTTGTGATAGAAATGTAGGCAAATTTGCTTGTATGGAATTGAATGTTGAAAGGGATCTCCTCTTCAATGGTTGACTCCTTGACTTGAATGCAACACCTAGCCTTGAAGGGAGACTTGAGAATGCTCAATGCTTGAAAGGAATGCTTGAATTCTTGAATGCTCTTGAATGCTTGAATGCGCGATCTCATGTACTCAAACTTATATCAATTTTCATCTTATCCAACTTATGCAAATGGGAGGGCAAATGCATCATATATATTCGTCAGTTAGGGTTAACAAACTGATTTTTCATCATAGACCGACACAAGGGAGGTTTTCCCATTTTAATCAAAAAGTTCAATTCATAGTTTGAATGAAGAGGCCTGAAGAAAGGGCAGGGATAGGGGCGCCATGCCCCTATCTTGCCCTTATCCAGGATAGAAAGCAGAATCTAGGCAATGCGGAGGGCAGAAAAAGTGTAGTTTTTCAGGGATGAGCAAGTCTCGGGTCTCTGATCAGGCTTGGGGATTTGATTCACCAACGTGAGAACCCTAATGTGGTAAAAAATTGCAAGGGTCACAATTTTATGACACTACATTTATCCCCCACTTTAGCGGGAGTATAAGTGTACGCCCATACTGTCAGTAAAGTACAAGGAAACAAAATTGGAAGACTTCTACCACGTCAAGGAGGAAAAATACACAAAACCCACAGTGGACTAAGGATCTTACAACTTCGATTGACAAAGTAAAAGGGAAGATTGAGAAGAGAGAACCATGACTGCAAGTAGCAAGGTTCCCCTCACTATGAGTCATGAAAAGCAAGGATACCAAAATCACAAAGCGAAGCCAAGTTCACCAAGTAACTTTAAGTATCAAGAAGAAAAATATGAGCAGAGTGTATGCCCCCATGTTAAAGAGATCGTGTACGCCTTATCGGGAGTGATTGCTTTAAGGTAGGATACACCCAAGAGAGAGAAAAGATAGGGAGCACGTTATTGCAAGGATTTAGCCCCCAATCGAGGAATAAACCCAAGGATAATGAACACAAAACAAGAGGTAGTTTCACTTTCCTCGGGGTCAGTATTCTCTATGATAACTCATGTATACCATATATATATGTGCATATAATAATCGTCATTCCCCAAAGAAAGGAAACTTCCTTGGAAGAAAGGGAATAGAAGGGTGTCTTTTGAGTCAACATGAAAGAGACCACAAGAGATCTCAATGCTTTGCATCGTCCTCAAATAGACATTAAGGGAAAAATAGAAGAACAGGGATACACATAGAAGAATAGTCACAAAAGAGAAAGAAAGGAGAGAGAGAGAGAGAGAGATAACATCTACTGTGCTAATGTTGCTAATTTAGCACGACATCCACCTCTTGATCTTGCTGGTCACTATTTTGGGAAGGCGAGCAACACGCCAGAGGAGCAACATCAAGCACAGTAGATGGAACTATCACAAGATCCAAACAAGGATTGTGCTCATGTGGTAAGTCACTTTGTTTGACTTTAGGAGCTAGGATTAGGGTTTTTGAAAATTCAATTGATAAATGATTATCAACATCAACATATTCATAGTCAGTATCAGAAGCATTAGGAGTTGTATTTCAATCATGAATAAAATTGTTATCTATTTCATCATCAAGATTTATAGAAAGAGGAGCTCTCACATGAATAGAAGTAAAACCATCACATGTTTTTTGCAATTTACGATTTGGATATTTAGGTTGAACATCTTGCTTAGGAGAAAAGGGAATCATGCCAATTGTTGGAGTTCTAGGAGATTGAATATTTTGAGGAACAACTTCACGAGCTTGAACATGGCGTCTTCGTCGACATTCTCTCGCACAATGATTTCATCGAGTCTTAGCAGAAGGCTGAGAAGAAGGAGGAATATTCTCCTCTTTGATAATTGAAGGTTTAGGTTGAGGTCTTTTACATTGAACAAGAGGAGAGGCATGCCTCTTCTCTCTATAAGAGGAAGGAGGTGGAACTGCGCCATATAAAGGAGGAATATTTGGTGTAGGAAGGAGACTAGGTCCATCATGAGGAGGTGGTACAGGTCTAACCTTAAGAGGAATGTTGTTGGTCTTGTTAGGAGAAGGCATAGATACATCCATAGGAATAGGTTGAGGATCTTTCTTAGGAGGAAGATTAGTTCTATTTGTTAGGGGAAGAACTTCATCTTCAAGAATGATAGGAATGTCAAGTAATGAGAATCTAGGTTGACTCAAGGATATAATCATATCTTTCTTCCATTTTTTATAAGATTGAGAAAGAGCATCGCCCCTTGGTGGATGAGATTGAAATTGTTTAGGCCAAAAGAAATCAATAGGAACACTAGGGCTTCTTTCAGATGGGCGAAATAAGTTATGGTTCACGGTTATGATTTCTCCACTGTGGGGAAATTTCAAACACTTATGGATTGGAGAAGCAATAGCCTTCATGGAAGATAACCAAGGACAGCCTAACTTCACACAGAATTACTCGGAAGAAGGGATGATAACAAAATTGACATCCATAGGTTTAGTTTGACCTTGAATAGGAAGGGTGATAGAACCAATGGTAGGACAAGAGAACCCATCAAATAACTTCACAACCACATTAGAATCATCATATATTGGTTTATGTAATTGTAAAGTGAAAAGATACTCCTCAGTGATAATGTTAACCATGCAAGAGGGATCAACAAGAGTACCACAACAAGGTATATCCTTAACCTTCACAACTATGTATAAAGGGCCATCAGGTGCTCTAATAGTCTCACTAGGGTCAAATGTGATATAAGGATCCTTAGGTGTCACTTGTTTCTCTACCACATTCACCAAATTCGGAGTTGTAGAGGTGAAGTCATTAGGAGAAAAAGAGGTATGTTCAATCTCAATCACGTTAGAGGTATGATAAGGCAAATGATCAATGAAAATATTAAGATTTTGATTAGGGGGAGCTACTGATTTGTTTCCCTTATCATTCACACCTGCCACAGATATAGTATTATTATCAATAAAATCTTGAATCTTATTTTTCAATGTAAAACATTTCTCAAAATCATGACCAGGCTGACGATGAAATTGACAAAAAGAATTGTTATCAAAATAAGGGGACGCAAGCTTAGACGAATCAACTGGTTTTATAGGAGGAAGTTTGATAAAATTTCTTTGTAACAACTGAGACATAATACTATGTAAAGATTCATTCAAAGGAGTAAATTTTCTCTCTCTTTTGAAAAATTTAGACATAGGAGGCACACTTGTTGTAGCATTCACATTGTTGTTGTTGATTGTATCATTGAACTTGATGAATCCTTTTGTTGGTTTGAACTTCGCAAATGGTTGTTGAACACTCTCCCCCTTATCACTCGGATCCATAGGATTAGATTGCTCCATTTGACTCACAACCAGTTGATAATTGTGGAGTGTTGCACACAACTGCAGAAAGGAAGTAAACTCAGACAAAAGAAGCTTTTCTCTAATATCTTTTTGCAAATTATAAATGAAAATTCTTTGAATATTATTATCAGGTATAGGAAAAGAAATTTGAGCACACAAATGCTCGTATCTACCAATGAAATCAGTCACTTTTTCTTTAACACCTTATTTACAATGCATTAAATCAGTCAAAGTAATTTTAGGACCAATGTTGTTTTGAAATTGTTGAATGAAATAATTTGCTGATTGTTGAAAAGAAGTGATAGAATAAGAAGGAAAAGAACAATACCATTGTAAAGCCTTATCTCTTAGAGTTCTTGTAAATAATTTTGCAAGAAATCTTTGATCATAAGAAAAATCAGTACACAAGGTTTGAAATGTTTTGACATGCGTTAGAGGATCACCAAATCCATTATAGAGTTCCAATTGAGGGACCTCAACATGCTTAGGTGGCACAACTTTAACAATATCAAGAGAAAGTGGGCTCGTAACATCGAACATGGGCAAACTAAACTTGGATTGACTCATGGAAGCAATTTGTTGTTGTAAGGAAGACATGGTTTGAGCAAGATTGTTAATGGTCACTTCGGTAGAAGAATTGATGTTAGACATGGTTGATTGAGAAGGTGGTATGATGTTATTTAAGGAAGGCATTGATTGAGAATAAGGTGGTGGGACATTATGATAAGTAGGCATAGGTGATGATTGAGTAGGAAAAGGGACACTTAAAGGAGGAATAAAATTGTTGAAAGAATTGCCCCCTTGTGTCATAGTGATTGGTTGAGGGATAATAGGAATGCTTACTAAAGAAATAGGTAAAGATGGAGGATTAAATGAAGAAGAGGTATTGCCCCCATGACTAATTATTGTAGGAATGATATTTTGAGTTGAAGTAGCCATGATGTTTGAAGTAAAAGTAGGAACACTAGTCATAGGAGTAGTCAAAGGAATAGAAGGATTGATTTGTGTAGGAGGTTGTGAATAACCTAGAGTTTCAGAAAAACTCTTTATAAGCATGACATTGGAATCAACAATATGAGCAATGCCACGCAATATATCTATTTCAGTCTTATCAATTTGAATCATGTGTTTAAGGCCTTCAATTAATGGAAGAGCTTCACTATTGGGTATTCTTGGGACATCCTTGTTGAAAGTTATCAAATTGTTTATTCAATTTTGAAAGTTGATCTATGAAAACTCTACTCAAAGCTTCTTCTCCATCATGGGATTCATCAAAGGGATAGATAGGGACATGATTAGGATGGGAAGAATTAGCATTATCCTCATTAAAGAAGTTACCCAAATTAAGCTACATCTCCTTGGTATTTAAACCTTGGGAAGCCTTAATTCTAATGCTTCATCTAACAAGGATAGTATAAGTAGGACTAATAGTGGTAAAACTCATGCACTAGAGGGAAATTTTGAATTTGAATTATAGAAATAAAGTTTACAAAATTGATTAATGCAAAATTTGAGAAAATAATGATGACACAATTTTGAACTTTGTTGAAAGGGGAAAATGACACAATTTCCAAAAATAATAAATGAAAGGAAATTGAAATTTTAAAATTAGGGCCAAGGGGATACCACTTAATCTTAAAATTGACGGAATCAGAATTTAAAAAATCAGGGCAAATTATAATTAACCACTTAATTTTAAAAGTTTTCTTGAAATTTAAAATGTTGAATTTGGAAGGTATTTTTGTTTTTAGAGAGATCAAAAATCGACAAAATCAGCCAATCTTCTAGATTTAAGCTATTAAATACTGTCATAACAGTCTCTTGAAATTCCAGGAAAAAAGTCGAGGACCGTGTTGAAAGTGCACACGGTCCGACCAACTTTTTTCAAAGATTTTCAAGGATGAAAGCTACGATGATTTTACGATCTAGATAGACTAAATTAAGGTTTGAATGTGAAAATAGGACCCTATTAGGGTTTTGAAAAAAAAATGGGGAATTGAATTGCAAATTTGAAAAGGGTCAAACCTAATGGATAGGGACACCTTGAAAAATGCTTTAAAAAATGAGATTGATTGAAATTGATTAAGATTTACACAAAATCCAATTAAATTTGAAAATTAGGTTTTTGGGACCTAACCACTTAATTTTTGAAATTTTGAAAAAGGAGGGAAATTAAAAATTTGAATTTTAAGAAAGAGGATAATTCTGAAAACAGTCACAAATCTGAAAATTAAATGAAAATTCAATTTTTGCACAAGTTCAATATGATTTTTGAAAATTAGGGTTTTGACAATTAACCACTTAATTTTATGAATTTGATTTGCAAATTGAACAAGACAATGAATAAATTAAATTTGACAAAATATGCAATTTTCAAATCTAAGATAATAACAAGTAATTTTTACAAAGCACGGGTTCAATTTTAATTTTAAAAACAAGGGTTTTGAATGAACTAACCACTAAGTTTGCAGAAAAATTAAACTTGTAAATGAAAAATATGCAATGATTTTCAGAGTAAAGCATGCAAGATGTCGGGTTCACCAAAATGTAATGGGTGAAAAGTGAATGATGGAGAGATCAAGAGGAAAGCTTTTCTTCCCTCCAAGGAGAGATGAAAGTTTCACTACGGATTTCCCTTCAATCGCCTCATGCACATTACATTTAAAAGAGGGGGGACAATTCACTAGATCCAATCTCTGAGGAGAGAGATTGAATACTAAATGAATTGATAATGGTGTGAAATGACAAGTTAACCCCTCTTTTAGAATGAGTAATGGTTGAATTATGTAATTTGGGACTAAGTGTAAAAGTAGCAAAGAACTTATTATAACTCAAGATAGAAGTGTAGGATGAAGTTGTGCACCTGAATCTGGTTATAATATGTCGAGATGAAGTCACCCTGGGAATTTGAGGAAAATTTGTTAGGACCATGTTGAAAGTGCACATGGTCCTCCGAAAAACCCATGAAACGAAAAGGGTTTTTCCGCCTCTGCAAATGGAATCCAAATTTGCAAATACAACTGCACACCTGCAACCTACACACAGAAAAGAGAGAAAAAGGGGTTGGGATTGGGGGTTTGCCTTCAGGTCAAACCCCAGTTTTGGAATTAACCAAATGATGAAAGAAAGTACTTGCAAGTAAATGTAAATGAAAGATTGAAATGTAATTCACCTCAAGGGAGGTTCTGATAGAAATGTAGGCAAATTTACTTTTATGGAATTGAATGTTGAAAGGGATCTCCTCTTCAATGATTGAATCCTTGACTTGAATGCAACACCTAGCCTTGAAGGGAGACTTGAGAATGCTCAATGCTTGAAAGGAATGCTTGAATGCGTGATCTCATGTATTCAAACTTATGCCAATTTTCACCTTATCCAACTTATGCAAATGGGAGGGCAAATGCGACATATATATTCGTCAATTAGGGTTAACAGACTAATTTTTCCTCATAGGCCGACACAGGGGAGTTTTTCCCACTTTAATCACAAAGTTCAATGCACAGTTTGAATGAAGGGGCCCCAAGATAGAGCAAGGACAGGGGCACCATGCCCCTATCCTAGGGGGGACACGCCCATGTCATGCCCTTATCCAGGATAGAAAGCAGGTTCTGGGCAGTGCGGAGGACAGAAAAAGTGCATTTTTCAGGGATGAGCAAGTCTCGAGTCTCCGATCAAGCTTGGGGATTCGATTTGCCAATGTGAGGACCCTAATATGGTCGAAAATTGCAAGGGTCGCAATTTTATGACACTACAGTAGTAATGTTGTTGTAGTGTATATTGTGCAAAAAAGTAAAAATCAAAAAGCTATTTTTTCAAGATAGAGAATTATTTTATCATAGATTAGAGGTATTTATTGTAAACATTATTTATTTTATTTATTTCTCTTAAAACATTTTTTTTACAATTTAATTGCCTACATTATTCAAAGTGAAGTCTAAATTGTAAGAAACTATTCTATTGTTATTTTTAATCTATAATAATTGCTAAGGACAAGTTTAACCCTCACAAAATATGACTTAGTGATATCACATTTAAACTTTGCTAAATGGGTGTTTAGAAAAAGAAGCAAAAAGATATCAATGTATTCATATATTTTATAATATGATTTTATGCTCCTCGAACATTGTTATCATTTCTTTAATAGAATTATTTTTATATCTTTCTTTCATGCATTCTATTAAACAAACCCCATAAATCACAATTTTTCCTTAGTCATTCTCATTTTATCAGTTGTTGATTCATTTTTACATCAAACAAGAGACCACAATATTTTTACATTGTATTAACAATATATGTATAAACAAAATGAAATACTCTAGTTCAACATTTGTCAATACTAAATTCGTGTTTTGATCTATCACCTTGAGCTCTTAGATGAAATTTCATACTTAATATTTTGTTTGAAGGATGTAATATGTTGAGAGAAACAAAGAAATTATGTTATAGTGTGTGAATCTATGTCATATAGGAATTTCACTTATTTGTAAATTTGTTTTGGTTAGAATTATAAGGGACAACTAGGTTTTGTTCATTAGGTTGTAAAGTATATTATGCAGGTAAACCACACAATTGCAACCTTTAATAATTGTTTTTGTGTGAATCATTTATTAGTTCTAAATAAAGCTTCCTTTATGAGATCACATTTTGTGATCCATCATCAAGATGTAAGCAATGTGGTACAATTGCAGAGATTAGCTCTACACAAAGAAGTAACAATACCAAGGAATCTCCTAAAACTATTAATGATTGAACAAGTCCTAAATTAATTATTATTTTTTTAATACTATTGATATTTTGTGTTCAAGTAATTCTTACTATGCCTTTCTTAGTATGATTTTTTTTTTTATTGTTTTATCAGTTGTAATATAGCTTTACTAGTCTATTGTTTATTCGCTTTGACTTAATCAAGCAATTGATAGTTTTATTAAACAATTTTAACTTTATAGTTGTACATTGTAAAAAAAAATGAAACAAAAATTAATCTTTACTATGTTCTAAGCATTAATGTTTTGCTCTTATATTATTAATATTATTTTTTATATTATAATGATTATTGAAGAAGTTGAGAAACACAACTTCAGAGATCCCAAGAACACCTGCAAACAAAATACCTGTCCCAAGAGAAGAATGGAGGCAAAAAAACAATAATGGCTCTGAAGAAAAAGATTATCATTCAGAGAGGGAATTGAATAAAAAAGTACAATACAATCCTTATAAAAGGAGATTGTGCAACCCTAAAGAAACCCTAAAGGGATAATGTGTATTTAAAAATTAGAATAATTATTAAATACCTACAATATTATTAAATGCCTAAGTTGAGCTTAAGTGTATGATGAAGGAGCATCCTCGGTCGATGAGCAATCTTGCATCAACCAAAAACATTTCCTTTCAGTTTTGTTCTTGTTTAGTTATTTGTGTAGTTTCAATATTCTTACTGGTATGTACTGGTAGTTGCTTGTTCTTCGTGGCAGATCTTGTTTTTAGTTTCTTGGCCATTTCATGTGGTTGAACCCATATTTCTAGCTCATTTGGGTTCTTCTCTTTTCAATTATTGCTTCTAGTTGGCTATTTCTAGGTTCCCGCGACAGTTATTATGCTTACCGGTTGGTTTTCCTTCTTTACCAACGTGATTCTTGGTGTGTGGATCCATCTTGGGTCTTGTCCAATGTTCTTTGGTGTGTGGCCGACCTTCCTACTGAACCGCATTACTTGGTTGTTATTTTCCAAAAAGATTTCTAAATCTTACAGCCGACCTAATTACACGTTTCATTTTTTGCATTGGTGAATGTAATATTTTGAGGCTAACCCGGATATGTTCTGGTGGGTATAAATATGATGTTATGTAATTATTTGTAAGGGAAGAGGAAGTAGAACTTGTAATAGGGATTGAGATTCGAATGTTGTGATCTGGTTGATCTTTAGAGTCCCAGTTGGGTTGTTTCTGGCTTGAAGCCTGCATGTAACCGGTTAATTGTCGGATGTTCTTTGATGATAATATGATGATTACCGAAGGATTGCCAGAAGTTCTATCACTTGAATATGATCTGTTTATATGAATTTGTTATTTTTTCTTGATGTTTTTGTTGTGTCTCTCTTGCTGCATAAGTCAGTTGGCTCTTCTAAGGGTTTTTACCTGTTATGGCTACATCAATTGGTATCAGAGTTGGTTATGGACCGACTGGTGGAAGAATCATTTGCAAACACTGAGGGATTCTTTGAGGTCGATAGTTTGTCGATTGGAGGCAGGCTGTGTGTGTGTTCAATAGATCACCGATGGGAGGCAATTGAAACCGGTAGTCAAGTCGTCGAGTTGAGGCAGTTCCTTGGAGTGGAAGGAGAGATGACGATGAGGAGAACAAACCCCTAGATGGTAGAGCAGATGATGGAAGACTTCAAGAATGAAGTGAGGAATAAAATCTGGAATGCTTTGGTCGGTTTGTGAAGAAACCTTGATTTTGAGGATGAATATGAGGAATCCGGTGAAGAGCTTGAGGAAGCTGAAGGACCGAAAGATGAGAGAGAGGAAAGATTCCTAAGAGAAGTGGTGCAAGCAAGTAAAATGCATGAATTTGAGGTTTCTAACTTTATTGGAACGCTGAACCCATAGGATCTGATCAATTGGATCGAAGAGTTGGAGTACTACTTTGAGTTTGAGGATGTCAAGGACCCGCAGAGAGTCTGGTTGGCACAGACCAAGTTGAAAGGGCATGTTGCCTTGTGGTGGAAAGAGTTACAGAAAGACAGAGTGGAGAATGGTGAATTGAAGATCACCCGATGGAGACAGATGGTTGCGAGGTTGAAGGCCAAGTTCATATCGGGAGACTATGAACTGAAGTTGTTCAAGAAGTTGCAAAACCTAAAACATAGAAACGTGAATGTGAAGGAATATACTGAGGAATTCTACAAGATGGTAATCAGATCTAGACATAGAGATATTGACAGAGAAAAGGTAGTGAGGTACATAAATGGGCTTGCTTTTAACATTCAATATGAAATGAGTATTGTTGAAAATTTCAACAGTTGAAGAAGCTTACCAGTATGCTTTGAAGGTTGGGGAGAAGATGAGAAGAAGACAACCGAATCAGGGAAGGGAGAAATTCAAGATGAATGATAGTATGAAGAAATCGGTTGAAGAAGAGGAGTCAAAACCTAAGTGGAGTAAATAACCAGAAAAGAAGACACCAAGGAAGGGTAGCAACAGTACCCATAGAGAATTCCCTCGCAAATGCTTCAAGTCTGGAGAAACCGGACATAGATTCTATAAATGTAAGCAAGGAATGTCAAGAAGTTGTGTGGCAAGTAAAGAACTAGATGGTATCAAATTCGACCATGCACCAGAGCAAGGAGAATCCCTTATGTTCTGAAGAAAGGATACCAAATCTACTCAGAGGAAGAGTCTTTTCCGAATGGTATGCAAATCAGGTGGTAAGTGTTGCAAGCTCATTGTGGATAGTGAAATTATTGATAATTTATGAGGAGATGGTTAAGAAGCTGGGGTTGAAGAGCCTTGAGCATCCTTGTCCTTATGAGGTAAGTTGGTTACAAGATGATCATAAGATAGAGATAAAGGAGCAGTGTTGGGTGAGTTGCAATATTGGACCTTTCAGAGATGAAGTTTTATTTGATATTGTGTCAATGAATGTGTTGACGACTGTTTTGACACACCCACCAACAGTCAGGTAGCCAATGTGAACACTCACCACCTCTCCTGAAAAGCAATGAATTTTGGAAAACTCACTACCCCAAGGTCTCTATAGTTGGGTTGCGATGGTGATGGGTAACCCAATCGTTGATCTGGTTGTACTTGTAAAGGGGCCTGCTGGTTGGAACTAAATTTCGTTGGTTATGGATAACCACACTTCCTTTCTTTTTGTGTTTTTTATGGTTTAAGATTCTTTGGGAAATAAAATGTGAAGCGTAAAGCGGAACAAGAAAATAACAATAAAAACCAATATAATAACAACTTAATGAACTACTCAATTAGTTCCCTACAATCCAAGAATTTATCAAATATTATCTAAGTTAGCATTCAACAACGAACCTCCAGAAAACCTGCAAAATCATCAATTTCACAAATTTATGGAAATAAAATCATCAACAATATGGCCTATCACAATAATTCTCATACACCACTAACGTGCGCAATATGATTCATAAAGTGATAAACAAAAATATTAAACCACGTTGCTAACTCCAAATAATAGACGTTTACCAGATTACACATAATAGTTTGGTAGAATATAGATGTAGATCAGGCAATCTAGAAGCTGCTTCTCATATTAATCTCAATGAATGTATAACAAAAATAACTTAAACTTCTTTACAATCTGCAAAATATTCTAAAATCTCTAAGTGGGTCACAAATCATCAATTTGGGACCCTTACAAATGAATCCAACTTCTCAATTTATAGAAGTTCTCTGCCCTATTATCTAGGAAATAAACCTACCCTAATTTAAGAACTGAAACTAGGAGTCATGGTTAACTTGCAAGTTTCTGCCTTGACACTCCACTTAACAACTATGAAACAGGGACTGCATGAGCACTACGAAGACCATGCTGGGTGAGCCACATTTTCGTAGTCATGTAGAATTTCACTCAAAATTGGAACTTGAGTAGGAGCTGCAGCTGAAAATACAAGATTAAGGCTTTATGAAAAAGCTTTGCCATCTTTAGCAATTATGTGTTTATTCCTTATTTCTTTGTAAAAGCTCTATAATTATCAACTATACATGCAACTGCTTGAACTAGAGGATCAACTGCATGCTTCACTCTAAATTTACATTTCTTCAAAACTTCATCTACATGCATTCTCCCCTCCTCTAACTCCTTCACCGTGCCTGCCACCTCCTGACACTGAGTAATCATATATTTATACCTGTCCATGAGGGTGACATCAATCTAGGTCGAGGGTCCTAGGTGTTGCACCTCAAATGTATCCCACTGATCCAAAACTTGTTGCTGCTCCATTATTCCTGTATTAGCTAATCTGAGCCCAAAGGATCCTAGCATATCCTTTACAAAACTCTCATACGACAAAATTTCCCTAAGGAGAGGGTCCCAAATCTCCATCATATCCTTGATATACTGCTGAAGCATTTCAATCTTTAGCTCAAATATGTACACATATGACTTCAAGTTTTTGTAATTGTCACCCCCTAAAAGGTCCTCCTCCATTACCGTCTTTTACCCTAGCTACAATATCTTTTTCAAAATTTGGAATTGTTTACTGAAAATGTTCGACTTTCATTCCCATTATGTGGAACAGGAAGCCAAAGCTCCGCTTGCCTATACCGCCTTACGATATCTCTCCACAGTATTTTGCAAAAATAATCTTATCTTGGCCGCATTTACTTAGGCCCATGACTTGGCTGCAGTGGCCACCCGTCTCAACTCCATTAATGCTATTACTTCTTCCTCTAGCTGTGATGAGGTATAGGCAGGTCATCAGCTCTGCACAAGTCCAAGGGTTTGCTCATTTCAATTAGTAGCTACTTATATTGCCCTAGTTGCACTTTGAGCTCCATGTTGGAAGTATGCTCCTTCTCTACATGCCCTCTGACGATGCTCGTGGCTAACTCCAAAGTATCTAGCTCCGCCCACTTGGTTTGTTTGCCCAAACTTATCTGGGATATTTGATATTTAGAGGAATTTTTTCCCTTGGCTTGGGATGGAACTGCCACATCTACAATCACTTCACCAGAACCATTTTTGACAGATGATGAACAATTTTCAGCTTCTTAAGCTTTGTTGGCTCCTCGGTGATTACTTGTTGTAGAGTGACCTTAGGGAGCTCTTCTTCTCTTTTTCTTCTCAAAGGTAAACTCCAGCCATTGTGGTATATCTTCATCCTTGTCACCTTGATTTGACACTATATCCGTAGTCATAACATGGACCTCTGCCTGCTCCTCTGCTTCATCTCTGACTTCTATTTCTGTCTGCCCAGGGTCTTGAGGTGGGATAATTTGATGGGCTTGATTGGCTTGGAGAGCCTGTTGCTCAAGTAGCTCTCCTAGTTTGCCACTGACCTCCTCATTAAATGTTATATCTTTCCCACCTGCCTCTATTTCATCTTTCCCAACTGATATATCCTTGAGGAGGTCCTCTTGATCTTGAGGGGTTAGGACTAGTCTTTCATTTAATAGGTCTCCTGCCTCATCCCCTTCTTGCTCGCCTTCTAGCGGTCATTGTTGCTCAAGATCTTCTTTCTCCTAATCTGAATCTGACTCGATGTTTCTAACTTTTATCCCTTCAGTGGTAGACCTGAAGACTTGTACTTCAGGCTGCCCTGCGGGTATATTGACTGATGGTAGTAGAGGGGCGTTGGTGCCTGGAGCATGTATGGCATCTGTTGAAGGTGGTTGAGTAGGTACATCCTCAATAATTTATATATCTTCTTCTTGATATTGGGTACCCTCTCTTTTAGTATGTCCTATAGCCGTCCTTGGTGGGAGAACTTTGGCAAGTGATACCGCTCCCAATCAATCGGTCACTCTCGGGTCCGCTGCCTTCTTTAACAATTCAGACTTCCTCATCTTTTCTTGGAGTTTCTTGATTAAGTCCTTAGTACTTTCTTGAGGTTTGTCCTCTTCATCTGGATCAGTGGATGTATTTTGCCTTGAGGCCGACCTTGTCTTCCGAGCGTACTCCTTATGGCCCCTTAATTGAGGTATGCCTAAACTAGACTCCTTTTGTTTTGCCTTTGAGACACTGGGCCTTACCCTCTGGCCTAACCATTGCTTGTTCCTATTGATGACCACTTGAGAAACTTTTTCTATATTTTTGTCTTCACTTGCAGAACACTTTATTGGGGAGAGGGGCCTTTTATCTATCCCTCATTCCCTATAAACTAGATCAAGTAAATCCCCATCATCCCTAAGGTCTTTAGGGAGGTTAGTCTCAATTCCGAAATCTCTTACCTATGGCATAGATAACATGTTATAACTCTTCTCCCTAACCTCAAAACTATCTTGCAAGTTGGCCCAAAAGTCCTCCAAGTTGGGCTTGTGCCCCTCATATGCCTTAGGCATAGCTTGTTTAAGTTTCCCGTAGGGATCATAAAACTCCCTAGCATGATCATACTCCTTCAAGTTCAAATATTGAAGCTCTTGTTCTGCTAAGTTTTCTACTTGTATCTTAGAACATGCAAAGTACCCAATAGATATTGAGAAATCTATACCTGCTTTGTGTTTTGATGACAAAAGTGATTGTAGGCCCACAAGTTGCCTTACATACGCTAGCAAAATTATCCTAGCATTGCAATATCGAGGCAACAACATTGGGTTCCCTATGAATCCGCTAACCCTGATGTAAGTAGAGTGTGGGTTTTGGATGAACCAACATGCCCACTCTCGGATGATAGCCATGGCCTTCGAGCTAATCTGATATCCTACATCCCCTGTCAATTTGATTATTACTGGGAAGGCGAAGGCATCATTAACTCTCTTGAAATGAGCCTTTGCATTGGCTAGAGTGATTTGGGAATAATACTTCGATACCTTCTTTTGTCCTTCCTCCTCTCCCAATTGACCTTCTACCTGTAACCCTAGAAACTTTCCAGCTCTAGCAGCTACCCAGATGATGTATGATGTGAAAAAGAACTTTTGGGTATGCTGAACTTCTTTCATCTATTTGCAGATATTGTCAGAGAGGATTTGCGGCCAATCAAAGTATTGTTTCCCTATTAAAATAGTGCTCATGAATCGAAACATCTAGGGATGAAAATGCCTGCAATCCGACTTGCCAAAGGACCTACTAAGCATAATGATTTAGTCTATTTGGGGCTCTTTGAAATCTGCCCTTAGGATCTCTGTTGCCTTAAGAATTGTCTTTCTTTCTTCTTCCAACTAGTTTGTATTCATGTGCCTCTTACTGGTTGATATTTTGTCATTCCATGCCCTTAAGGCCTCTTCTTCGGTTAACAGAAATATCTCCTCCCTGGTTGGGATGCAAAAAACCAACCTGAGCATGTTAGGAGACAAGTCTATGATTGTTTTTCCTTGTGCATCCGTGCACTTTCTAGTCTTTGGGCTATAAAATGGGGCAATGGTCATTATGAACTCCGGTGCCTGCAATGACTATGGAAAGGCAGTAGCTTCAACTAGGCCCGATCTCTTGATTCTCCTGTGGAGGGCCTCCAGACTAGGTTTGTCTAATTGAGCCTTGATATCTTCAATTTCTATATGGTTGATTTTTGTATCCGTGATCCATCTGACTTGATCATCTAACTCAGAAACATAGACGTGTCCTTCATAATGATATTTCATGGTGGCTGGGAGTCTATCAATTTCTTTGCCTCTTTTGCTGGAGGACGAGTCCATCTAACCACTTGAACCTGCAAGCAGAAAACAAATTCTCAGTCTTTGATAATAATCATAAAAGTTAATTTACTTCAGGACTGCAAGGTCCCGGGGTCCCAGGCTAGGCACAAGTGAAGAAGGCTCGGAACTCTGGGGTTCCAGGCTTATTAAATAGGAGTGACCCAGTTCTCTGGGGTTCCGGGGTTGCGGGTTAGGTCAAGCCAACTACCTGGAACTTCGGGGTTCCAAACGCATGAAAACCAACTATCTGAAACTTTGGGGTTCCAAGTTGACCTAAAAGCCAACTACCTGGAACTCCGGGGTTCTGGGGTTCCAAGCGCATGAAAACCAACTACCTGGAACTCCTGGGTTCCGTGGTTTCGGGGGGGAAAACTAGGGCACGCAAAAGAAAACATGAAACAAACAAAAACCAACAACCAACATAAAGAACGAAAAGGAAAGAAAATATAATCTACAAACCACAAAAATGGGCAAAAAAAATCACCAACCTGGTGAATCGAAATGCTCGAAAATGCCAAGGAAAGCTCGAAAGTCTGGAGGTTCGTGGCTTGGAGCTAGGGAGGAGGAGTTCTGAATGCACAAATGAACTTTAAAAGTTCATCATCCCTATTTATATCTCTTCCCAAGCCCGTCCGTACGAAGGCTTTAAACAAGACCTCGGGACTTTGGGGTCCCAGGGTTCTGAGCTCGACACAAGAAAGGAAACGCCCCACCCCAGAACTCTGGGGTTCCGAAGCAAGCAGAAGGAGGTTCCACCTCGAGACTCTAGGACTCCAGAGTTTCGAGGTAGAAGACTCCAAACCTTGGGACTCCGGAGTTCCGAGGTCAAAAAATATAAAAGGAACAAAGGGACCTCGGGACTCCAGAGTTCCGAGGTCAAAACCCAAAAAGGGACAAAGGGACCTCGGGATTCCGGGACTCTGGAGTTTCGAGGTCAAAAACCAAAAAGAAACAAAGGGACCTTGGGACTCCAAGAGTTGGGAGTTCCGAGGTCAAAAACCAAATAGAAATAAAGGAAAAAAAAGACAAAAGACAAAAGGGACCCAAATTTCGATGCAAGGAGACTAATGGGGAAATAGATATGCCAGGCATAACAAATGGCGACTATCTGGGAAAAATGACTATAGGCAATTTAGAACTTCTGAATCTCTGGTTAACCGGATGCCTAAGGCTATTATCATTCAAAAGGATGTATAAGAGCAAAAGATGAATGAACCAATGAACAAACAACCAAGAAGAGAAATGGACATGATTAATTCTTAAGTGTGTGTGCATGATTTATTACTCCATCATTTCAATAATGCAGATAATCAAAGAAAACTGGGCGCAAGCTACGTAGATGAAGTCATCAATCATGTTTTGTGCAAGGTCATCCTAGGCATATCTCTGCTGCTAGTCAGGTGTCCATAGCCCTGATAGAGATACCTCTGGTTCCCATCAAACAGTGCTCCGCTGCCAGCTAGGCGTCCATAGCCCCGGTGGAGGTTACTTGAAACACCCATTTGAGTTTCTTAAGAGGATCATTTCTTCTCTCTCTCTCTCTCTCTCTCTCTCTCTCTCTCTCTCTCTCTCTCTCTCTCTCTCTCTCTCTCTCTCTCTCTCTCTCTCTCTCTCTCTCTCTCTCTCAAACATTATAGGAAATAGAATGACTTATTTCTTCAATAACCTTTTAAGTAAATTTCAAACATTGAAGTTCGATAACTGGGTTGGGACCCACGGTGGATAATGTGAAACACCCTGACTTCGGATTTTTCACTTGAAAACCAGTTTATCTGATATCTTACAAAACTTTTTGATGTATTTTAATGTGACATTTGTGCTGAGTTTATCAAGATAGCCTTTTCCAATTGAAAGTCAAAAACTCAAATCATATTTAAACAATTATATACCACTTTGAACAAGTATAGACAAAAGTTTCAAAATTAACCAAATGACAATGAAGTCGTAAATAGCAGAGAGTCAAAGTCTCTCAGAATTTGGCAAGATGTAATGCAAAGGACACCTATCTTTTAGAATCTTTGAGAACAAAATATGTATATCCCGACTCAACAAACAAACAAAACGAACAAACAAACAAAACAAAAGGGAAACAAGCACGCAGCAAACAAACAAAAACACATCAAACAAACAAAAACCCAAAGAAACAATGAAACAAAACAAAAGAAACAACTAATCTACTATATACAACAAGTCAAGCTTCACTGAGGATTAATCAAAGTAATGCTTGAGGAACTGACCATTGATAGGCAATGGTACAAGTTCTCCAGTCAAAGAGCTTAACCTAAAAGTGTTTTCGCTTAAAATTTAAGCTATTTGGTAAGGACCTAACCACAATATTTCAAGCTTGTGGTGATCACCTTTCTTCTCCTTGGCCTTGTCCCATAACAGGACTAGGTCAGAGATCCGAAAATCTTTCACCTTGACCCTTTTATCAAACCATCACTTAACAACAGCTTGGTGCTTGGCAAAGTGTTGTAGAGTATTAATCATTTTTTCATCAAGCTTAATAAATTTAAGAGACGAACCTCTACCTGATCCTCAATGTCGAGTTCTTTCATTAATTGGAGGACCGATATTTGCAAGTTGATTGGGAAGACAAGGGTCTGGCCGTAGACAAGGTAATGTGGAGAAGTTTCCAAGGCGGCTTTTACTCTGGTTTGATCAGCCCATAAGGCTTATCTCAATTGGTTATGCCAATCCCTAGGGTTTTTCTCAAGTATCTTCTTAATGACATCTAGGATGTTCTTGTTCGTAGATTCAGCTACTCCATTACCTTGCAGGTAATAGCTGGATGAAAATTTTAATATCACTTTATATTCGTATGACCATTGCATCAACTGTGCAGAAGTAAAAGCAGGGCCATTATCACATACCAGAGCGAGCAGCATACCAAACCTGGTGACGATGTGCTCTTCAATAAATTTCAAGACTACCTCAGCAGTAGCATTCTGGCATGCAATGGCTTATGTCCACCGGGTGCAATAATCCATCCTAGTAAGAATAAACGTATGTCCTGGAGGTGAGTTAGGATTAATAACACCTATGAAATCCAGTGCCCATTGAGCGAAAGGTCTTACCTCGAACACTGGTTCGAGAGGCATGGTGGGATTTCTTTCTCTGGAGGCTACAGTTTGGCACGTATGATAGTGATGAACATGCTCATGAGTATCCTTAAATATGCGAGGCCAATAATATCTAGCCTTCAAGATTTGATGTGCAGTGGCATCCGCCGACCCATGACTTGTACCATATTTCCCGTGAAATTCCTCAATCATATTACAGGATTCTTGGTGATCAAGACACCGAAGGTAAATACCTTCATAGTTCTTTCTATAAAGTGTCGAATCCTTGATCATATAATTGGCACTTTTGAGCCTTAATGTTCATCTTTGTGTGGTTGTCAACCCCTCAGGACACCTATTATTCAACAATATAAATACCAAATTTATGTACCAGGGGTCCTGAGTGAATGACTCCAACGTATATTGTTGGCACTGGATTTGAGGGATGTCAGTTGCCATGGCCTCAGACAATCCTTGGCCCCAAACCAACTTCATTGGATGTATCTCTAAATCAAATTCTTGCAATATTGTCATCCATTTCCTTCGACGTTCTCCCAGCTTGGACTGCAGGAGTAGTGACTTCACCGCTTGATCAAGGACAATCGCATAATTTTTACTCCTCAGGATGTAATGCCTAAATTTCTTGGTTGCTCTTACCAATGCAAAGGCTTGTTTTTCAAGAGCAGAATATCTAACCTCATCACTTTTGAAAGGAGAGCTCATAAATGCAATAGGTTTCTCATCTCCTGCTTTCCTCTGCGTCAAAACAACTACTCCTGAGTGTAGCGAAGCAAAAGAATATATGCAAAATGGCAGAGTGTAATCAGGGCTAGTTAGCACAGGAGCTTCGGCGATGGATTTCTTAATCTGGGCAAAAGCCTCTTTTGCTTCAGTTGTCCATTCGACCTTAGCATCCTTCTTCATCATTTCATTCAATGGCTTGACTATCTCTGCAAACCCAGTAATAAACTTTCTACCAAAATTGATCTTCCCAAAGAAAGATCTCATCTCCTTTTTACTGTCGGGCATTTGTAACTTCAATGACGCTTCTACCCGATCTGGGTCTATAGATATCCCCCTCTCAGAGATTACGTAGCCAAGTAGCTTTCCTTCAGCCACTCCAAACACACATTTCTTGGGGTTAAGGGAAATCCCATATCTCTGACATCTTTCCAATACCTTTTGGAGGTGGTCTGGGTGGTCTTCTCTGACCTTGGAAAATATCGTCAAGTCGTCCATATAGATAATAATGCATTTTCCAATCAGCTCCTTAAAAGTCGTATCCATCACTCGTTGGAAGGTCGCGCCAGCATTAATCAACTCGAATGGCATTCTTTTGTACGCATATGTTCCCCACTTCGTCATAAACGTTGTCTTGATACGACCCTAATAGTTGACCAATACTTGGTTATATCTTGAATAACCATCTAAGAACGACATCATTTGCGAACCATTTACTATTTCTAGTACTTCATCCAAAGAAGGAAGTGGGTAATTATCTTTCTCAGAGGCTTTGTTGAGATTGCGAAAGTCCACACAAAGTCGTATTTCTCCATTCTTTTTTCGTACTGGTACCAAATTAGAAACCCAATTAGAATGTTGTACCAGAAAAATAATCTTTGTGGAGAGTAACTTTTGTACTTCCTTGAAGATCAAGGGTTCTATTAGTGAATTCACCGGTCGTTGCTTTTGCCAGAACAACTTTATGTTAGGTTTTAGGGGGATCACATGGGTGATGATCGTTGTATCGAATGTCTTTAAATCTTCATACCCCCATGCTATTACATCAATGAACTCTTTCAAGATGTGTATCAGTTTTTCTCTTTCATTTTGAGTGCAAATCTTCCCAATATAGACAATCCTCTCTTGTCATTCTAGACCAATATTATGGGGCTCATACATTCTGGCATCTGAATCCATTGTTAGTCTCTCCTTTACTTTAGGGTTAGAATCAAAAAGTCTCTCTAAGGTGACCATCCCTTTAGGAATAACGTTAGTTGGTAAATCCAAAATATCAGCATTACTTTCGACATTAAGATCATCCGATTTATCTTCCTCATCAATAATTTTCTCTTCAAAAGCCCCTGAATTGGCCAGAAAGGCTAGAATGTGGGCATCATCCCGGAAGACTTGGAAGTGTTTGATATTATCAAGTACAACAGGTATAGAGATTAATTCCACAGAGAACTTCTTCAAAGGGGATTGGCTTACCGGTTCTAATGTACTGGCAGCTACGGCCAGTGCATCAGGTATTCCGTTTACTTTCGTAGATACCAACTGAATGTCGAAAGCATCAAAATCCTCAATCAGATCCCACACTCTATTCTGATATGCTGCTAACCTTTTATCGTGGAACACATATTGGCTTCGCACCTATTTAACCACTAGCTCAGATTCTCCTTGCACCTTCAAACAATTTGCCCCCTTCTTATGAGAAAAAAGTAATCCTCTAACTAAGGCCTCGTATTCAGTCATGTTATTAGTACAAGGGAATTGGAGTCGGTAAGAAGCTAAAAGGGTTTTCCCTTTTGGGTTGGTTAACTCTACGCCTGCTCCACTACCTTGCTTAGATCTTGACCCCATCAAACGTTAAAAACCATATTTCATCTTTCTGGTTGTATGAACGCTTCAGTACTGTTAAGAACAATTTGTTTCGATTGAGGTTGAAGTTGAGATTGTGTTTCATAATTCTCTTTCTCAAGAGGGATACCTTCCTTCTCATTTTTGACAATCTTAACTGCAAGAATCTCCTGGTTGTATTCTTTAAATTGGGTAGTATTACTTATAGAATCTATTGTTTGGGGCTCTAATCCTTCGGAAACTTAGACCTTGAACTTCTTCCATATTGATGGTATGATCATCTTCTTCGTATAGAACTAGACTCATCAATTTCATAATCTCATTTCGACATGGGATACATGAAATCTCTGAGTGCTCCTCATGATGTATCCGACACCATTTCAGAAGCAACAAATCTTATATCTTCATAGTGTCCCCTAACAAACACATTCCTTGTTGTACTGTTGTAGTGAAACCTTTGACTTGCCTTTTATATGAGGTCATATCTTCTTGAAATAACTGGAGAGGATCCAGTGCAGAGAAAGTGAGAATCTCATTGACCCTGTAAACTCTTGGACTCACTTCAGTAAATGCCACCTCATTAGGAGCACCATAATATGTTACTAACATTTTCAACTTAGGTTCACTATCGATTCGGATCTGTTTGCTTACCCCCCTTCCATGGAAGCCACAGGTATGTAAAACAAGTTGAGAAATATCCTCCCAAAGTCTTTGACCAATCCCTACTAAGGAGCATCCCATATACTTCTGGAATATCCACTACTTGAATGTCAATATAACGAGATATTTGTGGATCAACACCTAATTGGATGTATACATCTTTGAATTCTCTGATTACGTTAACCTCAGTTTTGTCTAGTTGTACCACCTTACTATTTGCACGTATTGGTTGAAGTCCGAGATTCTGACATATGGAGTAAGGCATTATGTTTCCTGAAGCCCCTGAATCTACCAAACAATTGTGTAAATTCTTTCCACATATCCTCAAACTCAGTAAAAATGATGGATTTTCTATTGCATCACTGGTGACGTTAGCGTTGACTTCATTAAGGTCTTCCATCTTAACCTCATTGCTCTATGACTCTAACAATTCCACCTTTCTAAGGAGAGCCCTCTTCTGTTCAGGGCAATATCTCAATACTTCCATCAAGGACATAGTGGTAGCAGTCCTTTCCATCTCCTTAGTAACATCAAATGATCCTTTCAAAACATAATTTTGCCCTTGAGCTTGTCTAGGGCGTGCTCCTTGGAAAGTCTGAGGTGGGTGAGGATTGTTGCTTGCATTCACATCAAGAGGTACAAACCCACCAGTCGGGGGAGGTGGCTCTGTTAATGGAGCTTTTCCTTGACTCCTAAGATTTTAGTTGTTTCTGGTCTGAAAGGCCTGAGCATCGTATACACATGGTTCACCTTCAGTCTCAGCATGAAATTCTTTGTACAGGAAGGTATCGACCAACATGGCAGTATTAACCTTATCGAGTTCATCATTGGAACAATCTTTTGGCTGAGAGTCAACTTTAGCAATTCTTATGATTTTCTCGAACTGGGTACAATTAACCTCAGAATGCACAACTGTGTCATGCAATTTGCACCAATTTGTTAGCAAATTCATGTCAACAAGGTTAGCACTTTGTGTGTGGTTTGTGTTATCTCATGCGTCGGGGTGATCATGGTTCACCCCACCATTATTCGGACCCGTATTCCACTGCCTATTATAAATTTTGTTGTTATACCTTTGATTTTGGTTCTAGTTATTGTAGTTCTGCTAATTATTATATGGCTAGGGCTGATTATACCCTCCTGGAGGATTCATTTTCAGCTGGCTCAAGTCTGAAGTAACCTGTGAGATCATTTTCTTGAAGGCTTCTACTTCAACAAATATATGAGATCCTTGATTCTCAGGCGCCATGGTTGGAGGTTGGCTTGCTGAGTTAGTATTGTCAAATTGTTGACTTCCCCCTTGCGCTTGACCAGCATATTACGTTTGAGTGGGGGCGGTATTGGTACCATTTTGCCAAGTCAAATCTTGGGTAGCAAATTGTTGATTCGCTTGAGGTTGGGGTGCATAGATTGGCACAGGGTTCATCGTCGGGGCACCTACAGGTAGAGGTGAGGGTACGCTTGGGAGTTGATTGTAGTTTTCTTGATTCACCCCTATAGGTAGATTATATCCGATCCCCCTTGGGGTTTGATTCAACTCATGGTTCATGCTAATTGCTAGTGTGAAGACTTTTCCAAGGTGTCCCTTTGATCTTGAGGAACACTCTTCTTAATAAACATAGCAGCCCAAGGGTCGATAGATCTTAGATATGAGTCGATGGCTACATTAGGTGCTACCTAGTAAGGATCTTGTAGCCTCTTGAATGCCCTTTGGAAGCTAGTATTAAAAGTCATTAATGGCTCATTTGGGGACTTCTTAAGAGAAGCGAACTGGTGGTATAGTGTCCTGGGGTCTACATACACTCAAAATTGATCAATGAAGGCCTTCTCTAAGACGTCCTAGCCTGTTATAGATTTTACAGGTAAGGTTAAGTACGAATTGTATTCATTCTCTCCAAGTGAATATGGGAAGATTCTACATACTACATATTGGTGTTCAATATGATTATGAACGACCGCATCTTTGAATGCTTCAATATGTTCATCAGTCGTTCGTCCCCCCAAATAGTAAAATTTGTTGCAAAATTTATCCAAGTTTCTAGGTAGGTCATGTATACCCCCTGGTATGGTTCCTAGTGGTGTGGTGTCTTGGTTAAAGTAGGCCATTGAAGGTGGTGACGGTGGACATTGAGTCACAAAAGGTGCAGCGATAGGCTGAGGACTAGGAATCAGTTAATCTTCTACATTGAGTATGGATGATTGTACTGGTGAGGTTGTTGAAGGTTGTTTCTTAGCTTTGTTCCTCTTTCTCCTAGTGGCAGGTCCTAACTCTATTTAGTTGGATGGTGAAGAACCACTCCTAAGAACTCGGTGGAATCTCTCAGGAGAGAAAGATGATATACAATCTAGCTTAGTACCTCAATTCTCTGGTTGAGGAGGTGGTTGTGGATTTTTTTGTGGGTTCACCTAAGGATTAAGTTGTGTTTGTGTCTCTGCTTCTATACATATAGCCTTTTGTCTCTCATTTCCCAAGACTTGTCGTGCTCGTAACCAATCATTATAATCTCTTGTACTGTCCCAAGCAAAGTTGTATAGTTAGGTAAGAATGTCGTCTTTCTCGTTGTTGAGGTTAGGCTGGGTAAAGGGCATCAATCCATCTCCTGGAAGTACCATATGTGGTTAACCAGCGAGGGGACTAGTCTAGGCCCTCCTTCTAGCGCCAGTTTCTGTTGACGACTGTTTTGACACACCCGCCAACAGTCAGGAAGCCAATGTGAACACTCACCGCCTCTCTTGAAAAGCAATGAATTTGGGAAAACTCACTACCCCAGGGTCTCTATAGTCAGGTCACGAAGGTGATGGGCAGCCCAATGGTTGATGTGGTTGTACCTATAAAGGGGCGTGCTGGTTGGAACTAAATCTCAATGGTTATGGATAACTGCAATTCCTTTCTTTTTGTGTTTTTATGGTTTAAGATTCTCTGGAAAATAAAATGTGAAACATAAAGGGGAACAAGAAAATAACAATAAAAACCAATATAATAACAACTTAATGAACTACTCAATTAGTTCCCTGCAATCCAAGAATTTATCAAATATTATCCGAGTTAGCATTCAACAACGGACCTCCAAAAAACCTGCAAAATCATCAATTTTAGAAATTTATGGAAATAAAATCATCAACAATAAGGCCTATCACAATAATTCTCATACACCACCGATGTGCGCAATATGATTCATAAAGTGATAAACAAAAAGATTAAACCACGTTGCTAACTCCAAATAATAGACGTTACCAGATTACACATAATAGTTTGGTAGAATATAGATGTAGATCAGGCAATCTACAAGTTGCTTCTCATATTAATCTCAATGAATGTATAACAAAAATAACTTAAACTTCTTTACAATCTGCAAAATATTCTAAAATCTCTAAGTGGGCCAGAAATCATCAATTGGGGACCCTTACAAATGAATTTAACTTCTCAACTCATAGAAGTTCTCTGCCCTATTATCTAGGAAATAAACCTGCCCTAAATTAAGAACTAAAACTAGGAGTTACGGTTAACTTGCAAGTTTCTGCCTTGACACTCCACTTAACAACTATGAAACGGGGACTACATGAGCACTATGAAGACCATGTTGGGTGAGCCACATTTTCGTAGTCATGCAAAATTTCTCTCAAAATTGGAACTTGAATAGGAGCTGCAGCTGAAAAATACAAGATTAAGGCTTTATGAAAAAGCTTTGCCATCTTTAGCAATTATGCGTTTATTCCTTATTTCTTGGTAAAATCTTTATAATTATCAACTATACATGCAACTTCTTGAACTGGAGGATCAGCTACGTGCTTAACTCTAAATTTATATTTCTTCAAAACTTCATCTGCATGCATTCTCCCCTCCTCTAACTCCTTCACTGTGTCTGCCACCTCTTGACACTGAGTAATCAGATATGTATACATGTCCATGAGGGTGACATCAAACTGGGTTGAGAGTCCTAGGAGTTGTGCTTCATATGCATCCCACTGATCCAAAACTTATTGCTGCTCCATTATTCCTTTATTAGCTAATCTGAGGCCAAAGGATCCTAGCATATCCTTTACAAAACTCTCATACGACAAAATTTCCCTAAGGAGAGGGTCTCGAATCTTCGTCATATCTTTGATATACTGTTGAAGCATTTCAATCTTCAGCTCCAATATGTACACATATGACTGCTAGTTTTCATAATTGTCACAACCTAAAAGGTCCTCCTCCATTACCGTCTCTTCCCCTAGCTGCAATATCTTTTTCAAAATTCGGAATTGTTTACTGAAAATGTTCGACTTCCTTTCCCATTGCGTGGAATAGGAAGCCAAAGCTCTACATGCCTGTACCGCCTTACGATATATCTCCACAGTATTTTGCCAAAATAATCCTACTTTGGCTACATTTACTTGGGGCCATGACTTGGCTACAGTAGCCACTCGTCTCACCTCCATTAATGCTTTTAGTTCTTCCTCTAGCATCGATGAGGTAGAAGGTAGGTCATCAACTCTACACGAGTCCAGGGTTTGCTCATTTCAATTATCAGCTGCTTATATTTCCCTAGATGTGCTTTGAGCTCCATGTTGGAAGTATGCTCCTTCTCTACACGCCCTCTGACGATGCTCGTGGCTAACTCCAAAGTATCTAGCTCCCCCCACTTGGTTTGTTTACCCAAATTTATCTAGGATATTTGATATTTAGGGGAAGCTTGTTCCTCGGCTTGGGATGGAACTGCCATATCTGCAATCACTTCACCGGAACCAATTTTTGATAGATGATGAACAATTTTCAGCTTCATAAGCTTTGGTGGCTCCTCGATGATTACCTGTTGTAGAGTGACCTTAGGGAGCTCTTCTTTTCTCTTTTTCTTCTCAAAGGTAAACTCCAGCCATTGCGATATATCTTCATCCTTGTCACCTTGATGTGACACTATATCTGCAGTCATAACATGGACCTCTGCCTACTCCTCTGCTTCGTCTCTAACTTCTGTTTCTGTTTGCCCAGGGTCTTGAGGTGGGATAATTTGATGGGCTAGATTGGCTTGGAGAGCCTATTGCTTATGTAACTCTCCTAGTTTGCCACTAACCTCCTCATTAAATGCTATCTCTTTCCCACCTGCCTCTATTTCACCTTGCCCGATTGCTATATCCTTGAGGAGGTCCTCTTGATCTTGAGGGGTTAGCACTAGTCTTTCATTCAATATGTCTCCTGCCTCATCCCCTTCTTGCTCGCCTTCTGGTGATCATTGTTGTTCAAGATCTTCTTCCTCCTGATCTGAATCCGACTCGATGTTTCTAACTTTTATCCCTTCAGTGGTAGACCTGAAGCCTTGCACTCGAGGCTGCCTTGCGAGTATATTGACTGGTGGTGGTACAGGGGCGTTGGTGCCTGGAGCATGTGTGGCATCTATTGAAGGTGGTTGAGTAGGTATATCCTCAGTAATTTCTATGTCTTCTTCTTGCTCTTGGGTACCCTCTCCTGCAGTATGTCCTATAGCCATCCTTGGTGGGAGAACTTTGGCAAGTGGTACCACTCCCAATCCATTGGTCACTCCCAGGTCCGCTTCCTTTTTTAACAATTCAGACTCCCTCATCTTTTCTTGGAGTTTCTTGATTAAGTCCTTAATACTTTCTTGGGGTTTGTCCTCATCATCTGGATCAATGGACATATTTTTCCTTGAGGCTGACCTTGTCTTCCAAGCATACTCCTTATGGCCCCTTGATTGAGGTACGCCTGAAGTGGACTCCTTTTGTTTCGCCTTTGAGACACTGGGCCTTACCCTCTGGCCTAACCATTTCTTGGTCCTATTGATGACCACTTGAGAAAAAAATTTCATATTCGTGTCTTCACTTGTAGACCACTTTATTGGGGAGAGGGGCCTTTTATCTATCCCTCATTCCCTATAAACTAGATCAAGTAAATCCCCATCATCCCTAAGGTCTTTAGGGAGGTTAGTCTCAATTCCGAAATCTCTTACCTGTGGCACAGATAACCTGTTATAACTCTTCTCCCTAACCTCAAAATTGCCTTGCAAGTTGGCCCAAAAGTCCTCCAAGTTGGGCTTGTGCCCCTCATATGCCTTAGGCATAGCTTGTTTAAGTTTCCCGTAGGGATCATAAAACTCCCTAGCATGATCATACTCCTTCAAGTTCAAATATTGAAGCTCTTGTTCTGCTAAGTTTGCTACTTGTATCTTAGAACATGCAAAGTACCCAATAGATACTGAGAAATCTATACCTTCTTTGTGTTTTGATGACAAAAGTGATTGTAGGCCCACAAGTTGCCTTACATACTCTAGCAAAATTATCCTAGCATTGCAATATCGGGGCAGCAACATTGGGTTCCTTGTGAATCCACTAACCCTGATGTAAGTAGAGCATGGGTTTTGGATGAACCAACATGCCCACTCTTGGATGATAGCCATGGCCTTCGGGCTAATCCGATATCCTGCATCCCTTGTCAATTTGATTATTATTGGGAAGTTGAAGGCATCATTAACTCTCTTGAAATGAGCCTTTGCATTGGCTAGAGTGAGTTTAGAATAATACCCCATACCTTATTTTGTCCTTCCTCCTCTCCCAATTGACCTTCTACTTTTAACCTTGGAAACTTTCCAGCTCTAGCAGCTACCTAGATGACGTATGATGTGTAAAAGAACTTTTGGGTATGCTGAACTTCTTTCATCTGTTTGTAGATATTGTTGGAGAGGATCTGTGGCCAATCAAATTATTGTTTCCCTATTAAAATAGTGCTCATGAATTGGAACATCGAGGGATGAAAATGCTTGCAATCTGGCTTGCAAAAGGCCCTACTAAGCATAATGATTAAGTCTCTTTGGGGCTCTTTGAAATCCGCCCTCAGGATCTTTGTTGCCTTGAGACTTGTCTTTCTTTCTTCTTCCAACTAGTTTGTATTCATGTGCCTCTTATTCGCTGATATTTTGTCATTCCATGCCCTTAAGGCCTCTTCTTCGGTTAACAGAAATATCTCCTCCTTGGTTGGGATTCCAAAAACCAACCCGAGCATGTCAGGAGACAAGTCTATGACTATTTTTCCTTGTGCATCTATGCACTTTCTATTGTTTGGATTATAAAATGGGGCAATGGTCATTATGAACTCCGCAGCCTGCAATGACTGTGTAAAGGCAGTAGCTTCAACTAGGCTCCATCTCTTGATTCTCCTGTGGAGGGCCTGTAGACTAGGTTTGTCTAATTGAGCCTTGATATCTTCAATTTCTATATGGCCAATTTTGGTATCTGTGACCCATCTGACTTGATCATCTAACTTTGAAACATAGACCTGTCCTTGATAATGATATTTAATGGTGGTTGGGAGTCTATCAATTTCTTTGTCTCTTTTGTTGGAGGATGAGTCCATCTAACCACTTGAACCTGCAAGTAGAAAACAAATCATCAGTCTTTGATAATAATCATAAAATTTGATTTACTTCGGGACTCTGGGGTCCCGGACTAGGCACAAGTGAAGAAGGCTCGGAACTTCGAGGTTTCGGGTTAGGTCAAGCCAACTACCCAAAACTTCGAGGTTCTAGGTTGACCTAAAAACCAACTACCCAGAACTCTGAAGTTCTGGGGTTTCGGGTTGACCTAAAAACCAACTACTCGGAACTCGAAGGTTCCAAGGTTCCGAGCGCATGAAAACCAACTACTCGGAACTTCGGGGTTCTAGGCAAGAAAACTAGGGTACGCAAAAGAAAAAATGAAACAAATAAAAACCAACAACCAACAAAAAGAATGATGAGGAAAGAAAATCTAATCTACTAACCACCAAAATGGGGAAGAAAAGTCACCAACCTGGTGAATTGAAATGCCTGAAAACGCCAAGGAAAGCTCGAAAGTCCGGAGGTTCACAACTTGGAGCTAGGGAGGAGGAGTTTTGAATGCACAAATGAACTTTAAAAGTTCATCATCCCTATTGATATCTCTTCCCAAGCTTGTTCATATGAAGGCTTTAAACATGACCTCGGGACTCCAGGGTTTCGAGCTCAACACAAGAAAGGAAACACCCCACCCCGGAACTCCAGGAGTCCAAGGTTCCGAAGCAAGCAGAAGGAGGTTCCACCTCGGGACTCCGGGACTCCAGAGTTCTGAGGCAGAAGACTCAAAACCTTGGGACTCCGGGACTCTAGAGTTCCGAGGTCATAAACCAAAAAGGAACAAAGGGACCTCGGGATTCCGGAGTTCTAAGGTCAAAAACCAAAAAGGAACAAAGGGACCTCGGGACTCCGGGACTAGGGAGTTCTGAGGTCAAAAACCAAAAAGGAACAAAGGGACCTCGGGACTCCAGGACTCTGGAGTTTCGAGGTCAAAAACCAAACAGAAACAAAGGCACCTCGGGACTGCGGGAGTCCGGAGTTCCAAGGTCAAAAACCAAAAAGAAAGACAAAAGGGACCCAAATTTCGACTCAAGGAGACTAATGGGGAAATAGATATGCCAGGCATAATAGAATGTTTGTCATGTTTTGTTGTGAAAACCTTGGCAATATGATAGAGGAGCTATTTATGACTATAGTAGAAACCTACTTACTATTGAAAAGGATGTGCAAAAGTTCACATTGATTTATTTGAAGGATAAAGAGAAGGAGATGAAGAATCTGAGTCGTGAGAAAAGTTGCAGGGAACCGGTGGTAGAGGTTATACCAGAAGGTTTGACAGAACCGGTTGTAGAGGTTATACCGGAGGTTTTGAAGAAAGATCTGATAGAACCAGTTGCAGAGATTATACCAAAGGGTGACATGAGTTTGCAGAATGATCTGACAAATGAGTCTCATGGACAGATGGAACCGAATGATAAGGAGATGATGGTAACAAACCAGATAAGGTTTTGTGGCAAAACCAAATCAGAATTGCAAAAACAAAGGCAATGTGCAGATCTGAAGAAAAGAAAGAGAAACAAAGAGAGTCATAGGTTAGAAAAGTCAGTTGAAGCACCGAGAGAGATAGAGTAGAGATTGGCAAATAAAGAAGATGTTTGGATCATAAATGAGCATGGGATCTTCATTCTGAATCCTTTTAGATGTTCATGAGTTGCCTCTCATAGAACATTTTTTTCTACCTGGGTTGTATGATGCAGGAGCATCCCCGGTCGATGAACAATCTTACATCAACCAAAAACATTTCCTTTTAGTTTTGTTATAGTTTAGTTCTTTATGTAGTTTCAGTATTCTTACCGGTATGTACCAGTAGTTTCTTGTTCTTAGTGGCAGATCTTGTTTACAGTTTCCTGGCGGTTTCATGTGGTTGAATCTAGATTTCTAGTTCATTTGGGTTCTTCTCCGGTCAGTTATTGCTTTTGGTTGGTTGTTTCTGGGTTCCGGGCACAATTCTTGTGCTTACCAGTTGGTTTTCCTTCTTTACCGACGTGATTCTTGGCGTGTGGATCCATCTTGGGTCTTGTCTAATGTTCTTTGGCATGTGGCCAACCTTCATGCTGGACCGCATTACTTGGTTGTTATTTTTTGGAAATATTTATTAAATCTTAGGGCCAACTTAATTACACGTTTCATTTCCTGCATTGGTGAATGTAATATTTTGAGGTCGACCTAGATGTTCCGATGGGTATAAATATGATGTTATGTAATCATTTGTAAGGGAAGAGGAAGTAGAACTTGGAATAGGGATTGAGATTCGGATATTGTGATCTGGTTGATCTTTAGAGTCCCAGTTGGGTTGTTTCTAGCTTGAAGCGTGCATATAACCGATAATTACCAGATGTTCTTTGATGATAATCTGATGATTACCAGATGATTTCTGAAATTTCTATGGCTTGAATATGATCTGTTTATATGAATTTGTTATGTTTTCTTGTTGTTTCCATTATGTCTCTCTCGCTGCATAAGTCGATTGACTCTTCTGAGGGTTTTTACCGGTTATGGTTGCATCAGTGTAGAGGATAATAGATTAATAATTAAATAAATAATTATTAGCTAATGCATGATAAGTCTAACACCCCCCCCCCCCCCTTAAGATGAACTTAGGGAGTAGCTAAATACAACTAAGGACTAAAAAATGCATGTAAACAAAATGCATGAAAGTAACATTGGGTCTTGACAACTAGGTCTGATGAGGTACCCAAGTACAAAAGATCTTTGTAAAGCGGAGAAATGGAGAAAACCTCATGGAAAAAAATTCTATTGCAAACAGAGATGAAGGCTAGTGAAGGACTGAAGAAGCCTCCAAACTAGAGAATGTTCCAGAAAACAAGAACAAAGGATGATCATGAAGAGCACCACTGAAGCATGAAACTGCAAACACTGTCGAATAATAACTATCAATCTAAAGAACCTCCACTAAAATAGAAGATGATCAGGTAGAGAAGATTGTAATCTGTATGAGTGCCCTCAAATAACACTACTCGAATCAGATGACAAACAAAGACAAACAATTAAACTCAAAGATACAAATGGCAAAAACATGAAAGTTTGAAGAGCTAATCAATCGAAGATGGAGGGTTGCCTCCAAAAAAAAGGAATGAAAGAGTGTCCATATTGTAATTGATCCATCTGACCAAAATGCATAGGTAACCAGCCACTGCATCCACCTAGTACATAGGAACAAATATTGAATACATAGCTCACTCTAACAAACCAAGGAAGCATTAGAACCAACAATCAACAAGTGAAACCCCCCCATAATGTTGACAAGGGAGAGGTGAAAGGTACACTGAAACTGAATGCCAAGAAAAACTACATGACGAAGAACTAAGAATATCGAGAGTGCAACAAAAAGTACAAACACATATAAAGGCTAGTGTCATGGAAGGAACACTCACTTGACACACATCACAAGGCTAATGTCGTGGAAGGAACACTCATGCGACAAAGGTAGATGACAAACAAAGGCAAACATCAAACCACCTCATGGCACTTTATAATGGAGTGGGAGTACAATAAGACACAAGATGTGCAAGATCTCAAGTATGCAAGTCATAGTGGCACTTTATCTCAGTGCATTTGCAAAAAAGGAAAATGCTTACAAAATGTTGTATCAAATGCTCAAAGAAGACAAAAGGTTGTAAATACATGAAGAACAGCCAACAATAAGTCATCCCATGCAAACCAAAAGTTTCCACGAGCTCATATGTCCAAGTAATTCACCAGAATGTGAAAACACAAAAAACTAAATAAAATGTACCTGAAGTAAAATCTGGAAAAAGTGCATGGATGGATGTGAAGAGCTTTGAAACATCGTCCCAACACCATTGGAATCACGAAAAAATAGAGAAATTGGTGAAAAGATACAAGCTTGGGACTTAAAACAACACCTTTGATTTTAAATGGCTATAGAATGTACCGACAAAAAAACCAGGTGATCGAACCCACAAATCTGGAAAGTAGATGAAACCAACTTTCCAACGATATCTCGTTTGCCAAAAAATGATATCGTATGCCCAAGTTATGGCCAAATGAAAAAAAAAACACCTCTTTTAGGGCACAAAGAGGGTTCAAAGGGACCATGCACAGTTGTCTGTACCGTTGACATCAGCAAAATATGCCAAGAATATTGTCTCTCGGAAAAAGAAAAAAAATATGTCATTGAAAAATACATCCTACCATAAATAATAATTCCAGTGCTGGTAAAAGGATTGTGAGCCCGAAAAAGGCAAGCATGTTGGTTAAGGGACTGACGGCTGCAGGAAAACGATGGGCGGCAGGGGCGGGGAGCACTGGAAGGCAATGGCTGAGAGGCGATGAGATTGCAGGGCTAGAGGCCGTCCGCAAGGGCCGTCACGGGCGGGGGTTGGAGCAGGCGGTGGCACCAAGGCACGGGCGGGGGCCAGAGCAGGCAAAGGCGACCAGAAGACAAGGTCCACTGGCGGGGGAGTAGGGACTATGACTTGTTGTGGGCCGTATGGACCTACAAAGGTCGTCGACCCCCCCCCCCCCCCCTCGCCCTTTCCCATTTTTTTGTACTATTTAAAAATAAAATAAAATAAATGAAACCCTTTTTTTTATAAAAAAAAAATTACAATTTTTGTTGCATTCGGCCTGGGTATGCTGTTAAATTGCTAAAAAAAATATATAATTTTTTCTTGAAATTTGTGCCCAAAAAAGGGCAAAAAGACCCCCAAAAAATACCAGAGCCAAAGTTGTCCAAATTGGACAAATTTTATATGAAAATGGGATTGTTTGGGTGTTCTAAGCTCAATAGTGAGGTCCATTTGAGCCCAAAATGCCCAGAAACAAAGAAGTACCCTAGATCCAAATAAAAGGCTCTAAAAAACTTGAAACCCTAACCTCCAAAAAATCTTCTGAAAAATCAGGAACAAGTAGCAACAGATGTAAGCTCTGATACCATGAAGAAATTGAGAAATACAACCTCAGAGATCCCAAGAACACCTACAAGCAAAATACTTGTCACAAGAGAAGAATGGAGGCAAAAAAACAATAATGGCTCAAGATTATCATTCAGAGAGGGAATTGAATAAAAAAGTACAATACAATCCTTATAAAAGGAGATTGTGCAACCCTAAAGAAACCCTAAAGGGATAATGTGTATTTAATAATTAGAATACCTACAATATTATTAAATGCCTAAGTTTAGCTTAAGTGTAGAGGATAATAGACTAATAAATAAATAATTATTAGCTAATGCATGATAACTCTAACAATTATGATATTATTTTATTACAATTAATATCATTTTATATTATAATTATTATTATATCATTATATATTAAATTATTTTATTATATTATCATTATGTTATTATACTTTCATTAATATTATCTTCTTTTTAGAATTTTTATATTATCTTTGTTATAAAACACATGTAACAATTGCATAATATAGTTTAATATTAATATTATATTATAATATTATTAATTTTTTATTTTTTTATTATAGTATGATTGTAATATTCTTATATTATAATTAATATTATCTTATGATTATATTTATATTTTATATTATTGCAATAAAAAATATTATATTATAATTAATATTACATTATTATTATGATTTAACCTAGCTTTTATAGATTTTATACTTAAATAAAAGTAAAATAAACCAATCAAATCCCTAATTTAATTTGTAGATATGAAAGATGTTTAACATACATTAGTAAGTTTTACCACTAGTATGATAAATAGTATAAAAAATCATTCATTTAGCAAAGTAAATTTGAACACTAAGTGAATTGTTCCTTAAATTTTAACATAAATGCTAACTTTGGCAACAAAATTGGCCCTGCAGGTGGACAATGTTGTTCTTCATAGATGTTTGCTATGTCCCACGTATATATGTCGTGTCGTCCAACAAAATTGCAAGTTTTTATCGACTGTATGGCACATGGGCCTATAGCAGGGTGTGTGGCATCTTGCATGACAGTTCACGTGCATTGTCTATAATTCTTAATTTTAAGATTTGTTTGAGGCATTCTATCAAATACTTCGCTTTCTTGTCTAGGCTTCCACGTTTCCCATAGTGTCTACTAGAGTATTTCATCATGCTTTCATTGGTATCCATATGTTGTTCCAATGCGCCCACTTCAGCACAGGCAAGGAGGAAGCTGACAAAGATTATCGAATTTGTCTATAAATACCCGCCAATTGCTATGTTCTACTCGTAACTAGTAAGTGAAAGAAAATCAAATTTCTTGTCATCTACTTGATATTTGATCCTTCAATAGTTACATATTTGTAATTTGAATAATATATTGAAACTTCCAATTTTTTTTGTCTTCCATTTTACTCTTTGTTCTGTTGTTTTAAATATTTTGTGTTTGTTCTAAGATTGTGATTCATATAGAATTTTGTGAAAGCAGTTCATAAAAAGTAGACACACTACCAATGGCGTTGATGAATGAACTTGCAAATTTGATGGATAAATATTTGATTACAAGGAGTAAAGGGGTTTGAATTTTTTGTTACATGCAATAGCCCTTCAAGTAAATTCTGTTGGTTATTTTTTCCCTCGTTCAAACAGATTTACAAAATTTCTAAATATTTACCTCTTTTGATTTTTCTCCGCCTCTGAATTTTCTAGAGGGATTTTTGTTTTCACAGTATTTCTACCTGTAATCATTCGAAATTAGGAAAAGCCTTGATTGTATTACTTATTTGGGGTTTATGTCAATTGTAATCATTTGAAATTAGGAAAAGCAGAGGATGGACCAGACAGATTGGAATTGATGCCACATTTTGCATACATGTGTATCACGGTAGTTGCATAAAAACAAAAGCGGAGAGTTGAAGCTTGGTGGATGGTTTACCAATCATACTGATCTCATGGCTAGGACATCACTTTCTTAATTTCTTGTTGGCATGTGATAGTTTGAGCCAGAGTTTATGATCAGACAAGACAATTTTCACTCATCTTTCGGGACAAACAGGGAAAGAAGAGGGGACGTGAGTTCTGTAGCAAGACTTCTTGGACGTGGAATTCGGAGCCTCTGCAGTTCAATGCAAATTAAAGAATTTTCTGAGCACTGACCTATCCATTTCAGATTTATTAAGCTTGTAAGACTGATGTTATGATATTATGTCTACTGCAATTATTTACACAGTTGATTCATGCAATGAAAGCTTAGACTTGTAACTCTTGCTTTAGCAACTCCAAAGAAACATTGTCTATTTCAGTTTGTGCAAAACTTTTTTATGCATGCATTATGTGTCTCTCATTTATTTATAGAAAAAATATGCAATAATCAAATGGGAACTCCATTTCCAACCTAAAACACTCTAAGTTCAAAACTAGTAAACTGTTTGACAAAATGATGACATGTTAAAAGACCAAAGAACTTGTGGGTGTTGGGAAAAAAATTGTATGAGAACAAGGGTATGTCATTACATATTTCCAAGACTTATTTTTCTAACAAATGTTAGTCTATGAAGTTCACAACAAATCATGCATGCATGAGGGTTTAGTTCACAAGTTTATCTCTCAATCTAAAACATGCTTCTCAATCATGAATTTGTAAAGAATATTCTTCCCTTGAGGTACTAGAGGGCCAATGTTTTTAGGTATATTTCTCAAATACCTCTACAATGTTATGATCATTCAACATAACTATTAAACATAGTGTTATTTATGGGTTAGAGGTTTGGAGCCCAAATATGGAATTAGTTCCCTAGGAAATTGGATTTGATTTCACAAAAATCAGATTTAATTTACTTAAGCATATAAGTCATCGTAAATTTATTAGTATATTGTCAAAGCCAAAGTTGTTTATCACACTCTCTTTCTCTTTCGAGCATCCCCAGTCTCCTTCGCACCTTTTCTCTCTAACATTGCAAATTGGCCCGACTACAGTTATTAGTATGTAGTCTTTATCACGTGAAAAACACTATTGAGTTAGTTGCTCTTAAATGGCCTCTGCAAACATTTTTCTAATCAAATTTGTGAAATTCTCATCTCTAGCTAATTCAACAGACAAAATTTAATAATAAACTATTTTTTCTTTAGTTTAGTTCAAGAGAAATACTTTACATTATAGAAACATTTTTTTCTTCTCTCTAATTCAGGTTTTCTTATTAAAGATTCTTCTTGTCTTTGTAACCTATCAAAATTTGCTTCTCTTGTTTTATTCTTGTCAAAATAGCTTTTAGCTAATTTTTCTTTTGTGTTACTGATTTGGACATGGTAGCATAAGATCACCATTTCAAACCAAAATGTGCCTATACTAATAGAGAAGATTAGGTTTCTTCCCACAAAAAATTCCAAGTTTGCCTTTTCATGGCAACTTAGGATATTGATGTGTACATACCAACATAGGATAATTAGATTGGTTACCAAACTTGCTTTTCTCCATTTCGTTCTCCTTGTCTGTTTGGATATGGTAACTAAGAAATCATCATTCTAGTCAACTTGATGTGCCCATGCTAACATTGGATAATTAGATAAGGAGGCTACACCATGGTCATTTGGAGATCTTGCCTATATTTATTAAAATTTCAACAGCATTTTTATTATTAAAAAAAAACACTCTATTTAAAAGATGGTTATTAATCTAGAATCCTTTAGATATGGGTAGAAATCTGTTGAAAGACTAGAAAGATGCAAGGCACCAAATCCTAACTCTAAAAGCCTGTGTTTTGGCTAAAAACCCCCAATGAACATGGGACCAATAACGATGGAACTTGGTCTGTAGTTTCAGCTACTTGATATTTTACCAAGATGTTCAATCTACCACTGTAAAGTTCTATAATTGAGCCTATGACTGCGTATTGTCTTCAATTCATATGTTGAAAACATTTGAGCGACACAAGAAATTTTTTGGTTGCTTTGATCTAAAATTGATTTTATGGGAAGAGAGTTGGATGGTGCCATGTGTGGATGGCATGAGGTGGATAAATTCATGTTTGGGTAGTTTTTATGTAAAAAAGGCATTGTGTTACTATAGGAAAAATCGAGATCTCTATTTGCTAATCCTGAAAAAAGATAGGGTATCAGGAGCCAAGCATAATTCAAATCACATATATTGTCTTTTATTCCTACACAAAACTGAGAAAAATATTTTGCTAACTGTTCTAAGATCACAAACTTCCCCTTCACTTAACAATGCTCTCAAAAGAAACTCATAATCATATTTTCAACTAACATAAGGTGGGATCAAGCACTTGAAACTACTTTATCTTATTGGCAGGGATCAACTAATTTTGAAAAAATTCTTTGTTTGTAGATCAGGAAAGCAACAACTTAGAAGTCATTTTTATCCACCATAAAACAGTTGTCCCCTACATTGCAATTAGTTATTTCCATGTATCGCATTGCAAACAACTATTTTCCTGTATCACTCAAATGTTTTACATAGAGATCTCCTATTTTTGGCAAAAGGCAGGGACTTTTGCTACATCACAGCTTTTGTTTTTTTAATGTTTTTTCCTATTAAAAAAATTAAATCCTTAAGAGTTTATCTACCTTTATCTCTTAAAAGATACGATGGTAGAGAGTTCTAGGCTCCTATAATAAGGGGAATAGTTCATTAAGAGCTCCCTTAAAAAATTGTAATTTATATAAAATTATTTTATGATTAATAAAATTCATAATTCATGTAGAAATTAAATTATAATTTCTTAATGTTAGTTTCTATGAGAATAAAAGAGAAGGAGAATCAATTATAATTTCTTAATTTTTTTATAGAAATTAAAAAGAAGGGGATTTAAGTATTTATTTGAATTTTGATTAAATGAGGTAAGTACATATAAATATCTTTATCCATATTTCAGTTATCATCTTTTGATTTTGGTTGCTTTTATTTGAATTACGCTCAAAAGCAATCATGGAGCTATGGTTCTCTTGATATGTTTCAGAGGTGGGTCAATGGCAAAAAAAAATTGAAATGCCAACAAGTAGATCATCTAAGCTAAAATATAGTAAAAAAATAATATTACAATTATAACATTAATAATATAATACTAACTTAGATATCTTTAATACATCATGAAAAACTCTATTTTTTAGCTAACTATTACCATGTTGGGATTATTGGATTGTTATCTATTTATGCAATGCTTGGTCATTACAACTGGAGGATGGAAGATTGATTGGGGTTAAGGAGTAGCACAACCATGATAATGATGAATATTCAAGCAAAAGCTTTCTGCTCAAGAAATTGTAGTGGGAAAGAAGTGCATAAATAAAAGAAGAAATGGCGCAATCTCAAAGGCAATTAGATGGGTTTTGGGTGCATCTTAAATTGTAAGGTCTTTGTAACAGTTGGTTTATTAAGTAGAAATAAGAAAGAACTATTTTGATGCATTTGAGTTATAGTTTTTGCTGATTTACATTTTTGAAAATTAATGAAAATGATATTTTCACTCATTATCAAAATGTCACAAAGAAAATTGTTTTCTTATTTTATTTTTTGTGAAATTTGATCTGTTTTTTAAATGCTTTCTTTTGTTAAAGAAGCCTCTATAAAAACATAATATTTCTTCACATGGACATCTTCCTCACAGATTTTCTCACTTTGTTTGTTTCTACCAATGCTCTCAGCCCAATTTTTCAACTATTTTTCATGAAAAGTAATTTAAATATTTTCAACCTCAAAACAACAAACATTTACAATATTTATCATCTATCCAAGGTCAAATCATTTGGTACTAAAAAAGTAAGTAAATAGTAAAGATTTGACCATCAAGAATGTTTGTAATTTCGCATTTCGTTCGAATTTCTTCTCAAGCAAATGCATAAATATTAGAAAAAAAATATGAAGTAAATAGTAAAGATTTGAACATCAAGAATGTTTTCAATTTCATATTTCATTTGGATTTGTTCTCAAGCAAATGTATAAAGATTAAATATTAGAGAAAAATATTTAAGGTTTGATGAACTTTACGCAGAGGTTTGATGTTCCCCGTTTCTCGATGCTGCAAGCATTTGCCATGACACTCCTTGCAACTTTCTTTGCAGAAGCTCGACCTAATTTGGCTGAAACTTTTAAAGAAAGTACAATATTTTTAGAAAACTTATTAATGTGATCAGTAAGCCAATTGAAAAGCTTTACGTTCCTAGAAATCTACTTTCAGTGTCAAAATCAAAGGCCTTATATTTTGCCTATTTCATAAAAACAAAAAAAATTAAACCTGATGAAACGAAAAACTTTAGCGTGTAACATTTGAAAGGTCCTTAGAAGAAACATAATTTTGTAAAAATTGGGGAAACAAATTTTCAAACAAATTTATTTGCCCCAAACAATCTTCTACTGCAACTTCTGGATACCTCAGAAGAAATTCATACATTCAATTATGAATACTCCAACACGTTTATAATTAAAATAATTACTAGGCTTACCCATTGCACCTCACCTAGGTGCAAACGCTAGTTTAAAAAATATTCTACTCCTTTGGTCATTTTTCTTCTCTACCAAGACAAGAAAAAGAAACCAAATTATATGCCATGTCTGTTTTTAAAAGTCTATGACAATTGGCACTCCAAATAATAATTTGGTATAATTTTTAACTATTTACTAGCACTTGCAGCAAAATGAGGTGTAATGGTTACACCGATAGCAAGATATACTTTGGAGAATATATTAGAAGACATAAATAAATCGCATGAAAAAAATTGCTTTTGTATTTTGAGTAGGTTGTTTATGGGATGTGTGATTATCAAAGTTTATAAGTTTAACCATCAAAGTCTAGTAATTTATCATAGTTTTAGTCATCCAAACTATATTCCAATATTTAAAGGAAATAGTTGACTGACATATTTCAATAGAGTTAAGTATCTAATAAAATTGTATAAAGACATTTTAACTAAATTTACTTACAAACACTATCATTATTTTTCTTTTGTATAAATTTACAAAAAGGAAAGTGTGTGTATGTGTGTGTGTGTGTATATATATATATATATATATATATATATATATATATATATATATATATATATATATATATATATATATATATATATATATATATAGTAAAGACTTTCTCTAGATTAGACATAGTAAAATAAAAGCATTCTTATTTACCTTACTCAAATGCATTATATAAAAAATAGTAGAAGATAATATGTATTTGTAAAAACAATAATAGAATAAAAAATATGACATAGGCATTCATTTTTTAGGTAAATTAAAGAAAAAATAGCTAACCTCAAAATTTATCTCTATATTTTCAATATGCATAAGAAAAAAATTATATAAAAAATAAAGTAACATAAAAAATTATTAAATAAATATCACAAAGTTAATTTGTTTTATTTTTGACATAGAAAAATATATTTTTAAATAAGTTGTAAATAACTTTTGGTTAGGTTAACATTATGCTCGTGTAATTTAGTAATATTAAATTTTAATAATATAACAAAATTAAAGCAACAATAGAATAATAAAACAATACAATTTAAAATATTAATACTATAGTAATTAGAATAATATAATATTCAAAATAAAAATATTTTATTAATTAAAGTATTAATATTGATAATAATATTCCTCCCATACAGATGATGCCTCCTTCCTCTCCGCCATTAGAAGGGCCTAGCTCATGGCTCTCATTTACTTGACAGCATGATCTTGGGTTTCTGTTTTGAGTGTAACAGGTTTTGCCCGCAGGTTTTTTGAGCAGGGTTATGCTTCCATCTGGTTCTTTCATCTTTTTGGCAAGCAGTATTGTTGTTTGTGGGACATAAGGGGTGGTTTTCTACACGCCTGCTGGTCATTATGGTGTTGGGCGGGTGCTACAAAATCTTGTCAAGCATGGAAGTGTGTTGTCTTCCCCTTTTCTACAAATTTATTCTTCAAAATTCTTTTTGGGTCCTATGGAGAATGATAACCATCTTCGAAGAATCATGTAAGGGGAGGGTGTTTATATCAAGTATGTAATGGGTCTATGGGGTTTTTTGGATGATGTCAGGTATATCCTGATAAAGCTCTGTAACGGGACGGTGATCAAACTCAGATTTGTAATTGGGTATATGGGGATCTAAATTTTAGTTTTTTCTCTTCTTCGGGCCACAACCGGAGGTTTTCTTGCGGGTTCTTTCCTGCCGGTATGCCCTTTGAACCCGTTATGTATTTTCAACTCTTAAATTTAATAAAATATAAGTTTAGTGGCTTGTCCACTTTTATCAAAAAAAAATAATAATAATATAATTAATCAACAATATAATATTATAATAATTAACAGAATTAAAAGAAAATAAAATGAAATAATTTAAAAATGTAATATTTCTAAATAATAAAATACAAACACAGTTTTTTATGTTTAGTTAATCTTGTTCCTCTCTTTGGTTGTTGGGGGTTTATCCTAGACTATTTTGTTGCTTTCTTTGCCTTTATTTTGTTTTTCCTCTTACAAAGTTATGATTGGTGCATAGTATTCACTTTTGGTATATATTATTTTAGATTTATATTAGATTGAGGATTGTAATTCAATTCATAAAAGATGTTAATCTAAACATTGTAAATATAAATTATTTTTTAGATTTTTAATAATTATTTTTAAAATTTTATTATAATAATAAAATTTGAATATATATATCTTGTTAACTAAAATCTAATGGAGACATGATCACCAAATGATCCATTTGATGGTAAGATTGATGGATCCAACCATTTGATGATTTCTAAAAATTGATTGAACAAGATTTAATCTATTTTTGAACAAAAACTAAGATTTATAGTTTAAGTGAATTACACCACTTTGAAAATAGTTCATTTTTCAATATTTATATGATTTGAAATGAGGTTGTCTTCAAAATGTAACTAAAGATTTATCATTCAATTTGAATTAATGAGGAAAGTATCTGTAAAATGAGGAGGAATATGTGTAGCTTGGAATGAACTTTTTAAAATAATAAAAATATAATAAATAGTTTTGTTATTTTATTTTTTTTCGGGTACAACCTCACCAACTTAGTGATAATAGTTGGGATAGAAGATTCTAGCTAAGAAATGTCAAGACAATCAGGTATAATAGAAACAAACACATATCAAAGACGAAACATAATTAATATCGATATAAATAAGATTTTATCAATATTAATGATCAAGAATCAAGCATACTGTAATTATTTATATACTTAACAATACATGTCAATTCAAGGGTTACCAATGATCTAAATCCTTAAAGACAAAGAGCCAAAGATCTTAACTATGTGCATAATTCATTTATACACAAACTACAATTTGATTGGTGGGAAATTCACCATCCATAAAAAATATAAAGCACCTCAAAATTGCGCCTTTCCCACTTGCTACATGCACTAAACGTGTCCAAATATATCATTGAACAAGAAAAAAATTGCATAGAAACTATTTAGAATTATATAAAATCCTAAACAAAACCCATGAAAGGGGACATGCACAAAAATAATATTATTAAGAAGCCAAATAAAACCACATCATCCCTTTTTACATGATCTAAGAACCATGTGACTAAGAGATCATTTTGTGGGTACCACTTTCCTTGACTAAGCTTCACTACAATTAGTGTTTTCATCCTCATTTGCATATTACAAGTTTAGTAAGAAGGCTAAAACAATTTGATTATTTTAATCTAAAATCCATTGACTGATACCCCATTTAGCCATGTTGAAAAAAGTTTACAACTAGTTGAAATTAGCATAGAACTCGAAAGGGAGATTTTTGTACATGTGGAAAAGGGCCATGGCTATTTTGGTTCCAAAACGGACCTTTCATACAGCTTGATAGCAATGTGTTAGTCAATCGTAGCCATTTATTGCAAAATTGACGGTGTAAAATGCGCAACTAACACGCATGTTAGTCAATCCATACTACCATTTTAGAACAAGAATAGACGCATCCGTAGAAAAGCACATGCTTAAAAAAAAAAATTATCCTTATCACATTTTCATTCTCAGTTTGGTTAGTTAGCTCCAAGTGAAAGTTGATGTGCTACAAGTTTCATGATTTTTACTTCCCAATAAAATTTTCCCCGAATGGTGTTAGGGTTTCCCATATTAAATTATTGCAAAAGAAGGTGAGGAAAAAATAAAGGACTTTTACAAGAAAAGTAACCTAGCTCTGAGTGTGCAAACAAGAATGATTTTGCTGACGTGCTCAACCACATCACACAACGTAGTGATGACCTGGCCAATAACATCAATGGTTCCATGTTTCCCATTTTTTATTCTGTGTCGATTCTTGTGTGTTGGTTTTTGTAAGGAAAGCACAGTATGGAAAAACTCTTCCCTAATGTCAATTTGCAAGGGAAATAAGACTAGTATGTTTTATAACTTTACAGAATACTAAGATTAGCATATACGAAACAGAGACAATATTAGAATTCAAACACACACAGAGATAAATACCATGAATTTACGTGGGAAAACCCTTTCGGGAAAAAACCCACCTTTGACAACAAGAACACTTTATTCACAGCAAAGAATCTTTACAATAAAGTTTGTTATCACAGCACAGATGTTCACTCTGATTACTTCGGGTACACACCACAGTATACAACTTATCATTAGAACAACAACCATGTTTGAGTCTCCTCTTGGCTTCATATACATTTTCATTTCGACCGTTCAACTGTGAGTTTGCACCGATCGGTTAGACATCTAACTATCTGCGTTGGTCTGCATTCGTGAGAAAACAATTATCCCACATGCATCCAGGAATCGAACCTGTTCGTATTCAAATACACCAGCTCAGACAAGTCGACTCCATCGGGTATCGACGTAGCTTCAAAACTACATCTCCAATGGTCGATGATAGACCCGATTGCCGAAGGCGATTCCATCGGGCATTAGCAAGACAAACAATCAGCTATCCCGAATGTCTGATCTTTCTTTCTGCGCTCCACCACGTGGAACCCCCTGATTGGTTCGGTGTCCCTGCTCTGACATCTTAGCACAACCTCACTATTCGCCCAGAATTCTTATTTGTCGTTGGGTCGCGATGGAAAGTCTCACGAGCAATTTCCCATCGCGACCTAGCGACCATCGTCAGATCTTCTGCGATCACTGTCCAATCATTTCGATTTGCTCAACCTTTAATTTGCCTTAGCCTCTCTCTTGTCGGGTCCCACCACTTGGTCACCATGTCGCGAGGAATATACTAACGAGCAGTTTCCCATCGCAACATAACAACCACCGTTGGATCAACCTTGATCATCATTCGATCATCTCCGATTTGCACGACCCTTATCTTGCCTAGACCGCTCACTTATGTCGAGCCCCACCATGGTCGCCAAGTCATAGGAAATAACATGCGTGCATCTTTCCATAGCAGTAAAGTGATGACCATTGGATCTGGATCTAAACTGCAAGTATTTTATCCTTTCATCCATCCGATAACTGATGCTACCCCGATGACCGAAGACGACTTCATCAGGTCATTGGGATGACTTCAAACTTGCTACTTCGAGCTCCGATATGTCAAGTTCATCGACAAAGGTTATACTGATAGAGTTCATAGATTTTCTTCACACTATTTCATCGGCTAGAGTTAACCCAATCAGTATGAACAAAGGTCAAGTGAATTAGAGGCATAATTCCAACAAACTCCGACTTGATGAGGAATTCACTGGACTACTTGGGCACTTTCCAAACATTATAGAGAGGGATGGGTACTGAGATGCATCAAATTAGAACACCACCTGAACTTGTGAGTGCTCACCGATTTTGTTAATGCGTCTGCAATATTTTCTTGAGTGTCTACCTTATTCAGATTAACCTTTCCATCTTCTACCATGTCACGCACAAAATGGAATTGCACATCTGTGTTTAGACCTGGCATGGTATGTAGGATTATTCGTTAAACATATATCACTCTGACTATCACTTCGCACTTCAACTTGCCCTGCATCAAAACCAATATCTATACTCAAATGCCTAAGCCAAGCAACTTCTTTACAAGCATGTGTGGCTGCCATGTATTCTGCCTCTGTAGTGGACAAAGCAACTATAGACTGTCGCTTGCTCATCCAACTTATTGCTCCACCATTCAGAACAAAAATGTATCCACTGGTGGATCTTCTGTTGTCAATTTCCCTTGCCCAATCAGAATCTACATAACCACAAATGCTAAGAGTTCTCTTTGAATCATTCAGATTACCATGATAACATAATGCAAAGTCTGAAGTACCCTTCAGATATCTGAAAACTCTCTTTACAGCATCCCAATGCGGTCTTCCTGGGTTTGACATAAATCTGCTTAATACTCCCACTGGTTGGGCAATGTCTGGTCTTGTACAAACCATTGCATATATCAAGTTGCCAATAACACTTGCATAAGGTATACATTTCATGTCATCTATCTCCTCTAGAGATTTCAGACTATCATGCACAGACAGTTTGGTTCCCTGCAAATAGGAACAACCTGTTGTTTACAGTTAAACATTTTAAACTTATCAAGAACACTAGTGATGTACTTTCTCTGGCTGACCCAAATTTTTCTCTTAGACTTGTCCCTCTTGATTTCCATTCCCAGAATGTAGTTTGCTGACCCCAAATCTTTCATTTTGAACTTCAAGGATAATAGGGACTTCAAGCTTGAGATCATACCTTTGTTATTTCCAAAGAATGACATGTCGTCAACATACAAAGCAATAATAAGTATCTTATCATCTTCAACCTTGTAGTACACACAATGATCAACTTTCGATGTCACAAATCCCAAAGACAACACAAACCTATCATATTTTTGATACCACATTCTGGGAGACTGTTTCAAACCATAAAGAGACTTCTTTAGTTTACATACCAAATGTTCTTTATCCTTTTTCACAAAATGCTCAGGCTGGGACATATAGATTTCTTCTTCAAGGTCCCCATGAAGAAATGTTGTTTTCACATCCATTTGCTCGACTTCCCAATCATATGCAGTTGTAAATGACAAAAGAAATCTAATTGATGTTGGCTTAGCTACTAGAGAGAAGATTTCTCCATTGTCAATACCTTCCTTTTGAGAATACCCCTTCGCAACCAATTTGGCCTTGTACTTGTCAATGCTACCATCTGGACCATACTTCCTTTTAAAAACCCATTTACAGCCCACAGGCTTTCTGCCTTTAGGCAAGGATACCAGATTCCATGTTTCATTCTTGTCCAAAGATGTCATTTTATCATTCATGGCTTCCAACCAAGAATATGAATCTGACATATCCATGGCTTCTTTTATAGTCCTAGGCTCATCAATATTAGCAAGTAAAGCATAGGCAAAATTTATATTCAACATTGAAAAATTATACCTATCTGGGGTAAACCTATTAGGTTGTCGCCTCTCTCATGTGGATCTTCTTAACACTTGTGGTGAGGCTTCATTTTTTTCTTCTTCTAAACTTTCAGAGCTACTTAAACTCTCTTCATTCTCATCTTCAGGTACATCTAGAGTTGTCACTTCTTCTCCTAGTGGAAATTCAACCACATCCTTCTCTTTTTCCTTCTTTGTTGGTTTATCTATAGACATAGGTTTTAGCTCTCGGAATATGACACTTATGTTGTATGCAACCTTTCCAGTATCAGGATTCCAAAGCTTGTATCCTTTAACTCCAACTCCATATCTAATGAAAATATAGTTGACTTCTTTGTTATCCAATTTAGATCTTTTAACATCAGGCACATGTGCATATGCCTCTGAACCAAAAACACGAATGTGTCTTAGAGAAGGTTTCTTACCAGACCATGCTTCCAGAGGTGTCTTGTCTACTAACGCCGATGTAGGTGACCGGTTCAATAGGTAACATGTTGTAGCAACTGCTTATGCCCAAAACTTTTGTTCCAGCCCAACATTACTCAACATGCTTCTTGCTTTCTCCATCAGAGACCGATTCAACCTTTCAACAACTCCATTTTATTGTGGAGTATAAGGCTTTGTTCTATGTTTTTTGATTCCATGGTCTACACAGTACTTGTCAAAATCTGTATTGCAATACTCACCACCGTTATCAATTCTTAAACATTTTATTCTCCTTCCAGTCTAATTTTCAACCAAGTTTTTAAATTCCTCAAACCGACGGAACACTTTTGACTTACTGTTCATAAAATATAACAAATATCCTTCTTGAATAATCATCAACAAAGGATACATAGTACTTTGATTTAGACAAAGAAGGTACATCCACTGGACCAAACACATCAAAATGCACATAGTCTATAATGTCAGAAGATTTATGAGGACTTGAATAAAATTGAACACGGTTTTGTTTTCCGTATATGCAATGTTACAGAAATCAAACTCAAGGTTACAATCAGTAAGTCCTTCTACCAAATTTTTACTCTTTAAAGTTTTCAAACCTTTTTCACCAATGTGACCAAGCCTATGATGCCAGAGCATTGTCTTTTCTGCAGGAAGTTTAGCTTCCATAGAATTTACATCATATGTCAACTCGGTAGTTCTATCAGATTTCTTAGTGACTATATTATAGCACACAGGTTCAACATTTAACTTGTACAATGTACCAATGCGTTCACCCTTAGCCAAACTAATAGACCCTCTAGTCATCTTACAACCGCCAGACACAAATGTTACCTGGACTCCTGCATCATTCAACTTGCTTACTTAAAGTAGGTTTCTTGCCAAACCTGGTATGTGCAGAACTCCATTGATTCCCTTTATTCTCCCATCAAGAAATTGGATTTTAATTCTTCCTCTCCCAAAAATCTCCAATGTTGAGTCACTTGCTAAGTACACCTTCCCACCAGCATATGGTTCATACTTTGAGAACCACTCCTTGTGAGATGTCATATGGAAAGATTCCCCTAAGTCAATCAACCACACATTGTCAGAAGCAAGCACTGCCAAAGCTGCTACAAAGGCGTCGGCATCACTTTGAGAAGATTCATTATCAGAAGAGTTCTTTGTCTTCTTCTCCTCTTTGTAGTCTTTTCGAATATGACCCTTTTGTCCATAGTTCCAACATTTCACCTTAGACTTCTTTCCAAGAGACTTGGACCTCTCTTGAGACTTGGATTTGGACTTCTTCCCTTTCTTCTTGTTGTTGTCCTTTGGTCTGCCTCAAACAAAGAGTGCATCTTTTATTGTCTCACAAGACTTATTTCTCATTTCTTATGACAAAAGAGTATTGACCACAATATCCATCTTGAACTGGGTCATAGTACTACCAATGGCCATCACCAAATGTTCCCAAGAATCTATCAATGAGCATAGCAACAACATGAAACATTCTTCTTCTTTAATAGCCACACCAACTGATGTCAATTGAGCGAGAACCATGTTAAACACATTCAAATGATCTACCAAGGGTGTTCCTGCATCCATTTTCAGAGAATATAACTTCTTCCTAAGGAAGAGTTTATTCACCAAGGTTTTGCCCTGATAGATGTCTCCTAACTTCTTCCACAAATCACTTGAAGAAGTCTTCTCCTCATGTACGTTCAATAGAACTGAGTCTGCAAGGCTTAGTCTTATGAGTCCTCTAGCTTTCCGTTCTGCTAAGTCCCAATCTTCTTGCTTCATGCCTGAAGGTTTATGTCCACTCACTGCAATCCAAAACTCTCGGTCAACCAGTAGTTCCTCAATTTTAAGTTTCCATAACTCAAAATTGGAGCCATTGAACTTCTCAATATCCATTCTTCCAGAAGTGCTTGCCATCTTAATCTGTAAATAAATAGACACACTAACAAACTCCCACTAAAACAAAACTAACACAAAAAACCAACCCTACCCAACAAGGATAACACAATTGGCCAGGCTCTGATACCACTTGTAAGAAAAGTACAGTGTGGAAAAATGCTTCCCTAATGTCAATTTGCAGGGGAAATAAGATTAGTATGTTTTATAGCTTTATAGAATACTAAGATTAGCATATATGAAACAAAGACAATATCAGAATTTAAACACACATAGAGATAAACATCATGAGTTTACATGGGAAAACCCTTTCGGGAAAAAACCCACCACCGACAACAAGAACACTTTATTCACAACAAAGAATCTTTACAATAAAGTCTTTTATCATAGCACAAATATTCACTCTGATATATGCTCTGAATATCTCAATGTTTATGCTCTTTATGCAAAATTATTATACATTGTATTGCCAAAGGGATAGTGTATATGCTTAAGGGGAGCAATTTTGCTAATGGCATGATTTTGTTGTAAAACGCTTAGATGTCAAAATTTTATTTTGCTAAGTGTTGCCATCAATGCCAAAGGGGGAGATTGTTGGCATTTTTTATGTTTATGTTGTGATTGTCATTTATGGACACACACTTGCATTGAGATCCCCTTTATATGTATGAGTTAGAGCACAACCGGTTTTTGTTCCAATCGGTATGTTGTATTATAGTCTTTAGACTATTGATGTTTTGCAGAATGTGTTTCTCGGTCTGAAGCGACATGTTGACCTCAAGCAGTTCATAGACCCCAAGCGGTACGAGGGATTAAAGCGGCATAACACATTTTTACCAGTCTTCATTTTTTGTCAAACCGGCAACCGACATTTTGTATGAACCGGTAATACTCTGTGATGAGTTACCAACCGGCATTTTGTGATGAGTTACCATCCACCGATTGTTTGATGGTGCCGACACCTAAATGGTGCTTTTCGTATCGTGGTACCAAGTATGTCTAGGTTCATTGAACCTAGGAAATTTTTATGTAATCCTTTTGGACCGACATGAAATCAGATTCTTTTATAATGACATCATGTCTAGGGTTTTAGGTTGTTGATGTGGATATAGTGAAAGTTTATGTTGTTGGTAGGGTTTAAGGTGATTGAGGAGTTGGAGAGAATATGAATGTGTAGAAGACTGAAGTAATGCGGGAGTGCATTAGGAACGAGCTACCAAGGATCCAACCAAGCAGTTTGTGCTACTAGCTAGATCAAACACTTGTTGATTACTCACATCTTTGACAAGTCTGTAGCCCTTAACCGAGTAGGCCCAAAAGCCTTTTGTAAATCCTCTAACAAGGTGGTTCACATCTGTGGATCTAAAATCCTCTAGCAAGGTAGTCTTTAATAGGACTTATCTCCTAATAGAGATTGAGATTCCTAACAGGATCTATTCTAGTAAAGAACATTGTAAGACCTTAACCGGTCTGGTTCCTATTCTGTAGATAGTTACTTGTGAGTTCCATCTCACCGTAGTTTTTCCCATTTGGGTCTCCACGTCAAAATCTCTTATGTTATGGTGTTTTTGCTTCTGTGGGTGAATGCATTACTAGCTATTTGGTTTGCATGTGTGTTAATCGGTTTGTCTGCTAAATTGTTTTACCGGTTTACTATTAGTCTTGCAAAGTGTTTAAGTGCAGAGATTTTTGGTATACTAATTCACCCCCCCTCTTAGTATTCATCAATTGGTATCAGAGCCTACCTTTCTATAAGTTTAATCACTTGGAAAGAGATATGGGGGAATACTCTATAAGGGAACTTACACATCGGCTCACTCAGTCTGAGCAAGCCTATGATGATCTTATGGTCAAATAAAAGGCATCTCAAGCAAAAAGGAGAGAACATGCTGAAAAGCTGATGGAGCTATCTAAAAATAGTTCTTCAGATGAAGCAAACATGGAAGCTCTAATTATAGAAGTAAATAAGTTGAATGAATCAAACTCCAACCTGAGAAAGGAGTTGGAAGGACTGATTATCCGGATGTGTCAAGAGCTTGAGAACCGGAGGAAAGCTGAAGATCTAGTGAAAGAAAGAGATCATGAGATCTCCAAGCTGAAACAAGAGATCAGTGCCCTAACTGCTCAACTCCATGCAAGTAAAGTGGAAAAGGAAGACATGCAAGGAGAACTGAACATTGCCATCTCTAAGAATGAAAACCTGTTGGAAACAAATGCTGCTATTTCCAAAGAACTCTCTGAGTCAAAGGAAATACTTGCTAAGTTCAACAAGAGTACTGTCAAGCTAGAGAAAAAGCTTGAATCTGCCAAACCGGTCAAGAATACCAATGGACTTGGTTATTCCGGTCATGAGGAAGGTGAGACCGCTGGTACAAATAATGGAACATCAAAGAAACAACCGGCATCAAAGGATAAAGGTAAGCAAAAGTTTAAACATGTTTGCTTTAACTGTCTTAAAGAAGGACATACTGGAAATGTGTGTAGGAGTAAGGCTTACAACAATTTTCCTTATTTCCTAAATGATAAGCCTAGATCCTATAGATTCAATGGTAACTGTTATGCATGCAACAAGTATGGGCATAGAGCATCTGAATGCAGGTCAGTTATGAACAACATTGATAGATATCCTCAGAGGACACAAGGAACTGGTCCTAAACCTTTTGTGAACTAGAATCACAACCGGTTTAATGCCTTCAATCATCAGCAAAGAAGCGGTGGCTATCAAGTGACAACCGGATGGAGAGCAAACTGTATGGTTTGTCATGGTCATGGTCACACTGCTGCAACATGCAAAAGGAAGAATGGAAACATGAACAATGGACCTTGGAGAGCACCTGGATTGGTTTGCTATCACTGTAACAAACCAGGTCACATTGCCAGATTCTGTCGATCAAGAAAGAACATATCTGATGATATACCGGTCACTCCAGAAGGAAACATTGATGTTGACACTGTTCAAGCAGACAAGAACAAAACCTGGAAGAAGAAACCAGCAGTGTTACAAGAGGAACCGGTTTTTGCACCTAGTGTGGAAATCATGGAGCCGACAAACTAAGCTCAGAAAAGCTTAGGGGGAGCAAATGGCGAAATGTTTTGAACCCCCGGTTTACATTGGTAAAAGACCTTAACTGGTATGTGATACCTATCATCTGGCAGAAGACCGGAAATGGTAAAAAAGGCAAATTAGGGTTTACGCCCTAATTGAGGAGCATTAATTGCGGTAGGTGATAAATATACTTAAAAGGATTTTTCAAATCATTTCTCACTATCAGTTTTTTGAGCGAAGAAAAGTTTTTCAAAGAGTAGAGCGATGAAAAGGTGATTTAAGCTGAGACTTTGAGAAATTGAGAAACCGCGAAGGAGATTCAAATTCAAACTGCAAAAAGTCAAGTGGAGAACACAAAGCGGTGATTCATCAACCGACAAAGTGTGAAGTGAAGGAGAATCTGCAAGCCCTAAATTCACGTGTTTTAAAAGGTATTTCTCGAGTTCTTAAAATTTCTATCACGACTTCCGCATCTCATACTAGTTCTAGTGCATCTGTCGAGTCTGCAAGTTTTATTCAATGAAAGTCTAAGTATAATGCCCTATCACAAGTCCCGGCTGGTGTGATAGTAGAAGAGGGAATTTCTGACTACATAGATTGCAAGATTGAAGACCTAGGGTCTCTAGCCATCCACTCCCAATTAGGTTTATTTTGTGGAAAGGATAAGAAGATCAAACCGGAGTGTGATATTTTGGAGGAGAAGAAGCTCCACAATGTTGTTTACTTCCTGGAGGATTTCATAGAGGATGATATAAGGATCATTTTAAGTAGAGTCCATGGTGACAAGATGTACCTGGAGAGAACACATGATATCATGCTACAAGCAATTCATGCAGTCACCAGATTCTACAACACAGGGGAAGTGCCAGCCCTAAGGACGGTAAGCAAAACTGAAATGTCCAAGCTCACCAATTCAATGAGTGACTCACGAGGCATGATAATCAATTCTATCAAGGATGATTTGTTTAAGTATGCCTGCATGGTGATAGGCTATCGGACATTCTCTGCCAGCAAAATTAACTCTGTATCTGCTGCAGCAGTAAATGCTGCTTACCAGATGATAATGGAGGATGCATCATTTGACCTATGCACCAGTATGCAGAGACAACTCCTGTTGAATCTGAAGTCGATCAAATAGGATAATGCACTAAGGTTCAAGTTTGGGCAACTACTGGTTGGGTTGTTCTTCTATTTCCAAGGCTACTTTCCAAGAGTAGGAGATGTCCAGTGGTCTGTTGACCAACCGGTGACTAAGCAAATTAAGGAAAGCATTCAAGCAATTGGAACCTGTTACCTGGATGTTCTAAACAAGTATTTTGATGAGTTCAGATGGAAAATGAGCCAAAGAATGAGAATATCTAGTGACATCATCAAGAAATATGAGGACGATATTTGTTTCACCATCAAGGTGGATCAATGCATAATGGAGGCTGTTGAGCCTAGAATGGAAGAAGTGGAGCCAATGGGCTATGAGGTGATGAATGATATGCTGGAAGGGTATGCCTCTACCCTTATTGCCTCATCGCTTGATCCTAAAGCAAAGAGGACCGGAACCTATCTGGAAATAGTTACACCGGTCGAGGAACCCACTGCAAAGAAAGGAAAAGAACCTATAGTGAAGAAAGCAAAGGCAATGCCTGTAGCATCAGCACCGGTTACAACAGGAAGTCCAAAAGTGACCAAATAGTCACCGGCCAAGAAGAAACCAGAAGTACCACCGACTAAAGTCTTTGAGAGGAAAAGGAAGACAAAGAGCACTACACCAGACTCAGAGGGAACTGTGTCTGAGGAGCAGCCCAAGAAGGTGAGACAGACAAGAAAGAAGACAAAGAATGAACTGGCATCATCTGCACCGGTAAATATTGATATCTCCTCCTATAAACCTTTGACACATTGTCAAAGAACAATAAAGAATATTAGGAGAAAATTGCTTCATGATTTAGTTGAGTATTTTGATGACTTTAATGATGATGAAAAGGAAGCGGTCGAAAAGGAAATAATTCAGTATTTATGTGTTAATGACCAGTCACCTTTAGAAATTAGATCTGAAACACCAGATTCTTTGTATAAATCCTTAGACAATAAATGGCGCATTGCCATAGAGCAGGAACAGGAAATGAGAGAAAAAGTTTTTGCTGAACATTTTCCTGATATATCAAATTCGGAACTGTTCGATGTATTGAACAAATACAAAGGTCTTTTCTTCATGAGAAGAAGAAGACTCCTATTACTGGAAGGGAAGGATAAGGAAGTGCTCAAGGATACACACACTCATGCTCTACAAGCTCTGAAGATGCATCGAGTAGCTGAAGCCAATCGGCAAGCTGAGAAAGAACCGACTATAACAAAACCGGATGAAGAATTTGATGATGAAGGAAACCCAGTTGATGAACCGGTTGACACTATTGATGTCGATGCCCTGGAAATAGAAGATGTTACTCAGGAAACACCATCTGAGACAACAGGACAGGAGCAACAGGCTGAACAGGTTGATAAGCAAGCCAAGGACAGACAGGAAGCGGCAAAGGAAGAGGCCGAGAAGAGGAAAAAGGATGAAGAAGAGAAGAAGAAGAAAGCTGAAGAAGAGAAGAAGAAAAAGGATGAAGAAGAGAAGAGGAAAATGAATGAAGAAGAGAAGAAGAAGAAAGATGAAGAGGAGAAGAAGAAGAAGGATGAAGAAGAGAAAAAGAAGCAAGAAGATGATATGAAAAAGAAAGAAGATGAAGACAAGGAAGAGGAGAAGAAGAAGGAAGCAGAGAAGAAGAAGAAGGAAGAGGAAGAAAAAGAAGAGAAGAGGAGAGAAGTAGAGAAAAGGAAGAAGGAAGAGGAGGATAAAGAAGAGGAGAAAAGGTGAGAAGTGGAGAAGAAGAAAGCGGAAGAGGGTAAGGCAGGAGAAGCGGAGAAGAGAACCCAGATGGAGACTCCGAAGGCAACCGGGAGTCAAGCCAAACCAGTTGATCTCACCAGTCCTATCGATCTCTAGTCTGCAAGTGAAACGGAGCTAATGCAGAGCATCAAGGTTTCTCAAGAGCACCTTGAAATTATTCGAAGGAAGAAGGAGCAGGATGTAATTCAAGTGGCTGTGGAAACTCTTACCAATTTGATACCTGGTACAAATCTTCCCAACACCGATTCATCACTCGCAAAACTTAAGCTCCTATGCACAGTAGTGGATGATCAGGTGCAGAGCCTAGAAGAGGCAGCAGAGGCAAATGTCAAGAAGGAGCATCAAAAAGCTCTCAATATAGCTCTAGTGAAGAAGCTGAATGAGCTCCGGTCTGAACTAAAGAAAGAACAAAAGGATATAAGGGAAGCTCTAGATGAGGGAAATCTGCTACTCAGCAAGATTTGCCAACCCCATCTGTTCTATGATGATGTACTAGCTCAGAAGCTAAAGCTTCAAACGGACTTGCAGTCCTACATGAGCACATTCAAGCAACCTTATGATTCCTTTACAACTTATGGGCAAACCGTTCACCGGTTTCACATCCAGTCAGCAAAAATGGAGCAAGAGATCAGCACCCGGTCTAGAGATTTGCAGGAGCTACAACTGGTTCTACTCCCATGATTGCAAATTCTTCAGAAGTGCTATCTGAACCTAGATGCCTTGACCGTTACATAGGAGATGAGCACAATTGATGCCATGGAAGAACAGGTCTCCCAGATGCAGATAGAAAAAGAAGTAGCCACCTCCCTACTCGAGTCCTGGTCTTTGTCGATGAAACAATTCTTGCAGGACTTTAAATTTGTTTTTGACAAGTATTATTCCTTATTGTCATAAACCTTTATTATTTTAATATCAAATGGAAACAGGGTTGTACTTTGTCATTGTTGGCAAAGGGGGAGAAGAATTCTATTTGGGAGAAGTATCTGGTAATCAAAATTTTGATATATGCTCTGAATATCTCAATGTTTATGCTCTTTATGCAAAATTGTTATACATTGTTTTGCCAAAGGGATAGTGTATATGCTTACGGGGAGCAATTTTGCTAATGGCATGATTTTGTTGTAAAACACTTAGATGTCAAAATTTTATTTTCCTAAGTGTTGCCATCAATGCCAAAGGGGGAGATTGTTGGCATTTTTTATGTTTATGTTGTGATTGTCATTGATGGACACACACTTGCATTGAGATCCTGTTTATATGTATGAGTTAGAGCACAACTGGTATTTGTTCCAACTGGTATGTTGTATTATAGTCTTTAGACTATTGATGTTTTGCAGAATGTGTTTCCCGATCTAAAGCGGCATGTTGACCTCAAGCAGTTCGTAGACCCCAAGCAGTACGAGGGATTAAAGCGGCATAACACATTTTTACCAGTCTTCATTTTTTGTCAAACCGACAACCGACATTTTGTATGAATCAGTAATACTCTATGATGAGTTACCAACCGGCATTTTGTGATGAGTCACCATCCACTGATTGTTTGACGGTGCCGACACCTAAACGGTGCTTTTTGTGTCATGGTACCAAGTATGTCCAGGTTCATTGAACCTAGGAAATTGTTATGTAATCCTATTGGACCGACATGAAATCAGATTCCTTTATAAGGAAATCATGTCTAGGGTTTTAGGTTGTTGATGTGGATATAGCGAAGTTTATGTTGTTGCTAGGTTTTAAGGTGATTGAGGAGTTGGAGAGAAAATGAATGTGTAGAAGACTGAAGTAATGTGGGAGTGCATTAGGAACGAGCTATCAAGGATCCAACCAAGCAGTCTGTGCTACTAGCTAGATCAAACACTTGTTGATTACTCACATCCTTGACAAGTCTGTAGCCCTTAACCAGGTAGGCCCAAAAGCCTTTTGTAAATCCTCTAACATGGTGGTTCACATCTATGGATCTAAAATCCTCTAGCAAGGTAGTATTTAATAGGACTTATCTCCTAACAGAGATTGAGATTCCTAACAGGATCTAATCTGGTAAAGAACATTGTAAGACCTTAACTGGTCTGACCTTAACCGGTCTGGTTCCTATTCTGCAGATAGTTACTTGTGAGTTCCATCTCACCATAGTTTTTCCCATTTGGGTTTCCACGTCAAAATCTCTTGTGTTATGGTGTTTTTTCTTCTATGGGTGAATGCATTACTAGCTATTTGGTTTGCATGTGTGTTAACCGGTTTGTCTGCTAAATTGTTTTACCGATTTACCATTAGTCTTGCAAAGTGTTTAAGTGTAGATATTTTTGGTATACTAATTCACCCCCCCTCTTAGTATTCATCAGCCTGATCTAGGTGGCTCCAAAATAATAGGTGAAAATTTTTTTAACAAAAAAAATTGTTACAGATTTCGAACCCCTAACCTCTTCCCCCGTAATCGGCGGGCTTACCGTTCAACAACACAACAATTCCTTAACTATAAAATAGGCGTCGGTTTTATTTATAATTTAAATCATTTGGTGATGCCTTTAAATAGGTGTCGGCGGGAGTTAAAACTTCAACCCACTACATCCCAAAATTAGATGCCACATGATGACGAATGCTATATTTAAACACTATCGTAGCCTGAAAACATAACAAATTAACCATTATGGTTAAACTAACCCCCAAAAAATGAATGATACCAAATAAAAAAAGGTTGTACGAAATAATGAAGGGGTTGATTCATTTTTGATATTAGAAGCAGCCAAAAAATAGGGGGGCTAACCCATAGGAACAATACAGAGAACAGTGGCAGAACCACTGTCTGCATATAATCAGCAGAGTTACAACCTTTTACCTCTATCAAAAACTATTATGATTCTACATAAGTTTAGCAAGAATAAAGAAATAATAAACAGAGTTTTAGACATATGCCACATAGGGAAATAGACATATAAATTCAAATAAAAATGTAGGCTAACGCTATCTGCCCGCAAGCTACTAAACGTAAAGAAAAAACCAACTTTCTGCCACATTAAGAGAAATTACTTCTTTTTCCCATGGCTCCTCTTGGGGAGGAGATTTCTTGCCCATTCCTTGGTGAGGAATTTAAATAGGGCCTTGTAGTCCTCATCATCCTTGCCTTTACCCTTGGACGCACTTTCCTGCATGAGGCACGGAATGGTAGCCGAGTAGCACATCACATTCAACGCAAATTTAGAAACATCATGCATTTTGGATTCCGCCGCCTCCAGTCTGCTGGTGATATCCTGCACATTATCAGATAGGGCCACCACTTTTTTCTCCAAATTCGCCATGTTGTTATCCTCCTCCTCTTTTATGCTACTCACCTCCTCCACAACCATCATTTTTTCCAGTCTGAAAGTTGGGGAGGGGGAATTTGCAGGCTCCAGACTCTTTGAAGAAGTGGGGCTTTCAGAAGCCTAGGTGGAACTGACAGAGTGAGGGGTCAAGTTATGGTGGAGCAAAACCACATTATCAATTGGGTTAGAATTTTCAGTGTCATGCAAAGAGGAGGGGTCTCTCAGAGATTTTTCTAAAGGTTTAGAGGAAAGTTTGCTAGAGCGGCAAGGGGTATTGGCCTTGTCAGTGATATCCATGTCAGAATCAATCTCCTGGATTTTGACTTTCTTGGGAATTTTGACCTCTTCAGGGGAGTGTTTTTTAGTTTTCTTGCTACAAGAGCCAATTTCCAGGAGCCGAGGGGGGCTAGCATCATTTTTAGCAGTAGGGTAGGTTGAAAGACTAGTATTAGTCACATTCTAGACGGAGATAGAATGGGGCGAGTAGAGAGCAAGGTGGAATTTGTACAGGCAAAGAATGAGGCCATGGTGGAGGATAGGGAAATATTTACCCTTTTTCTTAGCCTCGACAATATCCTTTACATTAACATCCAGAGAATGCAGCAAGAAAAACAGAATGGAAATATAGTCCTTATTTCTCAAATGGTTAAGGAAAGGGAGATGGTAGTAATAGAAGATACCATACCTTCCCTCCAGCATGAAATAATTCATCACAATGTAACATACCTCATCCCACGGGGAAGGGAGCTCCTCCCGGTTGAATCCGCCTACCCTCTTAACTAGTTTTTCACCCTTGCGGAAGAACTGGTTCAAGCTGGTGGTATCCGCAATACGACTCTGCCTTTTCCATTTACCTGTCACCTAAGTTATGACCTCTTCATTAATTTTGAATGAGATACCCCCCATGGTAACTCTTCTGTCTTCCCAGGAATTCATAAATTGCTTGGAAAGTTTTTCATCATTCCCCTTCATACTTTCCATGAATTTATCAATGTCGCCCTTCACGCAAACGAACGACACCGTCGGTTTAGCTCTAAACTCATCAACTTTATCGGGTTCTAGTCTGAGCCTATCCTCCCCCCATTTTCGATTCCTCCAGCTTAACAAAGTAAATGTGAGACCTTCTAGCAGAAATGCAAAGCCGAGGCAAGGCTAAGGCAAAGTTGATATAAAATCTTCACCGAACTTGAGATAAGAGAACCTAATAATCGGGGTGATTATTATCTCTTATGTCCGGGTAGATATCAAAACTAGGAAATCTACTAAGAATGTGCAGACCTTCAATCAAGCCAGTGTGATTTGACCTTTCCCTTCTATCGCCTTTATCGCTACTAGTTGCCTCTGTCCGGGTAATAATTAGGGAATAATCATTCCTAATATCTGTACTGTCATCATAAATACATCCCTTGTGAGGGTAGTGACAAGGCCTGTCGTGGCTACGTGGCAGCCTAGGTTCATAATGGGCGGGATTCCCGCCCCAACTTAAAATTTGAAAGTTGGTTTTCTTCATCTGAGGATGGATAAATAGATTCCACCTTGGACATAGGTTTTTTTTCCCTCCCCAAGATCACCTTGGTGGTTACTGGCAGCAGACTGGTCCCTCCAACATCATAAGCCGTTCTGCAGCCTTCCTATCACCACCATGGAGTCGGAAACCTCATTCCCTTCTCTAAAGACATGTTGAATGGTGAAGCCATCCAGATTGCCCAGGAGGATTCTGCCATCCCTCAAAATGGACTCCACTCTCTAACCAGTTGTAGGTCTCCCTTTCACCATTTCCACAATAATATGTGAGTCTCCTTCAATTTCCAACTGTTTAATTCCAATGGAATTGGCAAATTTCAAACCCCATAGGAGGGCCATTCCCTCCGCTTGAGCGATAGTATTGTTCTTTAGATTGCCTGCGTAGGCTGCCATAGTGTTCCCCAAGTGGTCACGGATGATTCAACCCCCCGCTTGGCAAGCATTTTGGGCAGAACCATCAAAGTTCATTTTATACTAGTGTAATTTTGGGGTTGACCATTTGGTCAATCTCCTTTTGTTTTTGGCACTATTGTTGAAGATTTCAAACTCTGGGGGGAGCTTCCAACTTTCAGCAATTTTTTTCTCTATCCAATTAGGAGGATTGGGGGGGGTTTCCACTTTGTCACCTCTATGTTTTCTGAGATCATCTTAAAGAAAAGTGAGAGACACTATCAGGAGTGGTTTCAGTGTCTCTGAAGATTTTGTTGTTTCTATTTCTCCATAAAGCCCAACAGATATGCGATGGTATTTGTCTCCATAATTGGATGATGAGGGGGTGATGGGAGGGGGGATTCCATCTGAAAACAAACTGCTTAAAGTCATTCTGGAAGACCCAATGGAGACCACATTTATGGAGGGTGTTAATCCATAGATGTTCAGCAAAGGGGTAGATGACAAACAGGTGGTCAATAGTTTCCTCATCAACTTTACATAGGTTGCATTTGTTGGGGAGATGGAAACCCCTCTTTTTCAGGTTGTCCAAGGTAAGGGTTTTACCATGCATTAGGGACCACCAAAAGAAGATGATTTTAGGGATTAGCTGGGGGTTCCATATCTTCTTCCAACACTCAACATCAACAAGGGGTCTCAGGAGTTGTCTGTAAGCAGATTTGACCGAGAAGGTGCACGATTGGGTCTCTTTCCAAATGAAACTGTCTTCATGAGGGGCCAGAGGGATTCTACTTTCCAGCATAATGTTTTGAAGGTCCTAAGCTATGGGTACCAATTTTGGCCTATTGTTGAAGAACTGGACAATGTTTCTCCATCCTCTCCTTCCTGGTTCCATATAATCAACGATATAATCCCCCAGGAGTTCCTTTAGATGGTGCATAATTTGGTGGAAGCGAGTGTTAGCCAAGAGCCTGTCCTCCACCTAAAAGTCCTCCCAGAATCTAACCTTTCTACCATTTCCAATTTGCCATTTCAATCCTTCTCTTATTATCAATCTTCTTTTCAAGATGTTATTCCATAGCTTAGATCCTTGGGGAAGGTCTCTCAAATTGTAATAGAATTGCTCCCGGTCCAGGTACTTTGCTCTGATAATGTTACACTAGTCCGCCTCACCTTTAGCCAAGGTCCATCCAATTTTTGCCATTAACACCTTATTCAAGGCATTTATCTTTCTTATACCCAGGCCACCCATTGACTTAGGTAAGCACACACTATCCCAATTGACCAAAGTAAGGCATTTTTTCTCCTCCAGGCCTGTCCACAATAAGGTTCTTTGGATTTTCTCAAGTTTTTCCCTCATGGCACCAGATATTTTAAATATGGACAGGAAGTACATTGGGATTCCTTGTAGGGAAGCTAGGAGGAGTTGGAACTTTCCCGCACTACTAAGGAACTTTCCTTTCCAACCAACAAGATTTTTTTGCGTCCGCTCAAGGATAGTGTTCCAAAAAGTGGGCGTGACTTCTTTGACCGTGATGGGGAGACCAAGGTAAGTCCCCAGAAGAGCAGAAATCTTGCATCTAAGGATCGAGATAATTCTAAGTTGGAGGTCATTAGGAGTGTTGAAAAAGAAGAAATTACTCTTCTCATAATTGATATATTGCCCCGAGGCCTTGGCGTAATCAGCCAGTAAGTTCTTCCACTATTTGGCCTCCATGACAGATGACTTACCAAAAAGAAAGGTGTCATCAATGAATTGTTGAATATTAGAGGGGGGGCATGGAAGCAACTTTGAATCCTTTAAGTCTTCCATTGGTAACCAGGTTAGCCACATTTCTGCTCAAGACTTCAGCAATCATGATGATAAGGTAAGGTGATAGAGGGTCGCCTTACCGGATACCTTTTTCAGTTTTTAAACAACCCCTAGGAGTCCCATTAATCAAGACCAAGAACTGAATCATGGTAACACATTCCCATATCATATCCACTACCTTTTGGTTGAAGCCAAGCTTTAAGAGAGTTTTGAGAAGAAAACACCAGTTAACTCTATCATACACTTTTGAGATATCCAGTTTGAAAGTCATACCTGGTATCCTACTCCTATCCATGGAGTGAATTATTTCATGAGTGGCAATGGCAGCATCCAAAATTTGGTGACCTGGGACAAAACCTTTCTGGGATGGGATGATAAATTTCACCACAAGGGGCTTAATTCTATTCACAAGGACCTTGGAGATTATCTTGTATATGGTATTGCATAGACTTATGGGTTAGAACTCCTTCATGCAATTGGGGTTTGTAGTCTTAGGGACAAGAACAATGTAAGTGTTATTGATTTTTTTCAGTAATTTCCCTGTCTTGAAGAAATCCTTCATAACTTTAGTAACATCATAATTAAAGATGTCCTAGTAATCCTAAAAGAACGCCAGGGGGAAACCATCCGGGCCCGGGGTCTTATAAGCACCCATTGCAAAGACAGCCAAACGGACTTCTTCTGTGAAGATAGGGTTAGTTAGCTGACAGTTATCATCCTCTTCAATGATAGTCAGAAGCTTGCTCAAAAGGCTATCTTGAAGAGAAACATCATTCCTTCCAGACTCCGTGTATAACCTTATGAAAAAGTCAGTGGCACTCTGTCTGATTAAGGAGTCACTAGTGATCTCATGGTCAAATTCATCCTTGAGACTTTTGATGTAGTTCCTTCTCCTGTGAATGCAGGCCAATCTGTGGAAGAAGGCCGAATTTATGTCCCCTTCCTTCAACCACTGAATTATGGATCTTTGCTTCCAGTAAAATTCCTCCTTAGAGAGGATATCCTTCCAACTCCTATGGAACTCCTCTTCCTCCATCAAAATAGGGTCAGGGGGGTTACCAGTAGCCATAATACTCTAAAGTTGTTCCAGTTTATAGCCCAGAGCCTTCTTTTTTTTGAAGATATCACCAAAGGTAGTCTTATTCCAGCCTTTGACTTCTCTGTTAATGAGTTTTAGCTTCTCCATGATTTTGAACATAGTTGTCCCTTGAACTGGGGTAGCCCACCAATTCCTGACTAGGTCTCTGAAATCTAGGTGAGAGGCCCACATAATCTCATAGCGAAAAGGGGGGGGACCCTAGTAGGGTCTATCCTTCCAATGGAAAAGAAGGGGGTTATGATCAGAAGTAGTCCTTGGGAGCATTTTCGGGAAGGAGTTATGAATAATGTCCTAGTTGGTGGAGACCATGAATCTATCTAGTCTGACTTGAATTAGGTGTTTGCCTTTCCTATTGTTCGGCCATGTGATGGGAGCACCCTGGAGGTCAATATCCACAAGGCTAGAGACATTGATGAAGTTGGTAAGATCTCCCATACTATCAATAAAATCGACAAGACCTCCAAACTTCTCAGAGGGGTAGAGGGGAGAGTTAAATTCTCCCACCAGCATGTACTAGGCCTTCTGGTTAGCCAAGATGAGATCAGAAATTTCCTCCCACACTAGCCGTCTTCCCACCTTGGAGTTGGGGGCATATATGTTAAACATCTACCAACAGTGCTCACCTTGTTGGAAAGTAACCGCTAAGAAGTTCTGGGAACTAGCAAAAAACTTGCCTTTAATATTAATGGGGTCCCAGAGGGTGGCAATACCCCCAGATGCCCCCAAAGCATCAACATACAGAAAAAACTGCCCCCGGCCAAAGTTTACCAGCAATTGTAGCAAAGGTTTGGTAGGACATTTTGACTTCCTAAAGAAAGAAAATATCAATTTTCATTTCCAAGATGAATTTTTTTATAGCAAATTGCTTCTGGGGCTATTCAGACCCCTTATGTTCCAGGGGAGGAACTTCATTTCTTATTTTTGTTGATTCCATCAAGGGTCAGCTTCCTACCCCTTGCAATATCCCTAGCCATAACTTTATGTCTCAAAACCCTTTCTGAGGGTCTACCGACTTTATTTTCAGTAGCCCCCCAAATCTACTTTCTTGGCTTTGGGTTTCTTCTTCTCGGTTATCCATTATTCATTATCCATCTGAGGAGATCCCAGAGGTGAAAGATTCAAAGGAGGGGGTGTTGTCAGGGAGATTCCTGTTAGATCAGGCCTTTCCACCATACCAAGGGAGAAAGGGGGGGTTGTGATTAGCAACTTAACCTCAGCAATAGGAGACATAGTTTCAACCAAAGTGGAAGCTTGATGGGATGGGGGGTAGGAGTAGCAAAGGGCATGAGGGGGATGCTCTCTGAAGGAAAACCAGGGGGTGGTTGGGGTTTTGGGGAAAGGTTGAGATTCATCACCGATGGGATTTCACCATCTTCCAAGGAATAGCTGGATTAACAAACTTATCAGGATCCACCGAGGATTTTAAGATTTCAAGGATCTTGTCCGTGTGGGGGTAGTCCTCCGGGATTTCATTCACAATGGTAAGCTCCAGGGGAGCAGATGATGAGGGAGCACTTATGTTGATGGGTTCAGCCCAAATAGCCTTTTCTTTGAGCTTGGGTTCTACAGACACTGGGGCCTTACACTCAGTGTAGGTATGGCCTTGTTTATTATACTTCTGGCAAAAGAGGGTAGCATTTTCATACACAATAGTCTCAGACCATTTTCCCCACTTTGATTTTAGGGAAATAAAGTTTGGGAGAGCCTTATTAATCATAACATTGACACAAAATCGAGCATAAACCAACCTGGATTTATTGAGAGTGACTGAGTCTGCTGCAACATAGCTGTCGAATGAGTTCCCTATCCAACGAAAGATTTTTTCATCCCAGAACTCTAGCGGAAGGCCGAGAAGTCTAACCTAAACAGGGGCCATGTAGTTGAGTTCAGCTGAGGGGTCAAAGCCAGGCTTCCATTTGTTAGGACCTAGAGGCAACTGAGAGGGGGGGTGAATCAGTTGTCTATTAATTTCAACCCAAATATACTTTAACCAAACTTAGTGCATAATACTGGTAAACCAAACTTAATGCCAGTAGACAGTTTAGCAGTTAATAATTGTACAGATAAAGTTTAATGCATGAAACAAAAGACAAGTAAAATCCACAACACATAACATAGTTATTTGTACGTGGAAACCCTGTAAGGGTAAAAACCATGGTGGGAAACCTTACCCGCAATCAGATGATACTACTATAGATAGTATGTGTGTACAAATGGGGTCTGCACATGCAGAAAGGCCAACTTCCTGGAGCTCACTTCTCAAACATAAAATGGGAGTCACACTGACTACAATTGGATGGTTAAATCCAATGATAATGTACTACTCAAAATAGCATCTTCATATGTTGAATCCAATACCGGTTAAGCTTTGATTTGCCTTCTTCAAAACCACCTTGAATCTTGAATGATGTTTGTGTATATAGCTCTGCTTATATTCACATACACTTTATTACAATCCCTTTTTCACCTCTTCTACATAATCTCACAAATGAGATCTTACATATATACCAAAACCTAAGACTAGATGTGTAGGTCGGCTCACTAAAGATATTACAATAAAATCAATTACAAATGAATCAATATGCAATGCATGATGTCGTCTCAATGCATTTACAATAATAACCAATCAATAAAACATCTCCATAACATGTCGTGTTGATCTAGAATAGATAATGTTTGTCAATCCATAACCTAGACCTATTTGTCGGTAACAACAAATGTGCAAACTCAATTGTACCAATAATCAAATCACCAAAACCAAGTGTCCAAACAATGTCTTCGACATAACCAAGTAATCTCCAGATGATAACAGATCATCCTCAATGCCGGTGAACAATATAACCTGTCGGTAAACCAGATATCGGTGACTATGCATAAGTCACTGAACATGTCGGTGAACATAACCAAAGACCTCCAGAAGTATAAGTGTTGACAAGTGTTGACATCAATGACAAAACCAATGCAACACATCCATAATACCAACAATCTCCCCCTTTGGCATTGATGGCAACACAAGATGGAAAAACCATCTAAGTGCCAAAGCAGAAATGCCAAAAACCAAAAACCAAAAACCAACAATCTCCCAAAGAGATCATTAACCAGAAATCAAAATACAGATATAGAGAGTAACAATCTCTCCCTTTGAATAATCTCTCCCCAAAAGATAATGATAATGTGTTTTTCTATAGATATCTCTCCCCTTTTGACATCAAATGCCAAGGCAATACAAAACCAAATACAATCAGTTCATAGGACTTATTACCAATACCAATTGTTATAACCAAATTTATTCAATCTACTCCCCCTGAGAAGTAGCTCTCCTTCATCAAAGCCGGAAAAAGATCTTTGTTAATTCTGTTGGTTTGATGCCATGCTACAACTGTCTAAGTTTCTACGGGTGAGGGTATAACTCCAAGTTGCTCTCTTAGATATTCAAAAGTTTCCTTAGGCAAAGGTTTAGTAAAGATATCTGCAATCTGCTCTTTAGTATTCACATAAACCAATTTCACTTCTTTTTCTTCAACATTCTCTTTTAGAAAATTGAATTTGATAGAAACATGTTTAGTTTTAGAGTGAAATACCAGATTCTTTGATATATCAATTTCTGTCATATTATCACAGTAAATGATTATAGGTTCTTTGCATTTTACCTTTATGTCCTTCAACATTTGCTTAATCCATAATACCTGTGTACAATTAGTTGCTGCTACAACATATTCTGATTTTGTTGTTGATAGTGATGTACAACTTTGTTTCTTGCTCAACAATGAAATTAGTCTGTTGCCAAGAAAAAATGCTTCGTCGGTGGTGCTTTTTATGTCATCTACATCTCTTGCCCAATTTGCATATGTGTATGCACATAAATCAAAATTTTCATCTTTAGGATACCATAAGCCAAGATTTGTTGTGCCTTGTAGGTACCGGAAAATCCTTTTCACTGTTGATTCATGATTTTCCTTAGGATTACTCTGAAATCTTGAAATAATACATACTACATTCATAATATCAGATCCTATTTGTGTCAAATACAATAAAACTCCTATCATGGACTTGTATCTTGTCGGATTAACAGGTGTTGATTCATCCTTCAATGATAGTTTATCAGTTATAGTCATAAGTGTACTTACCGGTTTAGAGTTTTCCATGCCAAACTTCTTAAGTAATTCCTTCAAGTACTTTGATTGATTTATGAATATACCTTTATCAGTCTATGAAATCTGCAATCCTAAAAAGAATTTTATCTTCCCAATCATAGACATTTCAAATTCTTCCTGCATCTTATTAGAAAAGTCTTTACACAATCCATCTTCTCCTCCAAAAATTATATCATCAACAAAAACTTCAATAACCAAGATGTCATCATAAGTCACTTTCTAGTATAAGTTGTTGTCAGCATTACCTTTAGTGTAACCAAGCTTCAAAAGATATTTGTCCAATCTAGCATACCAAGCTCTAGGAGCTTGCTTCAATTCATATAAAGCTTTCCTTAACCTGCAAACCATATTCTTGTCATTTGTCAAAGAAAATCCATCAGATTGTTCAATGTAAACTTCCTGTTCAAGATCGTCATTCAGAAATGCACATTTAACATCCATTTGATATACTTTATAGTTCTTGTGTGTTGCAAAAGATAAGAATAATCTGACTGCCTCAATTCTAGCTACCGGTGCAAAGGTTTCATTATAATCAATTCCTTCTTAATGTGAATATCCCTTACATACTAATATTGCTTTGTTTCTGATTACCTTACCATCTTCATTAAGTTTATTTTTGAATACCTATTTAGTTCCAATTACACTTTTGTTTTTAGGTTGGGGAACCAATGTCCATGTGTTATTCTTTTCAATTTGTTCCAATCCATCTTCCATAGCCTTGATCCAATGTCTATCTTCACATGCCTCATTAATAGCTGCTAGTTCAATTTGAGAAATTAGACATACCTCTTCATTTCCCAATCTTCCTCTAGTCATAACTCCTTGATACTTATTCCCAATTATCTGACTTCAGAGTGATTCAATCTTACATACCTGGGTGTATTCACTTCTTGTTGTTCTTCAATCACTGTGGAATTCTCAGATGATGCTGGTGGGACTGGATCAACATTTTGTACCGGTGTACTCATTGTAGGTTCATTTGTGATTATCTCAACTCTTAGTTCAGAGTTCCTAGACCTTCTAAATTGTTCATCAATCTTCACATTTGCACTCTCAATGATTTTCTGCAATCTCTTATTAAAACATCTATATGCCTTTCTCTTAGATGAATAACCAAGAAATATTCCTTCATCACTTCTAGGATCAAATTTGCCAATATAATCATCTCTCCTGATATAACATTTGCTTCCAAATATTCTGAAATATTTAAGAGTAGGAGTATTACCAAACCATAGTTCATGAGGGGTCTTACCGGTTTCACCTTTGATGTGAACTTTGTTGAATGTATATGTAGTCACATAAATCTTTCCATTTAATTAAATGAATATTTCCTATTTATTTGATTAAAAATCCACTAGCCATCAGTTAATTAAATTAATATTTAATTAATTCATCTTTAAAACATTCTCCTATTAATTAAATAAATTATTCAATTTATTTTAATTAATTCATTAAACCAAATTCACAATCAATTAAATGAATAAATCATATTTATTTCATTTAATCCCCTATTTCCTCTTTTAAATAAATTAAATAAAACATTTATTTGAATCATTTATCCCCCCCCACTTGCATTTTCCTACAAATGCAAGTTGTAACCACAAGTTGAAATAAATTAATTTTATTTTAATTTAAATCCTATTTTCCCTCACCCACCAAAACCCACTTGCAACCCTAACCCCCTTCTAGATTCTTCTAAACCCTTCCTAATTAACCTAATCCATCCCCTAATTATTGTCACGTTCCTAAGCAACTTGGAGTCACTTCTCAAAGACCTCAAAGTCTTTGAAAAGCATTTAATACTTTGTGTGTTCAACAATTTAACCCCCAAAGTCTTCCAAAACCACTAATGGCTCTTACATGACCATTAATGGCTCTTACATAACCATTTATGGTTATTTCAACTTGCACTCATGTGTCTCCTCAAGCATTTATTTCTTTGACCATAGTTATCCCTTTTGCCTTTGCACAAGAGTTTATACATTGGATAAAAGCTTTATTCTTTGAATAAAGAATTTATCCATTCAACTAACCTTGACCTTAACTTCCAAGTTAACCTTCAGGTCATGTCAAGCATTTAATGCTTATTCCCTCTCCTCTCAACCTATCTCACATTAACACTTGTCATCCTGGGATTGGGTTGAAAGCCCTCACATGGATCTCAAATTATTCAATCGTGACCCTTGTTGAGATTACTCAATCTCAACCATCCATTACTCCATTTTTCCATAAATAGAGCCCATTTCTTCATAATCCAGATCCTGAAAAACTTGCATGTATTTAATCTATAGTGAATTTTAGAGAGCATTTTAGCATAATAAACTCATATAATTGTCATTTTGGTTTAAAACAAATCATCTTAGCATCTATAGCATCTAGTATCAGCTTTTCATTCATATTTAGAGAAAATACTTTAATCTCGAATCTCCATAAGCATCCATAGTGCAAAAAGCTGCTGAGAGCTACACTATTTTGGAACTTGGAGAGGAGAGGAACAAGGAAGGAGAAACTATCAGCATGGTAGAGAGCATTTGGAGGAGCTTAGTTGCTTTTTGTAGATTCCTTAAGCTTTCTTTGTGCTTAGTAGTGTCTTTCTTGATATGCTTGCTTGGGATAGTTTTTAATTTATGATTTTCTAACATCTAACAATCGACTCTTGTTGTTTCTTGTTCAGGTGTTTGTTTATCCTAACCTTGTCCTTTTTGCAGAGCATCAGTATAAACAAGTGTATTGACTACTTCTCTCCAATACACATGAGGTAGGTTTACTTTTGATATCATGCTTCTAGCTGCATCCAAAATAGTTTTGTTCTTCCTTTCCACAACTCCATTTTGTTGGGGTGTCTGAGGTGCTCATAATTGTCTTTTGATTCCAAATTCACTTCACATAATGTATTAAATTCCTTAGATGTGAATTCACCTCCTTGATCTGATCTCAAACATTTAATTTTCTTACCGGTTTCATTCTCTACCATGACCTTGAATAGTTTGAATTTCCCAAAAGCTTATGATTTCTCTCTGAGAAAAGTAACCCAACACATTCTAGAATAATCATCAATGATTAGCATAAAATATCTATCTCCTTGTAAACTTCTAGTTCTTGTTGGACCACATAAATTAGTATGAATTAAGTCAAGAACATTATTGGATTTTTCTGGAATACTCTTAAAAGTTGCTCTAACTTGCTTTCCAAATTGACATTCCTTACATACCGGATTGTTAGGTTTAACAATCTTAAGTAAATCCCTTACTGCCTTAGTTGTACTAATTTTCACAATTCAATCAAAATTTACATGACAAAGTCTCTTATGCTATAACCAACTTTCATCAATATGTGCAATCAAGCATGTCTTCTCATTGTTATTCAAATGAAAGATATTACCTCTAGTCTGATTACCGATTGCAATTTCCAAACCAGTTCTATTCATGATTTTGCATTTACCATTCTTGAATTGTAATTGAAATCCTTTTTCAACTAATTGACCAACACTCAAAAGATTATGCTTCAAACCTTCAACATAGTAAACATTATCAGTGTTGTGCTTACCATCAAAATATATAGTGCCTTTTCCTCTGATCAAGCAAGCTTTGTCATCCCCAAATATTACTAGACCTCCATTGTATTCCTGAAAGGTTAAGAATTTACTCTTATCACCAGTCATATGATGTGAACATCCGGAATCAATGATCCATTCATCCTTTTCTTCAATTTTAGCTATCAAGGTTTGCTCTATCGGTTGAACAGTAGGTGTCGGTTGATCTTCTATTATTGCAACAAAAGCCCATCCATTGTCTGTCGGTTCCTCATCAGAATCATCAGTAACTCCTTCATCAGCATAGTAACATGATTTGTCTCTATTATTCTTAAATCTGTATCTTTGATATTCAGGGTTAGGCTTATATGTTCTTTTAGCTTCTTCTTTCAATCTTGCATGTCTATCAAGGCACCTAGATGCCATATGACAAATTTTATTGCAGTTAAAACATTTAAATGGTGCTTTACCTTCATACTTACTTCCAACTAAACCTTTACGCATTTTCCTTGCAAATAGTGCTTCAAGCTCTTCAAGTTCTTCATTCTCTCTTCTGATTTCTTCAAGTTCTCTAGCATAGAGTGCTTTCCAATCTGATTTTTTAGATGACGATGATGATGCTACAGATGATGAAGTTTTGAAAGCCAAATCTGTCTTAATTGTAGCAATAGGACCAAATTCCTCAAGTTCAAAAGCTGAAAGTTTTCCAACCAAAGTATCGTTAGATATTGATGCATTAGGCATTGTTCTCAATTCATTAATAGAAGTTACTTTCATTTTGTATGTCGATGGCAATGCTCTTAAAACTTTAGAAACAATTTCATCTTCACTTAAGGATCCTCCACAACATTGTATACCCAAAACAATTTCATTAACTCTTTCCATAAAAGTATAAATCCTTTCATCTTCTTCCATTTTCATATTTTCATACCTGACCCGGAAGCATTCCAGTTTTTCAATTTTGATAGTGGTATCACCTTCATTTAATGTCTCCAATTTATCCCAAATAGCTTTAGCAGTAGATCGGTCTGATAATCCCATGATTTGTTGATCTGACAATGCACTAAAAAGTGCTTCTCTTGCTTTGCAATCATTCTCCTGATCTTTAGCCAAGGTTGGTGGATTAGGTTGACTCTGAGTAGGATCAACATATCCATTCTTTGTAACATCCCATATGTCTTTTCCAATGCAATGCAGATGAGTCTCCATTCTAATCTTCCATATACCATAGTTAGTTCCATCGAGCTTCAGACTATCCTTCCTGAAATATTTAGTTGCCATAGAATCTCCTCAAGCTGTTAAAATTCTGCAAAAAGAGGACTAGGCTCTGATACCAATTGTTAGGATCCGGAGGCAACTAAGAGGGGGGGTGAATCAGTTGTCTATTAATTTCAACCCAAAGATACTTTAACCAAACTTAGTGCATAACACCAGTAAAACAAACTTAATATCGGTAGACAGTTTAACAGTTAATAACAGTATTGGTAAAGTTTAATGCATGAAACAAAAGACAAATAACATCCACAACACATAACACAGTTATTTGTACGTGGAAACCCTGTAAGGGGAAAAAACACGGTGGAAAACCTTATCCACAATCAAATGATACTACTGTAGATAGTATGTGTGTACAAATGGGTTCTGCACATGCAGAAAGGCCAACTGCCTAGAGCTCACTGCTCAAACACAAAATGGGAGTCACACTGACTACAATTGGATGGTTAAATCCAATGATAATGTACTACTCAAAATAGCATCTTCATATGCTGAATTCAGTACCAGTTAAGCTTTGATTTGCCTTCTTCAAAACCACCTTGAATCTTTAATTATGTCTACATGTATAGCTCTACTTATATTCGCATATACCTTATTACAATCCCTTTTTCACCTCTTCTACATAATCTCACAAATGAGATCTTACATATATACCAAAACCTAAGACCAAATGTGTAGGTCGGCTCACTAAAGATATTAAAATAAAATCAATTACAAATGAATCAATATGCGATGAATGATGTCGGATCAATGCATTTACAATAATAACCAATCAATAAAACATCTCCATAACGTGTCATGCTGATCTGGAATAGATAATGCTTGTCGATTCATAACCTAGACCTATTTTCCGGTAACAACAAATATGCAAACTCGATTGTACCAATAATGAAATCACCAAAACCAAATGTCCAAACAATGTCTTCGACATAACCAAGTAATCTCCAGATGATAACAGATCATCCTCAGTGTCAGTGAATAATATAACCTGCCAGTGAACCAGATACTGGTGACTGTGCATAAGTCACTGAACATGCCAGTGAACATAACCAAAGATCTCCAGAAGTATAAGTGTTGACAAGTGTTGACATCAATGAAAAAACCAATGCAACACATCCATAATACCAACACCATTTAGCCAGAGTTAGAAAATGCTTGCCATAAGCCCAGGAACCCGATAGGACATAGATCAGGTCTTCCTTAGCATTGAACTTAAACAGGAAGAGTCCCCCAGGGATTGCAAAGATGTCAACACTACCTTTGAGCTTCCATCGAGATTTTTCCCATAGCCTGATCATGTCGATAGATGGTCGGAAGGAGAAGAAACGACCAACAATCACCAAGTGAAGGGAAGAGACGATTTTGTCCATGAGATTGTCTGGGAGCTTGATCTTTGTTCCTTCCTCCGTTTGGGTAAATTTGGCCAAAGCCGCTTCTAAGGTTGAATTACTAGACCCAAGGAGGGAATTCTTCTAGCTAGACTTGGGACCCTTCTTCCCATTCTCCGCATTCCCCTGTCCGGCAGAAGTTTCCAGTCTGGGATGTGGTACATTCTTCCCTTCAACGCCCAGGCCAAAGTCAGTCAGAACTGGTGTGGTAGAAGGAGTGTCAAACTTGGCGTTTTCTTCTGTATGACCCATAGATCGTGGGATCCCCGCAGCAGGAACAACAACATGTGAACCGATCGTGGTATCAGGTATGGGGTCCAGTTGCAGGGAGGGAGGGACCTCCCCAGAGGGGGCGGTCATTCAGGGGGAACATATTCAAACGACAAGAAGGCGAGAGAGTTGTAGAGCTCAAGGCGAGAGAATTTTTTTCCCTATGTTGTAGATTCTTGGTTTTTCTATTTCGAAGGGGTTGATTTGTTAATAGGGGGTTATGTTATTAATTGTGATGGTTAAACTCCATATAGCATATTTTATGTATAAAAAGGGGGTGTATTCTTTTTCAAAGGCATTCAGGTGATGTGAAGGGGAGAACATTCAAGAGACTTTGATGTCATTTATGCACTACGGAGTAAGGTTATGCCATCGTGGTTGAAGGGAATGGTCTTGTCACAGTTATAATTCTGATTTTTGGAGCATAATTGGATCGATCACTCTGTTGGAGAGGGACCCAAAGACGTAGCCATTTGGTGAACTTTGTTATCAATTGTGTTTTGTCTTCTATCTTTTCTCACTCTTTCTTTCTGTTCATCATCTTTAATATGCTACGTTTACTAAAGCATTTCTATTGCGTTAATTCGTTTGTTAAGCTTTGAATTCTTTATTGTAATCATTGAGTATTGTTAAAGCAATTGTCATAGATCCTAAATCAGATCAAGTTTGGTATCAAAGTTGTGTTTTGACTAGTATTGCAGAATTGGATGCTAACAAGATTCAAGCTTCAGAAAAGCGAAGGAAAGTTTGAAGAATACAATCCAGAAATCAGAAAATGAAGAATCCATCCAAAGATGTTTGAAATGATTGGGGAACCTAAAGAAATCAATGAAAAAGAATTTTGAAGAGCCTTCCTCGATATGAGGAGCATGGTGCAAATACTTTTCAAAGAAAGATAGGAGCGAAAGGAAAATGAAGCAGAAGGACCGTCGAAACGAAGATCGTAAAGACAAGAAGGGAAAACATCCAGGAGGTGGTGATGAGCCACTAGATCCTCCTTCATCTCCTTCTTCTCCTTCTTCCCCTTCCTCCTCTTCTCATGCTTCTGCTAAAAATCCTTTCAAGGGTGCACACAGGCCTAGGATTAAACTGGATGTAAAATTTGATCTGCCAAAGTATTGTGGTGAATTGAATGCTGAAAAACTAGATGATTGGATACAACAAGTTGAAGTCTATTGTAGAGTTCAAAACCTCTTAGATGATGCTGATAGGATCCAGCTTACCACTCTTCGATTGGGTGGTACAACTCTCACATGGTGGGAGAGTAGGACTAGAGCAGGATATTCACAACATAGTAGAGTCAATCTAACATGGACAAAATTTGTAAATGCTCTTAAAAAGCAATTTTACCCCTTGGGTCACATGCAATAGTTAATGATGAGTTGGCAAGTGTTTAGACAAGGGAAAGGTTAGTCCATTCAGGAGTACACCCATGAATTTCATAAATAGGCCATTGCATTAGATGTTCCTTTGTACACCCAAGACACTTTGTTGAAGTACATAGGTGGTCTTCACTTATATCTCAGACATTTAAATGAGACAACTTCCAATTCCAAGGTATCTATCATGGTTGATGAGATTGTTTCCAAGTTAGGGGAAACAAAGAAGGAGCAACCTAAAGGTGGTGTGTGTGATAAGGGCTAGAAATCTATGCTTCTGGGAAGTTCTCAAGAGGGGGTGGACCCCAACTTTATTTCAGAAAGAGTTCAAACTGAGAAAGGCATGACTATGGTATTATTGGACACAGTAATGGACCGTATTATGCTCAACATGAACAACACTTTGGTGGGAAAAATTTCTCTCTTCGACCCACTATGGAGATGGTGAGGAAATGAACTACTGCCAAATGGAAGCTCAAGGGAAGTCTTAATAATAGAATGTTTGTTTAGGTTATTCCCATCCAAGGATTGACCTAACCCCAAGATTAACCAGCTCAATCATTCCTATTCACTAAGAAGCATATCATAGCATAGTACTATCTTAGCTATCACACACATAAATCTATTCATAAAGATTAACAAGTTTCTATTATCACAAGAATGCATGTACTACAAGTAACATAATTCAAACATTGCTTAAATTAAGCTCACACGACATCATATAATATATCTCAATGTAAAAGAAAGGAATAATACTCATGCCTATAATATAGCTTCCTCGTAATACTGATTCCTTCTCCCAATTGCGCTACCTTCACAACTTATTTACTAACATAGAAATTCCCAAACTCTCAATGATAACAACTAGCCTACTTCCTCACAATTCTTGAACTATTCTCCTTCTCTCAATGAAGAACAATGAAAACAATGAACAATAAGTAAAATGAAAAGAAATTATGGAGATCAAAAGATGAGATGTGATGAGATGATCTATGTTCCATGAGAGCTCCTCTATTTATACATAAGTTTGAGAGACTTGATGCTATAATTAGGTTCTCTGAATTGCCACCACTCTTACTCTCACCACCACAACTAAAACTATGTGGCTTCTCTTCTAATCACAAAGTTGACACATAAACAGTCTCACAAAATACTACTATGAATCATGCTTAATATTTTATTTAATCAAATATGATTAGTTATCATTAAATGTTACCTAAATAATTAGACTTCTATCTCCAATTACCACAAGCTAATCGACCAAGCCTACTCACACTTATTTGCATTATTAAATGGGTCGATGCTTGGTCAAATGTATCGATTTTCATAATGCATCTTACCCTATAAAGTGGGGAGGTTGATGAACACATAACGCTTCCCACACATAGTGCTTACCATGGAATGGATAAAGGAAAAGGTGGCAGTTTTATCACCACTTCACTCTCCTTTGGAGTAGGGTGCGCCACCTTCCACGGTGGGCGCCCCTTCCATAACACCCTCCTCCGCATCGTGACATGCCAAAGGGGTATTGACTGATTCAAAACGTATACGTGGAATCCATGAAAAGAAGGCTTATAATACACACACACATACAATATTAATTAAAAACAATCAAGCTTTATAAATATGTATATGTATGCATGCATGGATGTACCTCCAATTAATGATGTAATTCTCAATTGAAATGATTATACCTCGAATTAGTGATACAATTCTCTTAGTATAAGTCCTCCATGTGTTAATACAATAACATGATAAGTCATAATAAAATCCGTCATGAAAACATTATTGAGGATGTCTTATTGTAGCTTGTTGCTCCTTAGACTCATATATGCTCTTGAAGAATGATAATTGCTTTTGGAATGAAACTTGTAGATGTAAGAATGAGGTGATGAAATGAATTAGGAGTGATGTCTTATATAGGGATCTCAAGGTAAAGTCACCATTTGGTTGACTTAAAATAATCATTTTTTTGTATTGAATATAAATTTGGAAATGGCAAGACCAATATATTATCCCCTCGAAATTTTGGCCAAAAAGTATTGGACATTGTTCATTGATTGCCATTGTCCGAAAAAAATAAGCTTTGGTTGGCAATATTTTGAATAAATTTAGCATGCAAGATTGTAAACTAGTAAGAATTTCTCTACAGGTTGTTACTAAGCTTTCATTAGGTATGTGTCATAAGAATGATGATGATTTAGAGGATATGCCTAATGTGTATTATGCTAGTGTTGTAGAAAGTTTGATGTATGCAATGGTTTGCGCTAGACTAGATATTGCACAAGCAGTGAGAGTTTTAAGCAAGTTTATGTCTAACCTTGGTAGAGAACATTAGAATCATGTTAAAAGGGTGTTTAGATATTTGCAAAAAACTTTTGATTATTGTTTAGAATATGGACTAATAGCATAGATAGACATTGGACATACAGGGATTTGTTGATACAAGTTAAATAGGTGACTCGAATAGTCTAAGGTCCACAAGTGGGTATGTGTTTACTTTATTTGGAGGAGATTTTATTTGGGTGAGTATGAGGCAACCCACAGTTGCTTTATCCACTACTGAAGTAGATTACATGACTAATACGCATGTTTCTAAGGAGACAATATGATTACAAAGATTGTGTGTAGGTATCAGTTTTGATTGCAAGACAATTCAAATTAATTATGATAGTCAGAGTATAATTAGTTTAACTAATAATCCTATGTATCGTGCATAGACTAAGCATGTGGATGTAAATGACCATTTTTTATGATTTGATTGCAAATGGATAGATTAAATTGAATAAATTTGACACTTAGAAGAGAGTTATTGATTATCTCATCAAACCTATGAGTATGGAAAAGTTTACTTATGGAAAAAGGCCATAGGCCTTGTTTCTTGTGCCTGGTTGGTTCCATGATGGTGTGATTTTGCTGGCTCTTGCAAGGTATTTGAAAAGTGGGAGAATAATGGGATTTAAGGTGTCTCAACCTTATCAATTTTAAAGTATTTATTTATAATTATTTTATATTTTCCCTTGGTTATTTGACATTTAATAATTGTTCTCCATCATAAAGGGCATGATTCTTATGATTTGACACTTTTTCCACATGTTGGTGCCTTTAAAAATAAGGTATTAGTTGTCAAAAGATGCTCATCAAGTGGTATAGCATGGAAAGCCTATATTTAAGGACGTTATGATAGATTCTAAGATAACAAGAGCTAAAAATGGGGTGGATCATTTTGGATGTGAGAATCAATCGTTATGATAGGTAGAAGAGGATCCTTACATAAGTTATTCATATTCTATGATGCATGTAAGAGTATCTCCTATTTTTATTTTTATTTTTTTTTGGGGGGGGGTTCTTATAACAGCTTGTAAGAGGTATAATGTCATGTAAGAGACCATGTTTGGTAATGTATGGGTCATATGAATTTTTATTATGGTATTCTTGAACCTTGATTTAACCCATGTTAATGTTTTATGGTGGTATTTTGAGCCCCCATAAATTTATATGTTGAGGGGTTGAGTTGGAGACAAAATGAGATATTTTGCAAGTACACATGGGTTGATAGATTCAATGCAAGATTGAGAAAATCTCCAAGTATTGTAATTTCTTTGAAGAGTAATATAAATTTGCCCTCTTTTCTTGGTGAATTTTTTTCCCCAAAAGGGCTTCTCCACACAATCATAGTGTTACATGTTCACTTTTCTATGGTGTTATCTTTTTTTGTTATAGTTGCTTTTATTTCAATTTGGTAAACATCAATTTTTATATCTAATTTATAGTTTTTTATTAAGCTTCTTATACTGTTTTCCACCTCTTATTTTGTAACACCTAAATTCATTAACTTCTCAACACAATTCATAGTTCCTCAAAGACTGCAACCAAGAGAAATTTACCAAGAGCTTCAAAGGTTCTTAAACCTCCTTGATCTCTAAGAAGGGTGTAAAATAAATGATGTTGGGAATTTTCATAGTTCTTAAACTCCCAACTGTAAGAAATCAAATAGTATATCTAGAATGTAAGTGAATTCACAAGTTCTTTAGCTCATTGAGATGTTGTTGGGGTCTAAAAGTTGCTTTTGGTCTTGATATGTCTAAGTGCACAAATACATTTAGTTTTATAAGCATAAATTTTTAGACTTTTGAAGATTTCCATATTGTCATTCCATTATCACAATCATCAAAGTCTTCGTCCTTTGTCCTTCAAAAATTATCTAAATATAAGTTTCAACTTGCTAGACTTTCCCTTTCCCAGCACACCTCTATCCTCAATTTTAACTTTTCCTCACTCCCATTGGAATTTTGGACTTCTCCATTTCATCATCCCGTTCACATGTCCCCCACTTGTTTGTCTTATCATTATCAACATGTTGAACTTTCCCTTACTTAGGTACCCTTCACACTTCATCCTTAACTCCCAACTCTCGACTCAATATTTTCACTAAGCACTTTAGTTGAGTTAGAGTTGCATCCTCCTCTCTACCCAGGGGCCTACTTCTTTTCATTCCTAACTCTGAATTCATATTATTAACTTCATATTTTCATCAGAATTAGACTTTTTGTCATCCCCTTATCTAGGTACTCCCCATTGGGAATCTCCAAACTCTACCACCTAACAACTTCCCATATATATTCAATCATAGTTAAAGAAGTGGGCATGCCTTCAAGATTAATTTCCACTATCTTATTCTCTTGAGATTGAAACTTTGGACTTACCTACATCCACATACCTTAATGGGATGAGTTCCTTGTCATCCCCAACCCTAAATCTTTGATATGTTGACAAATGTATGAGTCATGAAGTACTCCTAATCCTTGATCTTTGACTATTTGAAATGTTTATTCTTTAATATATACACTCCCACCAACCCTTGAATGACCTAGGAATCCATAAATGAGTCAAAAAGGCCTCACAACCATGATCTCATGTCAAATTATTGTTTATTAGCGAAGGAATGGATTTTAAGGAAATAAAAGATAAGACTGACCCATGCCACAATTAAAACAATAGACAATATTTTGAGCCTAATGGTGTTCACACCATTCTTTAGCAACATTTTTTAACAAATTTTCTTAGGTTCGCCCATATTTTAGTGTGTCAAATCCATAGACGTAAATAAATGAATATTTTTCAAATTTGAAAAATGTTCCTCTATACCACCTCCATACCTCCTATGATGATTCCAAATTTTTTGGTCGTTCATTTTCATGCGATCTCATATATGAATCACAATGTGTGAATGACTATGAATAAGGTATGATGTGTTTCCTCATGTCATTTGTAATTTCATCATCTTAAGGCTTCAATAATCTTCTAGACCCAAAAGATAATCTATATATACTAGTTGGCTATTGTCTCAAATAGTTGGTCATTCAACCAATTTTTGGCTCATCTTGAATGTATTATATAGGGCATCAATCATTGTGTGCCTAGATTGTAATGAAGGAATATATCTTGCATTGTGTAGGAAGGTTTTACATTGTACATATTTGTAATGTCTACATGGGAATTTTTAATGATTTATGAGACTATGTAGTCATAGGTTTGTATTTCTTCTCCATATTTGATGGTACAATTGTAATAGAGGTTTGATGTGTTTGGCAACATCCAATGCATTGTAAATTATTTTGAATGGTAATTATTCTACTTGCATATGGGTCATTATAGTTTTGAGATAGATTATTTGTCATATCCCAACTCCTACTATTTAATTTATGATGTTAATTGATCATGCTTGTAATATTTTTATTAATTAATCATGGAATTGATGTGCAATATATATGCAAATTTTATTTTAATTACAATATTGACCCAAGCTTCAATAGAAAAGTGAGTAGGAGTGTGTGTAGGTTTCGTCGAAGGTGAAATCATGGTTGAGGTGGAGGCAACCTAGCCTTCTGGTTATAAGTGGTATGAGAGCTGAGAAATCCTACTCACACACCACGTAAACATATAACTGCATTTGAGGCTTTAAATGTTTCTTAGTGAATAACATAGCTATGCACATCAAATAAATAGTTGTTGGTTGCTTTTTTAATATTATTTATTTAGTCAAAAATAATAAAATATCATCAATGACTAAATTATTAATTTATTGCTAACATTGAAATTTATATAATATTAGTATATATCTAAAAATCTATTTTATTTAAACTAAATTATTATTTTATTCTAAAATTAAATTATATTACATATTTTATTTAGACATGTTATCTAGTATTATAAATATCTTATTTATAAATTAAATATTCTTTATTTTAATTGTATTAAATAAATACTTTTAAAACTAATAACAAAATTATCAAATGAATAAAAACATAGAAAGGAATCTTATTAGTTTAAAACAAGAAGTAATAAATAAAGGAAATGAGTATACATTAGAGATTAAAAGGAAAGAATAGATAAGTAAGTTTTAAAGGAAGATAAAAAATAAAATAAAAGCATATGTAGGGGAAATATACTTTTAATTTTAATCTAGATAACTTAAGCCTTTTACGCGAAGGTGAGTTGATAAATAAATAAATAAACAAGATAAAAGTGAGTCTGCAAATAAAACAAGATAATGGAATTCATATTTAGCCGATAGGCTATTATAACGTGGGCTTTGCCCACCGGAAATGTCTCAAGCTATTGTCGAGAAAATTAAGTATCGTCATCGAGAAAATATACAACGTCACTGAAATGAGTCTTGGTGTCACATGTGACTGAAGCTTCCAATAAGTGATTAATAGTTGAATATGATGATAATCAAGAACTACAACATGCAAGGAATGGTTGGAAAGAAAGAAAGAAAGAAAGAATTTTAACGTCCACGAGGCTAAGAATAGCCTATGGGACAATTTGATCAAGCTGAATCAGTTTTTTAAGGTCTGATCTCTGCTTATTCAGGCTGATGATGAGAGCACCCATCTTCATGATATGCTCCTCGCTAAATAGGTTATACCATGTGCTGGCAGTTAGGAAATTGGCAAACTTCTCCCGACTGACTTTAAGTGCTTCACACTCCAAGATAAAATGTTTTTCAGTTTCCACACTCTCGCTGATGTAAAACGGGCAAACTCTTTCTTCCCAAATATCTTTTGGCCTTTTCCACCGCCCGGTCTCACACCGAAGGTGGTGAGAGTTGGTTCTAAGCTGTGCGATTAGAATTTCAGCCTTCCATGATATATTAGCCCCTATATAGACTTTTTGAAGATGATCATAATTGGGGTTGAACTCATTAATATAGTATTGTTTCTTCCTTCCTAACCCAATACTCCAATTTTTCTTGTAAAACTTTTCCATAATGAAGACCTTTATCTCCTTGTTGTTTGTGGGGCATGAGTTCAAATAAATATCCCATTTTTTCAACCATTTGATGTTTTGTTTCATCCATGTCTTCTTCCTTTTTCACAAAGTGTCGTTGACAACAACCTTAGGCCATCTATCTTCTCCCATTTGCTCGGTTCTTTTTAAATAGCTAATGAGACGCACCATAGCAGCTGCCTCAATAGGGGCAGCACCCATTTCACTTAGCATGATATCATATGGGACCGTGCTTTTAATTTTGAACTTGCTTGTGATCAAACATTTTTGAATTCTCTCAATTTGCTTCCATTGAGAATCTAAGGTACTGCTGGCCCAAACTTCACAACCATATAGAATAACCAGCATCACCAAAAACCTAAAAAGTGTTTGGATGGTTTTCCAATCCCAAAGCTCAGCCTCTCTGCATCTATTTTGAAGTGCATAGAGTGCCTTCCAGCCGCCTAGAGTTCTCTTCTTCCTGCAACCTTCCCAACTAAGACTCTTGTTGAAATCAATTCCAAGGTATTTGTAATCTGCAACTTCTTCAAGAATGCTACCTTCAAAGTAAAACTTATGTTGCTCTTGTTTCCTTCTACTTGAGAAAACCATGATTTTCGTCTTGCTGATATTAACTTGCATTCCCACAATATTGCAAAAGCGCTCAAGGGCAAATAAGTGCTCTTGCAAACCAAGGGCGGAATTAGCAAGCAAAATGAGGTCATTAGCATAAAGGAGCAGCCTTATCACAAATTCACCCAATTGAATACCATCACCATTCTACATGTTTAACCATTCTTCAAGTTTGTCAATGTATAAGCCAAACAAGGTAGGGGAAAGAGGACACCCTTGTTTGACACCAACATCACTCCTAAAACTAGTTGAAATGCCATCAGGAGTTTTGATTTTCACTTTAACCTCCTCATAAAGCCTATGAACAACAGCCCTAAGATGAGTCGGGATGTCAAGCTCTTCCATTCTGTACCACAGTTTGTCACGTGGGACTGTGTCAAAAGCTTTTTTGAAATCAACAAAGCAACAAAAGACATCTTCCTTTTTCTCCCAGGTTTTTTTGATGATGTGTCTCAAAGTAATACCATGATTAACTGTGGAATGTTTAGGTTTGAAACCAGCTTGGCCTTTTGCACGTTTATGATTTTCTTCTGCCCATTTGCTGATTCTATTTTCTATCATGCTGCCAAACAAAGGATTGATCATTATAGTCCTATAGTTGGAGGGGTTATTGACATCTCCACTTTTGAAAAGAGGTATAGCAAGACTTGTAGTCCAATCTTTAGGAAACCCATGAGGAATGATGTTATTGAATATTTTTGCAATATATGGGGCAAGGACTTTCATGCCCCACTTGAGAAACTCTACTTGAAGTTCACCTAAGTCTTTAGCTTTACCAACACCCAATTTCTTAATACCCAATTCAATTTCTTGCACGGTGAAAAGATTAGTAGAAATGTTGACCAAGGGTGGGGGAGCCACCTCCAAATCATGTTCATAAAGTTGCCTAGCATAATCAAACCATTGAGTGGCTGTGATACTATTGTCAATCTATTTCTTAATTCAAACAAAACGAATTAGCGGCAGTGTAGTATTAAGGTTGGGGGAAACCCCACCAGATTTGTTTCATGGTCGGTTATGATGTTCAATCAATAATTGATCATTTGTTTGTTGCAGCTAACATATACCACCATCATTTCACTGCCATCAACAAGGCTTAATTGCTACACAAGCAACTATTAAGGTTATGTAGGTCCTTACATTATTAAGTTTACATTACATTTTTATGTAATCTTTGGTCTCATTTATATAGAAATCTAGTTCTATTGATATTATGTTGAATGTGTTTCCTTTCTCTTGTTGTTCATGACTCTATTCCCCAATGGAGTGCACATTAATCCAAGTTGGTTAAGAACCAAACACTCTCATTTAAGCAATACATATGTCTTAATTAGTTAGGAGCATATTAGATTATATATATTGTTCATGATTCATGAATATAAACTACAATTTCTTTTTTGGAATCCTAAATACCAAACCTCTAAAGAATAGTGTTTAGATGTCAACACATTGTCACCATATATGAAATAATAATGAAAACATCTCAAGGGATTTCAATACTACTATCATCTATATGTGCATGTGCAAGGTGTTGTTATGAACTACATTAGAGGTCTTATGTAGCTAGTTTATCTTGATTTAGTGACAAATAACAAGGGCCGAGTGTCCATTTGGGTATAGATCTTGATTGTCCTAGTTGTGTAATATTTATAATGCATTAGCAGGTACAAAATTTGTGTATAATGACCACTTTTTGTCCCATAAATTATTAAATATAATATGGATTATGAGGTTTAGAGCTACTTCCAAAATTATGGATAACAATGTACCTAAGTTAGAGTCTTTCATGTGGTCCCATCATACATATGGATATGATTTTGTACATCAATGTATGAAAAATTGAATATCAATACGTTTTTGCCCAACTTGACTATGTACTTGTGCTTGAGGCATTCCAATTTGGAATGCAAGATGATGTCCTTTCTTGTGACAAGCAAGGTGTCAACTAGGTATATTGTTATTTTCTATATGAGTTTGAGATGTTATACTCTTTCTTGTTCCATATGATGAGGTCAACAAGCACGATTCTTTGGGTGTTGACGTAAGTTTACATATTTTATCTCTTGTTGATGTATATATGCATGATACATCATGGAATAAGCCCAACACCTATTATTTGTGATTGTCGTGCAACAAAAAAAATGATAGTGGAGTCATCCATTTCTTGAGAAATATATATAATTTAGTGCATGAAGATAAAAGCCTTTGTTTGTAGTTGCTAGGTAGTGGATATGACTACAATTGGAGGGAGATCAACTCCTTCAGCAAACTTGTCTTTGATAGAGGCAAGTAGTTGCAACATTTTGTCCATGGACTTATGTCATGGGTCTTCTTTATATGGTATAACCTATAATTGTGTTTATAAATATTACTTGCAAGCATGCCACTAATTTTTCTATGCTCTCATGTCATTGGTTATATATCATCCTTCTTTGTTCATAGTTTTTTTTGCTTGTATTGTGTGTTTGTTTATAGTCACAACCTCCTTGGTTATGAAGAAGTGACCTCCTCGGAAGGCCCAATGCTTCACCTCTATGAGCATCATCTAGATGCAATGAGTGCTAAGTGTTCCATTCATTCTCATGAGAGATGGGTTCTTGTGAACCACTACTCATGAATCATGGGTAAATGAGTTTGACTTACAAAAACTACATAGTTGAATCCTGATAGCAACATCATAATTATAACATGCCCAATGTTCTACCCATTTCATTTACGAAGTTTTGACCCAC